>NC_050576.1:127588851-128243719 GCF_011100635.1 Trichosurus vulpecula
AAAAGCCACTGCTCCTGTCTCCTTTAATTATTATGGTGTAGTAACAACTCCTGCAGCTTCAAAAATTTGCAAGTAAGTTTGAATCAGATCCACCATTTCTTGAACTACTATGCTTTGTTTGTTTTCCTCTGCTAGGTGCTGTGGACAATATGGAGTAATATGACATGTACTTACCTTCAATGATTGTAGCTTAGTTGGAGAGACAACATGTGAAAAGTTAAACTCCCACATCTTAAAATTTTATACCTTTAAGATCTTTTTACACTTTGCCAGAATAGTTAAATTATATTACCAAAGCTAAATTAAACAGAAGAAAGCAGTGCAAAAGATGTCACAAATCAGCATGTGACTAATTTACCAGAGACAATGTATTATGAGTTGAGAACAGAGCTTTAAAGTAATCTGAGAAGGAAGTCTTCATGAAAAAATAGAGACTTTAATTAGGTTTCAACTGGGCAGAGAGGCAGAGATTGGGCATTCCAGGTTTAGAAAAAGTATGAGTCAAGTGATTGAGTGTCAGACTTGAAGTCAGGAAGACCTGAATTCAGATGTGACCTCAGATGCTAGCAGTGTGACCCTGAGCAAGTCACTTAACCTCTGTCTCAGTTTTGTCACCCCTAGGAACAAATGACCAAATTGTCACAGAGGTTTTACAGCCTCTGTTAACTCTTAAAAAAAACCAGAGAGCTCACACAGATTATCAAAACCACAGTTAACTCTAACAAATAATAACAAATAAAATAAAAACAAAGAGGCAACAGTGGTTATAAGGAAAAAGCTTTCTTTCTTCAGTTGGAGGAGGGAAACTAGACACATGTGCTGGGGCCTCCTCTAATACCAAAGAGATCTGCTTTAGTGTGGGCCAGTCTCAATACTTATACCAGTGGCTACGCAGTGAACTATAGCCCTGACAGTGGAGGGGAACAGCAACAATGAGACAAGTTTGGTTCACAGCAGGACTTCATGACTGAAACATGGGTACTACAGGGGCTTGTCCAAGCTCAGGGACCACCTGCTGGTGCTGGTGTGAAACAACTCTGCGATTTTGCTGTGGCTGAGATCATCCAGAGGGTGAGCCATAAAGGATTGTTATGCCAAGCTCAGGGCACAGCTTGCTTGCCGTGCCTTAACTCTGGAAAACAGAGTGTCTCCTGGTAGTTAAAAGAGAGGAGTGGTCTTGGCATGGGGATCCTGACAGTTTCCTTAATGTAAAATGGAAGTAATGGCACCTACTCCCAGGGTTGTTGTGAAGGTCAAAAGAGATGGTAATTGTAAAGTGCCTAGCACATAGTAAGTGCTGTATAAATTTGTTAGCTATCACTATGTTGCAGGGTCAATTAATTAAGTGGACCAACTTTGTTGGAGTCTGTAGCAGCCAGCACCCTAGCATACCCAGTATGGCCTGCTAGCACAGGTTCTTTAATCTGTTTTACTAGGAAAGATAGCTTTTTAGGGGTCAACAATCTTCTTCAATTACATTCATTAGTTGAGGGGAAAAGTCAGCACCCTAAACGTCAGAGAAAATACAAGCAGAGAAATTAGAACAACAGACAGGGCTCTGACTGCCTGAATCAAATCAATATTGCTAAAAGCTTTACATACACCACTGGATTGAGAGAGCGTTTATATCTGAGCAGTCGTGGGAGGGGAGGTGTGGGGGAGGGCCTGAGAGCCACAGTGCTGAACATACGACTACTCAGAGTCTTGACCAGGGAATCACAAGGTCCTTCTCATAAGTGAACCCCCAAAGCAAAATACCAGCCCAGAGTATATATAAACCTCTCAGAGCCAGAAGGCATCACAACCAAAAGGTATGCCTTCCTACACGCAAGCCTCCCCTAAACAAGCTTCTCTTAATAGGCAGGGAAGATCTTCATATCCCATTAACATTATAGTCATAAAGAGAGTAGTTGTGGATAAGTTTGGAAAAGTAGTTTGGTGCTAAATTGTGGAGAGCCTTAAAGGTATAAACTAATATGGTTGGACTTGTAGTTAACAAGGAGCCTTTTAATAGAAAAATATTTGGGTGAAAGCATTGTTTTAGAAAGGCCAATTTAATAGTAATATGTGGGATGTTGATATAGGATTGACTTGGAGGTGGGAGAGCAAGCAATGTGCTAATTAGGAGGTTGTGGTCTAGTTATGAGATGATAAAGACCAGGATTAGGGAGGTGGCAACAGGAATAAAGTGGAAGAGGTCTTCTAAGAAGTATTTACAGAGGAAATCAAAAGGACTTGAGGAGTCAAACAACTGAAGTTTTGCACCTGACTAACTAGAAAAATGATGATTCTAATAAATAGAAATAGGGAAATCAGAAAGAGGATCTTGTTTTGTAGGTCAGCATAGGGATATAAGTACTTGATTGGAAATCAGGCCTAGTTCTAGACAAAAATCCACGACTTAGTTGTTGTTCAGTTGTTTTCAGTCAGGTCTTGGCAGAAATACTAGAGTGGCTTGCCATTTCCTGCTACGGCTCATTTTATAAATGAAGGAACTGAGGCAAAAAGGGTGGCGCGAGTTGCCCAGGGTATTAAGTGTCTGAGGCCAGCTTTGAACTCAGGAATTTGAGTCTTCCCAACTCCAGGTCCTACATCACTGCACCACCAAATAGGATCAATTAAACATATACACAGAATCAATCTGATCATTTCAGTTCTAGAATCCTGATTCTATGTTGAGCTGTATAATTACACTGCATCCATCTTAGTTCAGTCCCTTATCACCTATTGCTTAGATTACTGAAACATTCTCCTCATCAGTCTCCCTATCTCATGTTTCTTCCCACTCCAGTTCTTCTTCTCTGCTGCCCCAAGGTGATTTTCTTTAAGGATCAATCTAAACACATCACTCTTCTACTCGATAAACTCTAGTGGCTCCATATCTTCTCTAGAGTTGAAATGACCTCTGAGGTCCCTTTCTGCTCTGAATCTGTGTTCCTATAACAGAGACTTGAAGAACACCTGTAATTGAGGATAGAAGAAGGAAAGGGGTTCCAGAAAACAAGCTCAGAAGGAATAATGAGCTTGAAGAGGTAGAATATTGTAGAAGTCAAAGAAAGAAATTTCAAAGGTAGTCATTGGTGTTACAGTGCAGATAGTGCCATGTAAATGTATTTCAGTCCTCGAAAAATCATTACTGTCAAAATCATCCCCAGCAGTCAATTGCTTTCTGAAACAAAGTTTCATACCATTATTCTTCTAGTGGTTTGTGGTTGTGAGCTATGGAATATTATGGGCTTTAGAGAATTAAAATTTTAAGCATTACCCAAATGATAGTGAAGAGATGTTTGATGGACCGGAAGAGGCCAAAACATACTACAAATTAGTGATTGTACAAGAGAAACAGCATAAGAAATGTCATCAGAGGAATGTATGACCAGAAAGAAAGATAAGGCCAGTCATGTAGCAGATGCAAGAAATAAGCAGTTGATAGCTGAAAAGCTCCAGTGGTCTTTGTGCATTGTCAGGAGGAACAAAAGAAGCCCTTTAGGATATTGTTGAACTTCCTGCTACAGATTTACAGGTAGACATGGACAAATCAGCTAGAATGGACGGGCATGAAGGAATTGAAATTGTTGTCATTGGAGGCATCTGCAATCACAGATGCATTAGAGTATTTGTCAGTTATAAATAGGAGTCTTTAAAATGTCCCTGAAGTACAAGACTCAACAGAGCCGTGTATATTATCTAAAATTAAATCAGCAGTACGTTGTCAACATGACATCTTGGCAGTAAAATTCTTTTTGTTTAATTAGAACTGTTTTTTTATCTTTTTTGAATGGTTAGATTCCTTTTATATATATTTGAGGATATTAAATTATAAGTTTAATTTATTTCTATTGTTGGCCAAAAAACCCCAGATTTCTTGGGAGATAAGATTCACAAGATTTCATATATGAGAACAAGCTTTCTCTCTTTTTGAATTGATGGATTTTTAAGTACTTTCATATTGTCCACTTTTCCTTAGACGTCATAATAGAGCTTACTTAATTTTACTCTCTTCCCTATTCTCCAAGTGATTTGAGATCATCAAGGGCACGACTGCTTGAGTTGTTCACTGATTTGACCTGTAATCCAGAAATGATGAAGAATGCAACAGATTCCTACTTTTCTCTTTTGCAAGGTTAGATGTTTAAAGTTTTACTAATATGTGCTGAATTTTTTCTGTTTGTTAAAAGCAAATATTATAATGTCCATTTTCTAAATGTATAATTCTTGGGCCTTTAAAGATTGAATTTTTTATTCTTCTGATGGAGGTTGTGGTTGCATTTCAGAGGAATGGTAAGATAGGAAAACGAGGTTATTTAAAACACTACTATTCTTACTCTTTGAGTGTTCAGATTTAAGTTGCCAGAGAAAGGTAGATAAGATAGAGTGAGCATTCTATGTGTCAGGTTCTGTGTTAAGCACTGAGGATACAAATTCAAGCAAGCAAGATAGACTTGTTCTCAAGGGACTTACATTCTAGTGGGGAGTATAATACATGAATGCATGCTGGGAAGCTGTGCTGGGGATGGAAGGGTACCTGTGTTGGGGCATGGTGAGGAGAAGGCCAGAAAGAACCTAGGCCCCAGTATATCAAGGCAAAAGCTCACCCCTTAGAGGTGGGGGATGTAGTGGTGGGAGCCTAAGTTTCTGGTGAGGTGGAAGTGGTCAGAGAGTAAGGCCAGGGTGAGGAAACAACTAGGAATTTGTGTGGAGAAGACAAATATGAGCATAGTGCCATTGAAACTATGGAATAGATTATGTATGTTTTGGTGGCTTCTTGCTGATATCCATCTGAATATTTTAATTTCTTTGTTATAAAATATCTGAAGTTCTTTAAAACTAAAATTTTTTAATTTTATTTTTTTCAGGTTTCATAAATTCATTGGATGGCTCTACCCAAGAAAGCAAGTTGAGATATGTTCAAAACTTTAAATGGACTGATACATTACAAGGACATGTTCCAAGGTATATCATGCTAAGTTAATCTAATGTTTATAACTGATTAGCTGGTTAGTAAATCATAGGCACTACATTTTGGAAAACAAATGTAGAAAAAGAAAAAATGAAAATCTGAACAAGTTTTTTTTTAATATCCTAGGGAATTTTTTAATCACAATATTTGAATTTAACCCATTGCACCTCACTGTTAAGAAAAATATTTCATTCACTTAGATAGATTTTACCCACATGAAAACTGAAAAAAATGTTCACCTTCACTTTATCAAAAGGATGACTAATTCTTAATTAAAAAAAAGGTACTAACATGCAGAATAAGGATGTAGGCATTTGAACTCTCCACCTTAACTATCTGATCTTATGTGTAAGAGTAAAGTTGAAAGTCTCTCTCTTCATCTATTCATTCTACTTCTTTTTGAGAGGGAGCTCTAGAGAGTTGGTCCCTTTACTCTCTTAAGTTCCCCTCCAGCGAACCTTCCCACACAACTAGTCTTTGTTCGCTGTTCTTGCCTTCTTTCTCTCCAGTGTTGAGATTCTCCAGCATCAGTGAGGGATTCCATATCGTTCCTCAACAATTAAAATCTGTTATTTTATTATCAAGAATTTATTTATGTTAATACATTTTCTACTTTATTCCTTATTATTCCCCTTCATGCATTCTACATTTTAGCTAAGTAACTGCTAGCTGTTCCCTTAAATTAACATTCTGTCTCCTGCCTCAGTGCAGCTGCATATGCAGTCCTCATGCGTTTCCTACAGTCTTTCCTCATTTCTGCCTGTCACAGGTTTTATCTTCCATCAAAGCTTAACAAAGATGCTATCTCTAGTGATAAGCTTTCCTGATCTTCCCCTCTACTTGCTAATGTTCTCTCCTACAAAATACCCTGTATTATATTTTCCTGTATACATGTTGTACTCACCTAACCTTGAAGGTAAATGTTAACTACATCATTACTGTCATTATTATTATTATTTTATACCACAAGTGCTTCATACATAGTATGAATGAATGAATGAATGATCAGAAAGCTTTAATTGCTTACTATTCGCAAAACGTTGTGTTAAACTCTGGGGATAGAAACTGAAAAGCACAGGTAGGCATTTAATATGTGTTTACTGAGTAGCATTGAAAATTCTTAATTATAACAAGGTGATTGTTATAGAAAATTAGCTCTTTAGGGGACCTTGGAGATAATATCTTATATTTGAAATTGTTCCAAAACAAACTATACTATCTTAACAAATGAAGAAAGAAATTGAATAACAACCTTCCTTGGCCATAGCCTGTTCTAATAATTTAACAATTGATCTTTCTTTATGTCTAATCATTTTATTTCATTTTTTGGTCTTCAGTGGAAAGAAAAATTTTTATGTTGCCTTATATTTAAATGCCTGTGTTATGTCATTAACAGGAATATGTATGAAATAGGTTGTCAGGTAGAAGTGACATCTTTAGAAAATTTCCAGCCATTTTTAGAAGAGAAGCTACTTAATTTACCCAAATTTTAGGGTCCTGGGGGTAGAGTGGGGTGGTGAGTTTGGTACTAAGGTATTTTCAGGCTCTGAATCTATGATTTTACTCATTTGGCATATATTTCATCACCATTAAGTTGTTTAAATTTGCATATATATGTGAAATCTTCCCTGGTTTCTCTGAAACTATTCATTTTACCTACTGTGAACAGAAGGGGCAAAGAAAGTGTGCAGATGTGTATATATATATATTATTAATTTTAACATAGCCAATGTTATTTTCAGGACCTGTAATGCTTTCTTGTTAAACAATGCAGATTATTTCCAAATAGAGATGTTTTAAATGCTAATGAGTGAAATGTTAGTCCCCTGATTGGAATGCTTGCTTCTTCATCAATCTAAATCCTGTCCATCCTTTGAGGGTTCAACTCAGGCCCAGTTCATGAAGCTTGTCTTGAGAATCGTTCTTTTCTGAACTGCTCAAGATAGGGTTATTTTCAGTTCGTTACTCTGCCTTTCCATCCTTCCATATCCAATTAGTTGCCTAATCTTGTAAATTCTACCTTCATAACTTCTCTCAGATATATACCCTTTTCTCTACTCACCTAGCCACCTCTAATCCTCCCCCGCTCCGGTTCAGGCCCTCATCACTTCTTGCCTAGATGATACAGAGTATCTTTCACCACGCTTGTTCTCCCTGGCTCAAGTCTCTTCCCCTCCAGTCCACTTTCCATTCTCCACATAACTTTCAAAATTATATTTCTAAAGGACCTCTGACCATGTCATTCCAAATAAACTTCAGTTACTTTCTCTGGGATCAAATACAAATTCCTTTGGCATTTTTGAAGTCCTTCATAGTCTGGCTCCAATTTTCTTTCCCAGCCTTTTTATATATTACTCTCTTTCATGAACCCTTTGGTCCAGCCAAACTGGTTCTCTATGACTAGTTAGGTGGCAAACGCTACCTACTACATGAGGCCCTTCTGGGTTTTCCAGCTGCTGGTTCCTCCATTTACCTCATATTTATTTTATTTGTGTTTTGTATGTATTTACATGTATATTTGTTGCCTCTGACAGAGTAGTAATTCTTGGAGGGCAGAATTTTTCTTTTTGTGGTTTTGTATCCCCACTGCCTAGCATAGTGCCTAGAACATAGTAGGTATTTAATAAATGCTTGTTCATTAATTGTCATTTAACATATATTTTCATATATAGTTGTCTTATCTTCCTAACTAGATTATATGGTATCACCTACAATGCCTAGTAGACATTCAAAATAAATATTTGTTGATTGATAGTATACTAAGTAATCATATTGAAGCTGTTTTATGCAGATAAACTTGATATATATGAGATGACCAAATTAATGAAAGTATGTTTAATTTTAGTGCCCAGCAAGATGCTGTGTTTGAGTTGATTTCCATGGCTTTTAATGTAGCCTTATGGTATACCAAATATGCATCAAGATTGGCTGGAAAAGAAAAGTAAGTGTGAACAGAAGGGGTAAAGAATGTGTGCAAATGTGTATATATGTTATTAATTTTAACATAGCCAATGTTATTTTCAGGACCTATAATGCTTTCTTGTTAAACAATGCAGATTATTTGCAAATAGAGATGTTTTAAATGCTAATAAGTGAAATGTTAGGCCATAATATGCAGGGAAAGAACAAGGCCAGAATTTCTGTAAATAATTATTTTTATTGATTAAAAAATATTCTTTGAAAACTAAAAAGAAGAATTAGTATGACTGGTGTCATTATGTTTTAGCATAACAGAAGATGAAGCAAAAGAAGTTCATAAAAGCCTAAAAATTGCAGCTGGGATTTTCAAACATTTGAAGGTACCAAAATATATTTTTTCTTTTGATAGTTTTCTCACTTTTTGAAGCTTTCTAAATTTTTTGTTAGTGATGAGATCCAAGAAATTTGTTTTGTTATTTTAGATATATTGGTAATTGGCCCTTTATTTTATAGTATTATTTTGCTATAGCATAGCTACCTACCTTTTGCCTTTTTATATAGTGAAATGTGAACTTAATAAGTAGAATAGCTTTAATCATAATATATTATTTTAATTACCCCTGGTAGGGTGGGGATGAAAAAAAATGGGAACATGGCCTTCATTTCTGCTTCATCTTGAGCCAGAATGTTCAATACTAATAACCTTGCTCTTGCAACTTCCTTGGTGTCAGAGATCCTTCAGATCCCTGGAACTTTCTGATGTAGTTATCATGCATTATTGGTGTACATTTTCATTTTATCCCTGTTATTAGACTTCAGTCTCCAGGAAGGCAAGGACATTGTTTTATCCAAAATTTGTATCTTCCCCCAATGCCTAAAACTATGTATACAGAAGGCCTTTAATAAATTTTTATAGTATTGTATCTGCAATTTGATTATATTATTTACAGTAGCTATTTTGTAAGTTTGTTGTGAGAAAGGACCCTATTATATAAAGGTGATCTATCATTTACGTTCTTGGTGTGAGATGTTACAACAGGGATAAAACCTATAATTGTACGTGGTGTTTTTCATATGATTCTCTTTTAGATGCTTTTTTTTCATTGTATATTTAGTTTTCTTAATTGTCTGAAAGTATAATTCAGGATAACATACAAAAGTTAACTTGGTTATATTACCATTTTGGCTAAATGTTTTCCAACAGGTATGAGTTACATACATAAGCATTTCATAATACCCCCTTGATTTGAATCAAAAATTATTTGGGGCTGTAGTTGCTATTCTACTAGTATATGGTTTGTGAAACTCTTGTAATTCTTTATGTGTTCTGGCCGTTACAGCTGCTCTATTTAGCATAACTTTAATTTGCCCTTGAAATTTCTAGCAAAGCCCCAAATTGAATGTTTCACCTCAACTTCTAGAAGTATCATTAGCTTAAAAATTTTAAATATAACATTAAATGGCTGAGAATAATTTGGATTAAAATAAAATTTGGTATTTATTTTGCTTTCTCTTAGGAAAACCATATTCCCAAACTTATCACACCTGCAGAAAAAGGCAGGGATTTGGAAGTTCGGCTCATAGATTCCTACATTATTCAATGTCAAGCTGAAGCTCAAGAAGGTATTCCCAAATGTCACAATGTAGCGTTGAATTTCTGAGAAATTAATTTTCTACAAGTACATTTATTTTGCAATTCAGCTACATTGTCCAGAAGATAACTGGTTCTGAAAGATCTGTAGTCAAAAAGCAATTTTTTTCTTTTTAATACCTTTTGGCCTTATTGGTTTCTAACAAGACTCTCCTTGGCTACACAAAGTGAAAGACTTCTGGGTTCTTTTGAGGAAGGTCTTTGACTTTATCCCACTTCTTCTGTAAGAGTGAAAAACCACTCTCACTCTTCTCTTCTTGTTTGCCCTCCTTTCTTCCTCCCTCCATTTCTGCTCTTTGCATCTGCTTTTTCCTGGGCTCTCTAGATATGCCTACAGGCAAACATGCAGCTTATGAGGGCTAGAGCTTGTGCTAGGGGCTTTCTTGATCCATTTCTAATTCTTTCTTAGGAATAGTTCTTCGTATGTCTCAAAGTTACTACTTAATGCAAAGTCACATTTCTTAGAACATTTGGGGGATTTGGCTCTGTACTACTGAGCTCAACAGTTTCTGCATGCTGGTGCTTTTGTTTTCAGTAATTTACATTTTTCACATCATAGTTGTTATATAACAAATTCTTATTCTAGGTCTTAAAACTTTAGTAATACAGACCTATAGTTCTACTCTTACTATGTATCCAAATTGAACTTGTGTTCTGTTGTGATTCTTAATATAGGGGTACATTTTTTTTCTTTTTCAGTTACAATTGCTCGAGCAATTGAACTCAAACATAATCCTGGTCTAATTGCTGCACTGGCATATGAAACAGCCAATTTCTATCAAAGAGCTGGTGAGTTTTAGGTCCATTATTGTGCTCCTTAGCCATCAGATGTCCAAGTTTTTCTTCCACTGATTTAATTAGAGGAACTGTTGTAAGCCATTCATCAGACAGGCATCTATGTAGATTGATTTACTTAAAAGTAGAATGTGATCCAGTGTAATTACTCACAGTTAAGAAGCAAGAAGTGCTCCTGTGAATGGAAGTGGAATTTTATCCCAATGAAATGGGAAATGCTAGACTCTTTCCAATAGCATCTCGCTATACAGTGTTAACACTTCCCAAATTGCTCTTGTAGTCAGTTCTCCATAGATTGTCTCACACAATAGTATGAGGTGGCTAACGCCTGTCAGCCTTACTTTGCAGCTGCTGAAATGGTCCAGAGAAGTTTAATGTTTTACTGGATTAGTCCCACTAATTGGTTTCAGATGAATTAAAGTCACCAAAGTAGTGTGAAAAAGGGCTGTTCGTGTGAGTTGTAGGAGTTTTAAAATGAGAACAAGACTAGATCTGTTTCTCGTATCCATTTCAATTCCTACATTTGATGGTAAAGGCCTAATCAAATGAGTGATTACACAGTTAATCAGCATCTCTCACTAGGAAGAAAAAAGGAGAAAACCCATGTGTAAGACCCATATGTGCAAATGAAATGTACTAAATTATTCTTAATTAAATTATTCTCAATTGAGGCCAGAGGAAGGCTAGGGATGGGAAGTGTGCTGCAGTCCCCCAAATCTGTATCCTGATTGGGGTGGTGGTACATAGAATGATTCCCTTTTTTTTCCTTTGCTATAGGAAAGGTCCCATTTCTGATGTATTTTAGATTCTCTCTTGTTCTTCATGGATTCCAGGGTAGTGATTGATGGGGAAACAACATGTTATCTGTTGTCTTCACTTACAGATCCAGGCTTTAGGATTTTTGATTGTTGTAATTAGTTGAAAGGGCAAAGAAGGGAGAAAGAGAAGTTAAAAGAGATTCTGACTCATCCCTTGGCTGACTTTGGGTTTGTTCATAAAGGAGCTTGCGGTTAGGGGCTCATAAAAGTAGCAAATGTGCCAAAGTTTTAATCAGCCAACAATTGTTTATTAAGTACTACTTATATTTAGGAACCAAGAATACAAATACAAAGATTGAACGAATTTTTACTCTCAAGGAGCTTACATTTTAATATGGAAGACAAGGCACTGTGTTAAGTGCATTACAAATATCTCATTTAACAACCCTGCAAAATAGGGTTCTTGCCGAGCGAAGGCCATTTTGGCTGGATCACAGAGACTAAAAGACCATAATATGTAATGAGGCCAAAAGGAAAGGAGAGAGAATGACTGAGGGCCAGTAGACAAAGCTACCATGATTTGAATAGAGGAGGAGATGTTGCTGTGTGATGTTGGCAAAGTGAAAGTCTGGAAATGGCAGAGGGGAGCAAGGAGTACTTCAGCTCTCCCTTCAAGACCAATGTGTCTGGGGTTTGAGGGAAGATACAGTGTTGGAAATGTCGACCAAGAATGCAGGGTCCTCTGGGTGAGACAGATCTCTTTGAGGGCAAGTAAATTGAAGGAGCGTTAGAGAAGGAAGACCAAAATGAAAGAAGTTTGTTCACTCTGGAGTAGTAATTCTAGAGGATGTAGTGCAAGGGAGTGAGCAGAATTAGAATGGGACATGGATAGTGTGGAGTTGGGGTAGGAGTAGGGTGGGCATGAGAAAAGAGGTTGTGAGGTTGAGGGCAGTTTGTACCTAGATGGTGGGTGATTGATTGTTTACAGGAACAGAGAGACAGGTGGGAGTTTGTTAGCTGGAAGGATAAAGAAGTGGCAGATGAATAATAACTCTCACTGCCTTGAAGGGATGTTGACCTCATAGACTCTTAAGGTTCCATATAGTTTTAAAAACATGCTCCTGTGATTTTACTTGCTCCTTCTTGGGGCTAGCTGAGTCAGAGGAGAAGGGGGAGTGGTGTTTCTGGAGATACCTATACACATACCTTAAAAAGAGCCTGAACTGGGGGAAGGAGGAAAGCAATTAGTAGTATAATCAGGTCTTCCTAGGTGGTACAAGGTTTGTTTGTTACCTAAATTTCTGGTTTAACTCTTAATTTTCCTTTGTCAATTTCCAGACTCAGCATGGGAACAGTGGACAGGTTAACATTCACTCAGGGTCTTCTGTTCAGTACTTCCTATATTGGGGTGTTTTGCATCTGTGTGATAGGCCAGCAGCCAGTCGTCCACAGGTAGAATAGGTCCTAACAGACATGATCAAGGTTACAGTGCTAGTAAAAGTGTTGGAACTAGGACTAGAACATAGTCTTCTGACTCCTGGTGTGTTCTTTTCACAAGTGTTGTTTTTTGTCTTTGGACTTTTCACATAGTAGATGCTTAGGAATTGTTGAGTTCAATTAGGTTGGCAAAGTTAAAAGACAGTTGTTATGCTTTAGGAATGAGTATTGGATTTTACTGAATTTTATATTTGTCTCTTGCATCATTTTACAAAATTTTAGGTAACGATAACACCATAGCTTGCGTAATGATTTAAATTTTTCAAAGCCCTTTCATATCTGTTATCTCTATTTCACAGATGAGGAAGCTTAAATTCAAGGAGGTAAAAAACGATTTGCCCAATATCATAGAGGCAGTAAGTAGTACCAGAACTATCCAGCTCCAGATGAGGCCTTTTCACTGCTAGTCTAGTGTACTTTCCAATTCCTGACTGCCTGGGTCCACACTCTTCAATAGAGAAAACAATCATGGGATTGGTCTCATTGGCTATCTTGGCTGTGCTTGAAAAAGAATGGTTTTAGGGTTTATTTCAAATTTACAAATCAGTCTTAATTTTTAAACTGGAGTGATGATAGTAATTGAACTCTTCGGAAGAAAGGAAAATCAAAGATTCTTGTCAATCAGAGAAGTTATGTTTTGTTTTATAAATGTAATTTTAGATCACACTTTATCCAGTTTGGAGCCTACATATACTCTTAAATGGAGAAAATACCTTCACTTGAAAATGTGTTTTTATACAGCTTATGTAAGTATTTATTTAACATTATATAATGTTAAAATGTTGTTCCCACGTTCACATTTGCTATTTGTGAGAACATTTGATTAATTCTAGTCTAGTTCAGGACAAATAGATATCCCTACTTAGCTTGTTCATTAATGATTTTCTAGTACAAACATTTAGTTTGACACAGACGAGGAAAAGTGAACTGCATGTGATCATCTACATCTTACCCCACCCTATTTTCTAGTCAGAGATATTTGTTCTCTTAATGTAGCTGGAGAAGTAGAATACTGTCATAGTCTATTGAGAGCCGATTTAAATCCTGAATAAAGAATTAATTGGTTTAACTGGTTTTGTTCCATGACATCCCACAATATCCCTTAAATGGATCTGAGTCAGTATGACATTTCTTACTAATGTAAGAATGCTTACTAATGCTTTCTTTGGTAACCTGTTCTAATTAGCCCTTCTCACTGAAGTTTAAGTTCATGTCCTCTTTCTCTTATTAAAATTAAACAATTACAAAGCCCTGCTCCAGTGCCCCCATCTTGGTATGGAAGTAGACCCTAAATTATTGAAGGCTATGCCAGCAAAGCATGAGCTTTCCTAGAGTCTGCCTGCCATTCCGGAAAGGCTTTGAGAATAGAGTCATCAACAAACAAGAGCATTGTCCTAAGTACAGAAAGGTTCATCGTCAGTAGGTTGGCTGAGACATAACAAAATTTTTTTTTATTATAACCATCATTTTAGTGCAAACCCTTCTGCTTGATGGCGATGATTGTGGTAGAAAAATGGGCAGAGGATGCTGAGAATCCCACAGTTTTAGATCATCTATGAATAGTCATTGATCAATAGACACTTCGTATGTATGATCTTTGTCCGTTGACCAACAAAATTGATGTGCTATTTATTGGAAGAAATAAACCGTACTTATGTAGATACATGAAACCAGAAGATTAAAGGAAGCTGTGGCTAAAGTAATGGATGGGATATAGCCTCTCCTTGGAGAAGTAAACAAAAGAGTTAGTGGAATGAGTTTCATTCTGTTCCCAGTGGCAGCAAGAAGCATCATTTCATGGGATGTTTTTATTCATCTTGTCTTGCCAATGAAGATCATTACAGCTTATATGCTTCTCAAGCTCTGAAGATTAAAAATTGGGGATCATGCAAAGGACAGTGGAGGAGTTGTGTAGTGGGGGCAACTAGGCTGTAACATATGAATGGAGTATGGGAAATTGAGTAAATTCATATTCAGAGAAGAAGGTGGACAAGTCATTTAATGAGAGCAAAGGATAACACATGAAGATCCTGAGTACTGCAGTGATACCTGTGAAATGTTTAAAGATTAAAAGAAGTTCTTTAGCAGATTTGGTAGATTTTCTGTGGCTGATCTATGGTATAAAATTAATAAATATCACATAGAATCAAAAGAGATGGATAGGTAACAGTTTGTACTGATGAAGGGAATCTGAGATTACAGATTTATTGAAGCCAAGATGAAAAATAGTTCAGTATCATTATTTATATAATAATTCTTGATATGCTTGAAGATATCTTTTGCTTTCTATTCCAACTGAATAACTACAATTCTTGTTTTTAAAGTAAACATTTGAAGTTTTTATTTAATTCTAATGTTCTGTTCCTTTCATCATTTTGGTTGGTTTTTCTTTAGACCCTCTGTCTTACCACATTTCTTATTCTTGACTGTGCTAAAAAAGTTGGAAAAACTCACCATTGTAAAAAAAAAAAAATCTTCTAGTATACCCAAATTTTAGGTACTGAACAAATACTTACTATATTGTAAGATATATGATTTATTCTTGTTGAACTTTTTTATTAAGATTACTTTGATTTCTATCTTCCACAAGTTTGTAAGGCCATTTTCAATTTGGTGTCTTTTGCTGACTTGATGAATTTCCTCCGCAATTCCTTCATCCTAATTATTTCTTTAATAAAATTTAAAAGTATTAAAACCAGTCTTGACACAGCACCCAGTATAACCTTCCTAGGTTGGTAATGAGCTGCTAAAAACCTCTTTGGGTTTGATCCTTCAGTTATGTACTTAATAGACTATATATTCCCTTTTTTGGGGGGATGAAAAATGTTAGAGTAGATTTTAAATAAGAAATGGTCATTGATCTTCTTCTCTGGCTTTATTTTAGAATCCCTCTTTAATCCTAAACTTCAACCAAGGAAATCTCTCTAGTGATCCTTGATAGCAGAGTTCTTTCTACCCTTCTAAGTATTTCCCATTACTGCATATTGTAAGAAAGTCCAGTCTTCCAATATTTATAGCATATTTTAGTGAACTTAGTCTTTGCTAAGCAAAGAATTTTAGGTTAATTCAAGTCCTTTACTGGGATAATAAAAATTTTCTATTATTTCTGAGAGGGAATTAAAAGCATAAAAGGAATTAGTATTTGAATAGACAAAGGCATTTTTATGTGACATATTTGAAATGTGAAAAAAGTAATATCTGTTGTTAAATGCCATTTGGGAAAAGCAGAAATGGGAAATCTTGTTTTTTCTTCCACCAGGCTTACTGCTATCATGGTCAGACTTTGCTGGCAAGTGATAAATGTGGCGAAGCAATCAGGTCTCTCCAGGAATCAGAAAAATGTAAGCTTTCCTGTCATAATATTATCTCCCTCAAAAGCTAGCTTTTTATATTTTTTTTGAGACAGTAAAGGGACCTTCAAATGGGCAGATGGGAATCTGGGAAGGGAATTTTCCAGAATTTATACAGAAAAGTTTGCCTCTAATGTAAAAAGAAAAATATATTGATACTTTTTATTTTTATATCACTGTCATATTCAAATATATTCTTTCCTTCATTCCATCCCCAGGGAACTGCCCCTTGTAAAAAAAAAAAAAAAAGGAGAAAAAGTGAGTTTTGTAAGACTGACACACACATCAAGCAAGTCAAAAAATAAATGCAGAGTTTAACACCCATAGGTCTTCACCTCTTAGTTTGTATCTCATTTCGTTGTTCTTAGGAATCTTGTTTTTTCATTTTACTAGGTAAATGAGAATAAGCATGAAACAATGAATTATAATCTAATAAACTTTACCTTCTTTTTATGTGCAGTTTATGTCAAGGCTGAAGCATTGTGCAAAGAATATGGAGAAACCAAAGGACCTGGAACAACAGCCAAACCTTCAGGACATCTGTTCTTTAGGAAACTTGGAAGTCTAGTGAAAAATACTTTAGAAAAATGTCAGAGAGAAAATGGATTCATGTGAGTGTAGATATCTATATATCAGAATCTTTGTTTTCTTTTGTATTTAATTAGGTTATACAAAAATGTGTTTGCATGTAGAGTAACTTTAATTTCTGTCTTAATTCCTTTTTTTTCTCTTGAAAATGCTTATTTTAAATTTTGTAACACCTGAACTTTTTGCATCTTCAAATTGTTCTGTTCCTTAAGTAATATGACTTTAGCTAAGAGAGAGGACATAATTCTAATTTACTAGAATGCCCCCAGACATCTATTCATCCACCTTTCCACTCATCTTATATCTACCTTTGTGTCTTATCTAAAGATAGAAAACCATTTTTTTCTCTCAGTCCTCTTCCCAGGCCTTATCAGGCTGACTCCCTCCTTTCATTTAAACAGCTTCTAAAACCCTACTTCCATCATGAATCCTGATCCATAAAGCACTACCACATTTCTCACTTTTAGAATTAACTGGAGAACAGTTTAATTATATATTTGCTATAGTTTGCTATACCTAGAATGTTTTTACCTTGGCCTCTATCTTTGATGTATCACTCATTTCTAATAAATTCAGCTAATGTTCATCAGTGATGACTAGTTAGTATGTGCTTCTATTGATATTTCATTGTTTATTTTGCCACCTCGTTAGAAACTATTAATTTGTCAAGAAAAAGAAAAATTCTAACTAAAACCTTTAACAGCCTTTGGAACCAAATACAGTTTGCCTGGTTTTAGGAAGCATCATTTTGATATTACTAAGAGCCTCTAAAGAACACAGCAGTCACTGTCAATCACAAGTCAGTCAAGGAACATTTACTAGTTGCCTACTCTGTGTCAGATGAGGAAAATCATGGAGTTGACTTTATCTCAGTAAACCATTTAGGTGAGGATAATCCTCTTTGGAATCAGCTGATACCCAGAAGATTCATTTTTAATAGGTGAAGAGAAGTAGTTGAGATGGGTCATCATTCACCCCTGGTTTCTTTTAAGGGAAACTTGGCACTCAATTATTGTTTAAATTTTCTTTTATAGCTATTTCCAAAAAGTTCCAACAGAAGCACCACAACTTGAACTCAAAGCAAACTATGGTCTTGTAGAGCCTGTACCCTTTGAATTTCCTCCTGTAAATGCACACTGGACACCAGAAATACTGTCTGCATTTGATCTCACCAAAAGGCCAAAGGATGATAATGTATGAGCTTTATTTTATTTCTTCCATTTCTCTTTTAAATTTAAGATAAGGATTATAGAGTTGTTATTTTTAATATCTTTATTTTCCCTGTTTGCAAAGATAGAGGTTTATCTGAGAGTAATGACTATTAAATTAGCTAATTTAGTGCTTTCCATTTGGAGCTATTCTAATATCCAGAAGGCTCTGCACTTTTTGTTTCGTTTTGGAAAAAATTTCTAGGTATTTGCTCCTGAATCCCTAGAAGTAAATATTCTCAAAGTAATATCTATCTTTTAAAAAAAAAGTCTCTAAACATTGCTTTAAGATGAAAAACAGGGGTGGTAGTAGTATCTTAAAATCTCTTAAAAGAATGGAATTGATAAGTATATGATTCTGTAATAAAGCTCCATACTTTACATTTACCATTTCATTGAAGATATGGTCTTAATTTTAGCATTCCAGGAAATAATCAAGGTGTAAAATATAGTACTATTCATTTATTTCTCAGTAGCTTTAGTGAACTTTGGTTTATAAGGGTGATGAAGTAAATGGAGTAATTGAATTTTGGCTTAAGATGATTAGGAATTTATGGGAAGGATTATTAGGGATCTGTGAAAATAGAAGTAGGAATGCTTTGTCATTTCATAGACATCTTACCTCTCTTGGGTTTGAGTTAAAACTCTTGCATAGTCAAAATAACTCTGTAAAATAGTCTTCCCTCTGTTTTGCTTAGCCACTTGCTGCAACATAAAGCACTTTTAATGACCTCCAAGTACTATGGGAATTTGTTATTTCCAAACTTGGAATCTCTGTGTCAGTGGCAGCTAGCTAGACTCTGGGCTCCTTAAGGGGAAGGGACTATTTAGCTTTTTGTATTTGGAGGCAGTTAATTGGCTCAGTAGATAGAGCACTGGGCCTAGATTTGGGAAGATCTGAGTCATTCAAGTCCTGCCTCAGATGCTTTCTAGCTCTGTGAAAATGTGGTGCCTTTAGAAAAACTGATTATTTTAGTTTCCTAGACCTGGCCTCCAATATTCATAACTCTTTGTCTTTCCCTCTAGGCCAAACCCAAACCAGAGGAAGAATTGAAACCAGTCAAAGAACCAGATATCAAACCACAGAAGGATAGCGGCTGCCATATTTCCTAGAAGACCATACGTAGAAACAAGGAACTCCTCTCTTAAGTGGATTGGCTTAACTCTGGGACTGGATTCTTTTTTGTGATTCCTCTGGAGCCTGAAGGATAATTTGCTTCTTTTCTTGCCTTCACTATGTCAACACTCACTTTTTTAATAGGGTTGGGGTTTTTTAGTGCTTTATTTCTTTATTTCCACTTTAGTCAAGTTGACAAGAACAGCTTTTATAGACCTTACTTTGACTTGAAGATATGGGAAGAGTTTTTTTTGGAGAACTCTAGAGTAGTAATAGGTCTCAGGTTAATATATTAAATTATAAAAAAGAATCATGGTTCTCCTTGTCACAACAAGGTTTGTTTTCATTTCTCATCTGTCATTGAAATCAGAGGAGAGGTACAGATAAGAGTTGACAAAGAAAAATCAGTTCTTACTTCCTTATGGTTATATTGCATCATGGGACAAACCTGTAACACTCCCAAGCCATTTATAATTTCTCACGTGAAACAACTTTCTTATAATGGAAGAATCTGAAAATCATTAGCAGCTAGGCTCCTTGATAAATATTTGCTTAAAATTAATATTTTTAAAACCAGAATTTCAGTGTACATGTTGGAACATTAAGATAACACTTAATTTTATCTCTAGTTGACTAAACATAGGCTTTGCTTCTTTTCTTGAGCTGAATATTTATTTTCGATCCCTTTTTAGAGAGCTTATGTGACTTAAGGAACTAATTTGTGCATACCAAGCTTTATATATCTATATGAAAGAAGGTAAAAAAAAAATTATTCCTTGGAAATCATACACCATGTAACAATGCAGAAAATTTTTAGAAGCTTGAAAAACTACCTCTTTGGAATTACACTGGTTACCCTCTATTTCCCTTTCAAAGAAGTGTCCAAGTCAGTGTTTTTGGTTTCAGACTTGAATATTTTCTCTTTTCATAAGGCATTCATCCTGTCAGAATGAATGAATAAAAAAGCATTAATTAAGTGCTCACTACCCATTGAGCACTGTGCTAAGCACCTTTGAAGATACAAATTAAAAAAAAAACAGTCCCTACTCTCCAGGAGCTCACACTTACTGAAGGAGACAATAAATAAAAGAAAGTGCTGCTTCAGGGCAGAGGAAAAGGTCTGGAAGTCCTGAGGGTGCAGTAACAAGGTGGATGATATAGCCTGGAGGTCCTTAGGTGTGTCAGGAAATCAGATGACTGCCCATGGGTCTGTTGGGCATGTTGCAAAGACTGACATCATGCCCTGCGAGACCTTAGTATTGCTTTCAGCTAGAGGATATTGCAGAACCGAGAGAGCAAGGAATTAGGTAAGAGGTGAAATATCTGTAAACTAGAGAGCTCCAAGCAAGGCAAAGTTAGTGTATCTAAGCGATGATGTTTAAGCAAATTGTCAGTCGTTGAAATTTAGACATAGAAGAAGGCTTTAGAACTGGATCATTTAGTCTAATTCCTTCCTTCGTAGCATTTGATTATTTTGCAGTTTTCGCACTTTTACTAAATGGTGCATCACTAAATACATTTACAAAAGCCTTTTTGGTTTTGAACTGTTTATGTATCTCTTACTTTGGGAAAATTACCAGAGGTTTAATGTAAGCCATACTGACCACATGGTAGTCTTGCATATATCACTGACTGTGGTAGTCAAGCCTAACACTAACATTTGCTGTGCTCTGCACATAGAAATTTTTCGTGTATTTTATGTATTAGTGCATTTCTCCCTAGTTTTTTCAGTTTTCATATTGAACGTTTTATATGATTCCTCCTCCCATACATAAAATAACACCCAGTGCTTTTCATTTCTTTTTTATAAGATATTGTAAATACCAAGATTAATGATTGACAGCTTTTTAAGGGGTAGAAAGTGAATATCCTCTTTAAAGTTGACATACAGCTAGAATCTTCTATCATAAAATTTCAAAATCATGTTTGGAGATTTTTTAAAAATAAAGGTGAAGAGATTGCATGAAGATTAGACATATACATTGTATTAGCTGTTCCACATAATTGTCTGATTTCAGCCAGTTCTGGTCTTCTATTACTGTCCTATACTGAAAGCATTGATTCTATAGGCAGTTCCTGTCCCACTCACCTTTTTTTAAGAGGAGAGATTTTACAAATCAAGTTTCCTTAGTTCTATTTCCCATTAAATATTTATGCTTATACTAAGTTAATAAGATACCTAATGTGCAACAAAATCATGATTTTTTCACAGTAAAGTTTTTAAAAGATACGTATGTGTATGTACATATTGTAGTCATTGTATCAGTTTAATGTCATGCGCTGTTTAATTCTGTTTTAATTACATATGTCTACATGCACTCTTTGATACGAGTATTCATCTGCCCATCTTGGTAGAATTTGGCCTGGGTCTATAGCTGATATTAATATGTAGCATATGTAATATGCAGTATTCTGAGCATATGGTCAGAAAGAAAACTTACCATCATCTCTCTACAATGTTGTGCAACAAACTTTGCACTTTACAAACTTAATATTGCATTTCCAGTGATATGTGAAAGTGTTTGTAATTATTCCTTTCCCTTTATTGTACTGATTACATAAGAATACAATTAGTGTTCAGATGAAAATATCTTTAGTGTATGTTTTACTCTCTTCAAAAAATAAATTTGTAGTGCCACCTTGGATGATATTAATCTCTGTGCCTGAAGACTTAGATTTTTGCTTAACTCATTAGTCTTAGTAACATGTTTTAATAGAGTATAGGGTTGAAAAGAGTTCATGCTAATAATCAGAGGAGCTTATTCAATCACATATGAAGCCTAATGAGGCTAGTGCTTGTTTTGCCTTAAAAGGTGTGTATGAGATGCTGCCATTCTTAAATTTTTTGTATTTTCACAGAGCATAAATTTATTTCTCGATAAATTTTGAATCTTTTAACAGGGCAGACCATCTCATTCCCACTGCACCATAGTTGATATGGAATATCTGTAGACAATTTAGTACATAAAGAGAAAGCAGTATGAAGTCTTGGGGGCCAAGAACAAAAAATACCAAGAAAACATGAAAGAACTTTGATTTTAAGTAAGATATCTAGAGAGTTGAAAATTTGTCACTGGTTACCTTTCTTATTGGAGGAGGAGGTCCTCCAGCACCTCCCTTCCTGCCTAGTTGGCCAAAGAGCAGGCCCAATCTCTGCACCAGCCAGTTGACCCTCCAATGGGTCATACGATGTTTCAATCATGTCCGACTCTTTGTGGCCCCATTTAGGGTTTTCTTGGCAAAGATACTGCCTTTGAAAGAATACTGGAGTGGTTTGCCATTTCCTTCTCTAGGTCATTTTACAGATGAGGAAACTAGGCAAACAGTTAAGTGACTTGCCCAGGGTCACACAGTAAGTGTCTGAGGCTGGATTTGAACTTGGGAAGATGAGTCTTCCTGACTTGATGTTAGCACTCTCCACTGCGCCACCTCACTGCTGCCTGACACAGAATTGTTGCTTAATAAATGCTTGTCAATTGAGTCTAAGTCCCCTTCACTCTTTAAAATAAAAAAATCCTACCAACAGCAATGGAATCAATTTTTAGGCTTTTCCTTCAGTAGAATAATTTACATCCATGTTATGCCTCCATTGACTTAATGTCTCCAGCCTCCTTTTCACACCTTAGTTGCTGCATTCCAGTCATTTTATGCATTGACATGAAAACTGAAATTTTTAGGATCATAGGACACTATTTGATCCATTTAAAGTCTTCCCCTCCTTTCTCAGACCTTTTGCTAAAACTAGATTAGGAATAAGCAATACTGAATTAAAGCATTAGCAGCTCTGGGATTAATTAGATCCCTTTTCTGAACTTCACCATCCCTAATCAATCAAGTATCTTTTAAATACCTACTATGCCCTAGGTATTGTGCTAGCTGCTGGGTATGCAAATACAACAGATGAAACGATTCCCCCTTATTGGTCTTCCTGCTTCCAAGCAATCCCCTCTCAAATCTGTCCACCCAGCTGAAAAATTAATATGCCTAAAAATAGAGTTCTGACCATATCACTCTCTTCAGATGTCTTCTGTAGCTTCCAATTGAGGGGCTGCTAGGTGACGCAGGGGATAGAGTGTTAAGACTGAAGTCAGAAAGACTCAACTTCATGAGTTCAAATCCGGCCTCAGACCCTGGGCAAGTTATAGCCCTGTTTACCTCCGTTTCCTCATCTGTAAAATGAGCTGGAGAAGGAAATGGCAAACCACTCCAGTATCTTGTCCAAGAAAACCCCAAATGGGGTCACAAAGAGTGAGATACAACTGAACAACAATTGCTACTGTCAAAAAGGAAGCATTTTAGCATTTAAAACTCTACAATTAAACTACTTTTCCAGATTAATTTCATGTGCCTGGTCCACAGTAGGAGATTATTACTCCCTTTCATGCATTTTATGTCCCAGCCCATGTCATCTCTTAGCTGTTCCCAAGTTCAACTCACCAGGTCCAGAGAAGCACCTTGGAGCTGAGAAGGCACAAATGTTCAATAAAGGAAAATATAATGTAATATGTATATATGTATTATATTATATTATATTATATTATATTATATTATATTATATTTATTATATTATATATAAAATAAAGGAAAAAATATGGGGCAGCTAGGTGGTGCAGTGAGTAGAGCACCGGCCCTGGAGTCAGGAGGACCTGAGTTCAAATGCAGACACTTGTCACTTGACACACTACTCGTGTGACCTTGGGCAAGTCACTTAACTGACTTCCCCCCTCAAAAAAAATTTTTTTTAAAGGAGAATAGCAATCTCTTATCAGATTTCAACCCATGAAACAGTAAGAACTAAATGAATGAAAAATGTCTTTTATCTAGTCCAAGGGATGCAGTTTAATGGTCAGTCCAATTAAGTTAGTAAATCAGTTTGTGAATCTGGCATAGGCACTGTCAACAGACAGTGAGTTGGGCACAGAACTCAACTAAGAGAAAGCAGGATGGATTGCATTGGGGGAATTATGTGAATGATTCCAACAATCTTAAGAAGGAAAGTCCATCTTTTTAACACAAACTTTCTCCTGGTGATGATGTGAATCCTGTGGTGCCATAATCTCTTTAGATTGAAGGTTGCATGTGATTCAAAGGTGAATGCCCATTTAGTTCCGTTTCACGGATTGAAGTCTGATAGAGACTGTTCTTCTCTTAGACATTTCTCTTGAGTAATCATAGATCTCACTGAAGCCTTATAATATTTTGGGATTTAGTGCAATCAGCACAATATCATCTGCAAATTGGACTATAAGAATGGAATCACCACTTCTTGGATGTGTCTTCCATCTGTATCCTGCACAGAACAACTTCCATGATAAACAAATTCCTTTGGTGAGCATACAAAACAACTTATCGTTTTATAATAATAGCAAAATCCCTCTCCCTTTCTTTCTCTCTCTCTCTCTCTCTCTCTCTCCCCACCCCCATATATCTCTAACAATGACCTGAACTCAAGAAGTAGCATAATGCATAACATTAAAGAAATTTATAATTGGAGAAGGAAATTTAATTAGTCATGTAGGAAAAAAAAAGTGGAGAAGGTTTGTTCTTCACAGATAGGATCATATATTTGGAACTTGAAGGGGTCTTAGAGGCCAGCTTATCCAATCCCCCTTATTCTACAGATAAGGAACCTGAGAGGCCCAGAGAGTTTAAATGACTTCCCCCTGTTAACACAGCTAGTGTTGGAAGTAGGATTTGAAACCCAGTCTTCCTAATTCCAAATCTAACACTCTATTGACTCTGCCATATCACAGACAAATAGCAAAGTGCTACTCTTATTCCTATGAGGTATAAAAATAAAAACCTACCAAAAGACTTTCAGTCCATACACTAAACATTCGTTGATGAGATCATAGGTCCAATGAAGTACTACTCTATGGACTAACCATGAAACTCACTAAATTGATAACCTCCCTAGTGAAAGCAAGACATATTTAAATTAGTCACTTGGAAGATATCAAATAAAGAATATATTGTCTGGAGACCCTTAAGACACTCATTGTGGAAGTGAACACAAAATTTAACCTAAAAGCACACCCCAAAGCAGCCCAGAGAATGATGTTTAGTCTTCTGTCCACATCTAGCTACTGGAGGTACAACTCTGTTTACAAAAGGTCCCTAAGAATGTTTCAGAAGCAATAATGTTAAGTTTTCAAAACCCTTAGTGGTTTGGCAAATGGTAACAAGTGAAGGAGTTTTTTGGGATAAAAATGTAAGTCACATGACACATGGGAAATTCACCATACACCTATACAATCAATTTTTTGTACTGCATAATTTACTAAAATGTAGCAGTTGTGCTCTGGTACGTTCCCAAGTGGCCCATTAGGTGGCAGAAGAACATTCAACATAGTTTAAACACAAACCAGTTCTGAGACCCCCTCGTTCCTTTATAATCCCTACAAATCCCTGAATTTAATTTTTAAACAACAATAAACTTAGACATTCTTCTTCCCCCCATTAGGGACTGAAAAATGAATTGGTTTTCTAGTGGCAGTTTTTCCTCAACTAACAGATGGTATTACTTACTATATACCATCTTTAATAATATAATAATAGCTTTATTATTAGGACTGGAAATGTATGTGTAGTAGGAGTTGGATTGGAATAAATCCATAGAGTACTGATCCTGCATCCTAGCTACTTTCAGGTAAACAGTTTAGCACTGAAGGATTTGGACACTTTGGAATGATGAAGCATCCCTTTTATTATTCACTGAGCAAGAAAAGCCACTACTCAGTGGGTCTTTAAAAGGCAGTGACTCTCTCTTTCCACTTTTAGATTGTATCAAGACTATTGGGGTCGATATCTGGAAGTGTGGGGAGAAGAATGATGCTACCTTTTTTTCTCGCTCTCAACCTCCCAGACACCAATATGATAGCTGCCCACTTCAAGGCACCTAGAGCATGTGATCTGCTACACAAGCTGCGCCTGGGTCTTGGGATCCTTGGTTGCCTTTTCCACTTGGTGTTTCCTTCCCTGAGCATTGATGACCAATCAGTGATCCAGAAATGAACGTGTTCGATTTTGGAGACAGTCATGTAAGTTTGAGAGTTTGGGAGATCCTAGACCCCTTAATCAAAGTTGACTTACTACAGGAGGATTTTCTGCATTAAGGAGGATACCAGTGACAGGGGAACAATCCCTGGCCTCACTTTCCAAAAGACACAGACCTGAAAGAGGTTGTTTGGAACCTGTAGAACCGATGAGAACTAAGGAATACTGATTTATTTTGCAGTCCCTGCAAAATGCTTTTTGAGTTGACAGTTTTACATCTTAACCTCCCAGGAGAATGTAACAGTAGTTATGTTCTGGCTACTTGTTTAAATTTTCCCCTTTACTGTAGAGAAAACCTAGACATAAGCCAAACCTAAAGTGTATTTTCCCTAGGGTGCCAGGGAGGGAGTGTAAAGAGTCAAAGAGAATGAGAAAAGGAGTCTTAGTCCTCTGATTGGAGCCAGGCTTCTCCAGAACCGAATCTGGTATGTTAGGGGCAATATCCTATACCATAAACAGGTATCCAGAAGTGAGGCAGGTCCCTTAGTAGAGGTGGGGGGGGGGGGGCATAGTGCTCCAGCCCCTAGAAGTAATTGTAATTGTTAGATGTGAATGTCTTGATAATAATAAAACTGGCCTGGAAATGGCCTTGGGGAAGCATGCATTGACTGCAATCTTAAGACCTTGTACCTTTAAATGTTCTCTGACTGAGAGCTATTCACTCATGTATCTATCTTATAGGATAATAAGAATAATAGAAGAGTTACCCTGAAAGTTTTAACTTTCAACATTACTGTATCCTTTACAAGCCTCTTTCAGTTCCAATTACCCCTAGCTGATCGGAAATAGGGATAAAAAAAGGAATGTTGAATGTTTAAACAGTGGGAAAAAAAAAGAATGTTGACTGTTTAAATAGCAGAAGACCTGCCTATAACTCAAACAGATCCAGCCTTTTAATATGCATGAGAGGAAAAAAGTTCCACGTCAGAGCACATTTAATCCTGCAACATGGCCTGGGTCTAGTTTATTTCATGTCATCTACTTCAAAAGCAAGGTCCAGCTCCAAAATATTGTAGCCTCCAATACTAAAGATGACTTGGTGAAAAAATGGAAAATGCCAGAGAGATATTGCAGGTGAGTTGCTTTCAAAGAGTTTGTGGTACTTTAAAAAAAACAACATATTTATATAGTTATTTCTCGGGTGGGTCCTGTTGTGACTTTATTAATGTATAGTAGATGAATTTCTGTGCTGTTTTCTCATTTTTATCGGTGACTTGGATAAATGAATAGATGACATGCTTATTGAATTATAGATGACAAAGCTTCAGGGAATAGATAATGAGCTTGAGGGCAGAGCACAGGAATTGGAAATAAAGGGAACTGAGTTTTGGCCCTTTTTCTTCCATTTTCTGACTTTGTGACATTGAGCAAGTCACAACCTCTCTGAGACTCGAGAGAAACTGAGGTTTAGCTGTATAATGGGGGAAATAAAGAATTGATGAGATGGTGATAGTAATAACAACCTAAAATACCTCAGAAGCTATAAAGCACCATCAAAATGCAATGTGTGTTATCAGTCAGTGCAGTACTTGGCATACGGTGAGTGCTGAATGTCATCAAAGTAAATTTTTTAAAATTTGAAACTGTTTGGCTTTCTGTGATAAGAATTATAGGCCAATTCCTACTATATCCCACAATACACATACATGCAAACTCCTGCTCAAATTCCTTCTGATCATCAGCTTTATGATACTTTGATGCCCAGTGGGATAGGGTAGGAAATATCTTGTATGTTCTCATTCTAACAGTCTCAAAGGAACTTCAGGACTAGGGTGAGGTATGCAGTTGTGTGCTGGGAAATATTCAAGAACCAGCTCACCAGGAAAAATATGTACCAATAACATATTTTTAAGTTTGATATGTATTATTAACATTTTTAACACTTTCTTAAGTCTAGAAATCAACAAAACAATGAATCAAGCCCTGATTTGTAGTTTGAGGTCTAAATGCTCACAATGAACATCTCAAAATTGGCCCAAGCCAGTTTGATCTGGCTTTGAGGGAGGAGGGGGGGAAAGAGAGAGAGAGAGAGAGAGAGGGGGGGGGGGGGGAATTGGATAGACAGAGAAGAGTGAGAGAAAGGGGAGATGGAGAGAAAGAGACAGAGAGACAGAGAAAGGGATAGACAAAGACAGAGAGAGAGGGGAGACATACAGGGAGAAAAGGGAGAGGGGGTGGGAGGGAGAAACACACAGAGAGAATTTGAGTCTTTGTTAAGCTTCTAACAAACACTGTTGTGAAAATGCCATAAACTCAGTGCCACAAAAGGAATAGGACTTAGTTCATCATGAAGTGGGGGGTGGATACAAGAATTTATTAAGCACCTAATATGTGTCAGGCACTGTGCTAAGCACTTTATAAATATGATCTCATTTCAATAGGTTTGATTGTGTGGTGTCCATGTAATCCTAAAACCTGTGACATATTATTTGCTACCCTTGGTGTGGGTATCACATAAGCAGTCTGCAAGGTTTAGTGGCTACAAAGAGAAGAGACCACTCTTCACTGGAGATTTGTTTTGGAATTAATTACAGGAAGAAGGGTCCCTTAAAGGATTGCTTGTGTGGCCCAGAAATGACTGCTTGCTTCATTCTGACTTTTCCATTCTGTAGCAGACCTGGAGAGTCCTTGGAACTGATGAAACCGTATTACATAGTCAAGTGATGCTTGTCTTTGGCCCTCTTTTGGCTAGACTTATCTTTCATAGATATTTATGAAGAACCTGCTGGTTACATGGCATTGGGCTAAATACCCTTTATCCTTGGTCTGAGTAGATGAACTTAATGGATCCTGATATCTATTCACTTTATCTGTTGTTGTTTGTTGTTGTGTTTCTCATGGGGAAGGAGGATGGTTTCCCAAAGTCAGGCCTGGAGAAGAGAGAAACTACCAAAAGAACTATCCCCAAACGGATCATCCACTTTGCAAATGGAGACACTATGGATGAATATAGCACAGAAGAAGAAGACGACGAGAAAGAAGAATTGAAAAACACTCCAACACTTGCTATTGTAAGTCCAGTATATCCATATGAGTAATAGGTAAAGGGACAATATGCATTTGCCAAACCATTTAGAGGAGTTAGAAAAGAATTCTAGGAATATCGGATTTTTAATAACACATTATATAGTTTGTAAACTGCTTTGTTTACATTATCTTGTTTGGTCTTCACAACAATTCTGTGAGGTAAGCAATATTATATCCATTTTATAGATTAGGTAATTGAAGTTCAGAAAGTTAAATAACTTGTCTCTCATCACTACACCAGAATAGTTCACAGTAAGACTTTGCTCTCACGTTCTGGCTTTTAACCTGGGATCCATGGACTAGATTTCAAGGGATCTGTGAATCTAAATGGGAATAAATTGCTCCTTTATTTTTGCTAAGCTCTGACTGAAATGTGTCATTTCCTTCAATAATTTAAAAACATTATTCTGAGAAAGGTTCCACCAGCTTCACCAGATTGCAAAGGGGTGCATGACACACAAAAAGTTAACCCCTGCCCAGTGAATAGAGTATTCTGTTGTGGGGGAAGGGGTGATATTAAAGCTATTTTTAAAAAAGTATTAATGAAACATCTAAAAATAAAATGAGTGGGGCTGTACTGCAAAAATCTCTATTGCCTAGATCCATTTCCCTGTGCCTTTGAGCAAAACCGTTTAATCATGTATAGATACTTAGTTTTCTTATCTGTAAAATGGTAAGTGAAAGCAGCTCACTATGAAGTACCCCTGGTTATAGAAAGGCACTAAGATGTAAGAGAAAGAGTGAAGATTGCAAAGCTGAGTTCGAACCCTATGTGTTTTTTTAGTTAGTGTGGTATATAACATTTTGAAATCTCTACATGAAACATTCTCTGCAGTTCTCAGGGCTTTCTGTTAATCATTGTCACAACTTTGTTTATTTGTTGGCTTTCAGTCTAAACTTCCATGGGGGCCATACTTAAGATTTTGGGCTGTACGAATGACAAGTGCTACATTTTCCAGTAAGTGCCTTCGTTTTAGCTCTTCCAAGATGAGGGTTTCTCTCTTTTTGACATGGGCCAAATTGTGACTTAGAATAACCAAATAACTTGATCATTACTTTGAGTTGTTTTTCCCCCTAAAAATGATCACAACCAGTAAGCGTCAGTTGGATACGTCTTCAACACATGGAGGGGGTGGGGGGGAGCTTGGGGGAGGGAGGGTGAGAGAAGAGAGGAGAGGAGAGAGAGACAGAGACTGAGACAGCAAGACAAAAATAGAGACAAAGACTGAGACAGGAGAGAGAATGTGTGTGTGACAGAATGTGTGTGTGTGTGTGTGTGTGTGTGTGTGTGTGAGAGAGAGAGAGAGAGAGAGAGAGTTTCCTTAGAAAATTTGAAAGTGAAAGTGAAATAAAACGTTTTTCACTTTCATTTTAAAATTTCCATTCTTCATTTATTTATTTATTAAGCTTCTGCTGTTTGGCTAGCTATCCTTTTACTGGAAGATATCACTCAGTAACAGATGCTGCAATGGAAGTATAGCCTATAGCAATCTACGATCTAGTTAAACAAACAAAACATCTGCAATGTAAAATACTACTAGGATCACCTCAGAGTTGTGTTATTCAGGAGAGGCTTTGATCCTAAAATTATAGAGTGAAACTTTTCTTTAGAAATCCTAAAATTCTTGTACCATTTTGAAAAACCTCAGAATCCCTTTTCCTATTTTGCTTCCCACTTAATTTAAACCTTGGGCCTTAAACTTATCAATTATTAGAAGGGTGAGTAATCCTATCTTGCTGTTCTCCATCTTGATTGAGAACAGAGGGAGAAGAAAATGACTTACTATTGCCAAGAAGGAGTTATGTTACACATATGAAGAACTACCTGATGGTGAGTATTGTTAGGCACTGGAATGGATAACTGAGTAAAAAGGAGGAATTTTCTGAAAGTTTTTTTTTGGTAGCTAGGTTGATAGAGCCTGGGCCTAGAGTCAGGAAGATCTGAGTTCAAATCCAACTTCAGACACTCGTTGACTGTGTGATCCTGAGGAAGTCACTTAACCTCAATTTCCTCACCTGTAAAATGGGGATAATAAGAGTAGCTACCTCCCAGGGATGTTGTGAGAACCAGATGAGATAATGTCTGGAAAGCACTCAGCACAGTTCCTGGCACATGGTAGCCATCATATCAATGTCAGCTATTTTATCTTTGTTATTATTATTTCTATTATTATTATAAATTATAAGCTGCCTTACAGGCAGGATTGTTTAATTTTTTTGTCCCTAGTGCCTAACACACAGTAGGTGATTAATAAATGTTTGATTATTGTTCGTTGAATAAAAGATATAGCTATCTGATCTGAGGTACTGCGGAGCAGCGAAAAGAGATCTGGAATCAGGAGATCTGGGTTTGAATCCTGCCTCGGCTATTTACTAGCTATGTGGCCATGGTCAGGTTATGTAGCCTCTCAAAGCCTCGATTTTCTTGTATGTAAAATGAGGATAATAATTAATTTACTACCTACCTCAGAAGCTTGAAGCGTAGGAAGTGCTTTGTAAGGCTTAAAATGCTACCTAGATTTGTGTTATTATTAGATGTAATCTAACTGTTCACTTCTATAACATCTTTCTTCCCCCTTCTGGATCTGCGATTTCATTAGTGTACAGAGCTCCTTGCATCAATGCAGAATGGCACCTGCTCTTTGGATAATAGATTTAAATCTGCGCGGACCTGTGAGGCCATCTGTTCTAACCTCCTCATTTTACAGATGTGGAGACGGTAGCAAAGTGAGTTGCCTGGGGTCGCACAGCTTGTTAAGTGTCAGCTTGTTGTTGTTCAGTCGTGTCTGATCCTTTGTGACCCCATTTGGAGTTTTCATGGCAAAGATCCTGGAGTGGTTCGCCATGTCCTTCTCCAGCATATTTTACAGATGAGGAAACTGAGGTAAATAGAATTAAGTGACTTGCCCAGGGTCACACAGCTAGGACATGTCTGAGGCTAGATTTGAACCCAGGAAGATGAGTCTTCCTGCCTCTAGGCCCAGCACTATATTGACTGTACCACTTAGCTGTCCTGTAAGCATCAGCAGCAGGATTTAAATCTGGGTCTTCCTGACTCTAAACGCAGCACTCGATTCCCTCTTTAAAAATTAAATGGAGTACTATTTTCACCTTTTTTATTGTTTTCTTCTTTCTCATGGTTTTTCCCTTCTGTTCTGATTCTTCTTTCACAGCGTGACTAATGTGGAAATGTTTAACATGATTATACATGTATAACCTAAAAACCAAATCTAAATAGAGAGGGGATGAACCACATGATCTCTGAAGGTTCCTTTGAGCCCTAGAACATCCTGGAATGACTACAGCATTAAGAACAGTTAAACCATATAAGTCCTTTCTAGAGAAGCATTCTTCTCTGGAACCTGGTAAATCTCTTCTATGCAGTTTCAAACCCTCAGCCCCATTCACTCAAAGCTTCCCTCCCTATAAATCCTGTTTACTCTACTGTTTTTTTGTTCTTTTGCTTTCTTGCAGCATGTGACTTCCTAGGTGGGAAGTTAGCCACTTTCTTTGGACTCGATGAACCCAAATATCAGTATTTGTTAAATGAATACTACAGAACTCAAAATCAGGTATGCAACATCTGGACAGATAATGCAAGGACTTAAAATAGGAATCTGGTTAATTCAGGTCTAAACCAGCAGGACTATGTGGAGAATTTTTTGGCTTATCTTAATAGTGTTCACCTTCTTTCCGCACAATTTTCTAACCTTAGTTAGTTTCTAACCTCCATAGTCAGACTTTTTGATCCCAATTCCTCTTATCATCATGGATAAATGAATACCTTTCCCTACTTCCTTTTCCTCTCCTTTTAGGTAGATGGAGATCTATAGGGTAGATTATAATTGGAAGCAAAGGAGATGATGGGGAAGGATTTGAGGAATTACTAACTCCCAAAGTCTTCAGCAGAGAGGCAGGAACCAAGGAGGAATGCAGTGCTGGATAGTAAATTTTCTTTGTTTCTTTACCTACCAGGAGAATGATAAGCAAGCTGAAGAAGATGACTCAAAGGCCCAGTCAACAGAGGTCTCTGACGAAAAGCAGTGCTTGGATATCTATGGCAAACAGTATGGCACCAATGAACAGAAGACTTTACCTCCTAGAGAACCTTGACATATATGGGGAAAGTGGCGGAATCCAGTGCATGACATGAAGCAGCAGTCAGGTTTCCTTATTACCTCCTTTTTTTGATCATCAGTTGCCACAGCAACAGAATCCCAGGGAGTATCTATAAGCCTATCAAATGACCGAAAGGCTTCTCCAGTTCCCATGATTAAATATCAGGTAGTTATAGGTTATAATCTGAGAACATTTATGACCTTTTTGGGGTGGGGAACCTTGAGGCCACATGTGGTCCTCAAACACAGCCCTTTAACTGAATCCAAACCAAAGGGCCACACTTGAGGAACCCGAGGGCCACATGTGGCCCTGAGGCCACAGGTTCCCCACCCCTGCTAGCTTCTGGGAGAGGGGAGATAATGGGAGAAAGTAGTGGCAGCCCTTTTGTATCATTGGGATTTAAATAGCCAAGAACAGTGGTGAGGTAGTCATCTAAAACTTTTTGTGTGGAAAATGAGAAGGATATCATTTCTGATGGAGCTCTGGGACTCTGTTTAGATGATAGGATCATAGAATGCCAGAGGGACTTCAGAGATTGTCTAATCCAACTTCCGCATTGTATAGCAAAGAAATTGAGACCCAGGAAGCTTCAAGGACCTGAGTAAGGTCATGAAGCTAATTAATAGCACAGCTGGGTAGGTGAAAGTAGATCATCTTGTCCAGTCCCTTAAATTTTTAGTTCCAGGTTCTCAGCTGAGGACTGTAGGTTTTTCAAAGCCCTCTGGGAAGACAGGTGTATAAAATCCACTCCAAACCCTGATCCCTTCATTTACTTTCCCAGCAGTTAAATGGGAGTGAATACACCCCCTAATGACTTCTGTATTCAATCTATAGGTATAACTTTTGCCCAAGCAAAAACTTTATCTTCAAAGCCTGAAGAGCTCCAAGAGAACGATAGGAAAATCATGGTATCAGGTCTGGCCTTTATCTACTCAAAGGTTATACCAATTCAACAACAACAACATAATATTAAAGTTCTCTAGGATTCCACTGAACTCTGCACTTACATACAATAGCCACTTCAATTAAACCACCTAAGTCTCTCTTTTTTTAAGCAAAAAAACCCCTTTATCCAAATCAGTAGTGTAATAGAAGTCAGACAAAGTATACATATGAGAATATATACCAGATAATAGTGAAGGAAGTCTCCCATTGGGAGTGAGATATCTTAGCTGAACCAAAAGAGAGAGTTCCAGATCTCATTCAAGGGGAAAATTCCCTGAAGTCTCAGTGTAGTAAGCTAAGGAGAGGGACATGATAGAGACTGCCAGCTCCTCTCATGATGGCTTCTTTCCAGAGTCTATTTTCAAAACCACCTAACTCTTAACCATCCATCCATTCACCACCCCACCAAAAAAGTTAGTTATTAAGTCAATAAAGGATTTATTCTTCATCTATTTTTAAGTACTATAAAATGCAATACATAGCAAGACAGAGTCAGAACTAAGAAAATTACCACTTGCCCACCCAGAAGTAAATACTTTCCAAGTATTTGTTGTTCAGTTGTTTTCAGTCGAATCTGGCTCTTTGTGACCCCATTAGGGGTTTTCTTGGCACAGATACTGGAATGGTTTGCCATTTCCTTCTCATTTTGCAAATGAGGAAACTGAGGCAAACAGGGTTAAGTGACTCACCCAGAGTCACACAGCTAGTAAGTGCCCGAGGCCAGATTTGATCTCAAGAAGATGAGTCTTCCTGACTTCTGGCCCTGGCACTCTACTGAGCCACCTAACTGCCCACTTTCCAAGTAGCACTTACATTATCAGGAAACTAGAGCTCTGTTCATTTTTTTAATCCATTAAGTTCTAGAGAACCTTTGTACTCATAACCAGTATGCTGATTTATAATGATTGTTCTTTTGTCAATTCGTGTATGCGCATTATGTATCCTCTTCTAGATTATAAACCTGAATAGGGCAGGGACTATGTCTAATACTTTTTTATGTCTACTCCCTTCCAAAGGTTTTATTTGACTTTAGTCACAATCTTGCTTAACCATGGATTATTGACTGTTTTGGAAGCCCAGGAAAACAAGGGTAGGTTCTCTGAGCTGAAGCGAAATGTGGGCTAAGAGGAATCCTTTTACGAATAAACTTGGTCATTTTCCTAAGCAGATTTTTAAAGTCTCAAATTATGTCAAATGTACATATTTCTCTCTTCAGTTTACAGAAAGTGATTTATAAACACTTTGGGATCCTATATTAATGCCCTTCCTCAGTGTAATCTTTTAATTATAAACATCCCCTTTGATCCCACTTAGTCCAGTTCTGAAGCTGAAGGAACAGAAACTACTCTACTTAAATCTAACTAGAACGTTTCTTGATAACATACAAACCTCGTGATCACAACACATAGGATAATTCCCTTTACCAGTCACCCCAAAACCTCATCTGTCAGTTCTGATCTCTGAAGGATGAAGCAGCACCCACATAAATCCCAGGAAGTGGACTCTGCCCACAACTGTAGGCTGGTTCCAAGTGACCACAATGATTGGGACTTTTTTATACTTAGAAGGGTCAAAAGAGCCGAAGCTTATTTCAGATGTACCCATGAAAACTTCTTGAGGGCATGGACTCTTTTTATTCTTTCTCTTTATATCCCAGCAGAGTAGCACAATGCTTGACATCCTGGAATGGCATTTAATAAATAAATGCTCATTGATTGATTGATCAATTGCCTGGGTAACCACGAATAAACTCAATAAAGACACTGCCAGGTGGCTGTACTTAAAGACTCATCCGTCATTCTAACTATTCCTGCCTCCTTGTCCCTTATTTCTTTGGGAGAAGGAGTCTAGTCTGGCCAGACAGCATCATCTACCACCACCACTGTAGTCTTTCGTTCATATCCCTAGAGAATAATTCCTTCTCTTCTTCTTTCTCTGTTTTAGAGAGGCCCAGTATCTATATATAGCATTTCAGATGTCCTGAGTAACTTGGATTCAGAAATTGCTAGCCCAAACTTTGTCACTGGATCAATAACCTAGCAGAGAAATTCTGTCCCCTAAACACTCTGCTCATGAAGGCCTGGCAGAGCTGGGATTCTGTACTTTCCCTGTAGCCTTATAAGCAGCTATTTTGATTTATATATTTCATAAGTGGATATAACTCATAACTGTGTTTTCTATGCCTTCATCAAGACCTTTAGAGAATCAGGTGATTTTTCCCCCATCCCCAAACTATAAATAAAACTACTAATGCTGAAAAAAAAAACTATTTCAGGGAGCAGAGATTATGCTTCTTTTCTGTATGCTGCCATGATTCAGAGTAAAAGTAAATATATGTATCAAAGGACTTCACTAATATGTCTGAAGGGCAAAAATTTTCTCACATTTCCTGGTGGTGTCTCAGTTTCTTTGAATATTCAGATGAACCAGATCAAATCCATGATGGTCTGCCTATCATATAAAACTGTTAAACTATCCAAGATAGCTAATGAAGGGTGGCAAATTAGGACAAGGTGGAGAAGATTGGGGGGCGGGGGAGGAGTTTAAAAGCTTTGTTATGGCAGAAGAAAGAACAAGCTCTGGCAAATAAGCCTACATTGGTTAAGCTTCAGATATCTGGTTATACAAAAACTCTGCCCCTGTTTTATTTGTGTTACCTGAGAACCAGTCCATTGATATACTGGTTAACTTCTCTTAGTGTTTTCACAGCTGTTAAATGGTGGGGAGGAGGATTTAGTAACTTGAGACATAGTCACTGGCTGCTAATCCAGAAACAACTTTGCTAGTACACAATGCTATAATATTTCATGGAATAAATTGTCTCTGTCAGGAGGGGATAAGGGCTTGGGCTACTACTGGTAAAAAATTGAGTTGTACTAGGTCACTTATGGTTTGGGAAACAGGTGAAACTTTCATTAGGGTTTGAGTAAAGAGAAAAGGGACTTTCTGCATCCTTGATAGAGTGCTGGACCTGAAGACAGGAAGACACATCTTCATGAGTTCAAATCTGCCCTCAGATACTTAGTAGCCATGTGACCGTGGGCGAGTCACTTAACCCTGTTTGCCTCAGTTTCCTCAACTGTAAAATGAGCTGGAGAAGGAAATGAATGGCAACCCACTCTAATATTTCTGCCAAGAAAACCCCAAATGGCATGAAGAGTTGGACATGATTGCAACATAAGTGAGTTGTCTAGGGTCACACAGCTTGTTAACTGTCAGCTTGTTGTTGTTCAGTTGTGTCTGATCCTTTGGGGTTTTCTTGGCAAAGATACTGGAGTGGGGTCATAGAGAGTCAGATATAAATGAAAAAATGCCTGAACAAATGTATAAATTAGGAAAAAAAATTGAGAGACAATTTACTCCATGAATTTTTGTACTATCAAAATCTATCACTATTTTGTACATGCATTTTGTACTATCAAATTGCTTCTGGATTAGCAGACAGTGGCTATGTCTCAAGTTACTATTTTCATAAAACTGTTATTTCACTTACGTCAATTTTACTCACACATGTTCTTAAAAATTATCCTTGGATTGTTCGTGAAAATCTCATAAGACATTATACAAAGACAGCCACTTATATGTATGTGTGTATAAATCAATACATATGTATACACACAGAGAATTTTATTGATATGTTTCGCCTCAAATAAAGCTGATGTCCCAGTAACATCTGGTGAATTCTGAATCCCAAACTGTTTATAATCAGCATGCTTTGAGGCTTTCCACCCTTTCCATTAATGAATGAATGAATGAATGAAGAATATAGTAAGCACTTACTATGTACAAAGGCTCTGGAAATACAAATAGAAAAGTCAGACAGTTTTTGCTTTCCAACACTTTACATTACAATGGAGGAGATGTCACTTATGAAAGGTTTCAGCAGCAAGTCAGATGGAAAGGTCCCAGGGTCCTTAGATTGTAGAGGCAAAGCAGATGTTAATGCCTGTTCTTCTGATGCTGAACCGTTCTATAGTGGCAAGAACTTTCTTTTCTGGGTATTCAGCAGCTGTGGCTGAAGCACCTTCAGGAGCTGTGGCCCCACGACCACTTCAGACTACTCTTCCCAGGATGATGCCTGAGAGTACTGGGATGGAAATGTTGCTATTCTCTCTTTTTAATTAAAATTTTTTTGCTGATTTAGTTTTTATTTTTTCTCAATTACATGTAAACAAAAACTTTTAACATTCTTTTTTTTAAATTTGGAGTTCCAAATTCTCTCTCTTCCTTCTTGAGAAGGCAAGCAATTTGAAATAAATTATATATGTGTACTCATGTAAAACGTTTCCATATTAGCCAAAGCATTGCTATTCTCAAGGCTGCTGGGTTCAGGGTCCTGGGCTGTCTCCATCAGGTTCTTCGGAGAGGTGGTGGTGAAGGTGGTTTGACTTTCCTGGCACATGATGCCTCCTGTCTCTCCCTGAACATGCCATGCTGCCTCAGCTAGGCTGGCTTGCCTGTCTCGGTATCAGACAGCAGCTGGTGGGATAGTCAGCCCCTTCTCCACAGGAGGTGTTTCCCTGGATAGCGCTGTGAGGGCTGGGCTGTAAGTAGGACTAATGGTCAGGAATGTTCTGCCACTCCCCTGCTCCTATGCCCACCTGACTGTTGGTTGTGAGGATGAGGAAGGTGTGCTCCTTCCCATGATGGTTTTTCCCCTCAATGATGGCTGTGGGGGCTGTGCTGAAAGCCCGTTTGGTGGTTGAAGTGAACTGCTATTCCCAAGGCTCTTGGGTTCAGAATCCTGGGCTGTCTCTATCAGGGTCTGAGGGAAGATAGTGGTCCTGGTGACTTGCTGGCACATGCTGCCTCCAGGGAGCTATGCTACCTCCAGCTGGCTGCTTTGCTTGCCTCCTTTGTGCCAGTTGGTTGCCTTGCTCAAAGTCATCACCAAGGGGTACAAAGCAGGGAATTTAAACTAGTTTTTTTTTTAAGCCTAGGGTAAAGATCACGTAGAAAGCAAGTATACAGCAAAAATAAAAATAATAATTCCAGTAAAATGTAAGTGATCCTAAAATTCCTGCCCAGCCTTCTAGTTTAGATTATGCAGGCCAATGCTGCATTCTGTTAAAGAGGGTAATTGAGAATTGGCTCCATTGTTCTTTCCAGCATCAGCGTTAGCCAAACTCTCACCTGTGGGATAGAAATTCAGGAAGCCCAAGGCGATAATAGGGTAAGCTCCACGGCAGATACACACAGGAATCTGCCCTCTATTTTCATACACAAATGATTTTTAATTCACATTACTACGGATTGTTTTGCCAGGTACTGTTGGGGCTTTTTCATCCTTGAGGGCTTAGCTGTGATGCTACTCTTCAATTACCCTCACAGAAGTCTTTCTTATTTGCCAAGTGGCCCCATCTCCCTCCTCAAGGATTAATATTTTCTTGGCAATATAAACTACAGCTAAAATAAGCCCTCTTCTCCACCATCCAGTGGCAGGTTATCCAAGGGCAAACCCAACATTTTGTTTCTTAAATAGGAAGGGTGCTGGGAAAGGGGAGAGTTCTTCTGATATGCAAAACTCTTCTCAGTCTGACTCCATGCTAGTTTTCAGTTCTTTATTTCACACGATTCTCACTAATGTGCCCTATACTTTAGCACACTAGGAATTAACCAACACAATGAAACCACAGGTTTCTCTGACCAAAAAAAAGAAGAAAGAAAAACCCCAATCCAGAAAAATCTATATTTTCCTCATTCCTTAAACGTACATTTTTCTTCCTCTCCATCTTTTCTCATCACATGCCCTCCTTCTGAAATGCCCTCCCCTCTCATATCTACTTGTCAAAATCCTGCTTATTCTTCAATTCCCAACTCAAATTCTACTTTCTGCATGATTCCTTTCTTACTCTCCTACCAGCAAATGTCCCCTTTTCCTCTAAAGTTCCATGGTACTTTGCTTCTTCCTCTCTTATGGCACATCACATGTTCCCTTGTATTATAGCTTTTTGTGAATACTACTAGATTGTAAGGTACTTATCTATGTTATTCATTTTGTATACCCCAAAGTACCTAATTCAGCATCTTGTACATGACACATGCTTAATATACGTGTATGGAATAAGTGAATGAATGTATAGAAATTTGGGCTGAAAGCCTTGCAGCCAGTCGAAACCTAGGTGACATCAGCTGCTTGGTCCCTGCAGTCAAGGTCCAAAAATACAGGAGCATCCTTCTAATAGATGTGTTAAGGTCCACATACAACAGTTGCAGTTGCTCCTTACTGTGGCAACCTTTCATCCCCGCACTTCCTTAAAATCCAACATTAAAGGGTATCCCCAAAACCACCTGTCCTTTGATCAAACCTCTAAAGTCAGTCTAATTTTCAGATACATTCTAGCAGGGCTCTGGAACAAGCCTACACCAAACCCTAGGCAAATCCTTGTATGTACACTCAAGTATTATTTACTATAACCTAGATGAAGTGCTCCAGAAACACACAGAAACCTCAAATGCTGAAGGCTGAAAAGATGTAGCAGGGTGATAAATAAGCTTTGATGATGATTTCAATGAAAGATAATTTCTTGCTTCCAAGGATCCTCCACAAACACAGCTGTCAGAAGTGAACTGTGTAAATCAGACACTAATTAAATTAAACTCCCACTGGAATTAAGGCACCAAAGCATCTTCTCTCTCTCCCTCTTTTTTTTTCTTGCAGAGTAGGCCCCGAAATCAAGGAAGCTTGGCACTTCCAGGTATGTAGAAGCAGCAGCTGCAAAGATGTGAGCTGCTACTTCTTATAAATGCATTGCCGTCAGTAACAGAAAAAGAGATGCCATTTTAGTAACGAGTCATGTTATAAATGTAGTGACATTAGGGAGAATTTATTAGATATTTTGTTATTTCAGTCGTTTCCAACTCTTCATGATTTCATTTGGGTTTTCTCGGCAAAGGTACTGGAGTGGTTTGCCATTTCTTTCTCCAGCTCATTTTACAGGTGAGGAAACTGAGGCAAACAGGGTGAAGTGACTTGCTCAGGGCCACAGTAAGTGTCTGGGGCTGGATTTGAACTCAAGAAGATGAGTTCCTGACTCCAGGACCAGTGCTCTATCAACTTAACCACCTAGTTGCAGTCTAAGTTTTTAGACTGTAAAATATTAGTGAAGACTTGGAGTCAGGAAGACCTGAATTCTCATCCTTTTTCAGATACTAACTGTGTGACCCTGGGCACTTAACTCTCTTTATGTCTCAGTTTCCTTATCTGTAAAATGGGAATATTAAAAGCACCTATCTTGCAGGGTTGTTATAAGAAGCTAATGAGTTAACATATGTAACAAGGATTTTTAAAATGCTTTGCAAACCTTAAAGCACTATATAACTGCTAGCTATTATTATCATTAAATATTTCCTATTAGTAAAGGATTATACATATGGGGTTCCTTCATACAGACTGATAATGATGATTAAGTTGCTTGGCTCAAGGACATAGAATGTCCCTCTTTTCCTTTACTTCAATCCCTAATGAAAGTTTTGTCTGTTTCTGAAACCCCAGAGTGCCCTAGTACAAATCAATTCTTTACTGCTAGGGGCCCCACCTTTTTTTAGTTGAAAAGTATACTTATAAAACTTTTATTTCACTTACAGCAATTTATTCACAAGTACTCTTAACAATTATCCTTGCATCGTTCATGAAAATTTCAAAAGATATTAAACAAAGCTAGCCCACATCTCAAGTTATTGCCTTGTGAACTATTTTTACAATAATTTTTTTTAAATCACAGAAGCAAAAAAAACAAAACAAACCCAAACAAAACCAGTTAAATATATGGAGTTTTTTGCTTTACTGATGTGCTTGATACATAGTAACCTTATGAATATCAAGTAATTGATTTTTACCTGTGCATTTGTTCTTAGATTATCTAAACCATTTAAATACAAATTTAATGAACATAACACAAAGAATGAAAGCAAACAGTTGGTAACTTTAGAAATGGTGGGATATGAATTATTTCTACCTTTCCTCCAGAGTTAATTAGTTGGGTTAACGCTTTGTTTTAAGGATTATACTTGCAATCACAATCATAATGGTATACACTTTGAGATTGCGTATTCCACAGATATACACAGTATGACACGTAATATCTATGAGGCATTTGTTTCTAACACAGCCATGAGGGCTCCAACCCAAGTATTTAACAATTCTTAGACCAGTAACTAGAACCAATTAATCTCTCACCCCTACCCCCTCACTACCACCACTCTCTCCCCACCCCTGCCCTGCCATGACAGACCAATCTGTAGGCAATTTGCTTAAAAATAGAAGCTGTTTTAACACCAGCTTTACGAAATCACAGTGTATCCAAAGTACTATGACAAATATGCAAAAGTGTATAAAATTCCACATCCCCAGATAGGTTACCTCAGATGAAAGCAGACAACTCTTCAAATGTTAAATGTTAAGGGTTCCACTTCCCTAATATTAAACATAAGAACCACATGGGAAATGCAGAAATCCAAATAGAAGTAGTATAAGCCTGTAATAAATCAGAAATAAAGACTATTTGTAGAACAGTACCAATAACCTGTGGTCTACTGTATAAATTTTAGAACAAGGTAGAAAAGTTGGAAGGCTGACTCTACTCTTTCTTCTTAGTTTGATCTCCTTGGGTGTCTGGTATCCACAACGTCAGGTCATTTCTCAATAACTGCATTATTAGTAGATGCCTTTGTATGAGTCTTCACTTAATGGATCAAGTTCAGCATGGGGTTAATTCACAGCTATCTTTGCAAGGGAACAAGCTTTCTCTAGAGAGTTCAGAATCTCCTAAGAGAACAGAGCCAGATCCAATCTTATCAGTTGCGTTGGTCACACGTCCTTTTTGTTGATTTAAAATTCCTCTAGATATGCTTATTGTGATCAAACCACTCTTCTTGTCATTACTACAGCAACCCCGGCCAAATAACAATAGTAATCTTCTTTTATTTTTGAATAGAAAATTTTGCTTTCTTCTATTGAAACCTTAGGAATCAAGGACTGTTCTAATAGAGATAGGATATCGCTGCAAATATCTCTTGTTTTGATCTCAATTTTCTCTCTCTATTCTCAGGGGCCATCTGCTATTTTTTTTTTTCAGTATCTTCCATCTTTTACTCAGTACTTGAAAAGGACCTCCACGGGCATTTTTGAAAGTAATGGAGAAAGGTTCCTTGACTCACTGGATAATTTAGTACTATGCTCAGTTACAGACTTCCTGCAGGCTGCCATGTCATCTTATCTCTCAGCCTACCCAACCCATTTGGCCTTCTGCACCTGGCTCATTTATATCCGTAACTGAGCATTCTGTACTGAGAGTGAGTGGTGGTGGCAACAGATACATGGAGGTTCAGCAGTTTCTGGGTGGTGAATAGCCCCCTTTTATTGCTATTACATATTACAACTCCTTGAAGGTCAGAGGCTGAGTCTTACCTACACTTTGTGTACTCCCAGTTCTCAGGGGCAGCTAGATGGCACAGTGGATAGAGTGCTGTGTCTGGAATCAGCTCCAGAGTTCTCATCTTCCTGAGTTCAAATCTGACCTCAGACACTTACTAGCTGTGTGATCTTGGACAAGTCACTTAACCCAGTTTTCCTCGGTTTCCTCATCTGTAAAATGAGCTGGAGAAGGAAATGGCAAACTACCTCAGAATCTTTGTGAAGAAAACCCCAAACGAGGTCAAGAAGAGTTGGACATGACCGAATAACAACAAAAGTGCTCTGTACCCAATAACCAATGAAAGAACATTTGTTGAAACTGAAATTGGCTGAGAGTCTGCCAAAGAACAACATCTCTCAGACTTGCTTTAAATATGTGAAGCCAACAAATCCTTTATTTACATTCTTTCCGAGTTTTCAAATTAAGTATGAAAATATTACTTTGAACTGAGATTTCAACCAAAAAAAGGTCCATTTTATTCCACAGGAGAAGTACCTAGTTATTGAAATGAAACCCAGTGAAATAAAAGCATGACAAGGTCCTTAGCCTGCCTCCTGACTTTTCTCCTTGACCTGCCTTTTTATACCTTCCCTAGTAGTACCTATGATATTGTTTGCCTTTGCATAAGTCCTATCCTACCAAAATACGTACTATTTCATGGAAGGCTGCTGTAGAAGCAGAAGGAAACACCAAATGTACTTTATTCCCGAACATCTGAAATGTGTTCTAAAAGGAAAAGTGGGGAATAGGCAGGGGTGTGCTAGTAAATAAATTTTTAAAAAAAGATGTATGCATGGTATACTTCTAATTAATTAGTAAATTCAATTAAATTAATTCCATTAAATAATTTCAATTAAATTAACAAAATCAAATAAATCAATAAATTAAATAATTGATAAATAATCTAAATAGATAATTATTAATAAAATAATAAATTAAAGTTAATAAATTAATTTGAATGATGAACATTTTCTCTATCACTTTCTTAAGTCTAGACAATCCGTGAAACAACAAATCAAGCCCTGATTGGTAGCATTCGCCAATTTCTGAGGTGTAAATGCTCACATTGAAAATGTGAGCCTGTTCGATTGGGCTCCAGCACATTTCTGAGTATAATGCAAAAGAGATCAGATCAAAAGCTACTGGCTTCAAAGATAACTTTTGACAAATTTTCTTGCTACTCATAAGGGGTTCAGGGATACAGCTGTTAATAGGGATAGCCCATAATGGAAAGCTTATGGACGTGGGGCCATCTCAACGTTCTACTTGGAAGCCCAGAGTCCTTGAGGGCTCAGGCTCACATCTAGTTTGAGGCAAAGAGCCAGTACCAATAGGATACTACCCTATTATCTATAGGGCCAATAAAGTGATTGTATTTTCTAAATGACCTAATAAGGAGTGAAGGATAAGCAGACAGAGTTGTAGAGAATCTAACCCTAATTGTGCCAATCCAGAGGCTTAAAGAGGCTTAAAAAATGGGAAGAGGTATTAATACCCAATCTCTGGGTAAATTAGCCTTGGCAGGCTTGCATCTTGGGAGCTGGGGCTGTACCTGTTTTTAGTGGTCAGCAAGGAGCTTTCAATGGCCTAAATTGTAGATATGGAAGAGAAATTAGGTAGTCTATAAAGGGGCAGAAAATTGAATCTTAAGGATGGGCAGATGTTTCTGAGAGATAGTAAATAGTCCTTCAATGTGGAGATAGTACTGGTGTTCTCCTTTGCCATGATTATGGCAAACCCATGAGATTGCAATTGTTGGCCAAACTGGGAAATGCAAAATGGTGTGGGCCAAAGGAATGAAGATTGTGAGAGATGTCAGAGCAGTGCTCTTGGGCCTTTTCTCATTTTGTGGTATATTGGTGAATTTCTAGATTTTTTAGAGGCAGTTATGGGCTGAGACGGAAGAGGATGAACTGTCTAGTGTAATTAAAGGAGTCTTGGAAAGAACCCTCTTTCCTTCCACCCAAGCATGTCACCTAACTAAAGTTTCATTAAGGAAACTTTCCCTTGGGTAGTCTCCCTAGGCTCCACTGTTAAAGTGTAATCACTAAAAAGCTTTTCGATAGTTCTTCGGTCATTTCAGGTTTGTATATTTTATCTCTCCAACCAGATTGTAATTTGTTGTTGTTATCATTCAGTTGTTTCAGTTATATCTGACTCTTTGTGACCCCATTGGGAGTTTTCTTGGCAGAGATACTGGAGTGGTTTGCCATTTCCTTCTCCAGCTCATTTTACAGATGAGAAAAACTGAGGCAAACAGGGTTGAGTGACTTCCCCTGGGTCATACAGCTAGTAAGTATCTGAGGCCAGATTGAACTCAGGAAGATGAGTCTTCCTGACTCCAGGCCCAGAACTTTATCCACTGGGCCACCTAGCTGGCAAGTAGGAGTAACACCAAACTATTTGAATTAATTTTTCAGATCACCTTCCTCCGTGAGAATTAAGCATTGAGCTTTAATAGAATGGGAGTAAGGGGGAAGGAGAGGGAAGACAAACCTAGGATGAGGTGTTACAGTCAGTGGAGACAGGAATCAGGAGCAATTGAACCAATGTCTAGTTATTTGGAGCTTTATATATCTTAGAGATTCTGAAAAATAATCACCCCCAAACCACCTGAGACCAATTCAGCAGAAATTCAGTCTCGTTTCTCCAGATTTACCTTATAACCCATCCCTTTGCCCCCTCCCTCCAGTATGTCTGTATTTGCATTGGGCTGGAAGAATTCAGAGGCTACTCCTGAGCTGGTCAAATTGTTGGGGACCAGAGACTGATGATAAGAATTAACTTTGGGCCAGCCTTTACTGAGGCTCATCTGTGAGTCTCGTTGTTCTGAAGTCAAGGGCACATATACCCACAATGAAAATGACCTAGAGGAGTCTCTTCCAAGGTACTTCCCTTATCCACCATCACACTGTCCCAGAAACAGCACTCTGCACATGTGCCCATTGCTCCATCAAGAAAGGAAACTATTAGAACCTGTTTTGCTCAACTCTATGCCAATAAAACCAACTTAAATGAATTGGAGGAATATTTACTCCATCTGTCAGCTCCAAGCATTTTCTCTGACTGTCCTCTATTCCTGTGATGTTCTCTCTTCTCTGCTGGACTACTGACTTCCTTGGCTTTAAGTCTCAACTAAAATCTAATTCTGCTTAATTCCAGTGTATTCCCTTTTAATTATTTACTATTTATCCTATAGCTTGCTTTGTACCTATTTGTTTGCATGTTGTCTCCCTAGATTTTGTGATTTTATAATTACTTGTATCTCCAATGACACTGAGTTTTTATCAACATTGTAAAAATAGAATATTTTTCAAAAATCAACTCTGTTTAGTGTATTCTTTCACACAAATGACATTTCTGAAACTATATTTTTACCTAGAGGGAAAATGGTTAGCAACTCACTCTTACTGAGAAATTTGATTATTTCTCTCTTGGCTATATCGACAAGCAGAAAGAAAAAAAGTGGATCTTGATCAATATATCCAAAGGTAGTAAATACAATGGCCCTAAGCAGATCTCACATAGAGAGAGAGGTTGCCTCCTTTCTTGTCAGCCTTGTGAAATGTAGGAACAATTCAGGGAGTGTTTATGCTTTATACATACATATGTTATATATTTAGGGGTCAAGTATATAGTAGGGTGTATGGGGTATTCAGGGAGGACTAGCATCTCTGGTGTTATGGCTTGCTAAACCCTTTTCAGGGCTGCTTCTCCACCTTTGATGTTCACCTTCACCCAACTCTCACCTCTGCTCCAAGAAGTTGTAGCATGCCAAGTTGAGGGTAACTGACAGGCTGCAAACCTGTGTGAGTTGGGGGATGGCTAACCCAAGTTTTTGAAGACTTCCTTTGGTGGAATGGGCAAATGAAAACAACTTGTTCCAACAGCCATGAAGGTAGCTGAAGTGGGCTCTGTGGAGTGCTTAGAGCTTGTTGAGACATGGAAGACACCAGTCATCCACCGCATTCCAGGCCATCACCAGTTGTCCTGACTTTTGTCTTGCCACTGGACTTTGATGACTCTCGAAGGGAGAGTGAGGCTGCCAATTCCGTGTGACTCTGCCTCACTTAAATCCAATTTATATACAAGCCAAGATATTACCCTCATGTCGTCATTGTTCCTTTTAGAAAATGAAGGACAAACAATAACAAACTCCTTGACAGCAGGGACTGTCTTTTGTCTCTTTTTGTTTCTTTAGTGCTTAGCACATAGTAGGCACTTAATAAATGTTTATTGGATGAAATAGTTATTGAATTTACAATATAAAAATATAAAATGCTCAGATTAACAGAATCAGAAATTGTTGCTCTTGAGTTGTTTTTTAGTTGAGTCTGACTCTTCATGACCCTATCTGGGTTTTTCTTGGTAAAGATACTGAAGTAGTTTGCCATTTCCTTCTCCAGCTCATTTTATAGATAAGGAAATGGAGGCAAAGAGTTTTAAATGACTTGTCCAGGGTCACCCGGCCAGTGAGTGTCAGGCCAGATTTGAACTCAGGCAGATGAGTCTTCCAGGCCCAGTGCTCTATCTACTGCACCACCTAGCTGCCCAAATGAGAAATAGAGAATTTAAATAATCTATTCTCAGAAAAATAAGTTGAACAAGCCATACACAAATTCTCAAAGGAAAAAAAAATCTCTAGGGCCAGACGGATTTGCAAGTGAATTCTATCATACATTCTAAGAATGATTAATTCTAATATAAACAATATGTTTGCAAAAACAGGAAAAGAAGAGATGCTACCAAATTCCTCTTATGATATAAATATGATCTTGATACCTAAACCAGGGAGAGTCAAAATACAGAGATACAATTATTGACCAATATTCTTAATGAATATTGAATGACAATTTTTAAATAAAATATTAGCAAAGAGGTTATAGCAATATGTAAAAAAAGATTATACCCTATGACTAGACTGAATTTATACCAGGAATACAGGATTAATTCAATATTAGGAAAACTATCAACATAATGGAGCGTATCAGCAATAAGAACAAGAAAATAAATATCATGATTATATCAATAGATGAAAAAAGTTTCTGACAAAATAGGATGCCCATTTCTGTTAAAATACTAAAACAGAAATTAAATGGATTTTCTCTTGACATACAAGTAGCACCTATCTAAAACTAAGAATTAGTATTATACGCAATAGGATTAAGGTCTTTCCAACATGATCAAAGGGAAAGCAAGGATGTCCATTATCACCACTACAATTTGATATAGTGCTAGAAATGCAAACTATTGCAATGAGATAAGAAAAAAGCAATTGAGGGAATAAGCATTGGCAAAGAGGAAGTAAAATTATTGCTTTTTGCTAATAACTCTGTGATTTACTTAGAGAATCTTAGAGTTGACTAAAATTAATGAAAACTAACAAGTTGTAGGACGTAAAATAAATCCACATACATCATCAGCATTTCTGTATTTTTCAACTAAATCCAGCAGGAAGAGATAGAGAAATTCAATTTAAAACGATTATAGAATATATAAAATACTTGAGCATATATCTACCAAGACATATACAGGAACTATAATAATACAACTTCAAAACACTATTTATAGAAATATAGATCCACATACTTAGAAAATATAAATTGTTTGGGGGTAGGTCAAACCAATATAGTAAAAATGACAACATAACCTAAATTTTATGTGTTCTCTTCCCCCATTAGAATGGAAACTCCTTGAAGGCAGAGATTATTTTTCAAATTGTATTTGTATTCCCAGAACTTAACAAAGGGCCTGGCGCATTTAGTGCTTAATAAATATTCTATCCACCAAGATAGGTACTCTTATTATCACCCCCATTTTACAGATGAGAAATCTAAGGCTCAGAGAGGTTAAGGCAATTCCCAAGGGCTACAAGGCCCTGCCTGAGGCAGGATTTAAACCTAGGTCTACCTAACTTCAAATTCAGTACTCTATCCACTATGCCTCTGTAATTTATGACATCTGGGACCATAGTAGCACAAGTCCAGAGATCAAAGGGTTGGAGCATGCTTGTAAGACTAATGTGAACTGGATGTAGAAGAATTCTGCATAGGGCAAGGAGGTTGTATGGCCCTAACTATAAACAAGCTACTGCCTACAACTCCCCTTCCTAATATGTTCTAGCTTACTCTCTCAGCTTTTGATCATGGCTAGGGAGTCTTTTTTCCTTTTGTCTAGCCCTTGGATTTAGTTAAGCCCTGAACACTGGCTTGAGTCACATGGCATCCTGTTTCTTCTCCCACTATGACTTGGATAGAGACTCTTTCCTCAAAAGAGTTCTTTCCATGAGGCTTGTGAACTGGTTGGCCCTCCCATCCATCTCCTCCTTGGGAAGTAGGGCTTGAACAAATGCAAACTTTGAAAGTGTGAGGTCTGATGATGCCCAAGTCTCCATGTACTTTGAACAGTGGGTGGAAGCAATAGAAGTAATAGAAGACATGAGGTCTCAACCAAGAAGTCTAACGAGTAGGGCTGGAACAACATTGTGTAGTGACAAGCCAACTGAACTCAATTCAACTCAACAAACAATAAGTATCTGACGTGTGCAAGACAAGAATAAAGACAAGAATCTCTGCCCTCAAAGAGCTTACCTATTACTGAGAAAATACAATATGTACAGGCAAGTAAATAGAAAGTAATTTGAGGAGAAATAGAGAACTGATAACTGGGATGAGGAGAAAAAAAAGGCAGGAAAAACTTCACATAGGAGGTAGTACCTGTGATAAGTTTTGAAGGAAGAGAAGGATTCTAACAGGCAAAGGTGAATACAGAATATTGTCTGGGTTTTGGGGTCAGCTTGTACAAAGACACAGGATCTAGAAAGTGAATATAGAATCTGAAGAACACCTAGTAGTCCATGTTGACTACAACATAGAATGTATGAAGGGGAGTGATGTCTGGAAAGTCTGGAAAGGAGTCAGGGATAACTGGATGACCTGGAAACATATTACCCTCATGAGAAATTAGGAAAGTTCATAGGAAAAGGAACATAATGAACTCAGTTTTGAAACACTGAATTTGACATGCTAATGGTGGAGATGTCCAGAAGGCGACTGTAGATATAGGCTTGGAATTCAGGAGAGAGCATGGGATTGGAAGTCATCTGCTTGGAGCTTATAATTGAACTTATGGGCATTGATGAGGTTGCCAACCAGGAAAGGAGAGTCCAGAACAGAACCATGGTGGATTCCTGCCTTTAATATTTAAATATTTAATTATATATAAAAGATATATACAGCAAAGGAGACTGAGCAGAGTAGCTAAATAAGTAGAAAAGGTCAGTGTCAAAGAAGTGAAAGGCAGAGAGAGAATCTAGAAGTAAGGAGGAATCAAATGTTAAAAGCTGCAGAAAGAGTGAGGGCAAAGGAAAGGCAGTGACATTTCTCAATCAAAAGATTGTAGGGAGGATGAAAGAAAAAAATATTATGATTGGAGAAGTTAATTTCAGAATTAAAGAAAGTGAAGGTGGCAAAATTTGGATGGGGTGATATCTAACATATAACCAGAGCAAGGAATTAAAGGGAAAGGAGAATATATAGCTGAACTAGTTAACTATAGGGCTGAGACTGAGGAAGGAAGGGTCAGATATAAGAAGAGCAGGGAGAGTTTACTAGCCGTAGAATGGGAAGATTAATAGTTGATTGGAGCTGGCCATAAATGATAGAGACAAGTCTAAGACAATGGAATTCTCTACTTAATTCCCCTTCCCAGGTAACTACTGATCAGATGTCTACTGCTAGAATAAAAGCCAAGAAATCTGTCCATGCCAAATAGAAGTAAAAAAAATCAGGACTGTCTTATGTAATATGGAATAAATAATGACTCTATCCTGGTCCAAAGTTTTCCATGAAGAAAAAGCTCTTAGGGAGGTAAAAAATCCCCAGGGTCATTTCTAGATCTGGTCACTAGATGATGCTGTTCAATAGGCTAAATACGCCAAATCCTTTTCACTTTTTGCTACCTGGTATACAGCCTATGGTTTTTCTGTAGTGGTTCTGAGATTTCCTAGAATTGTAGAATGTCAGAGCTGGAGGGGACATTAGTAATCAGCCACCCCATATTCATGCTGGGGAGGCACTGTGACACATGAGACTTGGAATCATGAAGAACTGAGCTTGAGTCCTGCCTGAGATACTTCCTTGCTGTGTGATCTTGGGCAAGTTATATTCTTCCTTCAGCCTCAGTTTCCTCATCTATTAATTAGGACGATAACAGCACCTATCTGATAGTGTGGTTGTAAGGATCAGATGAAATAAAACATGTATTTTACAAACTTTAAATCAACATTATATATTAATATTTTACAGATGAAGAAATTTAAGGCAAGAAAGGGGAAGTAGCTTACCTATCATGGACCTATCTAGAGTCCGGGTCTTCTGACTCTAAATTCACTACGCTTTCCACTACACACGACTTTTTTTTTCTTTTTTCATGTACAGGTTAAAATATGGGAAGGAAGGAAGGGAAGAATTATTTTGTGAAATTTCAAATTTATCTCAAACTTTCATAAAATAATAATGCATTATCTCAGGATGATAATTTTTGTAATGGATGGAAAAAGTGGAGAGACTGGTGCCAGGGAACCTAATTGAAGGCTATTGCAAGAGTCCATCTCAGTGGTAATGAGGCCGAACTAGAGTCATGGGAGTGGAGAAAAAGATACAAAAGATGTTGAGGAAGTAGAATTGACAGGACTTAGGAACTGATTGGATTGAGGGAGAGGATGAGTAAGAAATGACTGAATTTTTAAACCTAGATATCTGAAATAGTGGTGTCAAACTCAAATAGAAGTAGAAGTCATTCAACCTTACATAAGGATCCCTGCAACCACATACTGACTTAGAAAATCACATATTAACATTATCTATATTCAATTGTATTTTTGTTTATATGATTAAGTATCTCCCAATCATCTGTATTATTGTAGTAAAATCTCCACCCAGATTATTCTGTCTCTCCTGGTTCAGCTAAGATATTTTCTTGCACCTAAAGAGTTCATTTGCTCATGTGATTTCTTTGGTCTTCTAATCTATGTAACTTTCCTGATTTCTGTTTACTGCTTATTTTGATAAAGAAATTTACTAGCTGTTTGATGGGAGGCAGCTAAAGATGCTATCAGGAAGCTAAGTACCTTTAAGAGCAACCAGGGAAGCAGCTCTTATCTTGAGCCCCCCAAAATCATACTCCTTGTCTACAACTATTGAGATATAGTAGATAGAATACTTCTGGTCCAGTACCCCTTTGGGAGGAGGCAAGTGAAGGAGTCTGATACAGTCCTTATCCCATTCTCTGCAGAGGAGGAATTTGCAATCTTCTTCGGAGACAGTCAGCCAGATCCAAAATCATATCTGCCCATACCACATATAATCCATTCATACTTCTATTAGACTACTCCCAAACACATATATCCTGCACAGGCTTGAAGCATGGGGAGAATGAAGGAGGCTTCGATATGCAAAATGAAGAAAAAGAATCTAAAAAGGTAAAAGGGTGTCTTAATGTATCAGAACATCTGAGGGTGGAAGAATGAGATACAAGAGAAAAGAAGAACGACCACAGAACAGTTGGAGCTCAGAATATGGTATAAGGTTTTTCCCAATCAGGAGGAAGCTAAAACCTCTTAGGAGGAAGCAGCTGTTTGTCTTCCAAGGAATGATGATGCGAATCCACAGGTGCTCTCAGTAAGAGATCATGAAGGGTCAAAGAAAGATTGGCAATTGGAGACTCCCTGCTAAGGGGTACTTAAGCAGCTATTTGTCAACTTGATAACAAAAGAGTTTTGTTTTCTTCTTCAGGCATGTATCCAGGATGGGACAGAGAATCTCACAAGACTTGTAAAATTGGATGACTACTAACCATTGTTGGTAATTCAAATGAGCAAAAATTACATTACCAGAAAGAATCTGGAAACTGCTGAGCATTGCAAATATGAAATCTTGGGCAAGAAATGGAAGATCTGAGGGGTATAAGTGGTTTTAATCACTGCTTTTGGATTTTAGAAAAGAAGGAAGCTTTGGAGAGTTAAGAAAATGGTATCTAAGAATGGGAGCTGGATGTCTAGATGTTAGCTTAAAATATAGGCATGACAGTGGTGCTAATACATTTTCCTGAAGTCTTATAAATTTGCTAAAGAAGACTTCAAACTGAAAAGAAAGGGGAAGAAGAAAATTGCCTACTTATCTATGCCAACCTAAATAACATATAGAGTAGTTACAGGGTAAGAAGAAAAATAGAAGACACATCCAGAAATTTACAGAAAACAAAAATCAAGAAGCAGCCAATAATAAAACATATAGCTGATGTCCATACACAGATACATAGAGTATGAGTCACAAGAAAAAGGAACTAGAGATGAATTTGACTTCACTGTTATGACTGAGATCTGGGAGGTACCATGAGGAGCATGACTTATGTTTCTATAAAGATAGGCCTTATTCAAAAGGAAAAGAAGAGGTAAAAGGTGCCCAAAGGAGAGTGGTAGTGTATGTTAAAATATGGAGCAGCTAGGTGGTGCAGTGGATAGAGGGCCAGGACTGGAGTCAGAAAGACTCATCTTCTTGAGTTCAAATCTGGCCTCACCCTCACACTAGCTGTGTGACCCTGGGCAAGTCACTTAACTCTCTTTGCTTCAGTTTCCTCATGAGTAAAATGAGTTGGAGCTCCTTCTCCAATGGCAAACCACTTCAGTGTCTTTGCCAAGAAAGTCAAAAAGAGTTGGACATGACTGAAAAATGATTCAACAACATATTAAAATATATTCTACATTAACACATAAGTATATATACATATGTATAGGTATATGTACTTATATACATAAATGTATGTGAATATATGTATGTGTGTGTCAGGGCCTTGATTTACCTTAATTATAATTTTGTTCTTCAAGGATAGAGTGAAAAAGGAAAATTCCATTCTGTCCTTCAAAAGGTAGAGGAAAAAAGGAAAATTCCATTCTGTAAGTGATTCTCGCCAATAAGAAAAAACTTGCTTCTGGGATAGAAATGGAGAACCTTGGGAATATCTATTCCATATTAGGGTCTGGGATAGAGAAGAAGAGGAAGCTGGATATGGTGTGACATATATACTAGATTTCAGCAGAGATGACTTCAAAATGTTCAGAAAAAGAATAATAGGATGCTATGGCCTAAATTCTATAAAAGAAGTAAACCCAGAAAAGATGGAGAGCTGTCAAGAATAAATAGGTTTTCATTCTGCTTGCTCTGCTCCTAGCCTGACCTGACTAACTAGGCAGCTGGAGAAAAAGACAATGTTGTGGATTTTTAAACAGGCACTTGAAATCTTAGTTCTATGCTTATTCTCCTGGGTAAGACCAGAACCTTCGGCTCCCCAACCCAGGGATTACATCTTGTTTCATAATTTATTTATTAGGCATTTCTTGGCATAAGGTATCATTAACGTTGTTAAAACAAATCAAGAAAACACCCAAAGCTCCAGGAAAGCAAACTGGGCGGTCCAATTCTTGTCTTTTTATCCATGTATATCTTTTTTTTTTTTGAGGCAATGGCTGGCAAGTTTATTGGTTGGATAGGTGTTTCAGTGAACTCCAAGCTCAGTACAAGAAGCAGATGACAAAGAAAAGTCAAGGCAGCTCCCAAAGCCCCTTCCAAGCCCCAGCTTCTCCAGGGAGAGATTGTCTAACTAACCCTACTTCCAACCGTTCAGACCTTGGGGGCTGGAAGCAGGTACGTGGACCCTAAGAGGCAAGACTTGTCTAGGCTAAACCGAACGGGGAAGGACCTTTGGGAGCCTCCGGGCTGGGATCCTCTCCCCTTCCTGGCCTGTAAGCTGTGGGGGGAGGGGGGGGAGGGCCCTGCCTGCATCCAAGAGAAGCCTCCTGCTAAGGGGAAGTGGGGCTCTGCTCTGGCCAGGGCAGCCCACAAAGCCGCCATGCCCACCAACCAGCCCCATGCCAGGGACTCCCAGGACACCCTGCTTGCTCTGGGTCTGTGTGACTTGTGGGACCTTGTCTCCTGGGTTACGTTTTTATTAAATCGAGAGAAGTAAAAACCTCACCTGGGGGTAGGATACAGAAGGACCAACAAGTGAAGGAAGGAATGAGTGAGGGGACAATGGAGCCATTCTGGGGTAAGGTGGGGGCTCAGTTACCATCACTGGGGCCCCCCACCAGCCCTGGAGGGGCCAGGCCAGGGCCTGGGATAGGGGGAGGGAGGGGCTCCACCAGAATAGCCGAAAAGTTGGTGTCCCCAAAAGCCTCGTTCATGCGAGTCTCAAAGAAGCGTTGAAGGCCAGTGATCGACTGGACATCAGCTTCGTCCTCAGTGAGTTTGTTGAATTGCTTGAATATGCGGCCCACCACCTGGGCAAACTCCTGAGGGGAGCTGTATCGGGGTGACAGTTTATCCTGGAGGTGCGCGCGGATCAGAGTGAGGTCCAGGGTGCCTGGCTGCTCTGCAGAGGGCGTGGGGTCTGTGGCCAGTCGGCGCAGGGGACGGCACGGCTGGTGGCAGAGCAAGGCCAACAGCACACGCTCACACTTCTGCTGGTTAGTAGGTGAGAGCTTGGCAGGGCAGGTGTCCCCATTGGCGGTCAAGGCCACACTCTCGGGGCCAGGAAGAGGGACCTCATCTTTACAGTCCATCACCTCCTGGCACAGGGAGCAGCTCCACTCCTCCCCAGGCACCTCCTGCAGGGTTGGCAGGTGACACTCCAAATGGAAGCAGGATTCGCACTGGCTACACATTGCCAGGTCCCCTGGATTCTGGCAGACAAGGCAGATAGTGGCGGCTGTCATCCACGGCTCCAGGGCCACCAGTGGCCATGGTCGCAGCAGCAGCGGCCGCGTTAGGGCCTTCCAGCACTTCCAGGCCAGAGCTAGTGCCGCGGCTGGGAGAAGCCAGATGGGGGCCCTCAGGCCCTGAGGCCTCCAGGGGAGGCAGCAGCAGAGGTTTTGTCTCCAGCCCCTCCACCGCTGGGGGAGCTCCGATGACAGCCTCTGTCTCTTCCTCCTTGACCATGGCCATATGTGGCATAGGAGGCCCCCCTGGGGCCCCTGGCTGGCCCCACCTTTCAATGACAGTGAGGTTGTAGTCCTCGTCGGTAGTTCCCAGGAAGACTTTGAACACGGTGGGGGGTGGGGGGCCGGGGCGGGGCTGGCTGTCTGCTGTCAGATCCAGATCGAGGCGTTCCAAGCTCACCCTGGACATCTTCCGCATGAGTCCACTCACTTCCCCCTCGCCAGATCTGGACCTTTTCATTCCGGACACATTGGGCTCAGCACTGTAGGGGTCATCTGGGCCATAGCTCCCATAGCCCTCCTGCAGGTCCATGGCCTGATTCCCTCCTCCAGGCTTGCCAGGGGGCCGGGGAGGGGCCATGGAACGGGGACTACTCCTCTCTGAAACAATCTTGCCGAAGGCCTCGGCTCTTTTGGTCCAAGCGTTGAGGTCCCACTGGAACTTCATGTCCCCCTGGGCCTCCACGGAGTCCACAATCATCTTGAGGGCTCGGTGTAGATGGAAGTAAATCAGCTTCTTGGACAGCAGCGGGGCTGTATTGTTATCACTCTCCAGGGCCGAGGAAGCAAAGCGCAGGATGTGCTCCTGGTGCCTCTGGATCTTGGTCATGGTCCAGTGCTGGCGCTCCAGGCGCTCCTGCTGCCCCTGCGTCACCTTCTGGGTGTCGTTGACCAGCACACGGCCCCGCTTGTTCACCTCTTTCATGATTGGCAGGATGGCCATTTTCACATCCACCTGTACCCGCTTCTGCACATCTGTCACCTGGCGGATCGAGGTGCGCACTTCCTTGGTGTTCTTCTGCAGGGTGGCATGCTTGTCCCCCAAGCGCTTGACCAGGGAGGCCAGGAGCTTCTTCTGGTTTCTCACAGCATCCTCCAGGAACTGGTATTGATGGTCCTTGTGGTCATTGAGCTGGCAATCCCGGCAGGTAAGGGTATCACAGCTCTCGCAAAACAGGACCAGGGGCTCGTGTTTGTGGACTGCGCAGTAGATGGTACGCTCCCCGTCGTGGGACTTGGTGGGGCCGGTGGAACTGACGGTGTGGTCCTTGGTATCCGTGCATATCTTAAAGCTGGAAATCTACCACGTTTTCCAGAGGCAACCTTTGCCAAGGTCTTTTGTACTTTGAACTGTACCCCCAATACCATTTACCTGTTATGAGAACACTGAGAAAAATTATTGCTGAATTCCAAGGCATGGTAACTATTTTTTTTTATATTTGTTGGAAGTAAGAGTGGAGAAGCTGGGTTTGGGGTAACCGTGGGGTATTCTTGACCTCTACCCTGGCTCTCCTGAATCTGATTTCTAGCCATATGTCCTCCTTGTCCTAACAATTTTCTTGTTTGCCTTTTGGTCCACATTCTTATAGACTATTTAGAGGGCAAGGAAAGTGCCAGGTTAACTGATGCAAAAGTACAATTTAAAACTACTTTTATTAAGAACCTCTTGTGATCTTAATAGAGTAACAGAGAACTATGCTAGGTAATGGAAGAGAGAAAAAATTGAGATAAGAAGGGGTGCCTGGCCTCATGGAGCTTTCAATCTAGTATGAGCATAAGGTACCAATTTGGATTGCTTTAATATATAGTATTACATGGTTAACATATCAGAGAGTTACACAACAAAGTACTATGTGAGGTCTGAGGAAGAAAGTAGTTTCCCACTGTGAGAATCAGGGAAAATTATTGTTGCATTTGAGGTGGGCTTAAAAGTCATGAATAAGAATCTACAGTTATCCCTTCCACGTAGTGGGGGTTAGGGGCGCAGCACCCCCTCGATCTGGAAAATCCATGTAAAATTTTTTGACTCTTCATACCAGAAAAGGAGTCTGAACTTTTTCTTTTTCTTTCATGGGGTGTTTACAGTACCTTATTATAAAATTTGGGTTAAGTATTTGATCTTAGGTTCTATGTCATCTGCTGGCCTTTGTGTGTTGTCTGTGGCTTCCACAAAACTCCCAAAAAAACTCCCCTTTAATTTCTTATGTTGACCCACGATACACCAGAATCATGATGGAGAAAGTCACAACGTGAAAGAAATAACTGTAAAAGGCAAAGAATAAGGCAAGAGTGCATTCTAGTCATTGAGAATAAACCAAGCAAGGTATGGAGGCATGAGATCATGCTGCGTGTTCCAGGTAGGAGGTACTATCAAGTCAAAATGTCAAGAACCATTTAGTAAACACTGACTGTGCCAGATGCTGTGTTAAGCTTTGGGACTACAAATACAAGTAGGGAGAATGACAGTCTCTGCCCTCAAGCAACTTATATTTTAATGAAGGAAGATAACCATAGAAGAGTGCTAAAAGAAGGAAGGAGGGGGATGAGAGGCTAGATGAGAATGAGAAAACACCTTAGGAAGCACAGTAGAGAAAATCTGGGGAGTGGAGTGGTGGCAAAAACTACTTTGCAAATGCTGTTTTCTCTTGGTGCATGAGATTCTAGCTGAAAAGAACTCCCTCTTTCTCTGTGCACTGGAAGAATGTTTATTGTTTTTTGCTCTAGTTTGTTTACCTATATAGAGATAGATGGGCTTTTTCCAGTGATTCAAAAGCCTCTTGGGTAGTACAGTTTGTCTAGTCCATAGGTTCCTAAAGTGGTGATACCATTGGGGGGGCGGTGCTAGAATGACTGGAGGGTTTGATAGTAGCCTGAGGTGCAATTCGGGGGTGTTGAATTAACATAAGGGGATGGTGGAAGTATAAGGAAAGAAGAGAAGAAAATTTTGAAAAACTGGACATGTTTCATCTGTTGTGTAACAGAATTAAAGTCCTAGTGATTATATTATTTTCCAAATAAACACACAGAATGCAAGTTATAACCCATTAGTGGTCAAGTCCTCTCACAGGTCTTAATAAGCAAGTGTTGGCAGGCAAGCGTGTGGTGCATTGTTGGGAAGTCCAGCATGCATCAGGAATATGTACGTGTAATGACTTGTTTTCAATACGATACCATTTGGTTACATGATGCAATATCGTGTTATCAAAATTTCAATGCAGGAAAAATCCCCCAAATTTACAATAAATTATTAAATTTAGGGTGTGTCATTTTTAAAAAAATTATATTTTCTTGAAATGACAAATTTCAAAGAATTAAAGGGTTAAAGATAGTAGATTCCAGGGGGGTTCCGAGTAATATTTTTTTTCAAAGGTGGCAGTAGGCCAAATAAGTTTGGGAACCTCCGGTCTAGTCCATGCAAATATGGAAAACAATATAAAGCTTGTGGAATGTCTTGTATCCCACAACACTTAGCACAATGCCTGGCACATAATAGGAGCTTAATAAATGTTTATTGGTTTGGATACAAAGGTTATATAACTTGCCCAGGATCACACAGCTAGTGTCTGTATTTGAACTCAGGTCTTTCTGACTCCAGGCTCAGAATTCTATTCACTATCCCACATAGCTGCATCTGTATAGATAAATAAGAGGGGAACCAAAAAACTGTGGTATCTCCAAAGCCAAGAAAGGAGAGAATGTACTGAAAAAAAAAAGAATAATCATCATTGAAGATACACAACAGAGGGATAATTACCAGAGCAAGGAGCTAGAGAAGGTGGGAGGGAATGGGAGAACCACCTTTGAAATGACAGAACAAAAATAATTAACAGAGAGATGAGATAACATCTAGCTGCCCCAGCCAGAGGGGAAATGAAAATTCCAGTCCTATGGGGGTTCATGCCATTTGAGTCATTATAACACTCAAAGATTCCAAAGCATAGATCAGAGACTGAGATAACAAATAACATCTTGCTTCCCTACTAGTTACTGCTCTAAACTCTTGGGGAATTGGGAAACTGGGAGATCCTCTTTTAACATGTCATATGTGGACATCACATACAATGTTACACGCTTTCATTTTGGTTAGTTTAATTTCTCCCGCACCCCTTTCTTATTGTTATAAGGGATGGCTTTCTAGGAAGGAGAAGGGAGAGAGACATTGGAAAAACAAAAGCTATAAATAAATTTTTAAAAGAAAAAAAGGTCATAGATTGATACTGTTGTAGATGAAAGGGAAAGTTAGGGTTCCATTTTTATTATGATACCTTTAGTTCCATGAACCTAAGTACTCTTTTAGTTTGTCCATTCAACTAGTTCCACATCAATCTAGTTATATTATCATCTAGTCCACATCTCTCCATCTTTTCTACAAAAAACCACATGAAATTTATCAAACGCTTCGCTAAAGTCAACTAAACTTCATCTACAACATTCCCTGAGTCTGCCAAATAACAGTGGGGAAAAAAGGAAATAGGGTTGATTTGCCATTATCTGTTCTAGGTGAAACCATGCTGTGTCTTTTGACGATATCTTGTCAGGATGTTTATTACCTCTTTAATCAACTGTTCTAGAATTTTCCCAGGAACCAAAATCAAGCTCACTGGCCTATAGTTTGCAGACTGTTCCCCTCATTTGAAAACTGGGACATTTGCCCCATTATAGTCGTATTGCTCCTCTCCCATTCTTCATCATCTTCTGGAGAAATATCACTGATTATAGCTCAGCAATCATTCCTATGCATTCATCAAGGACTACCCTGAGGATGGAGCTCATTTGGGCCAGGTGATTTAAATTCCTTGATGACAGCTCGGCTCCCTTCTGCTATCTCCTGCTATCTCCTCGGGTACCAACTCCCTAGTGCAAATGTCATTCTCCTTGGAGAAAACAGAAACAAAATAAGAAATGAGCAGCTCCACTGTCTCTTGTCAGTTATCATTCTCTGATCCACCCCAGACAAAGTCCTATCCCTTTTTTCATCCCCCTCTTCCCAAAATGACAGAACAAAGCCTTTTTGTTATCTTTACCACTCATAACCAGTCTTAGCTCATTCAGAGCTTTAGCACTCCTGACATTATTTTTACCTGCCAGTGTCATGCTCTTTATAATCACCCCCTTTATTCATCCTTATTTCCATTGTCTGTACATTTTTTAAAAATCTAATTTAGTTTGTGAATTCCCTGTGCGTTCATGACAGTCTCTTCAGACAATTCTCATTTCCCTCATTCATCAGAATTGTTTGCCTTGGTGTCTTCAGAATTTCATTCTTTTGAGTTTCCCATTTTCCTTGGAGTATTCTTCTGCTTTCTCATGACCTTGACTCTTCAGCCAACCTTTTGTTCCTACTCAAATTCATTTTCAACTAAGACAGACTGGATCTTGGGAGTAAGTTGGATCATTGGAAACCTAGAGGATAGACATTATCAATAACAGAAGGCTTTGAGTTCCATAAAAGCATAGAAATCAAAAGAGAAAGACCTAATTTTTGCCTGTAGGCATTCTGCTTGGCTTATGTTGGTTGGGTATAGTAGCTGTAATTAAAAGATCTATTGACTTTATTGGGGAGAGGTTCTAGACACTATTCCCAAGCTGAATGAAGATGATATGGCTTGGCTGACCCTGAAAAGATAAGCTAGGATTATAGAAATAACAGAAGATCAGGAGACTAGTAAAGCAAAGTGCTAAATAAAATTACGTGGAGAGAATAGTAGAGGTCTCCCGGCAAACCAGCAAGAACCTCAGAACAATGTGCCCAGTCGAGAATCTATGCCCTGTGAGGACCAAGCCTAGGGAGAGCTGTGTGGTGACATCACCAGAAAATACCCAAGGAATACTGCTGCATCACATACCCCAATGCAAGCATTCCCCACATGTGGAGCTCTCATCTGTGATCACAATGCATGCTTACTATCCCCACCGAAATTGTTTATGGAAGAATGTATTACTGCAAATGTTTTTATCATCTGCTATTTCATTAAATGTCTTTGCCTGGAAATAATTGTGTCCTTTGGCTGACAAGAGAAAATGTTGGGGCTCTATTTGGATTGAATGGATTTGGACACACAGATTACCTTGAACCTCAGGATATCCTGGGTGCAATATCATTATAAGGTGTCAAAAAATATCTAGAAGGACATAGTTACTGGACAGTATCACTGATGTATTGGCATTTTTTAAAACTTTGAAAAAGAATTTGATTCAGAATATCATTGGTCATTTTTTTTTACCATTCAGTCACTTCCAGTCATGTCTGACTCATTGTGACTCCATTTGGGGATTTCTTGGCAGAGATACTGGAGTAGTTTACCATTTCCTTCTCCAGCTCACTTGACAGATGAGGAAACTGAGACAAACAGGGCTAAGTGACTTGCCCAGAGTCACATGGCTAGTAAGTGTCTGAGGCCAGATTTGAATTCATAAAGACGAGTTCTTCTAGTATTCTAGCCACTGTACCACTTAGCTGCCTGAAAAAATACTTAATAAATGCCATAAGAGTTTGAGGTTCACAGTGTCAGTGAACTATCCTCTTAGGCTGAGTGGGCATGCCCACATTTGCCTCTGCAGTTTGCTTTTATAGGGAATTATCAGTACCCTGGTTACTACCATCTCTTTGGCTAGGGAAGTCCATTCTTAGACTCTCTTCTCTCAGGCTATAAGCACAAACACCAGAATTCTATATGTCTCTGCCTTGGAGAGAGAAATGGCAAACCATTCCAGTATCTTTGCCAGGAAAACCCCAAATGGGGTCATGAACAGTCAGACGTGACTGAAAGCAGCTGAACAACAATTGCTCCGAGGCTGTCATTTCTAGTTCCCAAAGGGGGGAGGGGGAAGCTAAGTTTGGGTACAGACTTTTCTCCCTTGTGCTCCAGACTGGTTCTGCTGCTCAATTTCTATCTTCTAAACAGTAGAAGGTGAAAAAGTGCAAAAGATGCTGAAGTGGTCTGTTTGCTGTCTTCTCTAGACCTTAGAGATGGATGAGTCCTCTGATAAGAACCTGTCCTCTGGAGTTCCAGCCACTCAATCATCTTGCAGACTGGCCCAGTGGCTAGGAACCAGTTAGGAGTTCTGTATCCTCTTAGCAAGATGTATCAGTGTATATGCACTAACTCTTCACGGTTGGTAGAGGATGCCTCTCAGATGTCTCCGAACAAAAAATTTTCTTCAAATTAATTGGGAAATTCATCAGATTGATCAGGAACTTCTCTGATCAAGGACTTAACATATGACAATACTTTTTGAGTCTGTAAGTATTTACAGAGTGTAGAGGACACCTCTAGGGAGTTTATAAACGAAGCAGAAGACAATAAAATCTTTTGGTAACAAGAACACTACTGTACACAACCCAGACATATATACCTGAGGCAATTTTTTTCTCCCTTCAGAGAGTTAGAGAAGGCATTGAAGAAAAGGCAACCTGTAACCCTGAAAGCAGTCACTAGGATATTTATATAGAAAACTTCCCTCTTTGTGGAAGAAAGAAAACGTTCTGAAGGGAAGGTTTCAATCTAATTTTTCCACCTATTGATACTTCTTTCCCAAGGTGTAAAATTGTTGTTATTTGAATAAATAGGTATAAGTTCACTCTGTGATTTCAGTATAATGCTGAACTTTGGTTATTGAGATTAGAGCTGTTTCTCCATATTTATATTACCAAATGATGGAGAAAAGGGTAGTCCAGGAAGTGAATTCCCATTGAGAAGAAAAAAAATGACCATTTTTCCATCTTCCTTGGAATTCACTATTGCTATTACCAGAAGCAGGCTAGCATAGTAGATAGCGTTTTGGACCTGGGCTAAGGAAGAACTAGGTTTGAATCCTGCCTCTGACACCTACTAGCTGTATGGTATGAACAACTTAACCTCTCAGCCTCTCTCTCTAACACAAACGTCAGTTTCCTGATCTCTAAAATGGGAATAACAATTCCTATAATATCTAGCTCTCAGGGTTGTTGTGAGGGTCAATATACATGTAAAATGCTTTGCAGATCTTAAAGAACTACATAAATTTCAACTATAATCATCAATATATAATAATGAATCACAATGTGATTTGTTTGGTTTATTAATAATGATGATAATCACGTTTACTTACATGTATATAATTGTATCCATTTAAGGTTTGCAAATCGCTTTACTTGCAGTATTTCATTTGTTTCTCGCAGCAATCCTTTGTGGGAGTCAGTCAGTCAAGTATTTATTAAGCATGTACTGTGTGCCAGGAGTTAATGCAAGTATTATTATCCCTATTTTACAAGTGAAGAAATAATAACAACACATCTATATAATGTTTTGAGGCTTTGGGAGATCAGACAGCTGGTAAATGGAGGACCCAGGACTCCCTAGTCAAACAGATAATAAATAAGAAGGTAGAGGTCCTTCTCTGAGCCATTCTGGGTCTATGAGAATATCTGAAGAGGCAGCAAAAAGGGATAAAAAAGCTCCCCCCCTCCACCACACATACCATGAATTAAGATTCATAAACTTCCAAAAATACTTCTATACTTCAATGAATTAGTGATCTCATCCATGTCATGTGGATAACCACTTCACCTGTACAGACTGAAACCCATCCAAGCCATATTAAAAACCTTATAAAAGCAAACCAAAAACCTCAAACCAAAAACACCAAACACATTTTCGGCATTCTAATGTCTAAGGCAGATTTTCTGACGTCCACAACAAAGAATGTTCTTAGTCATAAACTGAGAATGATGAAAATCAAGCCATGTTACAATACGCATGTCAATAGGTGTGTGAAATGCTCACCAATGTTAAAGGAAGTTCTGGAAAGACAAATGAGAATTACAATGGAAGTTAATACTTACAAATCCTCTTCTGAGCCTCTTCCCCCACTCTCCAAAATGTTAGTTCATTAATTTTTCAGGGGGTTGAGGAAAGGGTCTTCATTAGACATATGCCATTTTCATTGACTTTAGTTGACAGAGGTCTGGTGGGAAAATCTGATTAGTGTACTAGATGGTATATATAGTCAGGGAATCATATACGTTCAGTTTGGAATTCCACGGAGGAGAACAATTGTATCCTCAGGGGGCAAGGTCAAAGTTAAGAACACTTCACTGTGACATAGGTTTTTGGTTTTGGCTCATTCTGACTCCAGGAGAGGGGTTTTTGAATAATTCAGAGTACAGTATCTGAGCCAGCCACCAGGTGGCGTTTATGGACCAACAACCCTTCAATAGGCTGTTCTAGCCCCATTGGCCACTAGAGAGAACTCAAAGACTGAACAAGGCATGGCTTTCACACCAGTCACTTTTCATTTTTGTTCTGCTGAGGGCAGCTTTACCTTCTTGAGCAAGCTATTTCTTCCTGGGTCCTAGTCTAGAAATGGAAATATTAATATTTAAGATAGTAGCCTCCACCAATGGGGAGAACTTACTCTCTGTTTGCATACTGATGCATCACAACAGTTTTGATGGACTTGAGATTAAACTGAATTAAAACAAATGAACTTCTCTACTGGCATAGAGATGGACATTGCTAGCTATCTTTTCCTCTCCTTCCTTTTCCCTTTCTTTCCAGGACTTGTGTGAAGAGGGGGAATGTTTCTTGGCAAGTCCAAGGCTTACGGAGAATAAAGATAGGACAAGGGATTTCTGCCGTTCCTCAGCAGCAAAGGAATAGAGTTCATTTAAATGAATCTGAGGAGTGTAGCAATGTATATATCCTTTCTTTACAAATGATTATGTGCAAAGCGCCAGATTCCTTTTTATTAGAGAGAAACCTATCAACTTTTCCAGTGACATAAATTACAGAACCATTAGACATAATTCCCATAATCTAAATGGTCCCTTCCCAACAAATGAATTACAGAACAAATCGTTTCACTGTATAATGCCATTAAATTGTCAACAAAGTAGGAATATTGAACGATATGGAGAATATGATAGAAAACCTCAAAAAATCTATAAAATTAATCAACAGTAAGCTTACTGCAAAGGGAAATATGTTTGCACATAATACAGAACAGTTGGAAACATAGGTTAAATATTTAAGGATATATTTAAAAATTTTGAAAGTATGTAGACTAAAGCGATAGACTTGAAACACAAATCCCAATGCAACAATCTCAGAATGACTACTGTCTCAGAATATTTTAAAAAATAAAATCTTATGACTCTCGTTGTTTTTCAGTTGTGTCCAACTCTTTGTGACCCTATTTGGGGTTTTCTTGGCAAAGATACTCGAGTGGTTTGCCATTTCCTTCTCCAGCTCATTTTACAGATGAGGAAACCGAGCTTAACATGACATACCCAGAGTCACACAGCTAGTAAGTGTCTGAGGTCAGATTTGAACTAAGGAAGATAAGTCTTCCTGACTTCAGGCCTGGCACTCTATCCACTGTGCCACCTAGCTATTCATATGAACATTACATTCCTAGAAATTGTCAAAGAAGACCTCCAGAGTTAGAAAAAAAAATAGTGAAAAATACAGACAAGGCCACAGGAACTCAACAACAACAAACCAAACAAACCAGGAATTGGCATGACTAGATATATTATGGATATATACACAGATATAGATAAATAGAAACAGTATAGATATATAGTCACAACATAATATGACTAATTTTAAACTGGAAAAAGATTCAACTTGCCAGAAAGAATATAGAATTCGTTCACTAATGAACAATAATCCAGATCACCATGGATTTCTCCTGCAGAAGAAGAGACTATCAGAACAATTAGAATAGAACATATAATTAAGTAGTAAAGTCAGTATGTTTTCTGAAGGGAAGAAGGAGGTATATGAGGAGCACTATGACTTTACAGAGAAACACATACATTTTTAAGAAACTCTACAAATAATAAGCCTCCCATCCAAAAAGACAAGAATACAAAACAACTCACAGCTCTCTGATCAACAGAAACTAATTGCTAACAAAATGAGGGAAGCTTCAGAACATTGTATTGACTAACTTATTAAATATTTCAAATGGATATTTCAAAGAAACTGGATGAAAGGAACAAAAAGGGAGGGTGGCAGAATAATCTCAAAGTAAAACTGATATTTAATAAAGAGGAAATATAACTTAAAGAAACTTACAAAGTAGTTAATGAGATAGAAGAACTTTGTTTAGAGATTTTTAAAGTTTGGATTAATAACAGAAATAATATGGATAACAAAGGTTTTTCCTTTCTGACAGAATAACTGACCAGCCAAAAATTAGAACTCTAAATGTAAATAGTCTAAGCTCTTTATTAAAATGAAAAGAATCACATAATGGAAAAAATAAACAAACCCAGAATCCAGTTCCCGCATTTTACAGCTGAAGAAACTTAAGCCCAATTAGGTTAAGTGACATTCCCAAAGTCATGCAGGTAAATATTTCATCTGTCTATATACCTTCATGTCCTATATCAAATCTTTTCTGGTCCCATTTCAAATTAGTTTTTAACTTGTTTCTGTGCATGTTGAATTCCCTTGTGCCCCGTCCCCCCCGCCCCCAAGAAGAATGTACATTCCTTGAGATCAGGACCTTTGTCTTCTTATCCCTAGTACCTAAAATGGTACCTTGTGTGTAATAGGTACTTGATAAAGGTTTGATGAATTGAATTGCCAAGGGGAAAGCAGATTATTGTGACCTCTAGCTCAAGAGGAGAGAGGAATAAGGGAGAAAAGAGTATTGCATATAAAAAGATATTGCTACATTTATTCACAGGGTAGGGAACTGCCTTTACAGAGAAAGGGAGAGGCCATTATGGTCCCGCCCCCCGTGCCACAAGTAGTAAAATTTCCTTCTTTTTAACCTTATCCAGGGAAATTTTGTACCTCTTCATCATAATTATTACAAAAATGTTTCCTCTTATCTTCCTTATGTTACTTTCATGTCCCACCCCATTTTCTTCTCTCTTAAGTTTAAAGCCCTTCACAACCTTTCCTCTGCCTTATCTTTTCACTTTCTTTATGCTTTACCCCCTCTTTCCTTTCTCCTGGCTTTGTTCCTAACTCTCCAGACTTCACCATGTCCTTTTAGTCTTCTCATCCTGGAGAACCTCTCTGCCCATGCAACACCCCCACCTCCAATTGCTCTGATGGTTGAATTCTTCCTGCATCCTTCATTGTGAACAAATGTCTCTCTAGGCCAGTCTTTCACTCTCTGGACTTCCCCCCTTCCTTCCTCTTTTCAGCTCCCTTTTGTGTGGTGCTTTTCTCTCTGCTTGTTGACTGACTTACCAACTGACTCCAGCAATACCTGACTTCTTGCTGTTCATCAGTCTCCTGGCACTGTCTTTTCAACCACTGTCTCTCATGCCTGGAATAAATTTTCCCTATAGCTCCCTTTCCCTTTTTAAATGTTGTTTTATTTTTTTCAATTAACAAAAACCTATTTTTTCTTCCTTCCTTCTCCCCTCATTGAAAACAAATAAACAAAACTCCTGTAATAAATACATATTGTTAAACAAATTAGATTCCTGTATTGGCCATATCCAAAAAGTAAATGCCTCAATCCGGGTTCTCTACTATCACTTCTCTATCAGGAGATAGGATATTTAAACCTAAGTAAAGTCTTTGACAAAATCTCTCACGTTCTTGTGGACAAAGATGTCGTAATGTAGGCAATATGATGATACAGTTATGTGGGTTTCAAGCACGATTGAAAAATTGAACTAAAAACCATAACAAGTATTTATTCAACATTAGATGGATGGAGGTCTTTAGTGGAATGCCCCTGGGGTCTTTTTTTGGCACTATGTTGTTTAACATTTTTATAACTATGAACATTTATAACTGTGAGAAGACTTGTATGAATTGACACAGACTGAAATGAGCAGAACCGGGAGAATGACTCATACAAAGACAACAACACATCAGGCAAATTACCTTGAAAGACCTCAGACAGGCAGGTAGAGAAATGGATAGATCTCTGGTCCTGGAGTCAGAAAGTTTTGAGTCTACTCAGACACTTAATAGCTCTGTGACCCTGGATAAGTTATTTAACAACTCTCAGCCTCAATTTCCGCATCTGTAAAATAGGGATAATAATAGTAGTCTACCTCTCAGAGTTGTTGTGAGGACTAAACAATATTGATAAAGCCCTTTGTAAACCTTGAGCTGCTCCTAGCTCTCATCATTATCAATCATCATTATCCGATCAATGAAAAGGCTGACTGAAAATCCAGAGGATTCTATTTAGAACATGCTCCTGACCACCTGACAGAGAGATGACAGGCTACATGTTTTTTTTAGATCTGGCTAGTTTGGGAATTTGGTTTGTTTGACTAAGCACGTTTGTTAGGAAAGTTTTCTTTTTCTGTTTCCTTTTTCAAAGGGGTGGGATGGGAAGGGAAGGTAGATTTTTGTAAATTGGAAGAAATAAAATTCAAAACAAAACAAAAAAGTTGCCGATCTTTTAATCAACAATTTGGCTGAAGCCATAATATACAGGTCAAATTTTCAAATGACACAAAGCTAGAAGAGATAGCTAAAATGCTGAATGACAGACTTTAGAGAAAGGCAGCAAAACTGCTCCATATAACACCCAGAAAGACAGACCTAATGCTCTCCTTTCATGTGCTCTACCTACCTTTTCTTTTTTAGCAGGGGGGTAGGGTGGTGGTGGAGGAGTGGAAGGGTAGGAGAGTTGGTGGGGGGGAGGGCAGCTAGGTAGCACAGTGGACAGACTGTAGGGCTTGGAATCTGGAAGGCTCATATTACCCCTGAGTTCAAATCTGATCTCAGACACTTTATTAGCTGTGTGACCCTGGGCAAGTCTCTTAACCCCATTTGCCTCAGTTTCCACATCTGTATAATAAGCTGGAGAAGGAAATGGCAAACCACTGCAGCATCTCTGCCAAGAAAATCCCAAATGGGGTCATGAAAAGTCTCCATGACTGAACAACTTGCCCCTTTTTAAGATATGGAGAGAGAGAAGGTCAAAGAACTACTCTTGGATTCTGAAAGTCAGAATGCAGAAGTACTTCTCCTTCCTCTCCAACTTCTCACCCTGAAAATATATTTGATGTATTTAACCAGGATGGAAATTCACTGAGGGATCTGGAAATTGCAGAGGGAAATAGGGCTTTTGCTGCTAATTCTCTACACCATCTTTCTTGATGTAATTAAATTTATGTGTTGGAGAGCCAGATTTCAGTAACAACACTGAAATAGCTGTAAAAAGCTGTTCCAAATCAGATTTTTTTTACCTTGAAGTAAGTTCTACTCCCACTCTTGAATACCTTTCTCACTAGATCAAGGGGTATCTTATGGTATTTGGGCTATTTTTTTTAATATGGCTTAGTTAATTTGGTCAGGAAGTGATCAGGAAGAGCATTTTTGCTCTGAGACTTTAAAAACCAACTAGAAGGAGGCATGATGCGAATATTTCTGAGTCCTAGGAGACTCTGCAGTTGGCTCTTCTACTTTTCTTTGTAGCTGGATTTGAGTCCACCTCTCAGGCTAGATTGGTTTGGTACTTGGCTAGAAAATCAGAACTTTTCTCCAATCTTAACATAAATGGCTGGGGAGGCAGAGCTGCATGGGGGAAAGCTCACTGGATGTGGAATTAGAGTTTTGTTTGGTTGGTTCAGTCATGTCCAACTCTTCATGACCCCATTTGGGGTTTTCTTGGCAAAGATACTGGAGTGATTTGCCATTTCCTTCTCCAGCTCACTGTACAGATGAGGAAACTGAAGCAAACAAGGTTAAGTGACTTGACCAGGGTCACACAGCTAGTGTCTGGGGGCAGATTTGAACTCAAGAAAATGAGTCTTTCTGACTCTCCAAATCCCACCTTTGCTGCTTACCACCTGTGTGTGTACTTGAAGTCACTGAACCTTTCTGAGCCTGTTTCCTTATTAGAAAAATGGGGAGTTGCACTTAGATGGCTTCTAAGATCCTTTCCACTTTTAAATCTGTGCTTTGAAGATACTAATATGACCTAGATCTATTAAAATGAAATTGGATTGTCATAAATATAAAATTCTGTAGTCTGGTTTAAATAATTTACTTTTGTAACCTCAGTCGCAAAGCCTGTTGGTGTGGGATTCTTTCCTCATTGATAGAGATGAAAGCCCTATCCTGCACAAAGGGTGGGGCAGAGTTGATGAGAGTTTCATTCTCTTCCATCTTCTTTGAGTCTTGTTCAAGTTCTCTTCAAGCCCTGAGTAGCTTTGAGCTTCCAACTTCAAGAGGGAAGATAGAGAATGCCATCCCCACCTCAGTTGCTGAAGAAAAAGGTTCTGAGAAGATAAAAGAGCTGGCAGTCTCCATCATGTCCTTATTCCCAACTTGCTACACTAGAGTCTATGAGTTGAGCTGAGTTCCCCCTCTTCAAGAGGAGAGCTCCTTCACTCTGTATTGTTTAGTGTATATGTATGTATGTATACGTTCTTGGATTTCTGTTTTGCTGTCACTCTTGGCTAAGTCTATGTGTGTGCACTGTGGAACAGGTTTGAGTATAGAGCTTGGGGTCCTGCTTCCCCCCAGTAATAGCAATCAGAAGTTAGCTTGAATCTCATCATATCCCTTAGACTTTATTTAAGGGAACAGATAGATAAAATTTTAGCCCACTACTACTCTCTCTCTCTGAGGAGAGGAGGGACCTCTGGTCCCTACCTACCTTCTGTTTCTCCTCCAAGCAAGGATTAAAGTCTCCTTTACAGAATGGTAGAGGGAAAAGAAGCCAGAGATATTTACTCTGCTTCTGTTTGAGCAACACAAGACTTCCTGTGCTACATGCAGGGGACAGCCCTTACTACAAATGGGGACAGGGGAAGCTCCTATACTTTGTAAGTATAAGTGCGACCTGGGATGGCCTTTTCAGCATGCCTCCTAGCTAGTTTGTCTTGCTTTGGAGAGAGGGGGAGAGAAAGAGAGAGAGAGAGAGAGAGAGAGAGAGAGAGAGAGAGAGACAGACAGAGAGAGAGACAGAGACAGAGAGAGAGACAGAGAGAGAGAGAGACAGAGAGAGAGAGAGAGAGAGACCTGTTGGATCTCTTTTCTACCTCTTCTCATCTGACTCTTTTATTTGATCCCTGCTATGAACTTCACGAACTGAACTGGTGAGAAGGAAAGGACCCCTGGCTCCTGATCTCCTTCTTTTACTCTGGCTCAGAGAAATGGGCCCAGGGGTGTTTGTTTCTGTTTTGTATTCTTTTTCTTGAGATTCAGGTGCCTGAGGTGATCCCCACTCCTGGACTAGGAGTTTAAGGTACGGAGATCTTGGAACTGGGTTTGCAAGAGTGGGGACCCAGCCAGTCAGGCCAGCATGGAAGCCCTGAGAAGCCAGATTGCCTGGGACTTGAGCCTCAATGGGGCTTTGGATATTGAACTGGGACTGGGCTCTACAGAAACTGAGGTAAACTGTGAACCTAATCCTCTTCACCTCTCCTGTGACTGAGGTGGTGAAAGGAGAAAAGAGATCATGCTTCCCATGTGTTGTTGGGGGAATACATTTATATGTTTATGATTAAACCTTTTGAAGTTCCTATGTTTAAAAAAAAGTACAAAATGAGAGAATAGCTAGGTAACAATTCATCTAAAAAGGCTGGGTACTGGTGGTGGTGGTTTGAAGTATAAAAGTATAAATCAACAAAGGGACATAGTAGCAAAAAAAAAAATTAATGTCACCTTCGGCTGCATCCCACTGTACTCTGCCTTTGTCTGGCCAGATTTGAAATACTGTGTTCAGCTCATAGTAATAATAGCTGACGTTTATGACCCTGCGTGTTCCCCCAAGGCTCCATCCCAGGTCTTCTGTAACACTGTCTCAGGAAGCTCATCAACTCCCTTGGATCTGATTACTATTTCTTTGCACATGATTCCCAGATTTTCAAATCCAGCCCTAATCTCATACCTGAACTCCAATCATGAACCAATAAATGCCAATGGACATCGCCTGGATATCTATAAGGTATCTCAGACTCAAAAGGCCCAAACAACTTACAGTCTTCTTTCTTATACCTGTTCCTCCTCTAAACTTCTCCATTTCTGCTGAGTCATCATCATCGTACCTCAGACTTCTCTTCTACTCTTCACTTTCACTTACCCTGACACCCATATCCAATCAGTGGCCAAGTCTCCACTTCCTCGATGTCTCTGACATCCATCCCCTTTTTACTTTCTACCCTCTTCTCCACTCTGGCACCAAGCCCTTAACCTCTACTCCCACCCACAGCTCCTTGGAGGAAGGGACTAAATTTCATTTTGGTTTTTTATTGCTAACATCTAGCACAATGCTTTACACATAGTAGGCACTTTTAACATGCTTCCTGAATGAGTGTATTTTCTCATTGGATCCCTTCAATAATACATTGAGGGTAAGTAGAATGGTTATTCCATTTCTGAAACATTTTTAGAAATGCTCATTTAAAATAACTTTGAGAGGCACTTTGCAAAATAAGGAAAATAGTCTCATTCACCTTCTGGTGTGGGATGGGGTGCAAAAATGGTTTTGCCATGTGGTGGTCATCCACCATATTCATCAGGTGACCATAAATGACTTTTGACTGCTGCCTAACATTTGAATCTATCTCTAAATAATGAAAAATAGGATTTACCACCAACTAGGATATTCAAAAGAATGTGTTGCAAGGCCCTGAAGGCACTCCCTTTTTGATGTATGATAGCATCATGGGAATAGGTACATAGCTTACTGAGGTGACTACTTTTAAAGAGACAATATTTGCTTTTCCATCTCCTGCCACAGTGACTTTGCACAGGCTATCAGAATATTCTTCCCCTCCCCTCTTGGAATTCTTAGCTTCCTGATTCCAAGCCCAATGCTCAATCCATTGTGCCATTTACCTTCTCTTTAAGTAAAATTAATAATTATAACGAATGGAAATACTAAAGTTAATAATACAGTGATGGAGATTAAAGGGAAGGAGAGGAAGAAGACAGGATGGGAATTCCCCAGAGGGATGGGGAAAAGACAGCAGAAGTTGGGGTTGACATAAGGGAAGGGAGTGAAGCCCTGGGAGAGGAGGCCTGGAGAGGATGAGAAGCAAAGAAGAGAGAACTAAGCCTGATGTACAGCTCCTGGCATTTTCATTTGTGGTCTCCCATGCCTAGAACTCTCTCCCTCCTCTTCTCTGCCTCCTAACTTCTCTGGCTTCCTTTGAGTTTCAGCTAAAATCCCACCTTCTGCAAGAATCCTTAATGTTAGTGCCTTCCCTACAAGACTACCCTCAATTTATTTTGACATATCTTGTTGCATGTAGTTTGTGTATTGTCTCCCTCATTAGACTGTTAGCTCCTTGAAAACAGGGGTTGTCTCTTACCATTTTTTTTGTATCCCCAGCACTTAGCACAAGGCCTAGCACACATTAACAAATGCTAGCTGACTGACCAAAAGTGCATGTAACATTCCACATCTGTAGCACCCCCACCGCTCTATTTAAAAAAATGTTCAGAAATCTATTTTTTCCCCTCCCTTCACCCATGCTTTCTAATACACCAAAGTGCCTTTCTAAGCTTGGGACACCACATTTGGAGAAGGCTACGGATAATCTAGAAAACATCTGGAGGAGGGCAACAAGTATAGTAAAAGGCCTCCAGTCCATATAAGAATGGTTGAAGGAACTGAAGCTGATGGAGAAAACAGAATTGGGGATGGGGGGTGGGCAGCTATGGTAACCATCCTCAAGTATTTGAAGGGCTATTACTTCAGAGAGGTACTAGATTTATTTTGCTTGGCCCCAGCGGTCAGGGTTGGAAGCACTTGGTGAAAGACTGGCTTGATATATGGAAATAATTAATAATAATAAATAATTACTTTGATATGAGTACTAGCTATATCATTTACCTATCATCTATGTTTGATATAATTGATATATTAAGTATAATGCATATTGTGTAAGTTATATTATATATCTATATTTGAGATAATCTAGATCTAATATATACTATACAACATAACAATAGAACACAATGTATAATATATAACATCATTTTATAGTATAAAATTACCATAGCACTTTATAATATTATAGAATTATATCATTAACATGTTATATTAATATGGCATGTAATAGATTATATAAATGTAGGTACATAAGATATTTATATGATATACAACAATGTAAGTGATACATTATATTTAATAGAATACATATATTATACCAAATATAGATAAATTATATAAATAGTTCTTATATCAAAGTAATAATAATAATTATAACTTTTACATATCAAGCCTGAGTCTTCCACCCATTGCTCCCAACCCTGACCTCTGGGGTGAAGCAAGGCAAATCTAGTACTTCTCTGAAGCAATAGCCCTTCGAATACTTGAAAATGGTTATCATTCCTGCCTACCTCCAACCCCAGCTTTCTTTGCTCCATCAGTCCCAGTTCCTTCAATATAATATCATATATTATGTATATTGTACATAGATAATAGATAAATTATACACATATATAATAGATATATTTCTGGGGAGGGATTCTAACTTTCTTCAAGTATTTGAAAGGTCATTGCTTCGCAGCAGTACTAGACACCTTCCTTTGCCCCAGAGGTCAGATTTGGGAGCAATGGGCGGAAGACTTGGGCTTGGTGTAAAGAAATAGTAATAGTAAACAATTACTTTGATATAAGTAATATCTATATTAATTCATTGTCCATATTTGATATAAAGGCAGATTTGTAACAGATATGTAACATATTGATCTATTATCTGTATTTGACATTATCTATATTTGATATAAGTAATATCTATATTAATCCATTGTCCATATTTGATATAAAGGCAGATAAATAATAGGTATATAACATTTATCTATTATCCGTATTTGACACATTATCTATGTTTGATATAAGATCTATATTAAACCATTGTCCATATCCAATATAAAAGCAGATATGTAACAGATATGTAACATACCTATGTTTATCTATTATCCATATTTGACGAGTTATCTATATTTGATACAAGTAAGATCTATATTAATCCATTGTCCATATTTGATATAAAGGCAGATTTGTAACAGACGTGTATTTATCTATTATCTGTATTTGACATGTTATCTATATTTGATATAAGTAATATCTGTGTTAATCCATTGTCCACATTTGATATAAAGGCAGCTATATAATAGATATAACATTTATCTATTATCCGTATTTGACATAATATTATCTATATTTGAGACAAGTAGTAGGGGAAGCAGACCGAGCTGCTCCGAGAAGGTACTGGGTTCCTCTCTCACTGGAGGTCTTCAGTCAAAGGCTGGACAGTCGTGTATATGGCTGGATATAGCTGAGGAGTTTCTGAACGTTCAAGATCTGGTAGGACTCGATGTACTCAGAGATCCCCCCCCCCCCAAGTCTCTGGAGTCTAATACTGGGGGCTTGGGGAGGAGAGGGAAGAAAGAGTCTCATTGTTACTTTCAGTCTGAGACCTAACTCCGCCCCCTCCCGTTCTTTCTCCGGTTCGCGCCACACCCTAGCCACGCCCCCTCCCCGCCCCCTCCCGCCCCCGCGAGGCAGCCCATCTCGGGGCTCCCAAAGGATTCCAAGAGCCCACTCGTTTCGAAGTGACGTAACGTGACGTCTGGGAATCGGACTGAGGGCTGGCTAGACGGAGAAGGCGGGACTTCCTGTCCCACGCGGCAACACTTTCCGTCTGGAACCGGAAGAACGGGTCCCCGCTGGTGTTTGGGGCCCCCGGGCGGTTTGGAAGAGAAGGTGAGCTTTCAGAAACCTTGTTCCCTCCCCAGAGGAGCCCGAGCGTCTGGTCTCCTTAGAGAATGGCGCTTGGCCAGACCGCTGCCCCGGTGTCACGGGAGGGACCGGGGGATCGGAGGTGAGGGACTGGGGAGAGCCCCGGGGTGGAAGGGGAGGGACCGGGGATCCCGGCGAGGGAGAGGACGGAGGCTTAGGCTGGGACTAGGGAATCCCCGGGAGGGATGGGGCAAGGGAAGCCGAGCTGGAGGGAGCGGAGCCCTGCGGGAGGAGGCCGGCAGAGAGCGAGAGGCGAAGGAGGGAGCCCTCGGTCCGATGGGCAACTTGGAGGGCAGGAGAAAGGCTCGGCGTGCAAAGGAGAGAGCCCAGGAGAGCCTGGAGGGAGGCGGATTGGGATGTCATCCCGCCAGAGAGCAGCCTTGAAGGACGGAAATTTTGCGTGTAGAATGCTTCAAAGCGGGTGGACAATTGGCCGTAGGAAGCTTTTGGCAAAGAATGGGGCAACCCAGGTTGACCTGGGTTGGAGATGGGTGGACATGACCAGGTTTCCTTTGGGAATTACCGAAGGAAAAGACTGGGTTCTCCACCATAAGAGGTAACAAGCAGTCAGGGTTAGGGAAATAAATGTGTTCAACTGTGTACTGGATATTGACCTGTCACTACTTCATGTGCAATTAATACTGTTTTTTGATATAGGTATTTTTCTGTGTGGATTTCAGGGAAAGATTTTCCAATCCCACTGAAGACTTTTGAACTCTTCTTCACCCAGGTCTAATTTAATAGAGCTACTTGTGTTGCTTTCCGCATTCAAATTCATTATACTGTAAAATTCCCTTCAAACAATTAACCAGAATTGTTCTTCTTGGTTCCTTCTCACGCAGTTTGTTGTATTTTTGTCATTTTATTGCTCAATGAAAGTGTCCTCGCCATATTTTTATTTCCTATTGCAGAGAAATTGAGTCCTATCTTTATAGGATTTGTAGCCATAGTACATTGTTTATGTGTCTTTTATGCTCTGTTTCTATATTCTGACATGTCCGTTTTGATATACCAGATCATTTTCTAAATGTTAGCCCCCTGGATAGTTCTTCTAGTCATATTTTTCAGATAAGAAGAAATACTTCTTTTCCCCATTATTTCTTCCCCAATAATGGTAGTTTTGAATAGATTAGGAGAAATGCTTATGTTCTCCCACTAATCCTTCCCCAATAATAGCAGTTCTGAATAGATTAGGAGAAGTGCTTTTTTTCTCCTACTACTCCCTCCCTAATTATGGTAGCTTTGAATTAAGATGCTGTTAATATTGGCATTTCTTAAGGGCCCTTTTCCCAGCTTTATTGAATTAATATAGAGTAAAAATTCTAATTGTATTGATCGCAAGATATGAGATTGTTTTAAAATATGGCAGCAAAGTGGCGCAGTGAATAGAGCACCGGCCCTGGAGTCAGAAGGACCTGAGTTCAAATGAAGCCTCAGACACTTGACACACTTACTAGCTGTGTGACCTTGGGCAAGTCGTTTAACCCCAATTGCCCTGCCTTCCCCCCTCCAAAAAAAATATGGCATTGAAACCATTTTTCTGTTCTTTTATACCTACATTTGAGTACTTTATTTTAATTTTCAGTCTTGTAGCATACCTACTTTTTGGTAATTTATTACTAATCTTAATTATCTTCTGTATTACATATGTTTTATCTATTTATCTATCTATATATTTATAGAGAGAGGCAGAAATAGGATGATCTGAATTCAAATACTGCTTCTGACACTGGCAGTATGAGCTTGGGCCAGTCACTTAAACTCTAAATGCCTCAGGCATTGTCTAAGGCTATGATGTTGTAAAACAGGTGCTGATCTGTACTAGTAGAAGTTTCCTCATGGAGAATTCTCTACAGCAATGAAATCCCAAGTCTGGACTGTATATATACACATACATACGTATATACACACACATATACATATGTGAATATTGTATATTACATAAATGTATATTCATTTAAATATAATGGTGAAATCAGACTCTTTCTGGCTATTGAAGTAGCTACTAAGTTGATTGCCCAGAAATATGCCAATTTTAGCTAGGAAAAGCCAGTATTTCTGTTAATAGTGCAAGTTGGTATTTGATGATTGGCAATTTTGCCTGTTTCAAGTGTTTGGCTTTTCAAGTATTTGCTTCTTTTACTTTGTAGGTAACTTTTAGTTTGGTTCAGTAGCCTGACTCTTAACCTTTCCATGTTAAGTAGGGAACTGCTATTTGTAGTTGACAGTGAAGTGCCTTGCCACCTTTGTTATTACCTCAAAAAGCACCTCCAGGGTGGCGCTGAAGATTTATGTTTGAGTGAGATTTAAGAGTGTACCTGATACTGGCTTAGACATAGAACATAACATTGGCACAAACCACTGCCATAGAATATAGACTTAGTACGTTAAATGCCTTCCTTCCTTCCTTTCTTCCTTCCTCCCTTCCTCCCTTCCTCCCTTCCTCCCTCTCTCTTCCCTCCCTCCCTCTCTCCCTTCCTCCCTTCCTTCCCTCCTTCTTTCCTCTCTTACAGGGATGGAGGAATAGATGTAAAAACCCAGCAGTTCTCTAAAGTGTTTACATTAATTGCCATATTCGTCCTTAGATATAGTTCTTAATTTTAATTGATCCCTTCTCAATTAGACAGGCCTTGATTTGATCTGTTCATCTGATAAGGCTTGGTTTTATTTTTCCATACAGTTTAGATTAAAAAATTTACCCAGCCCATCTCCCCTTCGTTTCTGGGAGAAAAGCAGTTGAGAAAGCATTCGAATCTTCAAACTTTAGTTCATGCTTGGAAGGAAGTTCTCGGAGCAGAAACACAAGAACATCTGTCTTCTGGTGTAACAGTGTCTAGTAATGTATTTCAATTACCCTACATTCTGAATGATTAAGATTCTTTATCCTTTGTTATAATCACAGAATAAATTTAAAGCTTTCTTACTTGTCTCTGGGTATATTGATTTCTGGTTTTATGTATACTGTCTCTGAACATTAATTTTATTATAAATAGCAACTTAATTGTTTGTACACATTGGATGGAAAGGAATTTTCTATGAGTCAGCACACTAGCTTTGGGTACCAAATTGGAAAAGCTTGCTAGAAAGAGCCTGGGACCAGTTTTCTCACCAACTAGCTGCTGTACAACTTGGGAGAAAATGGCTTTCGTTCCCTTAGTCCCAGCCTAGATTGCTCAGTGTAACAGCTGAGTGATAGAAACCCTTGCTACTGGGAGGGTGGTGTTCTGGTTATTAGGCAGCCCTTTGATCCATTTGGTTTGGGTTGGGGTTATGTTTAGTATAGAAATTGTGAGGAGCTGAGTTATGATACCAGCTCATCTGGAGAATCCAAGAGCCATTACTCTTGGCAGTTAAAGTTCTTTTAGCCTTGCCATGTTGGGTTCATAACTCTGGAGCCCCTGGCAAGCTTCTCTACCTTGGGCTGGATTGGTGGACCTGAATTAGCAGTTTATGTTATTGAGAATTAGTGTGGTCTAGTGGAAAGAATGTTGGACTTGGAGTCAGTAGAGGACTAGATTCAAATCTTGCCTCTGGCTCTTAAGAATTTTGTGACATCTTTCTAAGCCTCAGTTTCTTCATCTGGAAAACTGAGGTCTGTAATACCAAATCTCAGTGACTGTGAGGATTAGATGAGTATATGGATAACAGCTCATAGATTTCAAGCCTTAGAGGTTATCTAGTAATGACAAGTGAAACAGGTACCCAGAGAAGTAACGGCACTTGTCCAGGGTCACCTATAAGTGCTAGATGACTGTTGGCTTTTATTGGCTTAAGTAACAAAACATTAAAGTAGCCAGACTATATAAAGTGAATTAGTATTATTTAGATTAAAATAAATTCTGTATTGAATAATAATGTGCTTATTATAACTGTTGCCTAAGTGGGCTTGGTATTGAAATGGCATCCACATAGTAGATAGATTATATGTGCAGATATTATAGATAATAAAATGATTGAGCTTAGTGTTTATTTAAAAATTTTAAGTGTCCGTTTGTTATAGTTAGTAGACTTAATTCTGACAACTAAAGAGAGGAGAACTTTTGATTGAAGTTTTGGAGGGAGTAAGTATTCAACTTAGCTAGTTTTGGGGGGAGACTTCAAGCATATGGTCAAACTTGAGGAAGAGTCTGAATGCCGGAGGTCTACCACCTTTAAGAAGATAAAGGATTGAGAATGATATTTGAAGTTTTAGGACCAAATTGTGGTTTTAGAGTAGCACAGTAAAAATGGGATTGAGAACAAAGTCTTGTTTGATGTGTCAAAATACAGTGATTGAAGGAAAGTAATTGCCTCTAAATGGACATGAAGACAAGGCCTGGCAGAGAGCCTTGATGGGATAATTGAGGCAGTGGAGGCTTTGAGAAAGAATGACATGAACACAACAATAGCATAGGAAAGTTATTCTGGCATAAATATTTTGGTGAGAAAATAGAGCAAGAGGCTAGTGAGAACATTTTTCACTTGTGAAATGACCATGAGAGGGGTCAAAATGTCACCTTCATCAAAGTCTTGCTGTGATGCTTCCTCCTGGCATGGAAGTGACCCAGGGTTCTTGACAACTATGCCACAGGAGTGCAAGCTCTGGCAGGTTCTGAGTATGAAATCTATTGTCCGAGGAACAGTCTTGGTAAGCTAAGAGATCCATGGTCAAGTTGGCTACAGAATGATGACTCTTGTGGCCACAGCAACTTAGAAAGCTCCTCTACTAAGTTAGAGAGGAGTTGTGATCTTTATTGGTAGATGGATTACCCACATGGATTAAAATACGGACCTTTGAAATACTGAAGTCAGCATCAAAAGATGACTCCTCATATTCCGAGCCTCAGCAATTATATTCTTCAGCACCTAGGTGGTATTAACATAAGGCTAGTTAGTGATGCACACAGTGTGTTCAGGGCACAGCAAATTGATAAGTTTAATTTGAACAAAGGATTCTTGTAGAGGAGTAGTAAAAGATGAAGGTGGGTGGAATTATAAAACGAGTTGAGTGCTAGCCTAACATTCAATTTTATCCTGTAGGCCTGCATTTCTCAAATTAATTTGGCCACAGAACACTTTTGGGCTTGACTTAATTGATGTAATCTATAAATGTGTGTCTTGTGGAACCTGGAGCCATTCAATTACCCCAGGGATAAAAGGAGATTGGGAAACATTTTGAGCAAAATAGAAGAAACAGTGTACATACAGACAAGTTGCCCCATGTAAATAATGTTGATACAAACTACATCAGTCTGAATATTGGCTACACTTCTAAACTGAGAAAAAAACGCCATAGGCTTTTAGAGGTAGCTTGGAGTACTGGATAAAATGCTAGACTTAAGAGTTAGGAGAGCTTTGGGTTGAAATCTGGTTTTTAACATACTAGGTTAATGACTCTGGGCCATCTGATACATAAACTTGTGTTCTTCCCACAATATCCTAGGATTCAGTAATCTACTAAGTTATAAAGTTCCAGAGGATGAAAGGAATCCCTATACCTAGATTCCCCTGTATTACAGACCTTACAGTTCCCACCTGTCTGTATGGGCATATAGTACTGAAAAGGTACCATATAAAATTTCCATACAAAATATATTTGTTGCCAAAGGGTTTTTTTCTAATTCAAATAAAGCTATTTTATTCATTTTAAAATAATTTCTCTTTTTCTTTGTTATTTTCATTGTCATTCAATCTATAGTAAGAATAAAATTTCAGACTGTTCAGGTGCTCATGTGAACTAGATATTGGGGGAAAGGATGGCCTATATTCAGAGCCATATGATTTATACCTTTCATGTTTTACATGTTAGAGGGGGAACTATCACTGTCGTCAATTTTCTTAGGGAACCCTTACTTTCATCACATATAACACTAGGTTTCTGAAGAACTTAGTTTAGAAAAGGTTACTGTATAGACACTGGGAAGCCATTGAAGACTTGAGCTGGCAAGTAGTATAATCAAAGCAGCTTTATGAAGATTTTTTTTGATTCCCTTGGACAGACTAGATTTAAGAGTTGGGAAGCAGGGAAATTAGTGAGAAAATAGTTATAGTGGTCTAGGCAACAGGTGTTGAGTTCCTACGTGAGAGCAGTAACTTGGAGTGGAAAGGAAGGGACAGATCTAAGGAAAGACCTCTTTTTTTTTTTTTTTGCATGTTAGGAATAAGAGAAGTCAAAGTGTAATTTCAAGTTTTCAAGCCTAAAGAATGGGAAAGAAATAAGAAAGTTTGGAAAGGAGCCCATGTTAGGTGGGATAGATAATAAAAAGACACTAAGGCAAGAGTTATTGACTTGAGTGAAGAGGTACATGTATTTCAGGGAGTCCATGAACTTGGGTGGGAAATAAAATTATATCTTTATTTTCATTAATCTCTAACTAAAAGTTAGCATTTCTTTTAGTTACTAACAGCATTCTGAGAAGGCCTCCATGGGCTTCACCAGACTGCTAAAGGGGTCCATGATACAACAAGATTAAGAAATACTCCGAGGTGTATGTAGTCAGAAATAAGAAAAGGAGGAGAGAACTGAAAAATTAAACTTGAAACTGAAAATTAATCATTGCTGTAGACAAAGGCTTATATCAACTGTACAGTAGCAAATAGGCTAAAATAAAAGAATTATGACATCACTATAGGCATAGGCAAAATATTTTAAAGTACAAAATTGTGCTTTATACCTAAAAAACAGTATGCAATGAGGTCATCAATATTCAATGCAGGTTATTTGAAACATAGGTAGAATTAGAGTATTTGACTTTAAGAATTTTTGGAGCTTGATATGGTAATATCCTAGGTTGATATTCCTAAAGTATAGATATGACCATGTCACCCTTCCTCCCCAAGGCAGCTCCAGTATTCCCGTTTTGCCTCTAGGACAATGGTTTTCAAAGCCCACTGGTCAGCCACAAAACTTCCAAGTATGGCTGGAATCAGACTAAAATATAATTGGAAAATGTTAACAAAATAAATAAAAACTAGTACAACTTAGATAATGTTAATTTGTGGTTTTCTAAATCAATATGTGGCCTCAGGGATTTGTTTTTACTTGAATTTGACACCACTGCTCTAGGATAACCAGACCTTGAGGTCAAAACTATTTTTATACAAATATTAAGATGTTTTTATTTCCGGCATGGTAAATTTAGATAGTTACAAGCAATATAAACAAAAGCTGCTTGGGGGTGGGATTCCTCAATTTTTAAAAGTGTTGAAGAGTCCTAAGGCCACAAAATTTGAAAACCTTTGCTTTAGGATAAAATACATATTTCTTAGGCATTTAAATCCCTTCACAATCTGCTTTCAAGCCTACTTTTCCAGGCTTATTGAACATTACTCTCCTCAGCCACATTAGCTTTCTCCCATCACACAGCTAATTCCCCTCTCCTCTCCCATGCCCTTCTTTTGATTCTGCATCATGGACTCCAGCCTCTTTCAAAGTACTACTCAGATATCACCTCCTGCAGGAAGCCTATCCTCATTTTCCTCTGCCCAAATGCTGGTGCCCTCACCAAAGAATTTACTTTGATATTCACTCTTCTGTGTATGTATTGTTTCCTCTCAACATTTTGTATTTGCTTTTCTGGTACGTGTTGTTTCCTCTGAAGTCAGCTCCATGAAGACAAGTCCTGATTTCTTTTTGTTTTGTATCTCCAGTACCTGGCACAGAACAGGCACTTCAAAAATGTTTTTTAAAAAGAAAAATTATTTTTTTAAATGAACAAACTTCTGTCTCTTTTACCTCCCCCAAGCCTCACTGAGGAGACAAAAGAAAAAACAAAACATCTGCAACAACTTCACATAGCCAAGCAAAACATTGGCCATAGCTGCAAAAACTTTTCTCACGCTACATATCTAGTTTATCACCTGTCAGGAGGTTGGCAACATTCTAAATCATTGATCCTCTGGAATTCTGATTGATCAATGTGTTGGTCAGAGTCCTTACGTCTTTCAAAATTGTTCATCTTTACAATATTATCACATAAATTGTTTTCCTGATTCTGCTCACTTTACTCTGCATCTGTTCAAGGTAAGGTTCAGGTGATAAGTTCTCCCTATTGCTTCTTTGTATGTTCTACAGGAACCTCCCAGATTATATGGGATAAGTCTTTTCCCTGGCCCCATTTCTCCTCTTTTGTTCCCTAGTATATCTCTCTCCTTCCTCCCCACCCCCTTGTTAAAGTCATCGAAATATAACAAAAATCGCCCCCAGGCCCTTATCTGAAGGGTTCCTTGTGTTAACCTCACCCTCACCCCCCCAGTAGACTGCAAAAATTCCATCCTTATGAAATCTTATCTGATTGCTTGCTTATATTTGCTTTTTAATGTTTCACTTTATTCCTTGTTTGTATTTCAAAGTTTCTACTAGGCTGTGATCTTTTTATCAGGAATACTTGGAAGTCCTTTATTTCATTAATGGTCTACTTTTCCCCCTGTAAGATTATACATATTTTGCTGAATAAGTTATTTTTGGTTGTAGCCCTATATCTTTGTCTTCTGTAATATCATTCCAAGCTTTCTGGTCCTAAATAGTCATGGCTGTCAAATCATGTGTGATCGTGACTGTAACTCTGGTATTTTAATTGTGGCTGCTTGCAATATTTTCCCTTTTACCTGAAAGCTCTGGATTTTGGCTTTGACATTCCTGGTTTTTATTTTGAGGTTTCTTTCAGGAGGTAACCACTGGAGTCTTTCTGTTTCACTTTGCCCTCTTGTTCTAAGAGAACTGGGCTATTTGCTTTCATGATTTTCATGAAAACATGCTATCTGGGCTTTTTTTGGTCATGGCTTTCAGGAGATAGTCCAATGATTTTTAAATTGTTTCTCCTTGATCTGTTTTCTGGGTCAGTTCTTAATTTGAACTACCTTACATTTTCTTCTATTTTTTCAACTTTGTTTTAATGTGTCTTATTGTCTCATTGATTCATTAACTTCTCTCAGGTCCTTTCTGATTTTCAGGAAGCTTGTTGTTTGGGTAGACTTTGTGCCTCTTGTGCCAATCTTTCCAGTTCTTTTAGTTCTCATTTTTTTTTCACTGCTATCTTCTATTTCCCTCATTTCACTTATAATACCATTTAAAAATATTTTATTTTTCCCAGTTATATGTTAAAACAATTTTTAGCATTCATTTTAAGAAATTGAAATCCAAATTATCTCTCTGCTATCCTTGCCTCCTTCCTTCCTGAGACAGTAAGCAATTTGATATAGGTTATAAATGTTCAATCATACAAAACATATTACTATATTAGTCATGTTATGAAAGAAGACACAGACCTAAAGGAAAAAAAAGATACAGAAAGTGAAAAATAGTATGGTTTGATCTGCATTCATACTCCATCAGTTCTTTCTCCAGAGACAGGTAGCATTTCTCATCGTGTGTCCTTTGGAATATCTTGGAACACTGTACTGCTGAGAACAGTTAAGTGATTTCCAGTTGATCATCATATAGTATTGCTGTTACTGTGTACAATGTAAAACTCATCTTTTAAACCCTTGTATCATTTCTTATAGCTTATGTTTTTCTTTGAGTCTTTGCTTCTAAGTGTTTTGTGGTTACTCTCTTGTGGGTTTGTGACTTGAGCATCCTCAGCCTCACAATAGCTTCTCCTTTGTTTGTGTTTTGTCATTCTTCCAGTAATCTGGAATTAGCACTTCTAGCCTAGTTGGGAGCTCTTTTGATGCTGTCTGTGATCCTAACCCCTCTGCCTTCCCCTCATCCCTCACCTCTGCTTTCCTGGGAGGGGACTGGCTCTGAAGGCAACCCTGAATTTCCTCTAGGCAACCCCGCTTTGGGTGTAGAGAGTCCTGTGCTTCCTATTCCTGACCGCTAGCCTGACCTGGGGGCTGAGATCAGTTGTGGGTTCCCCTGGATGCCATAGCTTGGAGTTCTCAATGTGTAGTCTCTCTATGCTTTTAGCCCCAGCTGCTGGCCTTATCTAGGGGCTGACTCCACCATAGGGTCTGGGCTTGCCTAACTCTGAACTCTTGGTACCTCTTTGGGTGGCTCTTTGCTGTTGACCTGGGCCAAGGACTGAGTCCTTGATCAGCTTTAGACATTCTGTGCTGCTGGCCTAACTTGGAACTGTGGGCCCTGAATCTGTGATCCTTGTTCCACATTTCCTGCTCACAGGTCAAATTTGTGATCTTGGGCTGCAAAAGTCACTGACTAGTTTTTCCTTCTATTTCCTAGTTACTACTTCATTGTAAGTCTCTCCCTTAAATGTTTGTTAACTGAATGGGCAAATTCATTCTATTGTTTGCTTGTAGTGATGCAAACAATAAGATAAAGAAGGAACTAACGGAGGGGTAATTTTCTGAATCTGGACTTCTTGAACAATCTCTCTGTATTCAACTATATCTTGACTTTCTGCTATCTTCAAGGTACAGTAGGAAATACAGAGAAGTGCCTGTGTTCAAGTTGAGGTTTCAAACTATGTATGTCTTGTCTCCTCAACTAGATGGTCCTTGAGGGCCACGCAACGGTGCCTTCTTATTTTGTATTACCCATAGTGCTATTCACATAGTAAATAAATGCTTAATGAATTTTACTTGTTGAATGAAACCTTTGTGTATATGACAGTTTCTTTAATGTTGTCATCGAAATCCGTAATCCTTTATCAGTAGATTTCTTTTTTTTCTTTTTTTAAGGATTGACTCCCATAAGTGAAAGTCTGATTTTGTAACAGCTAAATTGGGGGTATTTATCCACATTATGAAGGAATTCTTTCTTTATTAAAAAAATATCCTTTGTACACTGTGATACAATTAGGAAAATTATTTTCACAATAGTTTTGTCTGTCTGTAAAATGTGAAACTCTCTGGTGAATCACTCCTAATCAAATATAGCCAGATTTTATTCTTTTGCTTTAATTTTTTGAATCTTAAGAGCTGAAAGGAGCTTCCAAAGAGTTTTCATTTCAGCCCTATATATTCATATTGCTGTCCAAACCATTTGAGGTAAATAGTTCTGTAGCCTGTTTCATTATCCTTTTACTCTGGTGGGGAAATTTTTCCTTATCTCTCATTCTTTAAGCTCGTTTGCTCATATTTAGTTCTCTTCTAATATGGAAAACAGTTTCCCTTGGTAAAAACCCTTCAGTGGATTTCTTTTTTTTTTTCCTTTTTTTTTTTTGGAGGGGGGAAGGCAGGGCACTTGGGGTTAAGTGACTTGCCCAAGGTCACACAGCTAGTAAGTGTGTCAAATGTCTGAGGCCAATTCTGAACTCAGGTCCTCCTGATTCCAGAGCCAGTGCTCTACTCACTGTAACACCTAGCTGCCCCCTTCAGTGAATTTTTTAGTAGCTTTCTCTTCTTTAGGCTAGACAGCCTCAGTTTCTTTAAATGGTCCTCAAAAAGACCCATTTTACATCCCTTTCTCAAAATCATTCATTCAGCAAAGACTTTTTGAATGCTAGTCTTGTTTAATCTTTCCTGAGGCCCTTTTGGTTTCTTCTCATCATTTTTGAAGTAGTGACCAAAATTGATAAGTAGAAAAGAAATATTACTTCTAGGCTACTACATGCTGGCTTTTTTTTAAAATTAGAGCCTAGATTTGTATTGGCCCTTCTCCAACAAAACTTACTTTAAAAAAGAAAAAACTTTATTGGCCTGTATTCATCTTGTGGTCAGTTATGATTCCCAATTCTTTTTATTCTGTGTTTAGAATCATAGAGTCTTTGCACTGGAAGGGGCCTTAGAGCATATCGCACAACTCCCTGCATCAGGGAAGGCTGATAAATAAGATCAAAAAGCCTCATTTAGGCAACTAAAATATGTTTAGATTTTCTTCTCCACTCTTACCCTTATACTTAGGGACTTTAAAATATATATTATTTCCCCTCAGAAAGCCCATATCACTATATAGCTCAGCCAACCACAAGGATGGTGATACCTTAGATCTTAGCATTACCCGTAACAGTGCCATCTCTATAATAATGAATTCTGAAATTCTCCTCTCTGTTTATAACCAACTATCTTTTCTGCCTTAACCTATTCTGTCCCATCTAAACCTATTCTTTCTCATCATGAACTACAGACCCTATTTCCTCATCCTCTTTTTGTTCTCCTAGTTTATTGCACATCCTCAGGCTTCATTTCCTTTCTTTTAGAGTCTTTACTCTGTGACTGAACAGTTTACCTATGCATTGTCCTTTATCCTTAATTCTCTTGCTTCAGTATCCTATCACTATTTGTATTTTAGGGGTAAGCCCTAACCTGGTTTTCCCCCAACTCTGCTTTTCTGTCCTTATGCTCCTAAATGCTGTAGTAGTTCATTGCAGATTTATGTTATCTTATCACAAGTAGACCCTCAGTGGAGCATGGCAGTCCATTGTGATTGCCTCTTTATTACTCTTTCTGAAGTTACTATTTCAGACCTCTCTCTTTAAGCCCTTTGCCTTCTCCTTTGCAAAGACCCTTGCTTCCTATTTTATTGAGAAAATTGAGGCCAGCCACCATAAATTTCCCCATACCGCAAAACCCTTCTTTGTCATATTCTATTCTTGTCTTCTTTGCTTCAGTTTCAGAACAGGTGGCGTTTTTCCTTTCCTAGACTAACCTTACCTTGAATCTCATCCCCTCATGTCTTCTGATTAGTTTGCCCCTCTAATCATTTCCCCTACCTCCCATCTTGAGTCTCCTCTCTACTGTCTCCTCTACAAACGTGCCCAGGCCTCCTACATTCTTGACCCTACGTTCCCTTCAAGCTATATCATCTTATACGATTTGTCCTCCTTTTATAATTCCCTATATTCATTGCCTTTACCTCTTCACCAAATACTTTTCATCTCATTGAAATCTGGCTTTTGACCTCACCATTTCACTGAAACATCTCTCTAAGGTCAACAACAATCTTTTTGCTATTTTATCTGATGATTTTCACTCTGTCCTCATTCTGCTGGATTTTGGGGGTAGCTTTTGATGCCGACTTTCCTTTTCTCCTCCTCCTCTTCTCACTTCACTCTTTTGATTTTTGTGACACTACACTCTCCTCATGTTCCCCCTGTCTTTCTGTCCATTTCTCAGTCTTTGCTGGATTATTCTCCATCTCCCAACCCCTAAAATTCTGTCCTCTTCTCTCTCTCACCTCTCTCCCTTGGTAATTTCATCAGTTCCCATGAATAATATAATCATCTCTATGCAATTGACTTCCAAATCTATAGTTTCAGCCTGGTTCTCTCTTGAACTTCAATCTCATGTCTCTTGCTACATGCTAAGTACCTTCACTTGAATGTCCCTTAGGTATCCCAAGTTTAGCATGTCTAGAAACCAATTCATTGTCTTTATTTTTTACATTTTAAATAGTATTTTTTTCCAATTACATATTAAGACAATTTTCAACATTCATTTGTAATAAGATTTTGAGTTCCAAACTTTTCTCTTTCCTTATTTCTTTCCTTCCCCTCTCCCCAAGATGGCAAGCAATTTGATATAGATTATACATGTGCGATCATGTAAAACATATTTCCATGTTAGTCATGTTGTGAAAGAAGAAACAGCAATTAATTAGCTTTCAAACCTAGCCCTTCTTCTAATTTCTCTATTTTTGTAGGTAGTACCGTTCTTCCATTCACCCAAGTTTGGAATCTCAAATTCATTCTTGACTCTTTTCAAATCCTAACTGGGGAAGAAAGTAACTATTAAAGAAAAAAATTAAATGAAATTGCAATGCTACACATCTTATCATGTGCTAATTTTGTCAATTCTACCTCCATAACTCCTCTTGCATCTGTTCCCTTCTCTTCATTCATATGAGTCCACCCTACTTCAGGCCCTCATAACCTCTCATCTAGAGTATTATAGTAGTCTCCTAATTGGTGTTTCTGCTTCTTCCACACTCCCCCAACCTCTCCACAGCTGCCAAAATATGATTTCTACATTATAGCTGTGATCAGGTTGCACCTCTGCCAAAAAATCTTCACTAGCTCTCTATTACTTGTATGATAAGTCCTCAGCCTTTGATTCCAGCCTACCTTTCCAGACTTATTTTACCTTTATGTACCCTCTGCATTATCCAGACTGTCCTATTAGGGTCCAAACTTGGCATTCATTTGTCTATATGCCTTTACACAGGCTGTCTCCCATTTCTGGAAAGTATTCCTTTTTTCCCCCTTTTCTCCTAGATATCTTAGGGTTTTTTTTTTAAATGTTAAGTTTGGGTGATATTCTTATGGCAATCTGTAAGATTTTTTTTTCTCAATCTCACAATTTTTGGGGGGCTCTTTCCCTTATATTATCTTGTATTAATAAATCTGTATACATGTTGAATCACCCCTGTAGAATATAAATCTCTCGAGTTTTAATTTGTTTTAATTTGTGTGTGTGTGTTTTATCCTCAAAGCCTTATGCAATGCCTTACAAATAATAAGTACCTAATAAATATTTTGATCTACTTGAATTAAATAGTCTGGTCCTGAGAAGATAACCATATAGCTGTTCATTGGGCCTGTGCTTACTTCTGGCTTGGTTGAACCTTCCAGAATTTGTACACCACTGGCATACTCTTTTGAGGATGATCCAGGGTAATGTCCATGCTATCCTGAGGCATTGGAGCTGGACAGAAGAATAGGTAGAAATGCTAATTCAAATTTTGTAAAATTAATAATATCTGACATATGGTACTTTATGGTAACAAATTGTTTCACATTCATTAATTTATTTGATCTTTACAACAATCCTATGAGATAGAAAAGGCAGATCACTTTATTTTACAGATAAAGGGAACTGAATCTCTGGAGTGTGAAGAGATTTGCCTCAGGTTAATGAATCAAGGTTTTCTAGCATTCAGTTCTGGCATGGGTTTCTTGATTACCTCGTCTCTTTCCTTCAGTTCACCAGATTTTCTGTTACTGACACCCTACTTCGTTCCTTACCATTAGTATACTAAAACTTTTTTCCTAGTTTCTCAAATTCTCAGCTACATCTCAGACTTTCCCATACTTAGGACAAATAGTTTCTACTTCACTGAGAAGACTGAGACCATCTGGAGGGAACTTCTTCAATTTGCCTCCTTTAATCATAAGAACTTATTAGCATCCTCATTCACATTCTCTGATCCTCCTGTCTCAAAGAAAGAGATAGTCCTACTTTTTGCTAAGGAAATTCCATATCTTATCAAGGCGTATACTGAAACCAGTAAGGGCTGATTGCTAAATTTTCAGTATGAGCATTTATACCTTGGAAATTGTCAAACTTCACATGTCAGGACTTAATGCATTGTTTTGTTGCTTGTGTAGACTTAAGAAAGTGTTGGGGAAAATGTTAATGATGCAGATTAAACTTAAAAGTATGTCTTGTGTACATTTTTTTTCTTGGAGAGTTGGCTGTTAAACATTTCCCAGCATATTCCTGGTCCCATAATCTCCCACCTCTAGGACCTTGTTCCAGTAATCATGATTTCTCTTTCATGTATCTTCAGTTTTTCCCTTGTAAGTGGCTCCTATCTGTCTATAAACACACTGAAGATTTAATCCTAAAAAAGCCTATCCTTGCACCATCTATTCAACTATACCATCTCTCTCCTCTCCTTCACTTCTGACTGAGCCTCTTAAAAAAAAAGTCATATATACTTCCTTATCATCTGTTTTGTTCTCGATCCCAATTTCTGTTCCATTCTTCAGAGTATGTGATGGTCTTCTAATGGCTAAATCCAGTGGCCTATTTTGCAGTTTTCATCCTCATTGTAGAATTTTATGACAGTGACCAGTCATTCTTTCTGGTTACTTGCTCTTTCTTTTACTATGTGGCTGATTCCCCCAAATTACTCTTTAGTTTTGATCTCTACTCTGTAACCGTATTTGACTTCTAGCTCCAACTGTTTGTTAGACATCTCCACCTGAATGTCTCACTGGCACTTCAACCCCTTGAATATCCTAAACCGAGCTTATTGTCTTTCCTGCTAAACCTGTCTTCCTCCTAATTTCAACATTTCTGTCAGTGGTACCACCATTCATCCAATCTCCAGTGTCTGAAATGTCTTAAGTCTTCCTTCTTCCTTAGCAACTCATATCTAATTGGTTACCAGATCTTGTCAGTTGAAGATCTGTAATTTGAGATTTTGCCCCCTGCTCTGCTTCCACCATCATTGTCCTGCTTAGTACAGATTCTCATTACTGCCTGGGGTATTGAAATTCCCTTCCTATAGGTCTTCTTGCTGTTTTACCTACTTAACCGACCATGAATCTTTCCTTCATACTGCTGCCAAACAAATCTCATACATTGCTTTGGGTCCTTTGGTTCTTTGTTCAAAAATCTTGATTGATTTCCTATTGTCTTTTGAATAAAGGTCAGATATCTTTATTGGTCATTGAAGGTCTTCTACAATCTGGCACTCTGTCCCTTTCTATCCTGATTCTATTCTTGTTTGGTCATTTCAGTTGTGTCTGATTCTTCATGACTCTGTTTGGGGTTTTCTTGACAAAAACACTGGAGTGATTTGCCATTTCCTTCTCCAGCTCATTTTACAGATGAGGAAAGTGAGGCAAACAGGGTTAAATGACTTCTCCAGGATCACACAGCTAGTATCTACTTTCTACATAAAATATGCAATGCTCTAGTCAAATTGTACTATTCTCTGTCCTCCAAATAAGGGCTTCACTTTACTACCTGAGAGTTTTTGTTCACAACATGTCCTGTACTTGGAATGCCTTCACTTTCCCTCTTTGCCAGTTGAATTCTTACCCATGCTTTAAAACCTTATTCAAGTGCCACCTTATTCAAGTCCCTAAGGCCTTACCTGATGCTCTCTGCTTGGTAAAGAAAGAGCATGCTGAGTGATCATTTTATATAGAGCAATGAGCTAACATACCTTTTAATATTACTTGGTATTAAAACACCTAGATTATTTAAAATGGAAAAAAATATATTTAGCCTTTGTTTTTATTTTGTTTTGTTTTGTTTCTTTGCTTTTGCAACCTGACCCAATTGCTTCAATGGTAATTCTGGTTCTTGATTTATAACTACTAATCACCTCCCCTTCTGCTCCAGCCAGCAGACCCTACAAGCCAGCCAGTGGACAAAGATGCTATTGTTATTCTTGGTGACCTGTAATCATCACAATGAAAAGAATCTCAAGAATTTTCATGAAACACTAGATTCTTGGGCTATGATTGTGCTCTGTTTTAAACCATGGAAAAAAAGACTTTGTCAAATCAATACATGAATGATAAATCTTTTTTTGTGCCTAAAAATATAGTTTATGATTAGCCAGATAAAACTGTAGTGGAATTCTTTGAAGTGGATTTCTTTTGTCTAAAAAAAAGGTAAATTTGTTTTAATTAATGAGATTTGATCTACTAATATAGGAGAAAAAGGTACTGAACCATCTAAGTAGGTAGTGCTATTTTAATACATCATATGCTATCAAAAAAACCAGTTTGGTTATATATTAGGAAGAACTTAGTTGGATAGCAATTGAAATGGATTTCATCTTAAAGTAGTGGGCTTACCTGTCCCTGGAATTACTGCCACTGGTGCTAGATGACTGTATGTTACGGATGTGGGTAGAAGGGATGTCTACTTTGGGTGAAAGGTTGGGCTAAATGATCTAGATGGCTTTCTCCAGTGAGAGGATTCTGTGGGTTAAGACACATTCTTGGATAGAAATGGGAGTGTTGAGTTAATGCCACTAAGTATGTTTATCTTATTTCCTTAGTGTTTATTTGGGTAGGGCCACATAATGGTTCCAAAATCATTTTCAGTGATAAATGGGCTGACAGTAGGGATAGGGAGTTGGAAAGTGTGTTCTTACCTCACTTTGATTCTCAGTCTAGCCTAATGCCTTGTACACAATAAACACTTAATAAATGTTTGTTAAATTGAATTGACTGCTGCTGCCAAAGAGTTAAAAGTTTTGGAAAGCCTACATCTCTCCAGTTATCCCTTTATGAGTGGAGAAATAGGCACCCTATAGAAAGAGGATGCCTACTAAAAGTAATTACAAAATTGTTTGAAACAAACAGAGTTAGGAAAATTTAATAAATAGATATTTATATCAGACTTTTGTTAGTTTTTGAAAAATTGTGTGCAGGAAATAGTTAATACATTGCTTGCCCTTTCTCATGGCAGTGTTTAAAGAAAAACACAATGATACAGAAGCATTGTTACTACCTCTTATAAATCCATTTTTCTAGTAGTTAATATTCTAACCACATCTTAACAAAATTTAATTTAATATTCTAACCAGCATTTTAACAAAATGCTTCAATGTATTTTTTAAAGGTTACAGAATGAAGACATGTTAACTATTATTTTTAATGTGCCATTTTAGGGTTTTTGTGTTAATATTTTAAATACTTTTGGTGCCTTGTAGAAATGCTAGTGTATAAAATATCATACCGTGTTGGCAAAAAGAGAAATATTTGCTTTTTTTTCCACTGAGTAGTTCTTAAAGCTTTTCAGTTCTGTCTTTATTGAAAAATAGGAAGTACAAAATGGACTTTAATGTATTTTTTTGCATTTTGGGGATTTTTCCTTTTTAAAATTTCAATTCTTTTATTATGTGCCTTTTTGAATTTCACTTATTGTTTATAAGCAGTCTGAAATTTAAGGTGCTGACATCACTTTTAAAAATAAACTGCTTAATGATGATATATCAAAATGTACATTAATGTTAATTTTTCCTTACTGATGCATGTATCTGTACTTAGTAGATATAATATCATTGTTTTGCATAGTAAATACTTAAATTTGTAGACTCATGGAATTTCAGAACTGTCAGAGACCCTCAATCTCCAAACTGTTATAGCTGTGAAAAATGGAGCTCTGAGGGGTTGAAAAATTTGTCTAAAATCATAAGACTGTCATAGTTGTCTTGGAGGCCAGCAGGACAACTTAGATTTGGTAGTGCCAGGGAACATATTGGGAAGAAGTTAGTGACTTTTGAATATTTTAGCCATTGGTTCTGTGTGTACTGACTTCCAGTATTTGCATTTTTAGGAAGTTTGAGGGAGCATAGACAGACATGCACATAGTTACCATACCTGGGCCACTTAACTCTGAGAAGGGCATGAATAGTAGGCTTTATAGCAGTTGCAATAGCCCAGAAATACTAGCAAGTAAGTAAGGTAGGCAATTTTGCTGTGGGAATTTTCAGGAGACAGTAACAAGTACAGTACTATTTTTTTTATATTAGTAGATGATGAATCTAAGGGAACCCTCCCGGTGAGATGCTGTTGTTTTGTCTTCCTGTTGAAGGAAATCACCAACTATGTATACGTGAAAGACAGACTGGTCTGCTTACTTGAGCAGGAGGTGAAAGGATTTGAAGAATGTTTCTCCATTGCTCTGCTTTTTTTGAGGGAGGATAAAGAATTCCTTAGACAAGATAGGAAAATGCAATCCATAAAAAGAGTGAGGAAGTAAGATTCTGGTGACCTGGAGGAGAAAGAGTTTAGTGAATTGGGGTAGATTGTTGTTGTGTTTGTCCTTCGTTTTCGAAGAAGACCATGGCATCAAAGAAATGATGACATGACTTGCAGTTGACTTTGATTTGAGTGAGGGAGGGCTGTGCAAGGTCACCAACCTCACTTTCTCCTCCAGAGCCATCTGGATCCAGTGGCCTGATATTCATCAGGATGACTGGAGATGACCCAGGATGCAATGGGGTAGATATTGGGAAGTGAAAGGGAAGGAGAAGAAACTGAATCAGTGGAACAATATAAGGTATGAGGCTCTTCCCATAGAGAGTGTGGTTTTATATTTTCTGAGGAAGAAGTAGCATGCTGAGTTCCACAGAGTGATAAAGGGAATCTATAGTGTTTGTATTTCAGGAAACTTGTTATTGGCTCCATTGGGAAGAGGCATGTCATGACTATTAATAATTTTCTACTAAGGTCTATGAAGATGGCCATATTAGAATTGACTAGTCAGGAAGTGTGTTGTTTTTCAGGAATGTTTATTTGAAATAAGATAGGAAAGTGATTTGCCAAAGACAATCAGCTAGCTGTCAAAGGCAGCATTTGAATCTTCTCCCCTCTGCTCCCATTGTGCCCTCTCATTCTAGCTCCTATATTTTATCTACTTTACTAAGCTATCTCCTCATATGTAGGTATATGCAAAATAAATACGTTTATTGGGCAAAGGGAGGACACTAGCAGCCAATTGGATCAGGAAAAGCTTCATGGAGAAAGTGGTACTTGAACTGAATGTTGAAAGAAACTAGGGATTCTGAGAGTCAGAGGTGAGTATAGGAGCCCATTACAGGCATGAACAGCTCATACAAAAACCAGAGATGGGAGCTGGATACTCTCTTTTGTTTTGTTTTAAACTCTAAGTTTTTCAATAATGAATATTATTCCAAAAAATTTGCAAAAGTTATAGCTTTTAAAGAGTACACTTCAGTGACTGTTAGAGATATTACAATGGCTCTTAGTGGGAAGAATTCAGTGTCTCAAGGAAACAGGGCCATTTGCACCTAAGTGCAAAGGAAAGTTTGGTCAAAAACTGCCAAGAGTTAACAAACTATTGATGAAAAACAGTCTAATCATTAGAAAATAAGTAAAGATCTTTTTTAGGGAATTGGGAGCTTGAGGATTTATTATTGATTCCTCCGTAGTGTACTATTGGTGAAAAGATTAGAATTTTTTTTTCTTAATTCTGCAAACCATTTTTATGAAGAAAAAATGCTTATCATGGGCAAACCAATGCAAAGAATAGACTACTGAAGATTGGAAAAATGCAGTTTTTTTCCTGAAGGAACTCACTTTTTATATTCAAGGATATACCAGAACCATTGCCAGAAGAATTCTAGGTGAACCTGTAAGATCTGAACATCTTCATCAGACTATAAAATATCTACCTCAAAAACTGTTTGGAGGATTTTAAAAAATTTTTAGTGAGCCTCAAAGTCTTGCCCACATTATGGGAATGAAGAATTCTGGTAAGCAGATTGTAATGCTGAGAAGCAGAATTGTTTCATAAGTACAGAAAATTCCAAATGGAAATGGAGAACTGCATCATTGGCTTGTGCTATGCCACACATCACAAAATGTTAAGAAATTTACCCAAGAGATGGGGATAAACATGCTTCTATGGCCTGGTAGCTTGCTTGATTTAAATCCCATTGAAAACCTTGGGGCTATAACCAAGGCTAGACTGGAAAGAATTGACTGTTTGTCAAAGATATGCTAAGTATCCAATGGGATGTGTGGTTTCATGATGACAAATTAAAGAATATATGTCAAAATTTTGTGACCTCAATGCCAAATCATGTAAAACAAGAGACCTTTTTAGAGGGGAAAGGACAAAAATGAATCGCTCTAAGTACATACACTAAGGGGGTAAAGCATCCTAGTATCAGAAGTGATCACTTTAGAACCTTAGAGGCTGTTGAGTCACATCAGGCCAAAAAATATTAAGGTAAAGTAGGAGATCTATGTTCTTTCCCCTTATTTCTGTTCTCTCTACTTATTACTCTCATGGTTCTACTCGAATACTTTCACTCTAATATGTTAACAAACAACTCCTCTGGAAACAAAGCCTTTTTTTACTGTCATCCTGGGTGTGGAAGTGCTGGTGGTGGTGGGGTGCTGGGAGGCAGAATGGGTGCATGGGCGGCCTCTTCTCTTCAGTGTTAGGTTGGTGTGTTGTATTGGATGGAATGTTGGGCCCAGAAGCAGGAAGATTGGAGTTCAAATCCTGCCTTGGACTCTTTGTGTGACCCTGGGCAAATCTCTTAACCTTTCTTAACTCCAGTTTCCCTCATCTGTGAAACAGAGATAATAATAGTGCCTACCTCACAGAATCATTGTGAGGATCAAATGAGACAATAGAAAATACTTTACATACCTTAAAGTGTCCCATAAGTGTTAGCAATTATATCTATTTGTGCTTTATATCATGTTACCAATGTATCAATTTACAAGATATCCTACTCACAATTATGTAATAACCCAGATCTCCAAAACTTAGAGTAGCTAAATTTTCATTGCCACACATGGGCAGCTGTTACCACCAGATTCCCTAGAAAAATTTGAAGAATAAAGTTGTTATAGGTAGCTTCCCATCTTCCTTTATGTACCCATTTCCTTGGAACCCTTGGGAGTCCCCAACTGCCTTTCTCCTGGAATCTAATGCACTTAATGCAGCCTTCTGGCTGTCCAGAGCCCTCTATTGCAGAATGATACTCAGGCCCGTCCTCCTTCAAGTTCCTCATGCTCTAAAATGACTTATGTTTTCTTCTCCCTCCCCCTAATAAAAATTTCTTTTCCTGTAAATGGTAAAGATAGGGGGTTAGTGATTAAAATAAGGTAAGAATGACTGGCAGACTTAGGTTACTCCGCCTCCCCGCCCCCCCCCCCCGGTGGTATTTCTATTTAGAATGGACTGGGTAGCTCAAATTAATTTGTGATTGGCAGAGTATTACCCTCACCCTGCCACTTCATGCTCTCTCCAGGACAAGACAGTAGTGGTTCCCTTCTCTTGGACTCCATTTTGGGAAGATAGGTACTTTCTGATTTCTGGAAGAGGAGATAGGGAAAGGGCTGTAACTAATGTTCTGGGCAAATTTGCAAAGTAAGTAAAGAATCTGGGAGCTCCCCATATCTTGTTGACCCATGGTTTGCCCTATATTATACCTTTTGACTCTGCCTTTGCTTCCTTTCTAATTTATATTAGTAAAAGCTACTAATTTTATCATATATATGTATATGTATATACACATAAATGTGTATATATATATGTATATATATACGTATGTGTGCATAAACACATACACATATATTTAATTAGCCTTCTTTGAAGGATAAACAGAGTTTGGTTAGCAGGACCATTTCTTCCAATTTTCCATGAGCTCAATGTTTCTCATTACACAGTTTTGAGGCATCTGTGGTCTTTATCAGGCATCTATCTTCCATATAACTTGGTAGGTTTTTTTTCCTCCAAAACAATAATGATAAGATTTACAGATTTTTTTTTCCCTCTAAATGAAATATGCTCTCAAATCTAAAATATGCCTCTCTTGAAAAAAAAAAAACAAACCCAAAAACTTTAATTTCAAGGGAACTCTCATTTCCAAAGACATACTACCAAATCATTGTTTACATTTTCTTGACTATTCTTAGAGCCCTAAAAAAAAGTTATGAGTATGTTCATTTTAGCTAATTATTTTTGATACACCCATGTACCTCCAGAGAAAGTGTATTTTACTATTCAGTTATTATTTTTTAAAATATTCTTCAGTGAAGCCAGTTTATGACTAATTTAAAATTTTATTTGAAGATGGGTTGCAAACATGGCAATGTGCCTTACACACAGATCCTCAATAAAATTTTGTTGAATGAATGAAATAATGAGGATAGGTGGCAGATTAAGCATGGGAACAGTTCACATAAAAATTCATTTCACCTGGAATGTGAGGCCAGAACATTTCTCCTATTACAGCATGCTGCAGGGCAGGAATTTAAGCTTTGATGATAATCACCAGTCTTTTATACTTACTTTCCAGTCTGGGATTACTCTGGGCTAAAAAGAATATGGGAGGAGATAGGGAAAACATTTCCATCTCAGCAGGAACTATTTTTGAGAGTTTCATTCTTTTCAATCCTATTTAAAAAGACTGATACAGAAATCAAAGGAAACTTATTGGCTATTTAATAAGTAATCATTAAACCCTTGACCAAGAAACTAGCTTAGATGGTGAGGTTTTGCCAAGTATAACTCAGTCTCAAATACCTCTTCTGGGTGTGGTATATAATCTCAAGCATTCTTTGGAATCCTTGCATTTTCTTCATCTCCTAAAGGTATGTTTTCCACCTAGGTCTGATTCTATTACCCAGAGACTGCACTTATTTTCTTGGTCTGAATATCAAGGTCAAACAAAAATAGAAATTCTAGCATTATTAGCATTGGATACCACTGGATGAGGTAGTGGTTAGTTATATTTATTTGTTCTTTGGGAACAGAATGAACTAAGTCTCATTGAGTTTCTAATGTCAATTCAATTAAACAAGCATTTTTTAAAATGCCTACTCAGTTGGAGGTACTGGGAATACTAAGGCAAAAACAAAAAAATCTTGGGCCTTAGGCGGCTTACATTCCTGGAGGTGGGCAAGGGGAGCAACTTGTACACTGTTAAGTAAATACAAAAATGTATAAAAAGAAAATTTTCAGTGGTGGAGAATGCTAATAATTGGAGTGGGGGAGGGTTCATTCTGGTAAATTTTATATAGGGGATGACTTGAACTGAGCCTTGAGAGAATATAGGGATTCCAAGAGGCAGAGATGAAGAAGGGCATTCTAGTAGTAGAGGGCAGTTTGTGTAGAAGAATGGAGATGGGATGTGAAATGCCATGTATCTGGAATAGTAGACTCTTGTGGCTGTAATGTAAAATGCATGAAGGGTATGGAAAGTAAAATCAGTCTGCAAAGTTGGGTTGGAGTCAGATAGTGAAGGGATTTAAAAGCCCTTTTATTCTTATGTAATGGGGGTCAGACACATATGCAGAACACTTGGGATGGTTGTCTCCATGTGTAGAACCTAGGAACCCTTTCAAGAAGAATCATGATGGCATCGAAGAGAAGTGTCTTGGAAAAACTGAGGAGCATGTATAGATATTCTATAAATGGTTCCACTTGACTAAGCACTGTTGAAGAGGAAGCTATTTGATTGTCTACAGCAGTGGTGTCAAACTCAAATAGAATGATTTTATATTAACTTAGAAAACCACAAATAAACATTATTTGTATTGTATTATATTTTTATTTATTTTGTTAAACATTTTCCCATTTCATTTTGTTCTGGTTCTGACCACACTGGGGAGTTTTGCCAGCCTTTAGAGGGCTATAAATTTGATACCTCTGGTTTACAAAAGCATTCAAAAAGGTTTCAGTTTTAGAATTCACAGTTTAGAATTAGTATTCAGTTTCAGCTTTCTTTGCCTCTTTTGCTTCTGAGACAATCTTAATGATTCCTTCATTCTTCATCTTCAGGAGTTCCTTTAGGTTCTCTGAACAGAAGCTGAGACAAGAATTCATACAGTCAAAATACCATCACTGGATGTGAAGTTGGTGGGACTTAGGCTATGTAGAAACTGATCCTACTTCCCCTTCTCCTTCCGTCCCTTGACTAAGGTGGTGTGGCAGTGGAGCATGCTTGATAGTTGTTGTTACTTGGTTAAATGAAGTTGGGATGCTAGTTACAGCCACCACCTCCCCCAACAAATGAGAACATAACTGATGGTGGTACAAGTAGATGAGAACAGAGAAAGAAACTCCCCAAATGCTCAGGGTGCCTCTTTGGAACACAAAGAGGAGATGTAATAACAACAAAGATCCTCCTAAAGCTGTCTCCTTACTTACTGATGCTTGGAGCATCAATGTTGGGCTGCCTACAACACCTTGTGTGGGCTCTGATTACAAAATTCTTGTGGCTTGTTCTCCATACTTTACAGAACTCCCAAGACTAGAGACTCTACTCCCTTCATTAGATGACAGGAGTGAAGGAGTGAAGATGCTTCTCCCAGAATCAAATAAGGCAGCAGTAGCTAAAGCTTATGGACCTTTTTGAATGCCTCCACAAATAATCAAAGAGGCTTCTTTTCAACATGTGGTTAGCCTACCTGAACCAGTTACAGACTATCTGTACATGCTCCACAGTTTCTCCAAGAAACTTCCCTGCTATGTTTTCATGAGTCTCTTGGAAGCAGGCTCCAATGTTCTCCATGTGGTGAGTCACCATCCCAAGTGCTATTGTGTTGCTTAGAGAAAGAATTTTTAGATTAGTAGATATGAGTCATTAAATTTGGGTTGCTAGACCAAGACGAAGAAAGAAGGAAAATTTATTTTGATTGTTGTTTTTTTTTTTAACATTATCCAAAGTAGATCTTATCATATTGGTACTAGTCAGTGCCTTGCCTTCAAACCAGTGCAGCAGCAATACAGGTTGGAAAAATTTCATGTCGTCATGTAGTAGCTAATTTAGAACCCTGGGTTGGATTTGACACTTGAGGAAAGTGAGGTCCAGAGAAATTAAGGGACTTCCTCGAGGCCACACAGGCAATGTCAATCATCCTATGCAGTCTCCTCATTTCCCTTGAGGAAGCTGGAGCCAGGAGGAGTGAAGTGCTGAGGCCACACACACGCATGTGGTTAGGGGCAGAACCTGGACTAGGTTCCTGGACAGGAAGTTGCCTGGAACTTAGTAGGCATTTCACATGAGTTTATTGGGTGAATGAATGTTGACTTCTTAGGCCAATGCTAATCTTCATGTGAGTTTGTTGGGTGAATGAATGTTAACTTCTAGGCCAATGCTAATCTTACTGTGCCACACTGCATTTCTTACCAGTTTTCTGGTGATAAGACTTTTGGTCATGGCATTGGCTAGATAAAGCATCTCATGCTTCTGGCTCCCTGTGTATATCAGAAAGAATGAATAAGTATCAGTTCTATATAAAGCTCTGGTATAGGGTTGGAAATACAGAGATGAGTAGTGCACAGACCCTAATCTCAGTGAGTTGATGGTTTAATAGGGAGATCATGAATATAAATAACTAACAGTTTAGAATATGTGTCTAGGAGAGGTGCAAAATGCTACAAGAAATTCAAGTTTCATTTGTTATAATCACTTTCCTGTGGTGGGATGGATTAAGATTAGTTGATATTTAAAAAAAAATCAGTATTAGACTTGACTACTAAGTTCAGGAATTGAGCCTCTAAAGTAGAAACTTTGAACTCTTTTGTTGATATTTGATCTTTTGTTTCTGTTTCTGATATACAAGGTGTTACATTGTTCTTAAATGTCTTAGTAGACCAGATTTATACCTTCTATTCTGTGTTTAATAATAAAGCTGTTTCTAAGAGTTTCCACTTATAAAATTTTTCTATTTGGCATTTGCTCTTTTAGGTTCTGTGCATAAGTAATGTAGGATTTTCCATTTCCATAGTAAGACATGTTTTCCTATTAAGTGTTAGTACTTACTTGCTAGTCCCTTGAAAAACACGGAGTCATAAGTTTTACCTGTATTATAGCTTTTCCCCCCTTGGTTAAAGGGTATTTATTTGCCAACTTGGCCCAGTATGCATACTTGGAACTTGGTACGGTAATCTACTCTTAATTATCTGCACTAATGAAAGTGAACAGCTATAATATTTATATTAACCTGGATATAAATAATTTAATTTCCCCCTTTCTCTTTTCTTATCCCTAACTAGGAGCAGATTTAACTTTCTTTATGGCTTGCTAGGTCAGTGCAAATATTAATTCTCATTTTCTGAATATACAGGTGAAAGAATTTGGGAAAATGATGGAGAGTAGGAAAAAAATCTTCCCAGGATTTAAAATTTTTATGGATAGGCCAGAAGTTGTTAATTGATATTTAATTATATCCTTTGCAATTATACAGTTATCTAAGTGGAATGTCCTATAACAATATCCTTTTAGGTTATAACCCAACATAAGTGTTGGGGAGACATGATTTGACCTATGGCATGTCAAAATCCTTGTAAGAATATGCTTACTTATCACAAAAAATAAACATTTATTTCAGCAATTTTCTTTATTGATAAAATATGTTATTTTAAAAATTATCTGGGATAAATTATTTTAATTCCATGATATAATTACCTTTGTCTTTTTCATTGCCTTTAAAAAAAGGAAGCGGATCTGTAGTAAAGTAGCAGCTGGGGTATCTTAATTTGGCTGTGGCATTTTATATTCTTGGCATTATGGTTCAGTAGAGGAAAAAAAAAAACCCTTAAAATTGGACTTTATCCTGCTTGTGAGGCCCCAAACACGTTTGTGTTTACTTTTGGGAAAAGCAATAATTGTTGAAACATTTCACTTAGTCTAAACAATCTGTCTTATTTGGAAACTTTAAAAAATACTCTTTTGGGAGGAAAAATATGGAAAAATGACAGAAGATAAATATGACAGAATACTGTACTGAAATGATGCTATTTCAGATTAAAAAATACACATTGAATTACTTGAGTAATAAGTAAAAAATAAGCAAGAGAAATTTTCTTTCCCAGTCTTAGCCTAGTGACCCAAATTTAATGACCTATATCAGGTAGTCTTTCACTATGCAGTGAACCTCTGCCTCTCAACTTTGCCAAGCTGTCTGTAACATGTTACATTTTAAAATTACATTTTCTCTTGTTCATGTTTTTATTACATGCTTGTAAAAAAGGGGGGGCGATTGGGAGTTTATTTTGGAGACTGCATTTGTGATTTCTTTGAGTCTTGAAGGTCCAGCATATCTGGAAGGTAGGATGATGCTAGGAACATCCCACTAGGGACTGTCATGGGAAGTAGATGGATTGCACTTAGAACAAGAAAATATGTTTTTTGAAAATCCTGAATTTTTGCCCCATCTTCTCTCCCAAATTGGAGATTTATATGATTATGTGATGCCTTGCTCATTGTGGGTGCTTAAGAAATAACCTGTTGAATAAATGATTAGATCTCACCTTGAAGAAAGTGAAATATCCTAACAATTCCAATTTGGGGATCATTCAGTTTTTGTTTACTCTTGCACGTTAGTTCAAGAATGAGGCCAAGAAATCACTTGTTCTGAGCATGGGATACTGTATTATAAAGCTCATAGGGGAGCAAATGCTTTAACAAGATTTGTAACATAAAGCTGAAATTGTTGTGATCATGACAAGACCTATTTGTATTGCGATTCCCTAATGACACAACTCTGAGACCTTAATAAATAAAAGTGTCCCATTTCCAGATTGGAAGTGAGCTTAGATGCCATTTAGTCCAACCTTTAAATGAACAAGAATTTTATCTACAATGTATCAGCCTTTTTTTGAAGGCATCCAGTAAAGAGAAAGCCAGTGAATCCTCTAGCTCCCGAGGTAACCCCTTCCAATTTGTATGACTAATTATTAGGAGGCTTTTTCTTGCATCAAGCCTAAATTTGTGTCTCTGAAGCTTCTACCCATTATGGCTCTTGGTTCTGCCTTCTAAGCCCAAATAGAACAGGTTAATCTCTTTTCTAAATGTTGTTGTTCAGTTGTTCAGTCATGTCTGACTCTTCATGACCCTATGGACATTCTTTCCTCCACTATTTCCCAAAGTCTGTTCAAGCTCATGTTTGTTGCTTCCGTGACACTATCCATATCATCCTCTGCTGTCCGCATCTCCTTTTGCCTTTAATCTTTCCCAGCATCAGGGTCTTTTCCAGTGAGTCCTGTCTTCCCATTATATGGCTAAAGTACTTAAGCTTCAGCTTCAGTATTTGGCCTTCCAGTAAATAGTCTGCTAGTTAATTTTTTTAAGTATTGACTGTTTGATCTGCTTGCTGTCCAGCCTGCTCTTCTGGTGATTCTCAGTTCACGTATTGGTGAAGCTCTGCTTGCTGAACCTTAAGCATAACCTTGCTGGTGTGTGGAATGAGCACAGTTGTTCAGTAATTTGAACATTCTATTGCATTGCCCTTCTGTAGGATTGGAATGTAACTGATCTCTTCCAATTCAGTGGCTACTATTGAGTTTTCCAAATTTGTGGGCATATTGACAGCATCATTTTTTAGGACGTAAAATAGCTCAGCTGGAATTCCATCACCTTCACTAGCTTTAATGTTAGCAATGCTTCCTAAGTACCAGTAACCACACCATCATCATTATCAGTGATGTTAAGATCTTTCTTGTATAGTTCTTCTGTATATTCTTGCCCTCTCTTCTTAACTCCCTACCATTTTTTATCATGCCCATTTTTTCATGAAACATTCCCTTGATACCTCTAAATCTCTTGAAGACCTCTCTTGTCTTTCCCATTCTATTACTTTCTTCTATTTCTTTCTTTTGCTCATCTAAGAAAACGTTCTTATCTCTCTTTGCTATTCTTTGGAATTCCGCATTCATTTGGGTATGTCTTTCCCTTTCTCTTTCCCCTTTCCCTTTCCTTCTTTCTTCAGCTATTTGTAAAGCCTCTTCAGCAGCCATTTTGCTTTTTGCTCTTCTTTTTTGGGGGTGATGTTTTTTGGTTTTGCCTCCTATACAATATTGTGAACCATTATTTCATAGTTCTTCAGGCTCTATTTAACAGATCCAATCCCTTAAATCTATTTATCACCTCCACTTCATATTTGTAAGGATGTTATTTAGATCATACCTATATGGCCTTACTTTTCTACTTACTTACCCTACTTTCTTTAATTTTAAGTCTGAATTTTGCAATAAGAAGCTTACGATCTGAGCCACAGTCTACTCCGGGTGTTGTTTTAATTGACTGTGTAGAGCTTCTCCACCTTTGGCTGCAAATTATATAATCAATTTGATTTCTATATTGACCATCTGGTTATGTTCATGTGTATAGTTGCCTTTTGGGTTGTTGAAAAAGAATGTTTGCTATGACCAAAGAGTTATCTTCAAAAACTCTATTAGACTCTGACCTGCTGCTTCATTTTGTATTCCAAGGCCAAACTTGCCTGTTATTCCGATTATCTTTTGATTTCCTCCTTTAGCATTCCAGTCCCTTATGATGAATGTGATATCTTTTTTTTTTTTTGGTGTTATTTCTAGTAGATGTTGTAGGTCTTCCTAGAATTGATGAACTTTGGCCTCTTTGGCATCAGTGGTTAGAGTATAGGCTTGTATTAATTGTGAGGTTGAATGGTTTGCCTTGGATTCAAACCATTAGCATTCTGTCTTTTTTGAGATTATACCCTAGTACCACAGTAATATGTAATGAACTCCTGAATCAAATTCATCCATTTCCATCCATTTCAGTTTACCAAGATAGTGTTTAATCTTTTTATCTCCTGTTTGAGCACATCCAGTTTACCTCAGTTCATAGATCTTACATTCCAGGTTCCTATGCAATATTGATCTTTACAGCAACAGATTTTCCTTTCATCCCCAGATGTATCCACAGCTGAACTGAAATTCCTTTTGGTTTTGACCCAGCTACTTCATTAGTACTGGATCTACCTGTGGTCGTCCTCTGCTCTCCCCAGTACCATGTTTGACACATACTTTCAAATACTTGATATAGTCTGACCAGGACTGTGGGCTTACAATTTCCCTAGTCCTGGGCTCTTTGCCTCTCTTGATGAAACCTAAGGTAGTTTTTACTTTCTTTTTTGCCATATGTTGTTGACTCATTGAGTTTGCGGTCCACTAAAACACCTGGATCTTTTTTTTTTTAAGATGTTTGCTGTCAGTCAACAGGCAATAAGTAATTTCTATGTGCTGGGTGCCGTGCTGAGCCTCAGGGATACAAAGGAAGGCAAAAAATAGCCTCTGACCTCAAATTAACATGAAGGAGGGGAGGAAGAAGGCAGTAAGCATTTACATAGCACCTCCTATGTGCCAGGCATTATGCTAAGCGCTTTACAGATATCTCATTTGATCCTCACAACAACCATGTGAGGTAGAGTGCTACAGTTATCCCCATTTTACAGTTGAGGAAACTGAGGGAAGCAGAGGTTAATTGATTTGCCCAGGGAAGCTAGTAAGTGTCTGAGGTTGGATGTGAACTCAGATCTTCCTGACTCCAGGCCCAGAGTTCTCTGTATACTAGCTGCCAAAGTTCATGTGTCAGAAGTAAGATGCGAACCCACAGCTCCATACAGAGGCCAGAATTAGGGAGACAACATATAATTAACTAGGTACATATCAATTGTATACAGAGTAAGTGAATGTGATATGAAAAGCTTTGGTATCTGAGAGAAGGACCAAGAAAGGCTTTCTGTAGAAGGTGGGATTTGAGCTGAAGCTTGGTGGAAGCTAAAATGGCAGAACATTTTAGGCAAAGGGAATAGACAGTACAAACCTATATGGGAGATGGAGGATTTTGAGAGACTACGAGTAGGCCCATGTAACTAGATTGTGCAGGTAGGGGGAAGAAGGCACAAGAAAATTAGGTAGGTAGAAAAGGGCCAATGTATAAACAGCTTTAAATGCCGAATAAGAGACTTTAAACTTGATCCTGGTGGTGATAGAAAGGAACTGGAGTCATTCCTCCCTCATCTTGTATTTTTCATGCTGATTTTTAAAAATCCAACCTTAGACTTCATGTTTATCTTTATTAATTTTCATCTTAGTTTGTGCCAACTAAGATCCATTGAGATCTTTTTGAATCTTGACTCTGCCATTCAAGGTTTTAGATATATCTTCTAGCTTTGTGTCATCTGTAGATTTGATATTTATGTCATCTATACCATTATCTGAATTATTGGTAAAGATGTTAAATAGAATAGGGCTAAACACAGATCCCTAGAATATTCCACCAAAAACCTCCTCCCAAGTTGACATTTATCCTATTGCATTCCTTGGATGCAGCCATTCAGCCATTTCCAAATCCACCTAATTGTGCTTTCATCGAGTTCACATCTCTCTTATTGTTTTCCTAAGATTAACACTTTGTCAAATATTTTGCCTAAAATCTAGATAAACTATATCTAGAGCATTCTATTCACCACTTTAATAAAGTTGTCAAAAAAAAAGAAAATAAGTTTGTTTGCTATGAGCTATTTTTGATTTAAAAAAAAAGACTGCTTCTTTGTGATAAGTGTTTCTTTTGAAAAAATGATTTATTGATTTTTCTTGTCCTTAAATCATGGTCTTTTCAACCCAACCACCCTCCGCATTGAAGCCTCTTTTGTGATCAAGAAAAACATTTAAAGTAAAAACATTTGGTATAGTAAACATGTCTAACAATATGTTCTGTGGCAGTCATCCCATAAAAGGGGAGATATATTTCATCAGCTATTCTCTGGGACAATCTTTGGTTTGTTTGGTTTTTAAACCTACTTAGAGCTCACCTTCCTTTTAGTAAACTTTTCCAGTTGTAGCTGTAGTTCATATTTCTCTTTTGCTTCTGCTTATTTCTTTTGCTCTGTATTATTTCATACGAATCCCATGTTTCTCTGAACTCCTCGGAGTTTTTATTTCTTACTACACATCAATATTCCATTATATTAATATACTATGTGTTTTCAGCCATTCCCTAATTGATGGGTCCCTAATTTGCTTCCAGTTTGCAAAGATGCTGCTATGAATATTTGGAGATATATATATATATATATATATATATATATATATATATATATATGTATATAGTAGCTTTGTGTTTTTTATTTCCTTGAGGTATATGCCCAGTAGTTGAATTATTGGTTCAAAGGTCACTTTTCTTGCATAATTCCAAATTTATGTATAGAATGGTTGAATCAGCTACAGCTCTACTAACAGTATAGAAACGTGCCCATTGTTCCATAGCCCCTCCAACGCTGACTGCTTTCATTTTGGTCATCTTTACCGGTTTGTAGGGTGTGAAGTGAAACCTTCGATGTTTTAATTGGCATTTTTCTTACTGCTAGTGATTTGGACCATGTTTTCAAATGTTCATTATAGTTTGCAGTTCTTCTTTTGAAAACCATTTTTTTCTTTTTTTTTTTTTTTTTTGGAACACTTGCTTTTCTAGATGTATGCACACACCATCCCTTTTAATAATACATTCTAGAGAAGAATTAAGCTCAGTCAGTAACCTTTTAGAACATGATAGCCATGCCTCTTCTAATCTTATGTAATTGAAGTTCTGTGTGTTTCAGGGTCTGTTTAATTGTGTTCTTTTCTATATATCCCTTAGAATGGAAGCTCCTTGAGGGCAGGGGCTATTATATTTTTGTTTTTGTTGCCCTAGTGCCTAGCATAATGCCTAGCACGTAGTAGGAACTTAGTAAATGCTTGTTAATTGACTATCAGGCTGGGAAGTTGACTTGGATTTCTTTGTATGTACTTTTATTCATCCAAATCCTATCTGTATTACTGTAAAGATACTTGCTTCATTTTACCTTTATCCTCCTTATATTGGTGATGGATCTTAGAGGACAGCCAAGGTTTTAAAAAAATTCCCCAGTGCAGTTTGTGATATTTTTATTTATTCCAAATAGTTCTGTACTATTCTTACCAACAGGGAATAGAAATGTTTTCCTGTGCTCACTAAATTCAATAAACATTGTTAAAAATAACATTTTAAGTGAAAAGATACTTAGCTTACATTAAAAAAAATTGGGTTGAGTTTAATGTTGTGTGCAGTAAAGGTTATTGTTTTTCTAGTAGGCAGTGTTAGATTCACTATTTTGGCAAATTTGTTTTCAGTTAAACTGAAAGAGATGATGTGCAGTTGAAGGAAACAATTGCTTTCTTTGTAAGTGGTGATGTTGAGTAATGACTAAGTACATTCATTTGCACAGCCAACATAAACTCTAAACACAGAGATTTTTCCATGCCTTTTCCACAAGTGGGTCATGTGATTTGGTGTTTATCCTTGGCTTGAATATCAAGTCTTACAAACCAAATAACTTGACCATGAAATCAAGCAGCTGTTTCAAAAGGCTCTTTGCAAATTGAATTTTTTACTTTTTTGTCACTATAGTGAAAAGAATGTGTAAGTGCACATGTGTATGTGTATGCCTTTTCTTTTTTTTGGCTGCCTTCTAAAAAGTGAGTTTCAATGCAAAAATTTCCAGAGTACTTTTTATGGGGATCCTTTTTTCCCCATCAGCAGCAAAGTTAGCTGGATTCCATGTGTTATTGCTAACAGGCCATTAAATTTAAAAAAATCAAGCAGTGTGCCTGGTATTTGGCTATTTTTCAGATATGTGTGAGTAATTGAGCATCTGTGAGAGTGAGACCTCAGCATTCTGTTTAGAATTGTTGCTTGATCTATTTGCTTTTGGAATAGAGGGGAAGAAGGCCAGTCCCAGTAGAATTATAACTTTAATTACTTAATGTTTGAAAGGAGAACTTGCCAAAGTTGTGTGGATGATATATGAGACTAATGTATCTTTAAGGCTTGGGAACCTGTAGTGCTTTCAATATATATTGCCTATTACAATTTATCCCTAGTTCCATTCTTTGTTTTCTTAGGCGTAGCATAGCTCTGCCTTTGCATCAGATATATGGTCTCTGTTTGGTGTTGTTCATCATTGGTGTTTCTTCTGATGGTTCACTCCAAAAGCTGGATTGTACCAACTTTAAGAATTTAGGGAGAACCATTCTTGGTAGGATCATAGGATAGAGTTGGAAGGGACCGTAGAGGCCATCAGTATTACTACCGTGTCGTTTTATGTCTACTACCCTTGCTTGGGAGAATATCAACTCAGGTCACTTTCTGAGGCCGCTTGGCATGAGAGTTCTCTGAACTTCTCTACCTCAACATTTTTCAGCTTCACTCATCTCTTTTCTCCTCTCAGAAAGAGAAGTGATCCTTCTCTCTAAGGCTGACACTTTTCCTGGTGTCTTCAGTCTCAACAGATGGCACCTTGCTCCATTTATTGCTACCATTTTCTTTTGAAGCTTGAACCTTTCCCTCTTCTTTTGCTTCCCTTTTGTTGATATGTTCACCTCTCAGTCTGTTATCCTTTCTTACTTCTGTTTCCCTGCCAAACTTCCAGAGAGTAGTTTGTTGTGATTGTTCCCCTTCATCCCCACCCATTCGTTCCTTACATACTTGGTATTTACTTTCTCTCTCTTCCTTTACTCTGCTGTAACTGCTGTCTCCAATGTCCTAAGTTACCAACTATAAGAGCCTTCCCCCCCAACCCCTGCATTAGTCTCTTTGATTTCTTTGTAGCATTTGATACTGTTTTCTTTTTTTAGATCTTTTTTTCTTCCTTTGGCTTATGAAATAATAATAGGTAACATTTTACATAGCACTTTGAGGTTTGCAAAGCACTTTACAGATATTTGATCCTTACAACAACCCTGGGAACGAGGTCCTATTATCATCCTTATTTTACAGATGGGGAAACTGAGTCAGAGAGTGGTTAATTGATTTACCCAGGGCCACACAGCTAGGAAGCATCTGAGGCTGAATTTGACTTGCACCTGAGTCTTCTTGATTACAGTTTCAACACTCTAGCCACTGTGGTTATTTATAGCTGCCTTTCCTAGTTCTCATCCTACTTCTGTCATCTCTGTCTCTTTCCTTCACACATTTCCTCCTCTGAGTCCTTTCACTTCCCCTCCAATTTGTGTTGTATACTACCATCAAATTAATTTTCCTAATGTACAGGTTTAATCAAGTTACTCTCCTATCAATAGAGATAGAGCCTCAAAACCAGGATTTGATCAAAACCTGGGTTTGGGTCCTACCTTTGTCAAATGCTGGCTTTTTTAGTGTTTTTTTCAGTGTAATAGAGACTATACAAGTGTGTGTCTGTGCTTAAAACCTTGGGTTTCAATTAAGAAGACAAAAATTTTGCATATAAAGGGAAGCTTTCCCATTGTGGAACAAGAATCTCTGAGGTCATAGTAGAAAGGATTAGTAGAGAGCTGGACTATGAAGGAACAAGAATAATATGAGTGAGAAGGAATAAGCAAGATTTAAGCTGAGTAAGATGTTTGGAAAGGAAGGAAATGGAAATGAAAGCTGGATCCTTTTTTTTTTTTTGCCAAAAGTACATAGTTAATCTTGTTACGACAAACACCAAGAGATTAACAGAATTCTTTTATGGACTTGAAAATCTTGGTATAGAGTTTTATTTGTTGTAATGGGGTTTGATTTTTAGAACTTTTAAATAGGGATTGGAAAATTAAATTTGAAATGACAAGAAAGGACTTGGAAGAAAATGTAGTGACTTTAGCAATGATTTAAATTTCTAAGAAAAAAATAATGGGCAATTGTGATATTGAAGATGATGTGGCTGTTTGTTTTGTTGGTTCTTTCTCTTCAAATATATTGTTATAGAAGGGGGGAATGAATATTTTAGTTGTACAATTGAAGCAGGGTAGTGGGGATCATATATGACAATATACCTCTTGCACAAAACGTGATTGTGAATTAACACATATTCCCAGACGAGGGGTTAGAAGTGTGTTTGTTTAAAATACAAATATAGGGTATTTGGTATTTGAAAAGTTTAAGTAAAGACATCTCAGACTTCCTAGGGTAGGAAGTGTTGCAGAATCATAGAATCTTGAGTTGCAAGAGACCTTGGAAGTCATTCTGCCTAGCCCACACCTGGATAGGAATCCCTTGACAGGTGGTTCTTCAGCTACCATTGAAGGTTTCCAGTGAAGAGTAACCTGCTCCACTTTTAGATAGCTCTGATTGCTAAGAAGTTTTTCTTGTATTGATCCACAGTCTCTCTTCATCTTCTTTCCATTACTCCTAGCTTTTCCCCCTGGGAATAAGTAAGAAAAATTTTCACCTTTTTCTTTGTGACATTCATTATATATTTAAGACTGCAATGGAAAGAATGCTGAATGTAGATCTGACTATGAGCACCTTAGGGAGGCAATGTGGTACAGTGGGAGAGACACCAATTCTGGAGTTAGGTTCAAATCCCACCTGTCACGCTCCCTATCTGACCCTGGGCAAGTCGCTTATCTTCCTTGGCCTTCAGTTTCCTCAACTGTAAAAATTAACTAGATGGCTTCCAAAGCCACTCCCAGCTCTTGATTCATGATCCTATGATCCTGGGAATCTTTTCATTGACATCTCCCAGAATCATAGAATTTGAGTAGTGGAAGAGACCTCAGAAGTCATTTGTGCAACCCATACTTGAATGAAATCTTTCCTTACAACGTGACTAATAAGTTATTAAGCTTCTTCTTGAAGATTTGCAAGGAGGAGGTACCCACCACTTTTGGAAAACTAATTGTTAGAAAGTTTTTCTTGACATCAAGCTTAAATTTGCCATTTTATAACTTTTCATTTCTCTGGGTTCTGCCTTCTGGGGCAAAATAGAACAAGTCGAATATGTGTTCCACATGACAGCCTTGTAGATACTTGAAGACAGCCATCATATCCCTCCAAATCATTTCTTATTTCTGGTTTAATATCCCCAGTTCTTCAACCAATGCTCATATGACATAGACTGAAGTATTTTTACCTCCCTGGTTGCTCTCATCTGGATATTCTCTAATTTATCTCTAATTTTTCAGCTGTTGCTTGCATGACATGATCTGTTGATTACTTCAATGTGGTCAGAGTGAAAAATGACTCTTAACTCTCATCCAGAACCCTAAGTAATTATGCTTTAGAAAATCTGTGACCTTATTCATGAGGGTGTACACTCTAATGTTGCACCTTGCAATCCACCTGTGCTTTCTCAAGCTGTGTGACTTTTCTTAATGTTATCCTATAAATCTTCTGCAGTGTGTCAGCCCACTTGCTGGAGGCTCTCTTCAAGTCCTTTTGATATTATTTGGTACCAGCGTAAATATTAGCTCATCTCTTTGTCCCATTATATATCTCCTTGGTGGTGTCTTTTACACTGTTTGTGTACAACTCAGCATTGGTAATGTGCTATAGCCTGTTCATGGATACCATGGATTCCTTCATTTATCTTTGAGAGTCCTGCAATTTTCACTTTTTGTAGACTATACTCCTCCAATGCCTCTTCATAGTATGGGTGGGGTGGGAGTGTGACTGTATACTTGAAGGCAATTCTAGCTGCGTATAAGCTCTGGAAAGTTTTTCTAATATGGAAAGACATTTAGTACATTCTTAGCAATAGACTGAGTCTGCTTTCCAAAGACCAACTTACCTAAAAAACAGTATTTCATTACTGGTAGGCTGACATTTGGTGATAAATTCTTTGGATGTGGCAACTCATGAAACAAAGAAAAATACAAAATGGCTTTTAGCCCTATGTGACCCTCCTTCCTCTTTTGAAGTAATGTAGGATAGTCTCAGAAAAGGTGAATATAGAGTACTAAGAATTAAGCAATTTTTAGATAGTCAGTAAACTTCCATTTAGTCATTTGTACTCTAAAGTTAAATTTTTGTTGCAATGTCAAGGCCTACTATTGAATACACTAAATTTTTATCAATCTTCACATTCTTACTATGAATAAAACTAGAATAAGGAAATTTCAGCAAAATGGATGTATGACTCACATGATCTCCTTAAGGAGAGGAGTTCAGATTGTTGGTTTTGTGTGTCTACAGGCAACAAGAAGTATCATGGGACATTTGGAAAGGCCTCAGGTATTTATCCATTATACATGATTTTCACTTTTCATTTTAGACACCGTTTAGCTTATTGAGGAAAGATCTATTCATATACTTTTTAATCCTTTTGTAAAATAAATAAAGGGCTATAGTTTTTTGTCAAAATCTTTTTCTACATTTATTGATATAATGGTGTGATTTTTCTTCTTTTATGATTAATATAGTCTATCATGTTCATAGTTTTCCCAATATTGAACCATCCCTGCATTTTTGGCACAGATTCAGCCTGATCATATATAACCTTTTTACTCTATTATTTAAACTTTTTTGCTAATATTTTATTCAATATTTTTGCATCTGTTATCATTAAAGATGCTTGTTTGTAGTTTATTATTTTTTTTTCTTTATTTTGTCTTTCCCTGGCTTAGGTATCAGGAACATATTTGTCTCTTGAAAGGAGGATGCCATCTTTCCTTATTTTTGCAAACCATTTTTTAAACACTTTTGTCAATTTTTTTGATGTATGATAGAATTCACTTCTAAATTCATCTGGTACTAGGTTTTTAAATTTTGAGGCTTCATTTATGACTTGTTTATTTTTTTCTCTGATTGGGTTGTTAAGTTTTTTATCTTCCTGATAATTTGGGTATCTCATATTTTCGTTGACATTTGTCCATTTCACTTATCACTTTGTTGGCATATAATATAATTTATCAGAAGTTTCTAACACTTTTATTTTTAACTTGTTTTATTTTTAACTTGTTTTATTTTTAACTTGTTTATTTCTACTTGTTATTTTTATCTTGTTTTATTTCTAACTCATTTTATTGTTCTAACTTGTTGCAAATTCTCTCTTGGCATGTTTGATATTTATCAGCTTGCTAACAATTTGTATACTAGTTTAAGAAAAATTTCACCTAGTTTTTTTTTTGTTGTTGTTGTTTTCAGCTTTATCAATAAGTCACTCAACAAGCATTAAGTGCTTTCTGTGTGTTAGGCACTTTGCTAAACACTGGGATTAAAAAATATGGTCCCTGACCCAAGGAGCTCACATTCTCATAGGGGACACTGTATGCAAACTTTGTTTATCTCTTCTTTCTTTTTTGGAATTTCTATTTTTATGTTTATTTGTTTTTTGATTTGTTGCTTTTCTAGTTTGTTTTAGTTGCATGCCCAATTTATTGATTTGTTATTTCTCTTTTGTTAATGAAAGTGTTTAGGGATATACATTCTCTTTTAAGGTTGTATCACAAAGATTTTTGTTTGTCGTGCTATTATTTTAATTTTCTTTGATGAAGTTATCTATTATTTCTGTAATTTATTCTTTGACTCACCAATTTTTGTTAGGTTTAGATTACTCTTCATTTAAGTTTGAATCCATTTTTCAAATGCTTCTTATTGATCATAATTTTTTATTGCGTTGTGATCAATAAAGGATGTGTAATATTTCTGCTTTTCTGGTTGGTTTTTCCTCCCAGAATATATAGAGAAGTTTTTATATGTCTTGAAAAAAGTAGAAATTGAGAATATATGTGTGTGTGATACCACCCGAAGTCCTGAACAAAGGAAAGCAAATATAGAAGGATCTTGCCTTCTGGGAACTTTGTAGTTTATATCTTTCAGAAATTTTAAAAATGAAAAATAGACCCTTTTTATAGATTATCCATAAATAAGAAATATTACAGCCATTATGAACATCTGCCTTTCTCTGTGGAGTAAAGTTAACACTTATTAGGTATAAGGGAATTTTTAACCTTCTAATACTTTCATGTTGAGTCAGGATAACCTTTGATGAAGTACTGGGATCTGAGCAAAACGGTTACATCACCATTTGACTCTGGTCCAAGGAGGCCTAAATGCAGAATCTTTTATTAATATGGAAGAAAGTATTTGGGACACTAATCCTTTATTTCTTCTCTCCCCCCCGCCACCTCCCATTCCTCAGTGAATTAATTGAAGAGGGTTTTCATCAATGACAAATTATATTACTCTGACCAACCCCTCCTCTTTTTCCCTTCTCCCTTTCATTAGTCAGGCTCTCAAGCAGCATTTCCCAAATTAACTTGGCCATGGAACTCTTAGATGTAAAATATATTAGTGAAATAGATAAATGTGTTTTATTATGGTATGGAACACTTCTGGGCCTAAAGGGCAATTGGGAAAATTTTGGAGCAAAATTGAGAATATGAAACCTATTTTTGTAACAAAAATTACCATATATAAGAAATAATTTTGATACACAGATAATTCCCATGAAATTTTTCTCAATCAACTTCTAGTCATTCTCTATAGAGCTCCAATGCTTTTTGTAACAAAGTTATGAATTACAGAAATTGAGAAATACTGCTATAAATAAATATGACAAAAACATTATGTTCGTTCTCAGACATGAATCTGCTTTTTTTGGGTTATGATGAACAATTATACCATTTTCTTGACTGAGACTGAAATTTTCTGAAATTTTACCATTTCCCCCTTTCCCCATATTAAAAACTCCCAAGTTTTCTAATTCTTTCCCTATTTCTCTAAAGGTGTATGACAAAGTAGGATATGACACATTATTTTCTTTCTTGGATAGATGCTTAACTTTTGGACCACTGCCAAGTTAATAACTAGGCTCAATTTGAGCTGTACATATATCCTGAGCACATCTTAGCTAATAAAAAGGGCAGTCAGGCATCAGGAGGACTCCAGTCCCACTGTTTTGTATCCCAGATTAGCAGTTATGGCAATAAGTTAAGTGAGGGACCATACCCCAATAAAACACATTTATCTATTCCATCAATATATTTCAAGTCTAAGAATTCCATGGCCAAGTTAATTCGGGAAATGTTGCTTGAGAGCCTGACCAAGAAAAGCTAGGAGAAAGAGCAGCAGAAAGTAGGAAAACCCAGACCAGTAATTAGGCAAGGGTAGCAAAGAGACCTTGATATTGAGGCTGTATCCCCGAGCCAGAAAGTTTATATGCCTATAAACTTTATGTGCTTATCTGTATCTTATCCCCTTAATTCATATGCTTAAATTCTAGCCAAACCATATGACTCACCTTCCCTTGATCTTGTCCTTTCTTCTTTTATTAGCATGCGATTTTCACACCCTGAAAAGTATGCCTGAAGTGAATTGCCCATGGATCTCTGCCTGTTGAAATTGGTTTCTTGTGAGACTCATCCCAGATATCACCTTGTCTATGAAGACTTCTCTATCTTCTTGGCCAGAAGTGATCCCAATTCCTTCAAATGTCTCATTCTATTCTTTGACCTCTTCTATGTTCTTAAACGTATTCTGACTTGTAGTAGAGTAAATCATATACCTATGTCATTTCTCCAGATTGTAACCTCCTCAAGGGTATGAACTGTTTTGGTTTTTTTATTTTTCTTTCCCTATTTAGTCTTCTAGCCTAATGGCTCGATCACTTAATTAATATTTGTTGAATTGCATTGAATTATTCTTGGCAATTTCTGAGACTATGATATCATCTAAGTGCTATCTTATTATTACTTTTTTATGGTAATTTAATTATTTTATTAATGATGCAAGCATTTTAATAAAAGGTCAGTGACCAATGCCAAAGACCTTATTATTACTTTTTAGTCAAATGAATCAATATAGTCTTAGTTTATTAGGAAAGAGTTAATATGCTCTATTAAAGAAACCCCAAACTACTGTTATAATTAATTTTAAAAGGCTAATTGTATCCATTCAGAATTTTTGTTTGAGAATGGAGGGGTTTTTTGTGTGTGTTTTGGGGTTTTTTTTTTAGTTGCCTATATAAGTTAGAAACCTGAGCACAGGATCTAAAGAAAATGGAATGTGAAGGGTACTCACATGCCATTTGGCTATCAATAAAGTGGTACTATTATTGACATGCTTTCAGACTTTATCACTTCACAGTTATCACTTCTAATTTGCTCATTATTTATTGTTACACCGAGCACATATTGGTTGTGTTTCCCTTTTCACAGATTCCTGTAAAAGTGGCCTTCATCTCATCATTGTCTGATTTGGGGCCTTTTGGATCAGGACATATTTCAATGCCAAGCAGTGATGCTACACTGAATAAAAAAGGTATTGCTGAATGTTGGAAGGCCCATTGATTCATCTTTGTTTTAACCAGGCCTCTGTCTGTGATGTTTGATACTGATAATTTAATGGGCCTCTTCTGCCTAAATAGAGATACACAGTGTGTGTTTACAAAAGTCATAAGGATGGTGCTGGAAAGGCTTCTTAGACATTTTTTCTTTCTACCTTTATAATCTCAGGTGACGTATAAAGGGGTTTAAAATTTTTGTTTCCCAATGATGTTGATCGTTTGTTTCCCTTCATGTGTGAGAGAACTGTGTTTGTACCTTAAGCCTTTTTCTTTGGGTAAGGGAATAATAGAATCTATATTCACAGATGCCACTTCTATGCTATATGAGAAAAGAGCTTTTGTAGAGTCAGTATGAGGAATGAAGGTTTCTGATGCTTCGCTTTTCTGGTTTCAGTCATTCACTACGGTCACTCTTTTCTGGTGTCAGAGTATCCTGAGTAGTGTCTCACTGTAACCAGGACAATGTATACTGTGGAACTAGAGGAAATGTTCTCTTCCTGTGACTTCAATATCACTCACCCCTTTTCTATTATACGTTACAGTACAAAGTCTAATGTGATTACTTTTGTACTAGTTATAAATTGAAAGTTGAAATGCACTGTGGTACAGTGAATGAAGAGTTGGCTTTGGAGCCAGGAAGACCTGGGTTCAAGTTCTGCCCCTGAGATTCAATGGCTGTAAGACTTTAACTTGCAGAAAAGGTGTTGACCTGTAATGGTAGAGGTAATTTCCTCATCCAGCAGTTGCCTATGTCAATGGAATTTCAGGTCCAGGCCTCATGCCATGTAAGTTGAAAGGGAACACATGGGTTTGTCTCTTGGCTCTGCTATTCAATATTCTTGTGTCTTTGGGCAAGTCATTTAATCTCACTGAGCATTGGATTCCTCATCTGTAAAGTAAAGGTGTGGACTACAAGACCACCAAGGTAATTTATACCTCCGAGTCTTTGATCCTGTTACTCTTGGTGAGTTTGGAGATAGAGTCAATTTTCACTTATCTCCAGCTAGATTATATACTGATTCATATGTCAACAAAGAGATCACTAGACTTTTTAAAAATTATTGAAGCATGACAAGTTGATGCAAGATGATGGAAAATATAGTATAATGGTTAAAACTATGGGAAATATTTATAGCATCCAAGGAAACTTAATATTTATTTTACTGGAGAAAAAAGTAGCTCTCTTACTGCATTTATTTCTTTGGGAAGAGGGAAAAGAGAGCAGGGCAGGTAGGTGATGGTATTCTGGAAATTTCTATGATCTGTAAAATTAGAGTTATTTTCAAGGCTGGTAAAATCTGGTAAAATTATGCTTATTTCAAAGCTGGTAAAATCTGGTAAAATTATACTTATTTTCGAAGTATGTCTTTTTGCAGTATGTCTTTCAGAATGGCCATTAATATAATGTAGGAATAGACTTGGGTCAAAATATAAAACATTCTAAAATTTCTTCCAACTTGGGATAGGAAATTATGGCTATTTTGTTTTTGCTCCCACCATAAGAATCTCTGATATAAAATCCTGTTAGGTTTATAAAGGCCTTCATAACCTGGTCCTCTCCTGATTTCCTGGTCCTCTTATACCTTAGTCCTTTCAAAGATCCAGTGACACTGACCTCCTTGCTGTTCCTTGCACATGAGGGGTTGTGGGCAAGGGAATAGGCATTTATAGAACACCTACTATGTGCCAGGCACTTTGCTAAGTGCTTTTACAGTTATTATCTCATTTGAGCCTTGCGATAATCCTGTGAGTCACACCACTAGTAAATGTCTTAGGATGGATTTGCACTCAGATTTTCCTGATTCCAGATCCAGCAACCTATCCACCAGCTTTACACATGACATTCCATCTCCTAACTTTACATTTTTGCTTGCTGTCCTTCATAGCTGAAACCCTTTTCCTCCTCATCTCTGTCTCCCACTTTCTCTGGCTTCCTTCAAGTCTCAGATAAAATCCTACCTTTTATAAGAAGTCTTTCCTGGTCCTCAATGCTACAGTCTTCCCTCTGTTGATTATCTCTAATCTATCCTGTCAATGTTTTGTTTGTACATAGTTATTTGCATAATTTCTCCTTCAGTAGTCTGTGAGCTCTTTTAGAGGATAGCCTATTTTTTGCTTAACTTTCCCAGAACTTAGTACCATGCTTGCTAAAGAAGTTCTTGTTGACTTGGTCATTCAATTCAGCAGACATTTATTAAGTTATTCTGTACAAAGTACTTCTGCTATAAGTGCTAGGCACTTCTGGTACCTGAATAAGTAACAGGGATCTGTGATTTTATTGGTGGGAGAATTCCTTCCACCAATACAGATTGAAACCTGTCTGTAACATAGTGAATAGGTATTAAGGAATTACCCATGCTTACAAAACTAGTTATTATCAGAAATGGGATTTGAACCCAGCTCTCCAAATTTAGCTCTTTGCCCATTATACCATATTGCCCAGGAATGAGGTTCAAATGATCTATGCGTTAAGTGTTATAAAGCCCTTTGCAAACCATAAAGTTCCATATAAATGTTGGTTGTTTTTATTAGCAGCCTGCAGTCCCCAAGTCTCCCATCTGGTGATGGCTTCATTGCCTGAGCCTTCTTGCTGAGCTCAGACAATGTTTATAGAGCAATACAGGGATATACTGGAAAATGTTCCAACTTTCCACAGGGAAAAAGTATTTTTTTCAAGCTCTCTGGGGAAAAATATATATATGCACACATACTTTCAAGTTTAATCTGCATTACTGACACTCTCTTTGGTCTAGATGATCAGCAGAACAGTAGATGAAGAGCAGATTTCTGAGGTTTAAATTTTCAAACTGAAATTTAACGGCGGCTCTTGAAGTTAGAGTTGGCTTTAGCATCCTTCTGATAGTGCCTCTCTTAGAACTTGGGGTACAAAGACAAAAATGAAACAGCCCTTCCCCTCAAGGAGATTTCTTTTTACTTGATCATGAATTCTTAACCAAGCTTCAAGTACACATATTTCAGGGGATCTGTGAATTTGGAACTTTTAATATTTTCCAGCTGCGTTTCACTATAACTGGTTTCTTTTGTGGTTGTTTGTGCTTTATTTTATGCATTTAAAAACATTATACTAGCTTGCCCAAGGGGTATAGGACACAAAAAAGTATCCACCCTGTACTAGGTGCATATAGCTTATGCACAGTTCAGTAGATTCGAGATGATTTGAGGAGGATGAGACAGCACTAATACCAGGGTGTATCAGGAAAATCTTTTTATAGGAGGCAGCACCTGAGTTGAGTCTGTGATTTTATGATTCTGTGAAATGTTGTAATTTATTACTTTTTGTTGCTAGAGAAAACTAACTCTGCTAACTCCTGTATTCATCTTTCCAAGGTGATCCTGTTAACTACCCTAGCATTTAGCTCTATTTTCTCTCTACTTCTGGTTTCACTTAAAGTGAGAATATCAGTATTGATGCTGTTCGCCTCCTCCAGCATACTAACTGAGTTAAATGTTTATAGTGGACAGAGGTAGATGAAGACACTCTGCCAATACAAGCTGGCATCTTCTGTCCATCTTAGACTGTTAGAGAATCATCCAGAGCCATTGTCAGAGATGGAACTTGAACCTAGGTATTACTGGCTCTGAGATCAGCTTTCTATTCACTAAGCCATATTGCCTCTCAAATGTTTATATTATTCAGTCTAAAAATTATGATTTTTAGCAGCCTGTGTCCTTTTCCTGCCACTCCTAATATCGTCATCTCAGAACTACAGTACTGAGGACCATCTTATTGTTTGTTGGGTTCCCGTGGACAAGGAATTCACGGCAGTGGCCAACTCTTTTATTATAAGCTTCTCTGTCTTTAGTTAGACTGGTCTCAAAATGTGACATGTACATTGTTCCTGGAGATGTATTTGAGTCTTTCTAGCTTGGTAGAATCTTTCAGAACTTGTACTGCTCTGGTACAGTCTTCAAGAATCCCTGGTTACCTCCATGCCATGAAGAAATATTGGGAGTAGGACTTTTGTAATAATCTTTTTCAGTACATTTAAAATATGATTCCCCTTCCCTTCCCCTGGAAGATTTCACTTGCACCTGACTTGTAAGGAATCTACGTATTGTGTAAAGCAAGGCACATGACTATAGGATAAGCATCATCCTATACACTATGTTCTTATACATACTAGGTTCTTATACCCACTGTTATGTTCTTATATTTATTATAATAATGATAAAATATTGGATTAAAAACCCTATCTGTACAGAAGATTATTTCCTGAGTCTCCTTATTTAATGAATTACTTAGAACTTTGAAACTCTTGAAAGGTGGTCTAAGGACCAATTGCACAATGCATCTAGCTTCGGCATTAATGAATAGCAATAGTATGAAAGGGTTAATGCTAGTTATACAATAGCCCACCTTTGTTAAGGAGTTTGGATGTTGCAACAGACACATAACCTTTTAGTATTACTGTACTGTGGATGTGGATAATCCATTATGAACTAAAAGGTAACACAAACAATGTGCCGTCTCTGCTTGTATTTACAGAATGTTGCCTTCATTAAGAAGTACTTTTTCCTGATAAGTAAAGTTTTGACTTGTTCACAGTATTGTACATCTAATAATCATTCTTTATCCTTGATAGTTTAGACCCTTAAGTAGCTGTCATTGAGTATGATTGAAGAACTTTAAACATTTGTAAGAAACAGGTGTTATATATTCTCTTGTCTTTGAAATATGGACTCTAGTCAATAAAAATGTTTGAACATGTCATGAAAAATTAATTACCAGTTTAAACCTTGAAATCTTTCTGTTGTATGCTTAACCATGTGATAAGACTGTTAAAACTATTTGCTGGGAACAATATGATTGGTGATTTCTATTAGAAGCCCTTGGGGAGAAAAAGTGAGTTATGATGCAATATTGTTTCAAAATGACTTAATATTCATTGTAACTTAACTGTAGAAGTAATAAAACTTCATGACACTTCAAATGAATAGGTTGTGCATCATTTCATGCTTGAAAAATATACTTTTTTAGATATGTGCAAATAGTAATGCCTACCTTTTTGTATTTTCTTTATATATATATATATATATACACACACACACACTCACATGCACATATACACACATATTTTACACACATATATATGTAATTGGGAAATCTAAATCCTTGATAAATCACTTTTAAAAAGTCAATGTAATGATACATACAATTTGAAAATAGTTGCAACTAGTTTACTAGTTTTGTCTGAATGAGTAACTAGCCTTTAAAAAATGGAAGCTCAAAGTACCTAAAATCTCTCTGTGAAATTTACTACCTATTTTTCTTAGAAATCTGAATTTAAGGAATATTCTGGTTGATTTTGGTTCCCAAGAAAATGGAGAGGAAGGGATTCATTCTTTGTCAAGAGTACCTGTGTTTAGAAGCCTATCTGACCAGAAAAGGCCTCTTGTAGAAGATGGAACTTAAACTGAGTCTTGAAGCTAAGGGTTCTAAGAGGTAGAGACAGAGGAGAGAATTCCAGATATGGAAGACAGCCTGTGCCAAGGCCTGGAAGCAGGCAGGAGGGGAGTGTTATGTATGGAGAACAGTCAGTAGACTAGTTCAGTTGGAACATAGAGTATGTGAGGGGGAGTCATGTGAAGTCAGCTTGGAAAGATTGGCTGGAGTCAGATGTGACTTTAAATGTCAAATAGAGAAGTTTGTAGTTTTCCAGGTGACAATAGGGAATTCCTTGAGCAGGGGAATTACTTGACCAAAACTATGATTATTATTAGTTTGGCAGCTCTGTGGAGGATGGATTGAAGAAGTGAGAGGCTGGATGCAGGGAGACCAATTAGGAGACTGTGGTAAGTAGTCCAGGGGCCAAAGCTGATAATGATCTGAACTAGGGCAGTTATTGTGTCAGTAAATAAATAATAGTCAATAAACATTTATTGATTGTCTACTATATGCCATGTATTGTGCTAAGTCCTGAGGATACAAATATGAAGAAGAAAGATAGTTCCTGCCTTAAGGAGCTTATAATCCAACAGAGGAAGACAACACACGAAAGAAAGTTGGGTAGTGGTGCGGAGAAGGTAGGGGTTGGGGTTGCCGGAGAAGTCAAAAGAAGTCCAAAATGAGTTCAGCTGGGTGGGAAATGAAGTGATGTCTGAAGAGACATGAGTGGGGGGAGGGAAGGGACTAGGGGAAGCAGGAGGAGATGGGATTTTATTCATAGAGAGGCTGGGCTTTGCAAGGAGAAGAACTGTCTTTTCCTGTCAGAAAATGGAGCAAATGAAGAGCCAACATAGTGATATCTTTTTTTTTTGAGGTGGAATTCTGGGGTATTATGGTAACTGAGAAGAGGGAACTTGATGATGAATGTTCTTGATTTTCTTGGTTGAGTAGGAAGCAAGAGCCTCTGATGAGTGGGAAGTGGGAGGGGAGACATAATGATGTCTGAGGTTTGAGGAGAAAAGAGGAGGTTTTGACCAGCTTCTATGGGGTGAGTGAGATAAAGGGTCCATCAGAGAGGAATAAAGGAATTGCTGCCTACCATTGAAGGCTCAAACCTGGTCAGCATGGTTGTATGACCTCTAGCCCATTTCAGCAATGATTCACTAAAATTTGTAGTACCTACCTCATAAGGCTATTGTGAAGATTAAATGACATAGCATGTGTATAGTGCTTTGTAAACTTTAAAGCACTATACAAAAATTATCTAATTATATATATATATATAATATATATATATATATATATATACCCCAAAATTTACATATAGTATTATATAAGTAGATATTAGTTGTTAAATAACCTAACAAAAACATGTATAGCATTAATGGAACACAGGGCCCATCACCCTAAGGTAACTATAGAAAAATGAGCAGTTCTTTGTAAAAGCGAGAAAGAGGATTGATAGACACTCTCAGAGCAACTGATAAATGGGTTAAAAAAAGAGCTACAGAATTACTTTTGGAACAAGTAGACCTCACCCCACCAAGCAATAATCCATATATATACATATATATTATATATACACATTTGCATATATGTATATCACTAGATTTGTCAAATGTAACCAAAAAGTCAAAACCATCTTTTGATTGAGCTTATGAAGTGGCCAAGATCTAAAATGGAATCAACACTCCCTTCATGGGTGAAATCCACATGAATTCAGCCATTAAGATGTTGCATCAAGCAAATGGTTAAGCCATGTGGATATGTTTCTGGAAAAGGAAGGGGAAAAAACAGAATATGTCATTGTAACCAGAAGTTACAGAAAGATGATCTTTAAGGAACTTAGTAATTAATGGAGATTATGCAAAGAAATGGTAGAAATTGTGTAGCACATCACTGCAGGATACAGAAATTCAACCTCTGCTGAATACTTAGCAAGCTACTATCTGGCGGCTGGAATTATACATCAGAAACTCAGTACCGTTCAGAGGCAGACAGGTTACTAATTCCTCTGCTACAGATAAAGACTTCGAAATATACTTGAAAACTTTGCAACTTTAACTGTACTGCAGCTGCAGCATTTACCCTGACTGAGCTGTTGCCTATGATCACCTAGTATACCAGCAATGCACAAAAAATTTTTAAAAATTTTGATAGATGTTGCTGTCCAAAATATTCATAATCTCCAAGCTACATGGAATGAAATTCTTTCAAAATATATTGAGATACATATAGTAAGAAATCACAATTATGTGGGAACTGAATGAGGTACTTATAATCCCTTCACTCCGTGTGCTATTAGAGTTGTATCAAGGATGATTTTACTGAATCTACAGAAGATGAACTTCCATCATAATGCTTTCATTCAAATACAAAAAGCAATTATTTTATCCATGTGTGTGTTAGTGTGTAGAATATTAAATATAAAAGATTACAGGATAGCCATTGTTCTGAAATAGATTCTGTCTCAACTCCTTCAAAAAATGAGAGAATATGGTTTAGAGCACTGCCAGAATTACTGGTCAAACTCACTGGCCTATAATTTGGAAACCCTATCCTTTTCCATTTTCTGAAAATCAGGATATATTTTCTCTTTCATTCTTGAAGATGAATGAATGAATGAAAAAGCATTTATTAAATGCTTACTATGTGTCAAGCACTATGCTAAATGCAGGAGTTGCAGATACAATTAAGACAGTCCCTGCCCTGACAGCAGTTCAGCAATCACATCCACCATTCTTTCAGTAACCTTCGATGCAGGTCTTTTGGGTTCACTAACTAGGCAGCCAGGTGGCACAGTGGATAGACTGCCAAGCCTGGAGTCAAGGAGACTCATCTTTTGAGTTCAAATCTGGCCTTAGACACTTAATAGCTATGACCCTGGGCAAGTCACTTACCCCTGTTTGCCTCCATTTCCTTATGTAAAATGAGGTGGAGAAGGAAATGGCGAACTACTCCAGTATCTTTACCAAGAAAATCCCACGTGGGGCCACAGAGAGTTGGTCATGACTGAAACAAATGAACAACAGCAAAAAACTTATCAGAGACATCTGGTTGCTATCTTCCTATCTCTCATTTATTTTTGATCTGTCCTCTCTATCAGCAGTTTTTATCATAATTTCTAATATAAAGGTTATATTTCACAAGACACAAGACCCTGTGGCTAGACTTAAATGCCAAAAACTTGCTATTTCTCAGGGACAGATAGAGGACAGAAAAAAACAGACACAAAATAGTAGTCAAGTAATCCTATCCTCTCATTTTACAAATGCAGAAACTAAGGTCCAAAAAATCTCAGTGACTTGTCCAAGGTCACATTGTAAATCAGTAGTACAACCAAGACTTGAAACTTAACTTCCTGAACCCTAATCCAGTGCAGCATGCACCACTGATAGAAATGTGGTATTGTGGGTAGAGGGCCAGTCATAGTCTCAGAAAGATCAGAGATTCCATGATGCCTCTGGGCATAGGTAAATCACTTAACTCTCACAGTGGCTTCCTCCTCTACCCCTTCCCCCACTCCAAAACTATAAATTTAAAAAAAGAAATGTCAATCTGCATTGATTTTCCCTACTGGTAGTTCCTACACCAATAAAGTCATAGGTCCACATGACTCTCTCCTTCTCCCTCCCCACAAGGAAAAAGATAAATACCAACCTATAGAATGTTCTATAGCAGAGGATACTTTATTTTCTTTCAAGAAAGCTTCATACCTTTCTTCTGAAAGTTTCCTTTATACATAATAATTCTAAGTAAGGAAACTATTTTCTTTGTCCAGGAATTAGTCCTTGCTATTCCTGTTTTGGTCCTTAGTGCTTATAATGAATTTTGTGTAACTAGAGGCAAACTTTCACACTTTCTGGCCATATAACTTTAGACAAGTCACTTAAATTCTCTGAGCCTCAGTGTTCTCATAATTTAAAAGTTAATAATAACATTTATACTACCTACTTCATAATACTGTTGCAATGATACAATAGGACAATGTGGAACTTCTTTTTTAAACCCCAAGAGTATATACTTGTGGCTTCTGTTATTGGAAATCCTTTAATAGGATTCGTAAGTTTCTGTTCTTTTAGTAGTCAGATTCTTAAGAGGAGTTATTAATCTAGTGAAAGTATTGTATACAAGTATTTAGAAAGAGTTGATGTCCTGGTTCAGATATTCCTAAAATTGGACTCATCTCTCAGGAAGTTATGTTTTTAAAAACTTTTTTCTTGGTTCATATTTCTTGGTTGTTGAGGTCCTGATTAGTGCAAATCATGAATCCCTGGAAGAGGTCATATTCAAATTCTTACCATTTGAAGTTATAATTATGTAAAAAATGGTCATGGTCCCAGCCCAATGTGGAAATATGTAGTGCTGCAAATTGGAATAATCATACCACTTCAGGGGATTCATTATTTGCATTAATGGGGACCTACCTGTACTTTTGTGGAGAAATAAGAGTAGGGAAAAAGAGATATCTTTATCTTAAATAAACTACGAAGCAATAACTATGTCCTTTTCTGACCACTGTAGTGGTAGGCTGTCATATTTTAACGAGGTTTAGATATCGTGAAACATTTTCGATGTACCTTCAAACACTTTAAAAGGGCAGCATATCTCTTAGTTCTTTCAGAGATGCTAGTTGTTGTTTAAGTGAAAGCATATTTTGAGTTTATGTTAGAAGTAGAAAGACTGACTTTTGAACATATATGTGTATATATATATGCATATATATATATATATTCATATATATATACACATATATTTAGAGAGAGAGAGAGAGAGAGAGAGAGAGAGAGAGAGAGAGAGAGAGAGAGAGAATACTTATTAAATATTTAGGATTTATTCCCTATTTGTGAGATGGTTTGTAAAGTTAAAAGCGTTATCTTACAGGACAGTTTAAAATAATGAAATCAAGTTGAAAAGGGGTAAGTAATAGATAATAGACTTAGTTCTGAGTTTCCATGTAGCTAAAACAAACGGAAAACACAATGGGTTATATAGATATTTTCTCTCAAATTAAATTCTGTTAAATTCTATTGCATTAGCAATAGCTACTGATCTAGAGAGAACTTATTTCCCTAACACTACGTTCAAAGAGCAATTGTTTATCATGTGAGACTTTATAGAATGTTGGCTAACATAATAGACAGTTACTTTAGCTGTGGTTTTGCAAAAAGACAAATGTTATTCAAAAAGATATTACATCATCCTGCTATAAAAAGCTCAGGGCATAATAAATATTAAATGCTAACTACGAAGGTAATATCTGCAGGGAATAAAGATGATGTGGCTTGTGTACATTGTTTCTGATCTTTGACCTTAATACTCAGATAGAACTTAGAGACAAATAGGCTGCTTCTCAAAGATCAAGTGTTTCTGTAAAGCCACAGACTTCCCTTATAATCAAAAAGTGTTAGAAAGCACTTATTATATACAAAGTACCATGTTAGGTGTTGGGGAGACCAAGATGAAAATGAAACAACCTCCCCCTCTGCCCCTGTCCCAATCTCAAGGAATTTATATTCTATGGGGGAGACAGATATAGGTATATCATACAAGATAATTTGGTACGAGCTGGCGCTAGCAGCTGGTGAACTCAACAAAGACTTCATGTAGATAAAGGCAACTTTTATTTAGAACCTACTATGTGCCAGGCACTGTGCTAAGTGCTAGTGATATGAGAACAGGTAAAAGACAGTCCTTGCCTACAAGGAGTTTACAGTCTAATGGGGGAACCAACCTGCAAACAAATATATATATATATATATAAAGCAAACTATATACAGGATAAATAGGAAATAATTAACAAAGGGAAGGCACTGGAATTACATTCACTGCATATCCAGCCATCACCAGTCATCTTGGCAATGTTCTGCCATTGGACTGTGATGACTCTGGAAGAGAGAGTGAGGCCAGTGACTGTGCAACTCTTCCTCACTTAAATTCAACCAATGCATGAATCAAAAGACTTCACATGAACTGTGACTGACCTGTGGTAGAGCATTCCAAGCTCATATTGGTCTGATCCGTCACAGTTGGATGAATTGTGACTTGACTCTAACTTAGTGATGCCATTTTGGTCTTCTTTGATAACTGAGGACAACAACCAAGGTATAAGAAGACTGGAAATGTAGGAGGGAGCTAGAGTATGAGGGGCTTTGAATGCCAAACAGAGAATTTTGTATTCAATCCTGGAGGCAATAGGGAGCCTTTGGAGTAGTAGAGTGATATGAGTGGACGTACACTTTAGGAAAATCACTGTAGTGGCTGAATGGAAGATGGAGTAGAGCAGGGAAAGAGTTGAGGCAGGCAGACCCATCAACAAGTTCTTACGATATTCCAGGCATGAGATAATGAGGACCTCTACTGGAGTGGTAGCAGTTTCAGAGGAGAGAAGGGGGTGAATTTTTGACATTTTATAAAGGTGAAATCAACAGGCCTTGGCAACAGATTGGATATGGCGGGGAGGGGGCAGTGAGAGTTAATGAAGATTACGTGATCACTCTATAGTAATAACAAATAGTAACTGTTTCTCTTTTGGCCAGGAACCCTGGGGGTCTTCCCTTCCCAGTGTGATTTTTTTTTTTTTAGTTTTGGTTGAAAGGGCCATTCCTTGATTAACTTTTTAAAGTTAGAGTTTAAAGTGAGAACCTAAAAAGACCTTAGCCTGAAAGGGATGGGGTCTCCCACATCCTAGACCATCTCCAGTCATCCTGGTCAATATTAGGCCACTGGACCCAGGTGGCTCTGGAGGAGAAAGTGAGGCTGGTGACCTCACACAGCCCTCCCTCACTGCAAGTCATGTCATCATTTCCCTGACGTCATGGTCCTCTTCAAGAACGAAGGACAAACACAACAACAATAACAAAGGCAAGAAGTGGGGAAAGTTTAGGGGGAAAGATAGTGAGTTCTATTTTGGACATGCTGAGTTTAAGATGTCTACTAGACATCCAGTGTGAGGTCTTTGAAAAGCAGCTGGAGATGCAAGATTGGAGGTCAGTGAAGAATTTGGGCCAGGATAGGTAGACTGGAGAATCATCAGCATAGAGGTGGTGATTAAACCCGTGGGAACTGATAAGATCACCACAGTGAAGTAGTATAGAGGGAGAAGAGCAGAGTACCCAAGACTGAACCTTGAGTGACACTGTTGGAGGGTTATGGGGGTGATCTGGAAGAGGACCCAGCAAAGGAGACACAGAGAGAATGGTCAGAGAGCAGGAGAGAGTGGTGTCCCGAAAATCTAGAGAGAAGATGGTGATCAGCAATGTCAAAGGCTGCAGAGAGGCCAAGGAGAATGAGGATTAAGGAAAAGACCACTGTATTTAGCAGCTAAGAAATCATTAGTAACTTTGGAATGATTATATCAGAAGCTGGATTATAAGGGGTTAAGAAGAGAATGAAAGGAGAGAAAGTGGAAGTACCTGTTGAGTAGCTCTGACATGGTCAGAGCTTAATCGATAGTATGGGTACCAGAACTGGATATGCTGAAATATTCCTTGCTTACATTTCTTCCATAAGTGAAATTCCCTCTGAGTGGCACCTGTGTGGGGGATTGATGAAGAAAGGAGAAATTTGAGGAGAGAGACCTAGTAGGACAGGGATTATTAATCTTTTTAGTATCTTGGACCCATTTGGCAGTCTGGTGAAGCTTAATGGACTCCTCCAAATGTTTTTAAATGTGCAAAATAAAATACATAATTACAAAGGAAATTAATTGCATTGAAATGCAATTATCAAAATATTAAAATAACTTAGGTATTTCATCTGGAGAGAAGACTTAAGGGGGACATGAGAGCTATCTTCAAATATTTAAAAGGTTATCATGTCATAGAGTGATTAGACTTTTTCTGTTGGAGTAGTGGTTGGAAATTATAGAGGGGGATTTTTACTCCATGAAAGAACAAACTTCCAAATAGTAAGAACTGTCCAAAAGTTTGGTAAGTATTTGGGTTCAGAATTCAGAATGGTTTTCTTAAGGGATGTTTTCCTATTCCACTAATTATTGTGTATATACTCATCTTTGGACATGCTATTTTGTCGTTTCGTTCTCTCCCCTCCCCCACCCTCTCCAGATTGTATGTGATAGACAATCATTACTTAGTTTCCCATCCTTTGTAAAGGAACACTTTGGTGATATTTCTAAAAGGATCGTCTCTTTCTGTTAAATCAAAAAATGTGGAGAGAGGGACACATTTATCTCAACAGCCTCTTGAAGATCCAGCATTTGAATGTGAAATCCTTATATCTTATTCACAATGAGTCATTCTCTAGCAATGATGGATAAGAGAATTTGTTAAGTTCCTGCCTGAAAGTCCTGTCAAATTGGTGCTGTTTGCCAAGCCTTAATGGACTATAAATACTTTAAAGAGTGTTTTTCTTCCCCTTTTAGACAGTTTTTATTCTTTTTACATTTGTAACAAAGTACATACAGTATTCTCACTCCACTTTAAGGGGATAGAGCAGTCAAGGTGAAGGTTGTGCTTATCAAAGTTCAAGAAGAAAGAGTCTCCATGTGGAGAATAGAAACCAAGATTTTGCTACGTCTCTGCAGGAAAAAAAAGTATGACAATTAATTGAGTAGCCTTTCTGAATATAACTTTTTTATGCTTGAATTTAAAGTTAAGTATTAAATCTTTCAAACATTATATGTATTAGTGCATAGTATCATATCGACAGATCTGCTCTCAGTTATATAATGGGGAGCTGATCCAACCTTTTCTTTTAAGTGAAATCCCTAATGCATTAGACCAGCTAAAACAAATTCTAACATTTGGTATTCATTAGTGCTGTAACCGAAACAAAAACATTTTAATGGTTGAGCGTAGAATATTTTGAAGTTAGTGTAACTTTGTTGGGAAGGTATTTAAGCTTTAGTATCAGTTGCAAATAGGCCATATGCCAATTTTCAAAGCTGTTTCTAAGTAAGATATTGAGCTTTCTAAAGTGCAAAAAAAGTACATTACATGGCATAATGCCATGTGGTTGAGGAAACAGAAGAAAACAATTACAATGGGATTTGCCTTGATAAATGTAATGTTAAGTAAATAGTCCAAATTATTGAGAGTCATATTTTAGACTAACTTCCCAATATGTTCAGCAGTTACTTAATTTTAATTATAGATCACTGAGTGCAAGGAGATGGGAGTTGCTTTAGAATGCTTGAAGTTAAGAATAATTACTTAGAATTTTGCCAACTGAGCTAAATGGAAATAGAATGCTTGAACTTTTTGACCCTACTTTTCAAGGAAAATTGTTAAATCATTTATCTAATAGTAAAATATGAAAACTTAGCAATTAAAACAAAAACAAAAAACCCCTCTCTTTAAGGCCACATGTTACTAATCATTTTTGTAGTCCTGAGTTTAGTAAAATAGTTTATTTCTTCAAAATGATGCTTACAAACTGATTTAATTTGCTTAAGAAATGTACTCTAGAAATTTATAATTAAGTATTAAATAGTTTTGTGCATGCATTAGAAGTTGGCTCTACATTTGTTCCTACATTTGGCACTCTTAAACAAAAATAATGAAAGATCCAATACGTTGCAAACAATTAAACACAGTTCAATAATTATTTTTTATGCTTGCTTTGACATTTAACAACTGTCACTCTTGTTCCCAGATGCTTTTTGGACTCTGTATAAATCTTTTGGTTGAAAATAATTTAGTTATATTACTGCCAATGTAACTATCTACAAACCAGATTTTTTAAAAATTGCAACCTGTAGAAATATTTTTAAGATAATTTGAAGCATCATAAAGATTGTAGTTATTGATCATATAACTTAAACCTTAATAAAACTGTGCCCTGTGCTTTAATATCTGCTTATGTGACCAGCAAAATGACTTGAATCTATCACATAGCTGCCAAAATAATCTTCCTAATGTACAGATCTGACTATATTATTACCTTGCTCAAGGACCTTTCTGTGAGCTCACTGTTTCTTAGAACACAAACTACTTAGCTTTGTATTTGAAGGCCTTCTACAATCTGACTCTAATGTTTCTAGCCATGTTTCACACTCCTTTCCTTCTCATGGTCTGTATTCCAGCCAAACTGTGCTACCATCTTTTCCCAGATCTTGTTTGGCTTTCACCTTGTGGTGAAAGGAACGCTAAATTTGTAGTCTTGAGTTTGAATTGTGATTCTCAGGCTTAGCACAGTTCTTGATATGTAGTAAGCATTTAATAAATGCTTTTAAAATTCATTCTTATATTATATCTGTGTGTCTTTAACCTTGCAGGACTTTGGTTTCTTTGTAACTAAAATGAAGAGACTGGGCTAGATGATTTCTGACCCCTCTTCCAATCCTAGATCTGATCTTTTTCTCAGATTTGCTCTGCTTTTCCAACCTCCCTTAATTTGTGTAGGTTCCTCTCTCTGCTTTAAACATTTGTAATCTCTGCCTATTGACATATTTTGTTCTTTCATGACCCAGTTCCCATGAAGCCATTCCCTTTTCTTTTAGTAACTACAAGTCAGTCAGTAAACATTTATTAAACACCTACTATGTGCCAGGCACTGTGCTAAGTGATAGAGATATAAAAAGAGGCAAATGACAATTACTTCTCTCCAGCAGCTCACAACTGAATGAGACAAGCAACAAATATGTACAAACAAGCTATTTGCAGGATAAATAGGAAATAACTCAAAGTGGGAAGGCAGTAGAATTAAGAGGAATTGGGAAAGGCTTCCTTTTAGTTGGGACTTAAAGGAAACCAGGAAAGCCAGGAGGTGGAGTTGAGTTATTTGTAACTTATATATATAACTTAGTGCCTGTGAAACTAATCTGAAAATATTATTTAATGTGTTTTCCTGGAGCCAGTTAAGTTTAGGTAGGGTGTACTTGTGTGTGGATATTATGTATGTGTGTGTAGACACATATATACACGTGCATGTGTGCATACACATATAGACACACACACATGTGCATGCATGCACATACCAGACTCGTGTAACAGTGCACATATTTACAGGCATGTATGCACACACATGTACATGCATGTGTACACACATGTGCACATACAACACACATGTAAACACTTGTGTGATGCATACATATACGTATATATGTATGCATGTGTGTATATGTGTGTGTATAAACACACACATGCCTATCTATCTATTTATAACCATCTATCTCTATATATGATACACACACATATGTATATGGCAAGGGACTGGACTTATAGTTTCCTTGATATAGGAAAACCTTTCAACTAATGCAGATTGGTTATTATTATGCAATTTATGATTTTATAGTGTTGCTTTGAACACTTGCCCAGGATTACACAAACAATATAAATTAGAAGCAGGACTTGAACGCAACTCTTCCTGATTGTGAGGCTATCTTTCTCCACTATGTTATGCTGTGTACATTCCCCTGTGTCCCTTACACACACACACACACACACACACACACACACACACAATGAATGATAACTGTAAATGATGATAAAGCATTTAAGTGCTTATTCTATGTCAGGTACTGTGCTAAGTGCTGTGGACATAAATACAAGCAAGCAAAACACTATGCCCTCAAGGTGCTTGTGTTCTAATGGAACAACACAACACATAAAGGGAAACTAGAAAGGAGGTAGGGTGGTACAGTGGTAGCAGCTTGATCTAGAAATAACTAAGAAATGGAGGCCCTGTTTTAGGCAAAGTAAGGCAAAAATTTACCTATCAGAGCCCAGAGACCCAGGGGATTCCAGAGTGGGAGGGGCTTGAGATGACTGTAGTAGAAGAGACATCAGCATTATTGTTGTTATACTTGTGTATACATATATATACACAATATACGTTTATACATCTGTATACACATATACACACATTCATGCACTGATCTACTGGTGAAATAATTTGGTCATTCATTCACAAAGCACTTTGTAGAGCCATGTAATATAGTAGAATTATCACTGGATTGGGAAGCAGGAAACCCAGGTTCAAGCATCGACTCTGTCACTTTCTCATGGGCATGTCATTTATCTGCTCTAGAACTCAGTTTCCTTCTCTAGAATGGGTTGGATTATAAGATTTCTCGAATGCTTTTCTGTCCAAAATAGAGATACACTATTTCTCATATTTGTGAGACACATACAGCTAAGTAATTACACTAAGGAGAGGCAGGCTGGTTATTCAGTATAATGTGGAAGACAGTAACTACTTAGCCAAAGCAGAGTTCTAAAGAGCCCTAGGGGAAGGCAGGCCCACATAATATAACGTCAGAAAAGGCCAAGTAGCAAGAGGATTGAGAGAGGGAAAGATGTCAGGGAGGATGATGGTTGGTCAAAATTGAAGCAAAGCAGTTTGTAAGCAAAATAGGAGACAAGGCCCAGAGCAGCAATTGATCACCTAGAGATGATCTGCTTCATTCACTTAATTGGGAGGTTTCTTCTCCTTGAGAGAGTACTGGATGGCTTCACCAGTGCCTGTTCATCTCATCTCTGTTCCTTGTTCTCTCACCAACCCCACTCCCATGTCCAGTAATTTGCTAAGTCCTGTTGTTTCTGCATTTCTTTTTTTTCTTACATACTTTTTTTTATTGTCAAAAGAACCAAGAAACATAGTTTTGAAATATTCTCTATAAGAGGTGAAGAACTAGAACATGAAGGTGAAAAAATATGATAGACAAGACTATTTTCATTGAGCTTCAGCTATACTGACTAGCACATGAACCATAGGAATTGTCATCTACCACTAAGGCAACAAAAGACTGGAAACATTTTTCAGGTTTTCCAGCTTCTACTGGCAGAGAACAAGGCCTTTTTAAAGGTGGTGTAAGAGGCAACAGAAAGCACGCTGGGAGATATCCTTAGGCCTAGAATGTTTCTGATGGTCCATGGCTGCTGCTAGAGAGCCACTCAACTTGATTAGGTCCTGGGCTTCTTCTGATTCTCGATAGCAAGCTTGTCAGCTGAGTACATTTCACTAATGTGGGTCTGTCACTGAATTATTTCTAGGTTTTCTTTGGCTTTAGCATTTGTATTTGTGCAGAATCCTTTACATTTTTATTTTCTCTGAAGGCTTCTCTTATTCTTCTGATGGCATACGTTCTGTAATTGTAGGAGGTGAACTTGCCACTCTCTCTTGCCATCACCCAGTAGAGATCTAACACTTGTACCTGACTGGAGGCTGCCATTTTGGGAGGACTGTTTCTACATTTCTACTTTCATAACATTTCTCTTATATGTCCCCTCGTCTCCCCTGACACTGCCACCACCCTAATGCAGACCGTCATCACCTCATCCCTGGACTGTTGCAAAAACCTTCTGGTTGGTCTCCCTACCTGAAGTCTCTTTCCTCTAATCCACCCTCCATTCAGCTGTCAAATTAATTTTCCTAAAGCTTAGGTCTGATTCCCTACTCAGTAAACTCCAGTGACTCCCTATTATCTCCAGGATTCAATATAAATTCCTCTGTTTGGCTTTTAAAGCCTTTCATAACCCAATCCCTTTCTACTCTCTCAGTATTCTTATACATTACTCCTCTTCGTGTACTCTGTGCTCTGGTGACACTGGCCTCCTTTTCCCTTGTGTATGACATTCCATCTCCAGACTCCAGACATTTTCCTTAGCTGGGGGTCCCCTATGCCTGAGATGCTCTCTTGTCTCACCTACTTAGCACAGAGTTTGACATGTAGATGCCTAATAAATGCTTGTTGATTGACTGACAGTGATTCAGCAGTCACATCCTCCACTTCTTTAAATACTGGGGGATGTAGTTGATATAGGCTCATTGGTTCAAATTCCTCAAGGGCAGCTGGGAGATCTCTTACAATTTTGTTACTTATTTTGCCCATCAACCTCCTTTTAGCTCTTTTTATTCTGTTATTTCTTGGGCAAAGGTGATCTCTTTTGTAGAGAAAACAAAAGTTAATTAAGACTTGAGCTGCTTCTGCCTTCTCTCTGTTGTCATTTATCATCAGCACATACACTCTGAGCAGGGATTTTTTTTTTACCCTTTTCTCTGACTCAATATGGCTTAAAAACATGTCAAATCATATTTGTGGTCAGACTTTTTCGCCAGTCTCAGCTCAATAAGGACTTTAGCACTCCTATTCCACATTCTTATATTTCTCCTCTTACTTAACCTAGCTTTTTTGTACTACTTTTTTTTTTTTAAATCTAAGTTGGTTGGTGAATTTCTTGTGCATTCCATCTTATTTTTCCTTGCCAGAATAATTTCCCTTTGCATCATCAGCCTCTGATTTTTAAAGCTTTCCCTGTAGAATTTTAGTCCACGGAATCTTATTTTTCTTTCCCTATAACCATTTGAAATCTGATGTTTTAATATCTAAATTTCACATCAGACAATGCTAGCTTTTCTTCCTTTTTCTATTATAAACTCTAGCAGGGAGTGTTTACTTCCTTACAAAGTTCTCATGATTTCTCTCAGCAACCAGTTTTTCCCTGTTAGTGAGAATCCTATACAGAAAAGAATTTCCCCTTATGTGTTCCTTTTCCTTTTAAAGGATGGAACTTTTATTGAGGCAAATCCAGAATTTATTAACTGCTGTGCTTTTCACAAAAGATTTCCAGCAGATTTCTGGATAATGGAAATACTCCATCACTATTATTGTAACATACCTTTCTGCCAGACTTGTGATCTTTTTCCTGAAATCCTAATCTTATTAACCTCTTCTTCTCTAGGTGTTTTCTTGATATCCTCACATAAGTTCTCTATTGGTGGACTTCTCAATGAATTGGGGGCCTTCTTTGGGACCATGAGCATCATTAGAAGAATATTGATTTTTAAAAAGATGGATCTTTTTTCCAGGAATAACTTGAAATCATTAAAAGCACTGTACAATTCTTCAAAGGTATTCCAACTTGCTCCTTCTCTTCAAATATTGTCCATCTGTAGTTGCTATACAAGATACTGGTACACTACCCCAATTAGCTTTGCATTCAGCTGCATCATAGTCTATCTATGATAGTAGAAAGATAAAGTTTCCTTTTCTTCCTCTAGTGACTCCTCTCTCCTCTCTTCTCTTCCTCTAGAGTCTAGTCCAAAGATTCTCAACTTTGTGTCATGGATGTGTCTGACAGTCTGGTGAAGTCTATGGACTCCTCAGAATAATATTTTTCAAATAATTAAAGGAAATAATAAATTTCAGTTAGTTAATGAAAATAATGACATTTTTTTCCCCATCCAAATTCATGAACTCCTTAAATCTATCTGTGGACAAGTTAAGAACCTCTGGTCTAGACAAAAAGGCATTCTTCACATGTGGATAGTTAGACTGAAACCTTGAGTGATTATGAATCTCATTTAGGAGACTTGGAGCTTGGTGTTCTAGAGCTTGGTCCAATCAGTACAGTTCCATTCATACATAAGAGCAACTAGAAGAACTCATTGTCTATAGGGAATTACTTCTCCTTTTGTGGTCCAAACTGAGTATCCTCAGTGACAGTGACAAACACCTTTGGTGCACATACTTCTCTCTATTTTCTGCCTTGCCTGATATTAATAATCAGAAAACAAAATTGTCTTTCTTGTTACAGTGTTCAACGGATCTTATATGCTTTGACTGTATGCACGGATGATATTTTGTTGGAGGGAAGTCTTTAAGGGAGAATTTTACTCCATTCTGTGAGATGCTCTTTTATAACCTGCAAATAAGCACAATGGTGTCTTATATTTTCCGCACTAGTTGCGTGAGTATAGAGACATGGTCTGATGTAGGGTCTTTTTTTTTTTTTTCGGACCGGACCAGTGCTTTCATGAATATAAAGAATTCCTGGTGAAGAACTTCACCTACCAATGAATATCTTTACCTTTTCTGTAACTAACTTTGGAGAGTTGTGTAAGAACACTGAGAGATTAAAAGACTTGTCTGGGATCACACAGCCAGTATAGGTCAAATGTGAGACTTGGACCCAGGTCCTCTTTTACTTCTTAGGCATCTCCTTGCTAGCTTTCTTGTTGCCCTGACCAGAGACCATGCCTTCAAGGAGCTTCCTTTTGGACTTCCCCCCATACAACACTACCCCCACCCCCAACTTTCCTGATTGAATTGTGCCCTTTATGGCTTTCCATATCAGGTGAGGCTAGCTTCATCTGTATTCTCAGCCATCTTCTTGACAGCTGTCTTGTCTCCTTATTGGACTTCTTCTTGATTTCTAGTTCTGGAATTATAATTGAATCAGTAATGCCATTACTATTGGAAAGAGTGTATCAATTTATTTTCCGATGGCTTTAGTCAGTGTTGCTGTTATTTTATGAACCAAAACACTCCTTCTTGACCACCACTCAACTTTATGTGTTGTTTCTTCTTATTACAATGTTAAGTTCCTTGAGAGCAGGTACCATCTTCACTATTATATTTGTATTTCCATGCTTAGCAGAGTGCATAATAATAAATTCTTTTTCATTTATTAATTCATTCTGACTCCAAGGCTAGCTCTCTATCTGTTATATCCTGCTATTTCTTCTGGTGTAGAATATTTTTGGGGGCAGCTAGGTGGCGCAGTAGATAGAGCATTGGGCTTGGAACCAGGAAGACTCATCTTCCTGTGCTCCACATCCAGCCTCAGACACTTACTAGTTGTATGACCCTGAGCAAGTCATTTAACCGTGTTTGCTTCAGTTCCTCATTTATAAAATGAGCTGGAGAAAGAAATGACAAACCACTTCAGTATCTTTGCCAAGAAAACCCCAAATGGGGTCACAGAGAGTCTGAAATGACTGAATTCAACAACAACAGAACATATTTGCAAAATACCTGTTCTCTTTTCGTACTTTTAACAAATATGTTCTTGATATGTATGTAGCTTATTTTCAAAAAGATTTTGTAATATGGGTCAGTATTTATTCATATTTTCTCTATTGCCTTTTCTTTATAGTAATGTCTTATTTTTTCCAAGTATTTGGCATCCTCCTTTCTTTCATAAAGCTTAAAAATTGATCCCTTGAAATGATCACCTCTATATCTTTATATACTTGGTCTAATCCAACTTTCCTTTCCATCTTTGTTTTCCGTGGTGCCATTTCTACTTATGTATATATATTAGTATGCAAATGTGGTTGTTCTAATATCATTTTTTATCTGTCCATTTTCTTCCTTTTTGCCTCATTCTTGAATGCTCTTGAGATGACCTGAATTATAGTTTCTTGCCAAGCTTTTTGTAAACTTATTTTTCTTTAACTTTCTTGGTATTTTTTGAGACAACTACTGATCATAATCATCTACCATTTTTCCTCTGTAAGATTTTACGAATGAGTTTACATTTTAAGTCTGTTGCTCTTGGCTCATGTTTTTCTAAACTTGGTGAGGAAGTTAAATGTTTCCTGGCTAAAATGATTTTTAGGTTGTTTTGGTCTCTTGGTTGTGTCAACAAGTCAATAAACATTTGCTAGGTTTCTATAATGTGCCAGGCACTGTGCTAAGCTGTCAACTAGCTTATATCTGTAAATTTCTTAAAAAGTGGTAGAAGTCAAAGAAAAGGAACAGGCAATTCTTTTTTTTTCCTAATCATGCATATTTTTTAAATTTTTTTTCCTTTGTGAAACTTATTTTCTTTTTTTTCTTTTTTTAAAAATTTATTTAATATATTTAGTTTTCAGCATTGATTTTCACAAAAGTTTGAATTACAAATTTTTTCCCCATTTCTACCCTCCCCCCACTCCAAGATGGCATATATTCTGGTTGCCCCATTCCCCAGTCATCCCTCCCACCTGTCACCCCACTCCCCTCCCATCCCCTTTTCCCTTCTTCTCTTGTAGGGCAAGATGAATTTCTATGCCCCATTGCCTGTGTATCTTATTTCCTAGTTGCATGCAAAAACTTTTTTTTGTTGTTGTTGTTTTTGAATGTCTGTTTTTAAAACTTTGAGTTCCAAATTCTCTCCCCTCTTCCCTCCCCACCCACCCTCCCTAAGAAGGCAAGCAATTCAACATAGGCCACATGTGTATCATTATGTAAAACCCTTCCACAATACTCATGTTGTGAAAGATTAACTATGTTTTGCTCCTTCCTAACCTCTCCCCCTTTATTGAATTTTCTCCCTTAACCCTGTCCCTTTTCGAAAGTATTTGTTTTTGATTACCTCCTCCCCCTGTCTGCCCTCCCTTCTATCATCCCCCCTTTTTTATCTTCTTCCTCCTTCTTTCCTGTGGGGTAAGATACCCAATTGAGTGTGTATGGTATTCCCTCCTCAGGTCAAATCCAATAAGAGCAAGATTTACTCATTCCCCCTCTTCCCTTCCTACAGAACCACTTTTTCTTGCCACTTTTATGTGAGATAATTTGCCCCATTCTATCTCTCCCTTTCTCCCTCTCTCAATATATTCCTCTCTTATCCCTTAAATTGATTTTATTTTTTTAGATATCATCCCTTCATATTCAACTCACCCTGTGCCCTTTGTGTGTGTGTGTGTGTGTGTGTATACACCTACATATGTACATACATAGACACACACATATGTATATATATGTATACATACACACACACACACACACACACACACATATATATATGCATATTCCTTTCAGCTACTATGATATTGAGGTCTCATGAATCATACACATCATCTTTCCATGTAGGAATGTAAACAAAACAGTTCAGCTTTAGTAAGTCCCTTATGATTTCTCTTTCTTGTTTACCTTTTCATGCTTCTCTTGATTCTTGTGTTTGAAAGTCAAATTTTCTATTCAGCTCTGGTCTTTTCACTGAGAAAACTTGAAAGTCCTCTATTTTATTGAAAGTCTATATTTTGCCTTGGAGTATGATACTCAATTTTGCTGGGTAGGTTATTCTTGGTTTTAATCCTAGCTCCATTGACCTCTGGAATATCATATTCCAAGCCCTTTGGTCCCTTAATGTGGAAGCTGCCAGATCCTGTGTTATCCTGATTGTTTTTCCACAATATTCAAATTGTTTCTTTCTGGCTGCTTGTAGTATTTTCTCCTTGACCTGGGAGCTCTGGAATTGTGACATTGTCTGGTGACAATGTTCCTAGGAGTTTTCTTTTTGGGATCTATTTGAGGAGGCGATCTGTGGATTCTTTCAATTTCTATTTTACCCTCTGGTTCTAGAATATCAGGATAATTCTCCTTGATAATTTCTTGAAAGATGATATCTAGGCTCTTTTTTTGATCATGGCTTTCAGGTAGTCCAATAATTTTTAAATTATCTCTCTTGGATCTATTTTCCAGGTCAGTGGTTTTTCCAATGAGATATTTCACATTGTCTTTCATTTTTTCATTCCTTTGGTTCTGTTTCATAATATCCTGATTTCTCATAAAGTCACTAGCTTCCACTTGCTCCAATCTAATTTTTAAAGTAGTATTTTCTTCAGTGGTCTTTTGGACCTCCTTTTCCATTTGGCTAATTCTGCCTTTCAAGGCATTCTTCTCCTCATTGGCTTTTTGGAACTCTTTTGCCATTTGAGTTAGTTTATTTTTTAAAGTGTTGTTTTCTTCAATATTTTTTTCAGTATTTTTTTGGGTCTCCTTTAGCAAGTAATTGACTTGTTTTTCATGGTTTTCTTGCATCCTTCTCATTTCTCATCCCAATTTTTCCTGTACTTCTCTAACTTGCTTTTCCAACTCCTTTTTGAGCTCTTCCATGGCCTGAGACCAGTTCATGCTTTTCCTGGAGGCTTTTGGCGTAGGCTCTTGCACTTTGTTGACTTCTTCAGGCCGTATATTTTGGTCTTCTTTGTCACCAAAGAAAGATTCCAAAGTCTGAGCCTGAATCTGGGTGCGTTTTCACTGCCTGGCCATGTTCCCAGCCAACTTACTTGACCCTTGAGTTTTTCGTCGGGGTATGACTGCTTGTAGAGCAAAGAGTACTTTGTGCTAAGCTTGAGGGGATGCACTATTGATTTCAGAGCTATTTCTGTATAGCTAGCTCTGCCATACCAGCACTCCTCCTTCCTGAAGAACCACCAACCTGGACCTGACGCAAATCTTCCAGAACAGGCAATTCTGAAAGGAAGAAATCCAAATTATTAGCCACCATGAAACCATGAAAAAATTCTGTGTCACCAATAATTAGAAAAATGCAACTTAAAGCAGCCCAGGTTCTATCTCATACCCATAAAATCACCAATGATGATAAAAAACAGAAATGACAAATGTGGGAGGGACTGTGGAAAAAGAGGAACACTGATGTAGCCAGGTGGCACTGGGCTTGGAGGCAGGAAGACCTGGATTCAAATGTGGCCTGAGATACTTACCAGTTGTGTGACTCTCTTAACCTCTGTTTACTAGTTGTGTGACTCTCAGCAAGTCACTTAACCTTTATTTGCTTCAGTTTCCTCAACTGTGAAATTGTCACCTGTGAAATAATAGGAATTACCTTGCAGAGTTGTTCACTATATCACTAGTAGTTCACTAGATCACAAGGATCTAGTGAAATAATATTTATAAAGTACATTCTCACAGTGCCAGATGTAGTAGCTGCTACACAAAAGCTATTATAATAATAATAATTGTTATTATTATTAGTTCATTGTTGGTAGAGTTTTGAATTAGTATAGTCATTCGAAAAAGGAATTTCGAATTATGTTCTAAAAGCAATTGAACTGTGTGTACCCTTTGACCCCCTATACCATTTCTAGGACTATACTCCAAAGAGATTAAAGAAAGAAGAAAAGGACCCATATGTATAAAATAATTAAATCAATTATTTTCATGGTAGTGAAACACTGGAAACTAAAAAGAATACCTGCTTATTTGAGAATGGCTAAACAAATCATGATATATGATTTTAATAGAATATTATTATACTATAAAAATAATGAAATGGACAGTTTCCCAGAAACCTGAGAAGAACTGCATGAACTTATGCCAAATAAAGTGAGCAGAATCAGGAAAGCAATTTATTCAACAACAATATTATGAAGAAAAACAATTTTGAAAGATTTTAGAACTCTATTCAATTCAAAGATAAACCACAATTCCAAAGGAACAAAGTAAGCATGTTGCCCATTTCGTGACAGATAGGTGATAGACTCAAAATATAGAATAAGGTTTGCATTTTTGGACTTAGACAGTGGGGGAATATTCTTCACGTGACTATCCATATTTATTGTAAGGTTTTTTTGGGGGGGGGAATGGAAGTTATTGTTTAAATGGGAGGGACTGGAGGGAGAGAGAATAAAGGCTTGTTATTTTAAAATACTTTAATACTTTAGTCTGTCCTCGTGTATCTATTTCCCCCCCCCTTTTTTTTAGTGCCAACTTGTTTAAATAATGTGAATGCCATGTCTTCTATTTTTATTCTTCTATTTGATGTTGATTTTGAGCTTTTTTGATAAATGGGGGAAGGGGTCTGATTATACACAGACTAGTCTTTTGGAAAGTGACTCAGAGAAAGAACTGAGAAACAGAAGTATGTATAGAATAGCTTTACATATATATGCCTATTTGTATCTAATGGGAGCTATCTCTATGGTGGGAGAGGAGGGAAGAAAAAGAGAAAAAAAAGAAAAAGTTTACATGATAATTTTATTATAAATTTAAAAGGAATAGCAAGTTGTACATAATAGATATGCAGTTTCATGTGCAATCATATTTTTTTAAATTATACTATGTTATAGAAATGCTTGTTTTATTCTATAAATTAAAAATAAATAAAAAAAAAAAGGAAAGTGACTCCCACATCTGTCTCTAGTAATTTTCTGCCGGTTAATATATAATCAATTTCATTTTGAAATTGTGCTCACCATATCTAAAATCTCCCAATGCCCTTCTTGAAGAAAATATTAATAGTATGTGGGCTTGAGGATTCTGAATAATATATAAGACTTTGGCAACTCTTTTCTTTTGAGTGATGCTCCCAATGTATTTTTGATTCCCTTCCAATGCCCACTTCTGTATCAAAATCTCCAAATATTAAATATTAAAGCATATGCTGAGTTCATTTGGATAAATTTAGTTCTTATTGAATTTCTCTACCTTTTTTCTTTGCAACAGATATTGATGCATAAACTGCAGTTATTTTTATTGCAATCTAGGTGATCTGCTTAAAATGCATGTAATATTATAGATATACATGTAAAATTCAAGTCATTTTTTTGGTTCATCTTTAAAGCAAAAGCTGAGTTTATCTTTAGGGATATAACAGAAGAGTTTCATCAATATAACTTTGTCTTTTTCCTTGAATGCTCTGTTACAGTAGATAAGCATTAGAGAGTTTCCAAAGGATGACAATCAGAATGGTAAAGAGCCTTGAGTCCATGCCACCTGAAGGTTAGTTGTAGGACCTGGGGGTGCTTATCCTGCAAAAGGGCTAAGAAAGAATATGATAGCTCTCTTTATGTATTTGAAAGACTTTTCTGTGGAAGTGTCAGATTTGTTCTTTTTAATCTCCAAAAAGCACAGGGTAGAATATGCAAAGAGGCATATTTGCATTGATGTCGGGAAAAAACTCTGAATTAGAGTTATGCAGCAAAAGTGTAATAAGGTAGTAATCCCCCTCATTAGAAGTCTCCAAACAAAGATTGGATGATCACTTATGAAGTGTGTTGGAGGAATTCCTTTTTGTGCATAGGTTGAACTATGTGGCCACAGAGGTCCTCTCCTACTGTGAGATTCTTTGATTCTATGACGTTGTCTTTATTCTTAGAACAGATAAGAAGCATGTCATGCCCACATGAAGACTTTTAGTCCTTGTTTTAATGGGTCATAGCCACATCAACCTTCAGCAACCATCATCCTGATCAGTCAGCAGCTGTCAACATTGAGGCAAGACCCTCCCCTAGCAAAAAAGATTATGAATCACTGAAAGGTCAGATGATAGTATTTTCTTTTAGCAATAAAATATATTTTTTAGTTAAGATATGTACTTTTTTTAGACATAGTAGACTACAGTATAATGTAAACAAAACTTTTATTTCTGAGGTATAAATGCTGACAACGAAAATTTAACAATTGGGAGCTAGTACTAGCTGGCTCCACCATATTCCTGCTTGTAATAGTTACCTGAAAGTTTAGCGCCATGTCCTAATAAACCACATTGTAGTATTTTTAAAAGCATCCTTTATTTTCTTGACATATGGACTATCTTGGAAAGTCATGGCTATGTGGTTGCCATACTTCTTGTTCATACTCCATTTTCCTACTCTAAAGAAAGGCATTTTCTTGAGAGGAAAAGACCATGGTAGTTGTGCCGGGGTGTTAGTTCCTCTCTAGCAAATCTATTTTGAAGAACTAGGATTGCGTAGTGCTGTCAGTGGGCCTGTGGTTTGTCTAAGGTGATTCTAGTTAGTTTTCATCTATGCATGCAAGGCTGGATTAGCAATTTAGAACAGTTGACCACCATAATTAGGGGACTTACCCAGAGTCGCTTTGCTAGTTAGTAGTTGAATTAGGATCAGAACCCATGTCTTCTGCTTCTTCCACTAAACCAGGATTTGCTGTTGTTCGCCAAGGTTTGGATGAGGCAGAGCAATCTCCTTATCACTATGCAAGAAAATTGCTCTAAGTATAAGTCCTACTGATATGGCATCTTTTTCACATTTAAATGAAATATTTAGACCTAATAACTATCAACAAAAACATGATGCCCCCAGTATTTCAAAGAATCACAGTATTTGAGCAGGAAATTGTCATCTAGTCCAACTGATATCTGAAAGGAATCCTTACTATGACCAAATGGCAAGTGCTCATCTAGGCCCTGCTTTAAGACTTCCAATGAGGGAAACCTACCATCTTGTTGAGACAGCCCATTCTATTTTTGTAGAGCTTCAATTGTTCAGATGTTTTTATTGATATTAAACCTACACAGGTTTCTTTGTAATTTCTATTTTTTGCTCCTAGTTCTGTCCTCTGGAACCAAAGAAGTCTGATCCCTCTTCCTAATGTTGTTGTTGTTCAGTCATTTCAGTTGTGTCCAACTCTTTGTGATCCCATTTGGGGTTTTCTCAGCAAAATACTCGAGTGGATCTCCATTTCCTTCTCCAGTTCATTCACACAGCTAGATAAGCTTCTGAGGCTGGATTTGAACTTAGGAAGGAATCTTCCTGATTCTAGGCCAGTATTCTATCTGCTGAGCCATCTAGCTGCCCTTATGCCCCTTCCTCATAGTATTCCTTTCTTTAAGGATATGTTATATAACTTCTCTTACATGATATATGTTTAACTGTGTAGACAGTATGATGTCTAATTCATATTAACAGCTCAAACATCATTTTAGTTCTGTATTCTCTTATCTTTTTATTTATGTACAAAAGTCCTCAGTTTCTATGACTTAATACTGGTAATCGATTTGAATTTTTAGAAACACAAATTAATACATTTGAAAACTAACCAAGCATCTGTTTTTTATATGCTTCACACCTGTGATATGAAGATTTCAGCCATTCAATCATAGAGCAACTCCATGTCAAGAGTGCATGGCTTTGAAGCAGACATTCCACTACACTTTCCTCCTTGACAACCATGTGAAAAATCCCAATTACTGGAAATCTGAGAAGGATGCAGTTACTTATGAACACAGGACACTGAAAAAAAGACTTCTTAAATCAAAACCATGCTGGGATGCAATAGACCAAATCTGTATACCATAAACCTTTCAAGATCAATGTAACTAAAAAAAATTTATCCACGGTTAGAAAAGGCAGCTTAAACAAAACTCTATTGTTAAAAATAACTGAAGTGAAACAGCTGGCAACCAATGCGACAAATGTGGACCATGACTGGAAACTATCTAACTGAAAATGCCTAGATGTGTGTTCAGAGCCAATGTCAGTTGACTTATATGTTATATTTCTGTGTATACATTTGATATTTAGATACGTACGAAATACTTCAGCAACTAAATAGATGAATTTCATTGTGTTTATTTTCAAAAGCTCTTTCAGCACCTTTTGTAAGGCAAACCTCATTTTATTGTGGTTCGCTTTATTACTCTACAGATATTGTGGATATTGTGGTTTTTGTTTTTTTGTTGTGTTTTTTTTTTTTTTTTTACAGCTCAAAGGTTTGTGGCCACCTTGCATCATGCAAGTCTGTTAGTGCCATTTTTCCAACAGCATGTGCTCACACTGTGCTTCTGTATTGTATTTTGGTAATTCTCACAATATTTAAAACTTTTTTGTTATTGTATTTGTTATCATGATCTGTGACAAGTGATCTTTAATGTTACTATTGTAATTGCTTTGGGGTGCCATGAACCGTGCCCATATAAGATGGACAACATAATTGATAAATGTTGAGTGTTCTGACTGCTCCACTGACCAGCCATTCCCCTCACCTCTCTCCCTCTCTTTGGGTCTGCCTATTCCCTGAGATACAATAATATTGAAAAATATCACATAAAAGTAGTTGACAAAGCAGCAGCAGGGTTTGAGAGGATTAACTTCAATTTTGAAAGTTTGAAATTGTCAGTAAATGCTATTAAACAGCATTGCATGCTATAGAGAAATCTTTGGTGAAAGGAAGAGTCATTGAGGCGACAAACTTCATTCTCATTTTAAGAAACTGCCATAGCCGCACCAACCTTCAGCAACCACCATCCTGATCAGTCAGCAGCTGTCAACACTGAGGCAAGACCCTCCCCTAGCAAAAAAGATTATGAATCACTGAAAGGTCAGGTGACAATATTTTTTTTTTTTTAGCAATAAAGTATTTTTTTTTTAGTTGAGATAAATACTTTTTTTTTTAGACATTATAGACTACAGTATAGTGTAAACAAAACTTTTATTTGTGACTCACTTTATTGTGATACTTGCTTTATTGTGGTGTTCTGGAATTGAACCCACAATATCTCTGAGGTATGCCTGTACTGTTAGATACCCCCCCCACCTCCAGTATTAATTCCCCACCTCATGTAAGAAAAAGGAAAGTAAATAAAATTGATTAATGTAGCACCTCTGACATCATATGAACCTTTTACATCTCCATCTTTACACTTAGAAGAAGGTAGTATGTTTCATCATGTTTTCTAGGACAAAGATTGGGCATTGTATTTAACCTGAGTTCCACCACCTTAAATTTTTTTTAATGAAATATTAATATTGAACAGAAATATAAACCACTAAATTTGCATTAAGTATAGTTATTTACATTTCAGTTAATTTTAGCATATTTTTTACCTTCTTCCCTTAAGTCATTATCAGGATTCCATGTACATTTTAGTGAACTTTTCTTTACATCTCCTCCCTCATCTAATCAGTTGTCAAATCTTGATGAGTTTACCTTTATAACATCTCTTGAATCTATCCCCCTTTTCCCTCTGACACTGGAACCACTCTGGTCCAGGCTGTTGTGACCTTAGCCTAGAGTATTGCAATGGCCTGCTGGATGGTCTTTGCCTTAAGTATCTTCTCACATGAACTATAGTGGGATTATAGGGTCAAAATTTAATGACTTTTCTTCTTTATTTTGAAGTGATTTTGTAGAATAGTTGGACCAATCCATTTTCATTTGTATGCCCCTCTCTCTCCAAATTCACTAATTCTATTTCTTGGCAATCTTTGCCAATGTGCTTGGCATGAAGTGATACCTCAGAGCTATTTCAATTTTGACTTCTCCTAGTAGTGATTTGGTAGTATCTTATATCATTGTTGATTGCTTGCTTTTATTTTTTTGAAAACTATTCAAATTCTTTGACTATTTATCTATTTGAGGATGATTCCTAATTTTATGTGTTTTTATAATTTTCTTGGACATCTTAGATATCAGACTTTTGCCAGATATATTTAATGCAAAGATTTTCACTCTGTTCAATAGCTTCTCTTCTTATCCCAGCTGTGTTGATTTTGTTAGTATGAAAGTCTTTTCATTTTAAATAACCAAATTGTCTATTTTGTCATTTGTCTTCTATCCGTTGGTTGATTATCAATTTTCACCCTATCAGTGTTTGGAAAGGTATCTTCTTCCGTTCTAATATTTTTATGACTTAACCATTTATGTTTAGATTATTCCATTTGGAGCTAATTGTGACATACAGTGTATGATACTGGTCTGATTTTCTACCAAATTGCTTTCCATTTTTTCTTAGCAGTTCTTGGTTAATAGGAAGTTACCTAGTCATATCTATTCTTGTGTTTGTGGAACTCTAGGTTACTGTGTTTAATTGCTTCTTGGTATTGCTTTACCTGGTTTGTTCTACTGGTCTTTTCTATTTTTTTAAACACAGTACCAAATAGTTTTAATCATTACTACTTTAATTTGAGATCTGGTAATATACACTCCCTTAAGTTTTTTCTTTATGCACCATTTTCTTTGAGAACCTGTACTTTTCATTCTTTCAAATACATTTTATTATTTTGTCTTCTTCTATAAAGTAACTTCATCATCATAACAAACCTGCAAGGAAAAATCTTTAGTAATTTGCAAAGAGTGTCATAACTATATCAGGAGTCTTAGGGTAGGAACTGAAAAACAAAGAGGTGGGTTAGAGTATAATAGTGTAAATAGAATGTATTACAGTGTCTTCAATATCATAAACTTTTGCAGGGTAGAGATACTATAAAAGGCACAGGGATGAATTCCAGGATGTCAGAAAAAAAAAGGGTTATTTGTTCAGTGATAATGTTCTAACTTTTCCAAGACATTTTAATTTCAAGAGGAAAAAATGTGCTTTCCTTTGTCAGATCATGTGGTCTGACTTTTGTTTCACAGAATTTATTCATCACCATAGTTGTGTCTCAGGTAAATGACAGGGAGTAGATTTCTCCTCCTCCTTTGTTTTCTCTCTACCCATACAATACATACTTACTATTTGTTCCATTCTCTTCCATCCCTAGGGAGTAAGGCTATTTTACCCTAGTTGGCCAAAGATCCAAAGTTGCTCTGTAACTCGTTCACTCACATGAATCAACATGACAAACTCTAAATTGAGAACTTAAAGAAAAAAAGAAGATATTAAGATATGGCCCATTCTTTTATGCTGTCATATTAGAAAACCCAGGAAAAGAGGAATTCCTTTGGAAATGGGAATTCTTTAAATTCATTGATCTAACTTTGACTTCAAATATATACTCATATTGAAGGTACCTTAATCTTTTGGGCAAGAAGTCAGACTAGACTAATTAAAAAATGCTGCCGATGTTATTCACTACTAGGTTATCCTACAGCATTTATAATAGTGCTATATACACACCCACATACACACCACTATTTATATTTTGTTTTTTAGAAGAGATTTTCAATTTGTTTTATGTAGTGATATTCAGAATTGGGATAAGTTGGTGCCAGGTCTTGTTTTCCATCTTATCAAGAGTCATCAGGCGCTAGGCATTATCAAAAGTCCTCAAGATGGCCTTCTTTTGTTTGCTGAAAATACTTTTCCTTTTGGAAGTACCACATTGCTCTGCTGTAGCATGGTTCCCTCTTCCCACCTCCCTAGCCCTAAATCTGACCTGTCTGAAACCTGATATAACTTGGGCTTCACCTCATTGGTGGAGAATGATTACTTGCATCGAGTATAACTTATGAATGGATTTGAAGAAGAAAAAAAGCTAACATCTAGCCTCTTCCATCCAATAAAAGGTGGGCCCCTAGTATAGATTTTGTAGTCTGACCTTACTGGCTTTTTTTTTCCTTAAGCTGGAATGTAAATAATATACTAGTATTGTTCCTTCTATACTTCAACCACTGCAGGTCTCAGGACCTCACTTGTGAGTTCCGCTTGCTGGGACCATTTCTATCTGTTCTAAAGTCTCCCATTTTATAATAAGTGTATGTGTGCACACATGTATGTATATATGTACATGTATGTATGAAATATTTTTAAGTATTTGGAGCAGCTTACATTTGGACCGGTGTGGTAGATATGTAGGATACTAGGGAGTTTGTAAATGGTCTCCCTGCACCCAGTTTGTCTTTGCCCTGATCTGTCCTATATACATCATTGCTGGAGTAGTTTTCCTAATGTACATCTCTGATCACATCCTTCCCCTGTTCTCAAGCTTTTACTGGTTCCTTGCTGCCTACTGTATCAAGTCCAGTTCCCTAAGCTTAGCATTCATAGTTCCCCATAAACCGACTACCTTTCCCACCCTTGCCTCATATAATCCACACACCCTACGCTTTAGTCAAACCTGCTTTTGCCTGTTCACGTCCTGTGCTTTCTCACCTTTTCTTGTGCTCTTGGCCTTCTACCTCATTCCTCTGGCTGAAATGCCCTTTCTCCCTGCTTTCTGGATTCCCCTCGAAATTGTATTGATTTTCCATATAGTTTTTGTGCATGGGTGCTTGAGTGCATGCGTGCGTGCGTGTGTGTGTGTGTGTTTTGCCTGCCTGTTGTCTTTTTGGTTGATTGACTGAAATTCTCAACTTTTTGGTTCATATACCATCTTCATGAATCCTTCCTTGATTCTCTTAACCAAAAGTAATCTTTCTTTCTTTAGAACTTCTTATAGAACTTTGTTTTGTATTTTATTTATGCTATATTTTCTGCTATATTGTAAACTGACCATGTTCTTGTATCTTGTTTATCTTAGTATTCTCTTTGGCACCCAGCATGGTGTCTGACACATGGTGACCATTCAAGAAATACTTGTTGAATTTTTAACACTTGTTAGTCAAATCTCTTGATGAGAGACCCATTCTACACCATCCCACTGTGGGCCTTCTGAGCCATAAATTCATTTAGTGAGGTTTATAAATACAGTTATCCCTTCCACATCATGACTTTTCCCATTGTAGTTTAGATATATAGTGGGTTGGCATAGGAAATTAAATGGGAATTTTTTGGGAGTTTTCAGAGGCCCTAGACAACACGTGAAGGCCAACAGATGATGCGTAAAATATATGTATGGTATAATATCAACATATTTTGCCTTTTAATACCATAATAATTTAGACTTCTCTGGCATGAAGGGAAGGTCAAAAATTTTTGTGTGTATTTTCCAGATCATGGCAGGGTACCATGCCCCTAACCCCCACGATGTGGAAGGGATAACTGTACTTTAATACTTCTGGGAGAATCTGAGTGTGAAGGAGAAAAATGGAGATGTCTATTCAGCTGCTTGGGAGAAATAGTAAAGATTTAGGAAAAAAAAACTTCTTTAAAGGAATAGTAATGATGATACTCTTGGCCACCCTCACTGAGGCTTCTTGTAGCCACTTTTCCTTGGCCCCTCCTCCATCCTCTGTATTATATATTCTTATTTGGACAGGAGGGAAATAGGGAAAAATGTGATATTTTAATTGGGTACTTAGAGAGTTCATTAATGATCATGGAAATGAGATTAAGGTGATTCAAAAGTATAATTCCTATTTGGAAATAGTGAAAGACATAGATTGATCTTATCTTCTACATGTTCATGTAGCTGAGTTATAGCACAGCGGGAAATTTTGTTAAAATTACCATTTATTTCTAAATATAGTCATAGGGGTTTTGCATGTTTCTGATACCATCATTATCTTCAATGTCACCCCTCAAACACTGTTACTTTTAAAAAAAATTGGTAGACTTTTCAAAGAACCTCATTTCATTGGATCCTTTTGTGCACAAGGATCAAATAGGTTTTGCTCATGGGTTCCTTTGAATATTGTCCTATTTTCTCTTTTATCCTGTGTTCTGTAGCCTCTTCTGAAGTTTTTGTTTCCTTGCTATGTTGTTCTTTCTTTATCTATCTGCTATTGACCTGTTCCTGGTCTCAGGCTGCCTGTAAAAGTCTTAGTCATATTCTGATTCTCTGCAAGTAACATCTTTTTCCTTATAGTTGAGACATTCATCAGTACTTGAGGATGATTTTGAGCCATCACCTGTTTCCCAGCAATTTAGTGATTTCCATAAATACCATTTCCACTGACTGAGATATGAATGCTAGTATGTTGATTCCTGCTTACTTTAATAGAATTAAACTGGATATTATCTTGCTCTTTAGCTTGTAGTTATGTTCTTAATCCATTAATCACACGAGCTTCTCCAGTTGTTTTTTAAAATTGCATGAATAAATCAGCAGTGAATTGATAAAACATTCATTTACTGCTGCCATTATTAACCCATCAGTTATTTAGTTAGGTTACCACAAGGGAAAAAGTGGGTTCAGCATGTACCACTGTTCATAGGATCCTCTGCTATTGGGATAGTTGGGGAAAATAGCGGTGATTTTGAGACAACACTGGGAAGTCTGGAATGACAATGGGCTTTGGGTTGTACATTAGTAGAGATTGGCCCAAATGCTCCTCTTTGCATAATTTATGGAGGACTTACTAGCTTTTTGTCTTTTAACTCTGGGTTAGTATTTTTAATATACTTTGTGTGTATATGCATACATGTGTGTGTTTATGGGTATAGATACATGTGTGTACATGTTATACACATGTATACATATATTATGCATACATATGTAAATAGTTTGCCATCATATGGGGATTTGCAGAGATTGCAGTAATACTCATATACTCCCCCCCACCCCAGTTCCTGGTTTTACCTATGTAACTCATTAATGCTTAAGTTATATTCATAGACCTCTGTTTCAATAGGAAAATATACTGCAGTGTTTTTTAAGTGACCTAAAGCAGGCATTGGAAAAGGGATATGGTATACTTCAATGCCCAATGAAGATCAAGCTGAACTTGATTTAGAAAGGCATTTATTTTATCCAGTAATGCGTCTTATTCTTTGAAATATCTTGAAATAATGACTATGAAATAATCAGAATAATCAGAATCAAAGTACTTTTTAAGTGCAGTACTCTAAATCTGATAATGTAAAGGGTTTTCTGATTTTCATAGTACTTAGATGCCTTAATGTAACAAAATTCAAAGAGATGGCTAACATTTCTGGAATGTAAAATGTATCCTTTTTAAAAGCAGCATTTACCTCACTTTTGAAGAATATTTTTGATAGATTTTGAGTGATAGAACGAGAATACTATTCCCTAATAATAGTGTGTGAAAGCTATATAACACTAGTGACTAGAATGAACATTTCCCATCTCATAAGAATGGAATTTTTCTCCACATATGTGACTGAAGCAAGTTGATCATTTTCTAATTTCAAACAGGAATGTACCTACTTACAACAGGAAACCTAAACTAACAGAAAATTTAACATTTTGAAAAAGTGGATACTGAGGGAAAGGGATCTTTTGTTAAAAAATGTATCTTAACTTTAGGGTGAAAGTATTTTTAGCTCAGTTAACTGTCTTTTATTTTTTATACTGTTCTAGTGAACGAAAACTTTATTCCTATTTGCCTACCTTTATTGAATCTCATAAATGTTTGGCCACAGAAGCCTCTACTTTACCATGGATCCACATAGATACATCCCACTGTTGGTGGGTCAATGTTTAATTTTTAAATGGCAGAGACCCAGCCAAAAAATTCCTTCACTGAGATTCCTTCCGGCTCAGATGAGACTAAATAGTTACAGACTGTATTGCTGTCATTCATTACTAATCCAGGTATGGCTGCTTACTGCTTTTAATTTTCTTTTTCTGAACTTAAAAGCAGTGTTTGCTTTTTTTCCCCTGAGAGGCAAATGCTAATATGCCTGAAATTCCAGAAACTCAAGGCAGTGGGCCTCTTTGACACTGATACAACAGAGCTCTGTCTTGAGCTAAATTAAGGATTGTAGATTCAGAGTTGTAAGAGACCTTGGAAATCATCCACTCCAACCCTTGTATTTACACATGTGGAAATCAAGGCCAATAGAGGTAAAGTGACTTACTCTAGGGCTCACATGCAGTAGATAGCAGAACTAGGAACTGAACCCAGTTTCTCTTATTAGAAGTATCTGGAGATCTTGGATGACAGTCACATTGTAGAGGCAGTTAAATTAGATTGTGGACAGAGTACTGGATTTGGAATCAGGAAGATTAGTAGGTGACAGGGGCAAGTCATGTAATCTCTTTCAAACACAGTCTCTTCGTCTGTAAATTGGGGATAATGATAATGATGACTTCATAGGGTTAGATAATATATGTGCAGCACTTTGCAAACATTAAAGTATTCTATAAATGTTAGCTATTATTATTACCATAGGTTATTACAGAAAACTGGGATAATTTTCAGGGTCTTTCCCTAATCTTTAGAAATTATCAGGGGACGACTATCCAAATATCCCCGATGCCACTGTCAGAGACAGACCATTGAGTTGGATGGGCTAACAGTTTAGCCTCACTCACATCCTAATTCTATGTTAAAGATTTTTTTATTTTTGCTACATGTAGAAATAACCAAAGTGTAACCCCACATTTATTGTCCTTCAAGACAATTAACCTTTTATGCCCAAAGTTCTTTTAGCGGGCTTTTCAAAATTTGGAAATTAACTACTAAATTCTTAACTGTTCTTCAGTTCTCTTTGACCCTTTTTGTCCTTTTTTTAAGCAACCACATTCAAAAGTAATTCTTAAAGTGATGTTTATTCTTTCTCTTCATTGCTCTATTTTGCTGTCTTTGACTGCTTTGGACCTCTTCCCTGCCCCCTTTATTAGACTATTTCTAATTGTAGGTAATTTGTTTTTCTGTGGTGAGTGATCAGCCTTCAAAAAGGCTATTTGCCTGATTGGCTCATGGAGTGAGATTTCCTTTTATTCCTTTTATTTAATGGGTGGAAATCATTAGCATATGTTTATGACTCCAGGATTTGCTTTTTTCCTCTCGTTTTACATCTGTGCCACATCTCTATCTTAACTATTATCACCATCTGCTATTTCAACACATCAAGCTCAGCGTATATGAGCTTGTTTTAAAATAATTCTTCCTAAACTATTTTTGTTCATCATATACTATCCTTCCTACCCCATTTTGAAGAATAATTATTTATTTGGCATGTAGAGTCACCAAGGTGACTTTTAAAAATGCTTGATAATCCTCATGTTAGTAACATGATTACAAAATGGATTATTTCATTTCAAAGAGAATATCTGTTCAGCCAAAATGTATTTCTCAACTTCAGATGATGGCTCACTTATTTTAAGCAATATTTTATGTGGTAAATTTGTAGTATAGTGAGAAAATTAACTACATTCCCTAATAGTTAGTTATTGAAGAAGTATACATATTTTCCCATGAGGTATTTTTGATTAAATTACGAGGTACAAATTTATTAAAGAGGGATAAAGCAGTTACCATTATTTGAATGGATTGAGAGGCAAAGAATTATGAAGAGCATTAAAAATTAAAGTTATTTCTTTGATTTTTGTGTAAATCAAACCAGGGTGAAGAGAAAACATTTTCAGTATTTCTAAATACTTAAACTTTAGTGATTGGCCTGCCATATAAATATGTGCTTCATCCAAGTTTTCTTCCTCTACCATATCCTGCTGTTATGGAAGAAAGGATTTCCACTTCACTGCTACAGATCATTAAATACTTTAAATGGGAATTTTGGAAGGTAACTTATGAGGATAAGGCTAGAAATTTCTGATAACCATAAATGGACTTCCAAATCATCTTATTAACTCTATGAATAACCTGGGGAAAATCAGTAGGGTTTCATCCACCTTTGACCTCAAAGGTTATAAATGTTATAATTTAGTATAGCTATTAGTAACAACAATACTTCTTGGAGTAGAATTTCAAAAGTCCTAGGAAATGTGTTTTTTATTTTTTTTCTGATGTAATTAAAACTAATAACTCCTCTGGTCTTATTTCCTCATTTCACATCTAGAAACCTCTTTAAGACATAGATTTGTAGTCCTCTTCTCCCATCAAAAAATATGATAAATAGAACCTATGCAGTGTGACTTCCAGCAGAGAATTCATTATGTATGCACTTGACTATTTGTCATGAGTCAGATTATTAGACAAGGGAGACTAGAAGGGGGACGGGGGAGGGTGTAGTTTTAGATTCATTAAGATTGATTTCTTCACAAAGACAGCTCAATATTGATCATCTTTTACTTTTGAGAAAGCTCCCTTCCCAGATAACTTCTCAAATACTGTAGAGATGTTTCTTATTGTGTGTTTTTTAAAAAAAAATTGTAAAAGAGAACTAAAAGGATTGAGTTTTCTAAAACTGAATAGTGGAGACCTACCGAAAGCAATTCATCCTAGAATACTTTCCATTTTAAAGAAACCAAATGGAAATTTTTCCTAAAGAACATTTTTTTTTCTTAAGATTAAGGAAATCTGCCTAATGTACTTAGCATTGAGACCAGTTACTACAGATGTTTAGCCAAAAGCCAGGAATTCTTGCTTATAGTGATATACTTTCTCAGTAATTATATCCTTGTTTAGTAGGTGGGTTTGCATTTGCTTTCTAATCCCATCTTTTTTGCTTCTCAAATAATTTTTAAAAATTTTAGGACTTAATGTAAAAAAAGAAATTGTCCCCAACATTAATTAAGCATTGCTGTGCCCTTTTTCTGGCTAAGTTCTTTAGCACAGGTTACAGATAGATATCCTTGGAAAGTTGCAGGAATGCTTCTTTAGTACAGTTTACTATTTTAGTCACATCTTTATATTGTATTCTCTTGCATTCTTTAGTCCAATCTGCCTCATTGTAATCTGTTATTAATGTAGCACCTTGTTGGGGAACCCCACTAATCATAGGAGAAGTAAGTGGAAGACTGGCAAAAGTCATCAAGGCAAACACCAGGCCATCACAAGGTCATCAGGGTCCAGTATTTACCTCAGTAGGCATATGTCAACCTCTGCCTTAGCTCTACCCCTTTGTAAATAAAGGAAGAGAGTGGGAGGAGGAGAGCAGAGGAGATCGTGGGAACTCTATACTCCAACTGAGCTCTCTCCTCTCCAGCTGTTGGTCTCTTGGATGATGTTTCCTCTCATTTCCTCTCTGTACCCCTACCCCTACCATTCACTCTTCTGACATCCTTCCTTTATTTATAGAATGGACCTAGGATACAGATCGACATATTAAAACCCCTTTTCTTATGTACAAATGTATGTGTGCAAATTAATTGGAACAAAGAAAACCAATTAACTACATGGGCCTGTATAGTATCCCTTTAAAAAACCAATATACAGTATGCCCTCTTTATGCTGTATTCACTTATTTTTCATGATTTGGCATTGAATTGACATAATTTCAATACATGTTCTATAATTCTTCATCATCTCTTTGATTAACCCTGGGGCAGCTAGGTGGTACAGTGGATAGAGTGTTGGGCCTGCAGTCAGGAAGACTCATCTTTCTCAGTTCAGATCTGGTCTCAAACACTTCCTAGCTGTGTGACCCTGGGCAAGTCACTTAACCCTGTTTGCCTCAGTTTCCTCATCTGTAAAATGAGCTGGAGAAGGAAACAGCAAACCATTCTAGTATCTTGGCCAAGAAAACCCCAACTGAGGTCACAAAGAGTCAGACACGAATGAATGACAACAACAAAAGTGGGTTCTGAGAACTAATAATTAATTAATTAATAATCCATTTTAATCTTTACACATTGATGCTTCCATTTTTATCTTTTAATATAACTCTCTCAATCTTACCAAAGTTTTTGTAGTATTTCATTGTACTTCCATGTTTCGTTACTCTGTGGTCTCATTGATGTGAGTTTTCTTTTCTACAATGCAGGTAGGAATCTATTCATGAGTAGTCATCCTGTGCTGCTCTTGTCCGTGACCTCCAATAAATCCTCCATGTGGGTCTACCCAAGGTGCTAGGGCCTTTTTCTGGTTTATTTAACTTTACATGGATACCATTAGAGCACATGGACTATCCATTGACTGTCCCTCATCCTTGTTATGTGACTGGTTATATTCATTTCTGATACCAACCTTCTTTTGCACAGTCCTTGGTTGGTAATATGCTGCCACCTACTCATGCCATTGTCTACTTCTCTATTGCCTTTTGAGTGACTCTCAGGTTTAATTCTTTGGAGACTAATTCTGTGACTTGTAGCCATAAAGCACAACCAGATGAATATTGTTATTTAATCAGCTTGATGGCAAAGTGGATAGAGCACTGGACTTGGAATCAGGAAGGTTTGAGTTCACATCTGGCCTCAGAAACTTAACTATGTGACCCTGGGTAAGTCACTTAAACTTTGCCTGCCTCAGTTTCCTCATCTGTAAAATGGGGATAATAATAGCACCTACCTCTCAGGGTAGTTGTGAGGATAAAAAGATAATTGTAAAGTGATTTGCACTATGTGAATGCTAGCTATTACTATTATTTAAAAGGTGACTTTTTGTTTCAGGGAGAAGTTACTGGTCATTAACAGCATTATCCAATTTCCTAAAGGTTTGTCAATCCAACTTGTTCTCTTCTTATTCTTTTGATCCCTGTTCCTTGTCCATTCACAGGGTTCAAAGAATATGGATGGATGGGCCAATTCTATGGGTCATCTATCCAGTTACATACCATAGTCTGAACAATTAGCACTCCACCCCTGCCCCAGCTACTTGTTTTTTCTTTCTTGGAAGTTAAGGCTGAACTCTTTCATTATATATCTCATTTTGGAAGTTTTTTACTATATCTAGTACAGAAGCATCTGGAGGGCTATATAGAATTTCTTTTCCCTTTGGACTCTGCACTGGCTTTCCATGACAGAGATGAACACCTTTGGTGAAGATGTATCTTTATTTTTTATGTCTTAATGGATTTAAATAATCAGATTAACAATATTGTTAAACATATCAAGGAATTATGTGATCTTTGTCATATGCATGGTAAACATTTGTTGGGGAAAAGCTGTTAAGGGGGCATTTTGCTCTAGTCAGATGATTTTCTTATCGTTAATAAATAATAAGCATAAGTACAGTTTTCTATTCACTACACTTTCAATCATGTGACTATAAAGATGACACCTACTATAGAATAACACTTGCAAAAGCCTGTCTATTTGTCTAATAGTGTCATAAAGCATTTCTTCTATGTTTGTTCAGATTACTCTCATTAAAAAGTTGTAGAGCTATATTCTGGATTTGGTCAGTCCCCTGGGAGTTTACTTTGATATTAGAACAAAATAAGAGACTTAACAGTTAACAGCAACAACAAAAAAGGTTTATTTAGTCATAGTAAGAAAAGGATATGTGTTAAGGACACTTTGAGTTCTTTTAGCTGAGCTGCCTATTCGGTTTTTTTGGTTGTTGTTAGCTAAGCATCTGAGAGAATGCCTTGAATTTTCATACCTCTTTTGTTCTCAAGTGACTAAGAGGTGATGTCTTTAGTCCTTTAAGTCAATCAAGTCTCAAGGATGTTTTCTGTATTTTTTTTTTAAGGAAAAACTAGCTTAATTTGCCTGGGGCCTAGAGTTGGGATGTTTCTCCTACAACAAGCTGGAAAAGCAGATTTATAAGTTGCCTTTTGGCCATCTCTCAGTTTTTTTTTAAAATAACAAGTTCAGAGATTTTCTTCTAAGCCTTAGGTATCTTAAACTCTTTTAGATCCTTTAAGAATTTATTTCTCAATGCTTTCAAAATTGTGTCATTTCCAATACAAATCTTCTCTGTAAATTTGGTCTAGTAAGACTGTTCTTCCCACCCTTGTTTTATTTACTGCTTTATTTCTACTTCCTCATATACCATATTTGGGTCTATGATATTAGCTCTACTATCATTGATGAAGAAAACAGTTTCCTATATGGATCTTTACAAATCTTTTCTGTTTTTATCCATTTTGTTGTCCTCTTTCCAGTCTTATCCTTGAGTACCTCAGATGATTATACTTAGTGGAGTTTCTTACCATGATTTTTCTAAACTTATTTTCTGTTCCTTTTGGAAATTTTATGAGGTCATATAATTTTTCATCATTCCCTCCCATTAAGATTTTTAAAATGAGTTTATATTCTAAATCAATGTTGCCCTTTGCAATCATATGTTTCTGCTTGGCAAAGAGATTGAATATTTGCTGGCTGAGGTGATTTTTAGGGTCTTTTTTGCCTCCTTATTATGGCAGTTGATTTATATTAAATTACTTAGGAAATTGTAACTTCTCATGCTATGGCTAAGTAAATCTCCTATTCTTAACTGTTGAATGAACTAGTAGTATCTCATTTTATTCCAACATTGAATCTAAACTACCAGGGGACTGGGCTGAGTCCAGTCCAGCTCAGACCACCAGGTCTTTTGAATTCTAGCCATCTTGCCATTAGCCTTGCTGTAATGACACTTCTCCCAACCTGGAGCAGCAACCACCAGACCAGACCTCAAAGCAACATGCTCTCAGTCCCAGGAGAAGTGAATTCATTCAAATTTGGAGTTCCTACTGTGGGAATTAGCTTTCTTCATTAATATTGCAGTCAGTGAAAACTCATGTAACCTAATTACTGTCCCAACGACATGCTTCACATCTCATCAAGTCGACCACCCTGGCCATATTTATGTCAGCCCTTTTACCACCCTTCTCCTCTTCACCTGGAATAGTACCTCTGAACCCAGACCTCCAGAAACCATGTCCCTGATCCTTGGCGAAGTTAATTTATTCAGCTTTGGAATTATTGCCCTGGGGTTAAATTCTCCTGGTTGGTAAGAAAGTGAGTAGAAATTTATGTAGTCCACTCTATCTAGCTGGCCCTTGACCCATCCATGCTCCATATCCCATTCAATTGCCCACTCTAGCTATCTTGCCATTAGGCTTGCCGCAGATGTTCCCCTCCTCTCCTTTTCACCTCTTGCTTCAAGCACAGAAATTAAATCAATACTACTACCATTGCTTCTGGAAAGGGGCTGTCCTTTCCTCAACTGCACTATTGCTCAATTCACCATCCCTGTGAATTTCCAGACTTCAGTCCCCTACACTGCCCTGGCTACCATTCCTCTATATTTGTTTCCTCCTCTTATAGAATTTAATTTTCTTAGGGATGAGGGACCGCTTCCTCAACTGAAACTGAATTTTCTTTCCTCTGAACTAAGCAAGCATTTTGTGTGTCTCTCTTGGAAGCTGCTATGTATTATATTTATTTGTGTCTGTGGTTTATTTCCCTCACTAGACTATAAGCTCCATAAGGGCAGAGAATATGTTAGGAGAAATCAGGATAGAAGGAGGTGTGAATTGACTCTGGTATAATGTATTTATTTAAATAAAATCACGTTTTAGTATCACCTTCAAGTCTTTAACCTTCCTCATGACAAGTACTATGCAAGGTATACCTCTGTATTCTCATTTTCCTGGTTTTTTTTTTCTTCCACAACCATTGGGAAACATTGAATCAAAATTTCTGCATGTGATGCCCCTTATGTGTTACATTTTACTTCAGCTAAAAATCCCATGAGATGAAGCACTTTGGGAGCTGAGTCTTAGAGTCTTATGGGGCAGTTTTTCTCCTTATCATTCCTATTGACTTACAATTTGGGTGAACTCAGTAAAGGGTAAAGTTAGTTAGAATAGTTTCCACTGTAACAACAAATATTCAAAGGTCTGACTGCTGACTGACTCCATTATGGTGTAACTCCATAGCAATGAATTATAGTGGGCAGATTCTTGAATTTAGTTATCATGAACTATGCCTGTATAGGTGATTTATAATCACCTCTCCCCACTGTCAAAGTTACAGCAACCAGATTCGTGATTTAGTATTTCATAGATGTAAGCACCTTGCATCCCTATTTGACTTTAGAAAATATCCCATTTAGCAATAAGGTCATAAACATTGATATTTTAGCCAAAGAAAGATTAAATGTGGTTCCAAACTTAAGACACGCTAATAAATCTTCATAATGCCCTTGATTTAATTAATACCTATCTTTTCTGTTTGCCAAAACATCAATTATTTTCAATGCAGTTGTAGTTTTTGATTATGGGCAGGGATCTGAATAGCCTCCTGGAATTTATATGACTTTTCAGTAGTCATAAAAGCACATAAGACTCCAAATAGTAGATACCTTTGTAACTATCTAAGGTTATGTGATGCCTTAGGTGTTAAAGAGTTTTTAGCATGGAAACTGATCAAAGAAAAAGTTTTCTCAAAATAAAATTTACCACCATTCTCTTATCAACATGTTTAATGTAACCACTAACACAGCTATTCTCCACACACAATTATAAAACTAGGAAAAAAAACTACATGAAGAAATCAGTTAAAACATCAATGTATAACTTCAAGATTTTAAATGTTTAATGGTTTTCTGTCATATTTATGCATGCTTTTACTTTAATATTTCAGGGATCATTAAGCTATTCCCCCCCCCAAAGGCATTTACTTATTCTACATTAGGTATACAACTAAGACATCAGATTCAAAATAACCAAATTGTAAACAAAGTTATTCTTTCTGAATTGTCACCAAAGCTTGCATAAGACTGAGCATGTGCTCTAAAACCTTACAATCACTTTTAGGTCTAATTGGTTTGTTCTATGAATTATCTTTCTTCTATTACCTCAACCTCCCACCCCCAAATACACATAACAGCATTATGGGGAAAAATGAAATACTCTCATTTTTTGACTGACATTCAGTTACAGATTCGACTTGAATATAACTGAATTTTGGATGGATGTTCCTATAGGAAGACTGTTGAAGTATTTTGTTTTCCCAGGTTTTTCTAACCCATCCTTCTCATCATTTCTTATGGCACAGTAATATTCCATCACAATAATATATTACAATTTGTTCAGCCATTCCTCAGTTGATGGGCATCCTCTCAATTTCTAATTCTTTGCCACCAGTAAAAGAGCTGTTAAAAATATTTTTGTACACGTAGCTCCTTTTTTTCTTTGATCTCTTTGGTATATAGAACTAGTAGTGGTATTGCGAGGTCAAAAGGTATACATAGTTTTATAGTCCTTAGGGCATAGTTCCAAATAGTTCTCTAGAATGGTTGGACCAGATTACAACTCTACCAGTAGTGAATTGGTAGCCCTATTTTTTCACGTCCCCTTCAGCATTTATAATTTTCCTTTTCCATAATGTTAGCCAATCTGATAAGTATAAAGTACTTATAAGGTACTTTACACTTATAAGGTACTTCAGAGTTGTTTTAATTTTCATTTCTCTAATTATTAATGACTTAGAGCGTTTTTTTCATATAACTATAGATAGTTTTATTTTTTCTTCTGAAAACTGTCTGTTCATGTCCTTCGATCATTTATCAACCAAGGAATGGCTTTTATTTTTATAAATTTGTCTCAGTTCCCTATACATTTGAGAAATGAGACCTTTATCAGAAAAACTTCCTGTAAATCCCCCTACTCCCCATTTTCCTACTTTCCTTTTAATCTTGACTACATTGGTTTTGTTTGTGCAATAACTTTTTAATTTAAATTATCCATTTTTCTAACTATGATCTTCTCTTATTTAGTCACAAACTCTTCCGTATGGTATCACCCTTTATATCTAAGTCATGTACCCATTTTGATTTTGGTGTATGGTGTGAGATGTAGGTCCATGCCTAGTTTAGCCCCACAGCTTTTCAGTTTTCTCAGCAGTTTTTGTCAAATGGTGAGTTCTTGCTCCTAAACCTTGGTTTCTCAAACATTGAATTACTATGGTCATCTAGTACTGTGTATTGTATACCCAATTTATTCTACTGATCTACCACTCTACTTCTTAGCCAGTATCAGATTGTTTTGATGGTTACTGCTTTGTAATATATTTTGAAGTCTAGTACTGCTGGACTGCCTTCCTTCACATTTTTTTCCCCATCAATTCCCTTGATATTCTTGACCTATTGTTCTAGATGAATTTTGTTATTATTGTTTTTAGCTCTATAAAGTAATTCTTGGTACTTTGATTTGGTATGGCACTGAATAAGTAAATCAATTTAGGTAGAAAATAGCCAATATTCTAATCAATCAATAAATATTTATTGTGAGCCTATTATGTGTTGTGTACTGTGATAAGCACTAGAGATTCAAATACAAGGAATCAAATTAGCCTAAGGAGCTTATATTCTAGTAAGGGAGATAAAAAGAACATATAAATATATAAAGAATAAATACAAACAAATACAGGTAGTGTAATGGGTCACTAATGTAATGGAGGGGACTGGCCAGTGAGGGCCTGGTCCTTGGAACATGTACATTTTTCTCTGCCTGCTACAAATCCCTATTGAGACTTCTGAGCCAGCTTCAAGGAGTGACTGATGATATGTAATGGGGGTGGAGGGGTGCCAAATGCATCATTATCTTCATCAACAGCAGTATGCATTTATTAAGTGCTTATAATGCTAGACACTGTACTAAGAGTGGGGAATAAAAAGAAGGGCAAAAGCATGGTCCTCACCCTCGAGAAGCTTACAGTCTAATGTGTGAGATAATATGTAAGCAACTATGTACATAGAAGATGAATACAGTGTAAATGGGAGGGGAGGTGGTCTCATAGGTAAGACACCCTAGTAGTATGACAGGGACCAGGAAAGTCCTCTTGTGGAAAGTGGAATTTGAACTTAGTCTTGAAGGAAGCCAGAAGGCAGAGGTAAGGAGGCAGAGCATTCTAGACATGGGGCACAACTAATGAAAAGGCAGAGTGGGGAGATCAAGTCTTGTGTTGGAACAACAGAAAGAACATCGGTGTCTGGGTTATAGAGTACGTGGAAGAGAGTAACATGTAAGAAGATTTGAAAGAGAGGAAGGGTCCATGTGATAACAGGCTCCAAAAGCCTAGAAGAGGATTTTTATTTGACACTGAAGGTAATAGGGAGCCTCTAGAGTTTGAGGCAGCTAGGTGGCCCACTGAATAGAGTGCAGAGCCTGGAGTCAGGAAGACTTAGTCTCTGGCCTCAGATACTTACCAGCTGTGTGACCCTGAACAAGTCATTTAATCCTCTTTGCCTCAGTTTCCCCATCTATAAAGTGAATTAGAGAAGGATGTGGCAAACCACTCTAGTATCTTTGCCAAGAAGACCCTCAAAAAGAGTCTGACATGATTGAAAAACTACTAAACAAGAGTTTGAATAGGGAGGTAACATGGTCAGATCTGTGGTTGGAAGATTACTTTGGCAGTTGAGTGGAGGATGAATTGAAGTAGGGAGAGACTTGAGGCAGGAAGACCAACCAACAGGATATTGAAGTATTCAGAGCATGCACTGGTGTTTTGTCTCTATTTCCTGTTGGCTTAATTGGTGAGTTGAGGAAAGGATGAGAGTAGGCAATAATTTTTATTCTAATCTTGGCTTGAGAGATTAATGCTTACACAAATCAGGTGTCATTTAGAAAGAATATGTTTAACTCTCATAGACACATCCTGTTTCATTTGCTTTGTACTTCATTTGAAAAGTAAGAACTTTAAACTGTTCCTTTTTAATCCTTTAAAAAAAACTGTGGAGAAGCTGCCTCATTCTAATAAGAGGGTATTTCAGGGGAAAAAAAACTGGACTTCTGAAGAATTGTGAATTTCCTTAGAAGCCTGTTCCACTCACCAGTATTAAGGTGTTACATTTTCATACATTAAGGGATTAAAAGCTAAAAATTTGCTTTTGGTGGGGAGTTTAAACAAAGGAAGTACTTTAATTAATGGATGATGTTTGTTTGTCAGCTTAGTGGATTTTTTTTTGTTTGTTTGGGTTTTTTGTTTTGTTTTGGTCTTGTGAGTAATTAAAAGATCTGGCCTATCAGAGATTAGAAACTATAAGAGTTTATACTTCAGTTAGTCTCCTGAGGGAGGATCCTCTTCCAGGAGGCATCTTGTTCATGTGTTATTGGTTTTAAAACAGACTTAGTTACTGTCTCAACTGTCTCAAGGGATAGTTTGTCCTGTGGTGATGAAGCAGCCAGCATAGTTATTGGAGACTGAATTTAAATATTTCACTTTCCTCTTTCATTGGCAATAGGGATATAAATTCAAATGATATTAAGCAGAACATTTATAAATTTTAATTCCTGTTTTCCTCTTTGAATTGTTGATGAAGGTTGGAAGTTGAAGAAGAAATGGCATTGCTATAGAGGATATAAGTAGCAATATTTAGTAAAGGAAATATGTAAAAGTTGAGGACTTACCCCAGTACTGGGCTTAAGTACAATATGTGTATATCTATACCTATATTTTCTCTCTCTCTCTCTTGCTCTCTCTATCTCTATCTCTATCTCTCTCTCCCTGTCTAAATCTATATCTGCTACCTATTTATCTTTTTAGGGCATCTCAAAAGTCTCAATGCAGCTTTTGGCTTTTTAAGCCATTAAATTGTAACACTACATTAAGACTTTTGGATACCCTGTATGTATGTGCATATGTGTGTGTACATATGTATGTATTATGTATAGGTGTATACATGTGCAAGTATGTGTATATATATGCATCTAATAATGATAATAATAGCAGCTAACATTTAAATAATGCTTACTATGTGCTAAATGCTTTTTGCAGATGAGAAAACTGAGGTAAACAGAGGCTAAGTGACTTTCTGAGGATCATACAATTAGTAAGTGTCTGAGGCTGGATTTGCACTCAGGTCTTCCTAACTATAGGCCTGGTACCCTATCCACTGTATCATCTAGCTGTTCCTATATGTATGTATGTGTATATGCATATGTGTGTGTATCTGTATCTCTGTGTGTATGTGCGCCAATAGTTCAGGGAGCAGATTGGGACCATCGAACTGATATTAAACTACCACTATTCTGGTAATGCTATATTGTGGTGAGCCCTGGAGTATTATAATCTCTGAAGAATCAAAATTGTATGTGACCCCAAGGGCAATGGAGAGTTGTACGTGTTGGGTTCCAGTAGGCTGTCAAGAATATTTTAAGTTATTACCTATGTATGTGATCTTATCTAGGATGATGAATCAACATGGAAAAATGGATAGATGCTGGATTTGGAATCAGGAACAGCTAGCTGTGTTTAATCTTAGCTCTGCCACGTATGAGCTATGTGATCCTGGACAAGTCACATAATCTCTTTTGGATTCAGTTTCCTCATCTATGAAATGAAAGGTTGGACTGATGGACCACCAAGATGCCTTCTAGTTTTAGATCTATGATCCTGTGATCTGATCAGAAAAAGAGATAAACTAATCACATAACAAGGGTATGAATGGGATATGTTCTGTGCTGACCAAGATCACAGATGCTTGGAAACATTGAAGTCTGTTAATATTTTCAGAGAAAGGAACAATAAGGAGCAGATACTTTACTTAATGATCTATTGAAGAGTGCTTCACCTGGCTGCTGTGGCTGATTGCTTTTCCAGTAGATTGCTGTGGCAAGTGAAGAACCATTGTGGCTAAGTCCAAGTATAAGTTTTTATAGATCATTTCAAAATGCAATTTCCTTCCCCATTCATCTAATTCTGGCAGAACACACAAAATAGACACATTTAATTGAATTGGAAAATTATGTATTTAGTAAATTTGATTTTAATTTCACTTTGAAAAAACTTTGGAGGCCAACAGTATCCTGGGTCATATATCCTATTGAAGTTAGACATATCAGTTGCCTATTAGAGCTGCTGCTTTTGCAGGACTTTCTATTTCAGGTAATTATTCACTGGGATTAATTTCAAATACATGGGCAGGATGTGCAGATAAGTGATTTTTGAAACAATGTCTTCCCCTCTGCTATTTTCATTGTAACCTTGAAAAAAGAGAAGGTTTGTTTTCCTTTGCATTTCCTTAATGGATCTGCTGGCAAGGCTTGCAAGCATTAGAATGGAGACTATATACTGATTATATAGAAAATTGGTCACAGTTTACACCTTCCATAGTTCATTTTTGTTTTGGTATTTCAAAGTTAGAAGTATTCATATTCTGTTTTAGTTTTGGATATGCAAAATCCCCCTTCATCTTTAAAAATGAAAGGAAAAAATGGTGCTTGTCAGGCTTGGCAGGAGTTTGTTTATGTATATGTAGATCCTATGCTCATCGTATTGGCAAGAAATGTTGGCTAGCCTGTCCTAAATTCAGATTACTGGGCTGATACTCATCTTCCTTTGGGAATTTTATGGTATGGGTTCAGGATTGAATTTTAGTCATTATTAAATTTTTTTTTGAGATAGAAGACATTGTTATGCTTCATAATTTGAACAGTATCCAGATTTTAAAGGAAAAAAATTCCTTGCTAGAGACTTTATGTAACAAATTATTTTATTTGATTTGCAACTAAAACAAATATAAAAGCCTGAAATTTTTCATATCTTTTCATTACAGTCCATTAGTCCATAATAATTCCCTAACAACCAAGAAATAGAATTTTTATATTACAAAGAATAACCACTTTATCTTTCAATTTGAATATTTTAATGATTTCTTTATTTAATGATTTACTTTATTTCATCCTCTGAGCTTCCACTTCTAAATCCATTTCCACTCCCCGTTGGCGTGAGAATTTCTCCTTATTACCAGAGGTCTGCACCAATCATCTGCACTACAAAGGAACTCCTCATCCTATTTCAGTCATCTGGGAAGGGTAAATATTTAGAAGAACTTCATTACAATAGCTGAAGGAGAAGGAAATTAAAGTTTGGTGGGATCTTCTAAGAGTGCCTTGAGCTTAAAGTGTGTGTGCCTTTGTCAGAAGGGGGAGGAAAAATGCTGCAAATTTGTAGGTTAATGTAGTGGGATTGAATTTTTTCTTCGTGAATGACTCCAGGAAAGCTTACTTTTAAAACATCACTATGTTTTTTTTTTCCCTCTGTGTTTTTTCCTAACAACTTTGAAGCTTTCTATGTTGTTTTGTTATTTTCCATTATTCCAACCCAGTTCTCCAGGGAACCTGCTCAAACTAGCAAAACATTTTATAATCATGTTATTTGAATTTTCTGTCTTTTACAAAAAGCCTCCTTGCTGTAGCCTATATGACTACTAATTATTTGGTGGCCTAATTCTGGAAAAAAAATAAGGAGATAATGACCATTAAAATGTATGAGGAATTGTGATTAAGTAGAATTTACCTTTGGGTTAGGAAAAAAATCAATTTTCATTATTTGACCAAAAAAAAATCAGTATTTGTAGTATTTTTGTTGGGGACTTTTATAATTTGGTAGTTATTTCTCTTGTTCAGTCATATCCAATTCTTCTGACCCCATGGATCATACTGTCCATGGGGTTTTCTTGGCAAAGATACTAGAGTGGAGGGCCTCCCTTGCATCCTGGGTCACCTCCAGTCATCCTGATGAATCTCTGGTCACTGGATCCAGATGGCTCTGGAGGAGAAAGTGAGGCTGGTGACCTTGCACAGCCCTCCCTCACTCAGATCAAAGTCAACTGCAAGTCATGTCATCATTTCCCTGATGTCCTGGTCCTCTTCGAAAACGAAGGACAAAGACAACCAGGCAAGCAGAAGTTAAGTGACTCATCCAGGGTCACACAGCTAGTGTCTTTGCCCACATTTGAACTCAGGTGACTCCAGGCCCAGTACTTTATTCACAGAGCCACCTATCTGCCTCCGTTATTTCTTGACTAAAATGTAATTGCTACCTCCCATTTTTATGTCATGAGAAAGTCCCATAATTTATATGAGAATTTTCTCTCCACTTTCCTGTCAGGTAGCTATCTTAATGAGAGGGTTGGGCCCTTATTTAGTTAACTAGCTCTTTGTTGTTGTTCTTCAGTGTGTCCAACTCTTTGTGACCTCATTTGGGGTTTTCTTGGCAAAGATACTGGAGTGGTTTGCCATTTTCTTCTCCAGCTCATTTTCTAGATGAAGAAACTGAGGCAAATAGGGTACCCAGGATTACACAGCTATTAAGTGTTGGAGGCCAGATTTGGATTTAGGAAGATGAATCTTCCTGACTCCAGGCTGGTGCTCTATCCACTATGTCACCCACCTAGCTGCGCTCTGTAATACCCACAGTTTTGCAGATGACTCACAGTACTGTGCATAATAAACATAAATGATTATTTTTGTTTCTATGTTTGAAACCAGTAGGTGAAGTCCCTTTCATGGCTTTTTGAAAGTTGTTCATGGGGGTTAGCAATGATGACAGTGATCCAAACATCTATTAAGGATACAGTGCTAGGAGAGATATAGGGATAAAATAAGACCATGATGGCTCTGATGAAGCTTACTTTCTATCAGTGAGATATGACACATACACAAATACATGTAATGAAAAATAATTCATAAGAAGTGAAACAAAATGCTCTATGACATCCAAAGTGGAAAATAAATTATGCTTAGGGGGATTGGGAAAGACAAAATGGAGGACGTGGCATCTAAGTTGGGCCTTGAGGAAGAGAGAGATCTCAATGCGCAGAGCTGAGGAGGTACTATATTCTAGTCTCTGCAAATGCACTGAGCCACGTAGCATGAAACCTGTCTTTAACAATATATTCTAGACCATCATCTTGTTGCCCACCTTCTCTTCTCCATGTAAGCGCTTGAAGTCAGAGACTGTTTCATTTTTATCTTTTTACCCACCAAACCTAATTCAGTACCTGGCACATAGTTAAGAAATACTTGTGAATTGACCCTATACCACGATAAACTCAGTGGATACACAATTTGAATATGAGTCACACCATGAAACTGAGTAGAATGAATTTAGGTACCTTTCATAGCTATGCCTGGGGGTAGACATCTTAATAAAAGAGGAACAGACATCATAACAGATAAGATAGACAGTTTTGATTACCTAAAATTAAAAAGCTTTTCCATGAATAAAATCAGTGAAGATAGAATTTAGAAAAGAAATGATGAAGTGTATCACGTATCACTGATAAAAGCTAATATACAAAGTATGTAGGGAATTGACACAAATATGTAATACCAAGAGGCATTCCCCAGTGGGTAAGAGGTCAAGGGATATGAATACAGTGTTTTCAAAAGAATTGCAAACTAAATATCACATGAAAACATAAGTCAAATCATGAATACTAAGAGAAACAAATGAAAACTAGTATGAGATTTCATCTCATGATAGCAAAGATGATAAAATATGGTCCTAGTGTTTGTGGGAAGATAGATATTTTGCTGCACTCTTACTGGACCTGCATGGTGATTCAGCTCTCCTGGGTTTCAGTTGAAAATTATGTAAGAAAACTTTCCATAGCCTTTGACCCAGTGATGCCAGTTCTGGGCATACACCCCAAGGGTATCAAAGGACTATGAGAATATTGCATACATTGGCAGGTGGAGCTGAACTCGATCTAATTTTTTGCTTGATTGTTTTTCCTTGTTACAAGGGAAGGTTTAGCCTGGAGGGGAGGGTGGGTTGCAAATATTTTTGATGCATCAGTAAGACATTTTAAAATTTTACCTTAAAGAAACAAAATAGTTGTTTGGACAAACTATTCCTCAAGTTTCTCTTCTATTTTATTATCATTTCTATCTAACACATTTGTTAAGCACTTGCTTGATATAAGGACTGAGTGTGGTGCTGAGGATTCAAAGAGAAAACCTGAACACTTCCTGCCTTCAAAGAACTTAAATTCTTCTCCCTCCTGCATGCTCAAAAGAGATCACATTTGTAAAGCACTCAGTACAGTGTCTAGCACATAGAAGGCATTCAAATGCTTATTGACTCCCCTTCGCCCCTTAGCACTGTTGCTCCCTACAGTAGGTTGGTTTTTTTTTTATCCTTCCTTGGAATATATTGGGACAGCCTGAGGTTACTACCATTGTTAAAAGAATAAAATCCAAATGCGAATTCTAAAAATTATTATAATAAATGGATAACTATACAAAGATAAAGTATTGCTCTCCTTTGGGTAGTAATGGTTAAATTTCCTTAAGAAGGATTACCTTGGTACAAAAATCAGCTGAGTATAAATGTGGCCATGTGCCAATTCTTTGAAGTTTCTTTGCTTGCATTAACTATCCCCCTCAACTCCAAAGGTGCAGGAAGCTGGGGGGGGGGGGGGGGGGTAATGTCAGAGCAGTACTAGTCCAGTCTGTCTTGTGTTGAGCCTTCTTTGAAGCAGAGTGATTCAAGGCAATCTCTGCTTACATAGGGGAAGTCTTTTGACCTAGAGGTTTAGAGGGAAAATCCATTGCCAGAAGGGAGTTGAAGATACTTAAAAGTGATTTGAGCTGTCTGTCATATGCGTTTTAATAGGTTGAGGGAGTGAGGGAGAGGGAGAGAAAGAGGGGGGGGAGAAAGAGAGAGAGAGAGAGAGAGAGAGAGAGAGAGGGAGAGAGAGAAAGAGAAAGAGAGAGAGAGACACCTTTTTTAGGGTTAATCTGGTTTGCCAAGAGGCAGATGATTTGCTGTTCAAAGTGATTTGATGGTAATTTGCCAAAAGCTTTAGGAGCACTTATGCTTTTTACTGTTGTAGAGTTTCGATAAAGGTCAATTTAATGATTAATATGTGACTTTATAAATTGAATATTATACAAACACGGTATTTGATTGGGCTAGATAAGCAAGCTAAAATGGATTTTGAGTGGAAAAAAATGTATAAAGACTCAGGCTTGGAGATACTAAACTACAGATTTCTGCTTAGATGTCAGGTTAAAGGTGCTTTACAAACTAAAAGCTGGTGTGTGTTACCCTCTTATAGCTTAAAATCCTGCCTGTTAAGGCAAGCACATTTCTAAAATATTTGCAAGACTACTTGAAGTATAAGCCATTATCTTCTTGCCTCTCTGTTATCTTCCTTGACTGCTATTCTTCTGATCATAGCCAGATCATCTGGAACTTTTTTTTTATAACCTTCCAATTAAGAGAAACTTGTCAAAGTATTTTCTCTGTTACTCTTAGATTCATTGTTCAAAATCTCAACTGATTTCAAGTGGGTTAGTTTCTCATACCATTGGTAATTGGTGCCAGATTGGTGGCTCTGTGTACCTTATTTATAGTTTTGATTTCCTTGGAATACAGATTGGAGGTTTTTTGGTCAGAATCTGTTCAAAGGAGAGTAGCATGAAAAAAACCAGAAATGGGATCACCAAATCATTGCCATCATTGATTCTTTCATTAGATAGCTTCAGCAGAGATGCTAAGATGAATATTTTTCAAGGCAGGATGCTTTTGAGATCTTTTTATCTTAGTTCTCTAATATCATACCTTCAGAATTTGGAAGTGACCATATCTAATATAGATTCTGCTTATGGAGGAAAGCGAAATTTCACCATGTGCCATTTGACTTCTGAGAACAGCAGAAACATTTTAGCATATATAGTCATAAGAGTTTCTTCTTCCTCTGCACTTCTGACTGCCTAATATAACAGGCCCCTAAATTTTTTTTTTCAAGATATACTAGGCTAGTGCAACTGTTGGTACCAATGGTAATCAATGTTGTATGCATATACTCCTTTACTGGGCACCACTTAGAACCGAATTCAATAGAGTTTCTTCCCATGGGTTTTGTAGGAAGGGAAAAAAGGAGAAAACAAAATTAAAATTTCCTATTTTATCATCTTTGTATTTTTTTAAAATGGGAAATAATTTCACCAGTTGTTAGCTTTTTATAGGCTAGCAGAATATTGTGGAGAGGAAGAGGGTAAATCATAAATAGATATAATGGGAAGAAATAGTCCACATTTTGAGCTTATCAGTTTTAACAGAATACTTTAAAATGAATTCTTCTTTTTCTAATAGCTAGATAAAACTCGATGTCCAAAGAGTAGGTGAGTAATTTACCTCTTGATTTTATTTTAGAAAGTATTTCTCTTCCCCTCCATTTTTTAGTACTTCCCTCCCAAACCCCACAAATTACCTTGTATTTATTTTGCATATACCTTTAAATACATGTTGACTCCCTTAATGGAATGTAACCTCCTTGAAGATGAGGACTATATTACTTTTGTCTTTGTATCCTTAGTACCTTGACAAGTGCTTTACACAAATTAGGCACTAAATAAATGTTTGTTGATTAATTCTTCTATGATTTAAGAATGGACTTGCCTTCCTTTCTTTCCCTTCCTTTGAGTTCCACTCCAGGCATCATCAAGTCCATAAAACATTCCCTGAATTTCCCCAGCTGAAAGGGATCCTTTACCTCCTCCAGTTTCTTATGAGAATATTATGGCATTTTTTCCTTTACACTTTACACTGATATTTTGCTTTTTATTATAGTTGTGTTCATGTCTTATTCCTCTCATTGTATTGTCTTATAAGCTATGTAGAGACATAGATTTTTATTTCCAGTTTTAGTCTCCCTATCTCCCTGGTATAATACCTGGAACATAACAGGTACTTTATATATCAACCAGTTGATCAGCTAGCATTTATTTATTAAGCTCCTAATACATTCCAGGCAAAGTGCTAGAGGATCCAGGGAAGTAATAATGAAAGTGAGAGTCTCACTTAGCTCTGGAAGCTCACATACCCATATGCTGGATTAATTTTTATACAATTGACTGGTGAACTCATTTTAAGATGTACCTTCTATTTGATAATTTTTAAGATTCTCAGAAAAAAAGGTGAGTAAATTTTTGCTTGGGGAAGATGTAACTTCAAAAGAAAGTAAACAAAAAATTTCTCAAAATAAGGGAAAAACCAGTATTGAAGAAATTTCCCTTCAATCCAGGGAAAGTTGCATTTTTGTTTGACACCCAGCAATTTTATATGCCTTATCTCTTCTCTAGAATGATAAGTAAATCTATTTAGCCTGACTGGAGTGCTTTATTATAATTTTTTAATGTTTCCATCTTTCTTTTAAAAGTTCCATTAAAAGGTAGCAAATGAGAAATGCTGATAGAGTTGAAATGGCATCCCCTGGCTTTTGGCAGACTACTTTTCTTTAAAATAAAGATTTCTAATATGTTTATTATTTTATGCTTAAATTCATAACTGGATAACATAGATATACTTAGATGACAACTTGGAGTTTTGAAGAAGTCATAAGAATGTTTGAAGTAATTGTTTTGAATATTTGTCATTTTTCCATTTTGAGAAGTTAACTTCAGTCTGTTAAAGTTGAAAATTTTCGTTTTCTTGACCCAATTATTGAAATATCATTTTGAGGCTAGGTCATAAATGGTCAAAGGATATGAACAGGCAGTTCTCAAAGGGAGGTAGGCTAGTTATCGATAGCCATATGAAAAAATTCTCTAAAGCATTAATGATGAGAGATATGCAAATCAAAGCATCTTTGGGGTTCTACCTCATACCATCATACTGTCAAAGATAACAAAAAAGGAAAATGACAAATGTTGGAGAGGCTGTCTGGAAATGGGCATATTAGTGCAGTGTTGGTGGAATTGCGAATTTGTTCAGCCAGTCTGGAACTATAGCCAAGAAGTTACTGAACTATATTATTATAGTATATTACTATACTCTTTGACCGTGCAATACCACCACTAGGCCTCTCCAGGGAGATTAAAAAAAAGAGGAAAAGGACTCCTGTGTACAAAAGTATTTATGGCAGCTCTTTTGTGGTGGCAAAGGAACTGCAAATTAAAGAGGTACTCATCAGTTGTGGAATGGCTGGACAAATCATGATATATGAATGTAATGGCATAGTTTTGTGCTATGAGAAATGATGAAAGGAGCAGTTTAAGAGAAATCTGAGAAGACTTTTCTGAATTGATATAAAGCGAAGTTAGGAGAACAAATTGTACAATAACATTGTAAAAACAAAAGAACTTTGAAGATTTAAGAACTTTTTCAAGGCAAGGATCAACCATGATTCCAGAATAGTGATGTTGAAGAATGTTATTCACCTTCTTCCGGAGAGGTAAGGGACTTAATATGCATAATGAGTTACACATTTTTTTGGACTGTGGGATTTGGTTTTGCTTGACTGTTCACCATTGTTTTTTGTTATTGTTGTTCAATAGTTGCAGTCATATTTGCCTCTGTGACCCCATTTGGGGTTTTCTTGGCAAAGATACTGAAATAGTTTGCTATTTTCTTCTCTAGCTCATTTTACAAAACCAAGGCAAACAGTTTTAAGTGAATTGCCAAGGATCACACAGCTAGTAAGTGTCTGAGGGCAGATTTGAACTCAGGTCTTTCTGATTCCAGGCCTGGTACTCTGTAACAAGGGTTTTATTTTGTTTTGTTTTTCAGTAGGTAGAGAAGTAGGAGGGAGAGAAAAACAGAGGCTTGTTAATTGAAAATCAAAAAAGAAAACTTAACTTTAAAAAAGTCTAGTTCGGGGGGCGGAGCCAAGATGGCGGCTGGTAAGCATGGACTAGAGTGAGCTCCGTACCCGAGTCCCTCCAAAAACCTATAAAAATGGCTCTGAACCAATTCTAGAATGGCAGAACCCACAGAACAGCAGAGGGAAGCAGGGCTCCAGCCCAGGAAACCCTGGATGGTCTCTGGGTGAGGTCTACTCCACACGGAGCTGGGAGCTGGGAGCTGGGAACGGAGTGGAGCAGAGCCCACTGTGAGCGGCGTGGACGATCCAGACCAGAAGCCAGGCGGAGGGGGCCCTAGCGCCCTGAATATGTGAGCTGCGGCAGTTACCAGACCCCTCAACCCACAAACACCAAAGACTGCTGAGAAGGTTAGTGGGAAAAGCTGCGGGAGTGGAAGGAGTTCAAGGTTCGGCTTCCAGCCCCGGGGGCAGCGGAGGTGGGGCAGCTACAGCTGTTGTTACTTCCGGCTCCAGGCCCACCTGGTGGGAGGAATTAAGTGGTGGATCAGAGCAGGAGTGCAACAGCCTGCTGAAGATCTAAGCCCAGTCTGGACTGGGGGTCCTTGGGGAAGGAGGAGTGCGGCTCTGACAGAGCTGGCACCTCCCCCCCAAACATAGAACATAGAACTCGTTAGTCTACAAGCAGTCATACCCCACTGAAAAACTCAAGGGTCAAGTTAGTTGGTTGGGAATATGGCCAGGCAGCGAAAACGCGCCCAGATTCAGTCTCAGACTTTGGATTCTTTCTTTGGTGACAAAGAAGACCAAAACATACAGCCTAAAGAAGACAGCAAAGTCATAGAGCCTACAACCAAAGCCTCCAAGAAAAACATGAACTGGCCCCAGGCCATAGAAGAACTCAAAAAGGATTTGGAAAAGCAAGTTAGAGAAGTAGAGGAAAACTTGGGAAGAGAAATGAGAAGGATGCGAGAAAACCATGAAAAACAAGTCAATGACTTGCTAAAGGAGACCCAAAAAAATACTGAAAAATACACTGAAGAAAACAACACCTTACAAAACAGACTAACTCAAATGGCAAAAGAGCTCCAAAAAGCCAATGAGGAGAAGAATGCCTTGAAAGGCAGAATTAGCCAAATGGAAAAGGAGGTCCAAAAGACCACTGAAGAAAATACTACTTTAAAAATTAGATTGGAGCAAGTGGAAGCTAGTGACTTTATGAGAAATCAGGATATTATAAAACAGAACCAAAGGAATGAAAAAATGGAAGACAATGTGAAATATCTCCTTGGAAAAACCACTGACCTGGAAAATAGATCCAGGAGAGATAATTTAAAAATTATTGGACTACCTGAAAGCCATGATCAAAAAAAGAGCCTAGATACCATCTTTCAGGAAATTATCAAGGAGAACTGCCCTGATATTCTAGAGCCACAGGGCAAAATAGAAATTGAAAGAATCCATCGATCGCCTCCTCAAATAGATCCCAAAAAGAAATCTCCTAGGAATATTGTTGCCAAATTCCAGGGCTCCCAGATCAAGGAGAAAATACTGCAAGCAGCCAGAAAGAAACAATTTGAGTATTGTGGAAACCCAATCAGAATAACCCAGGATCTGGCTGCTTCTACATTAAGAGATCGAAGGGCTTGGAATGCGATATTCCGGAGGTCAATGGAGCTAGGATTAAAACCTAGAATCACCTACCCAGCAAAACTGAGTATCATGTTCCAAGGCAAAATATGGATTTTCAATAAAATAGAGGACTTTCAAGCTTTCTCAGTGAAAAGACCAGAACTGAATAGAAAATTTGACTTTCAAACACAAGAATCAAGAGAAGCATGAAAAGGTAATCAAGAAACAGAAATTGCAAGGGACTTACTAAAGTTGAACTGTTTTGTTTACATTCCTACATGGAAAGATGATGAGTATGATTCATGATACCTCAGTATTAGGGTAGTTGAAGGGAATATGCATATATATATATGTTTATGTATATATATATAAGTGAATGTGTATGTATGTATATATCTATGTGTATATGTATGTATGTGTATGTATGTGTATAATATGTATATGTGTTTATATATATACATATATATATGTATATATATATATGTAAAAGAGAGAGAGCAGACACAGGGTGAGTTGAAGATGAAGGGAAGATATCTAAAAGAAATAAAATGAAATTAAGGGATGAGAGAGTAACATACTGAGAGAGGGAGATAGGGAGAGAGAGAATGGGGTGGATTATCTTGCATAAAGGTGGCAAGAGGAAGCAGTTCTATGGGAGGAGGGGAGAGGGCAGGTGAGGGGGGAATGAGTGAACCTTGCTCTCATCAGATTTGGCCTGAGGGGGAATACCATACATACTCAGTTGGGTATCTTACCCCACAGGAAAGAAGAGGGAGGAAGATAAAAAAAAAAATAAAAGGCGGGGGGATGATGGAGGGGAGGGCAGATGGGGGTGGAGGTAATCAAAACAAACACTTTGGAAAGGGGACAGAGTCAAGGGAGAAAATTCAATAAAGGGGGATGGGTTGGGAAGGAGCAAAATGTAGTTAGTCTTTCACAACATGAGTATTGTGGAAGGGTTATACATAATAATACATGTGTGGCCTAGGTTGAATTGCTCAACTTCTTAGGGAGGGTGGGTGGGAAGGAAAGAGGGAAGAGAATTTGGAACTCAAAGTTTTAAAATCAGATGTTCAAAAACAAAAAAAGTTTTTGTATGCAACTAAAAAATAAGATACACAGGCAATGGGGCGTAGAAATTTATCTTGCCCTACAAGAAAGGAAGGGAAAAGGGGATGAGAGGGGAGGGGGGTGATAGAGGGGAGGGCTGACTGGGGAACAGGGCAACCAGAATATAAGCCATCTTGGAGTGGGGGGGGAGGGTAGAAATGGGGAGAAAATTTGTAATTCAAAATGTTGTGAAAATCAATGCTGAAAACCAAATATGTTAAATAAATAAATTGCATTTAAAAAAAAAAGTCTAGTTCTTGTTAGCTAAGATCAGTTTCAAGATCAGTTGGCTAAATCCTTTAAAAACTAACTGGAAGGAGGAACTGGAATAACTGTTTAGTTCTGTATGGCATTTACTTTCATAGAAGAAAAATTGTAATCTCAGACACATCCAAAAATGTCTTTGTTCTTTTTTGATAATAACTTTTTTTTAATAATATCTTGTTTGTAAGGAAAAATTTCAAATGGTAGTTTGCTAATTCAATGAATTTTAAAATACCTTTACTACAATGAATATTGATATTGTACTGATCCCCCATTTCACAGGGACACTGATTCTTCATAGGAGGATTTAGCCTGTGTACCTCTGATCCCTACTCCAGTAGCCTTTTAGCTTCCCTGGGCTTTACTACTACTGGGGCCTTTCATACTACTGGGCTAGGAGCAGGGAGGTAGGGGTAGAAAAATCTCTTTTTAGATAATTGTAGCTTGTGGGTTCTAAAATTATCATTTTTTAAGATTTTGAATTTTCATGTCTTATCCACTTGAATCTATTTATTTAACTCATTCAGGTATGAATTTGTCTCTTGGATTAATTATTAGATATCAAGACCAGGTAGGTCCATGGATCTGGATAAATGATATAGAAGAATTGTATGGTGAAATTTTCAGAAGATTAAGACTAGTGTTTATGATGAGATTCCAGACCTCTTCCTGAAACAGTATGAAAGGTCTTCCATTATTTGTCAGAAGAATTAGCATTTAACATTGCTGTCAATGTTTTCTTGCTGAAACTAGATTAATTTCAAATAAAGAATTTTCACTGCTTAGATAAATATTTAAATGCCTCTTTTGTGGCAACGTCGTTCATACTTATTAACCTGAAGGTTTACTTGTCATTTTATAATGGAAAAAGCCAGAAATGCTTATTAATTTCATCATTTTCAGTAGTCGAAAGGCTATTTCTTCCCTCTGAATTAGGAACATGCCAAGAATCTTCTTAGACATCACTACTTTTATCCAAAGCAAAGATAATGTACAACTTATCTTTAATAATGAACACCATCAGATTGTTTTTAAAATAACTTTTAGTCTTATTAATTTATGTAATAAAAATCACTTGTCATTATTACATTTCTAATGACTGCTTTGTGGTTCTAGGAAGCTTTAGTGACTTGTAGGAGGTAATCTAATGAACCTGTCACTAATAATTTCATTCTGCACTTAATATTATTGGTAGAATTCAGAAGTTATGAAGTGAGCCTCATTCCCTCAGGGAAGACTTTTTTTTAAAGCATCTATAATGTAAACTTTTAGAATATATTTTTATGGTCAAAAACTCCACTGTCCTTTCAATACATTTAATTTCTCTGTCTTTGAAACTGGAGGGTTTAGAATTTTAGTGCATAATAAAAACACAGGTAGAAGTATTTTGGATCAGTGTTTTAAGAAATATACTCCATGAAGTATGGATCATAGGAACACATCTTCCATTTAGATCTTAAACCCACCAGCCTTCACCATCAGTAGTGCATTTGTACTGTCGTCTTTGTTTCTCCTTTTTGTCCTGATGTCTTGCAGAGCAGCTGTTGACATTTGATATTCACTAGCTATATTCTTTGAGGAAAAACATAAGCCCTCTTATTAAACCTTGTTATTTTAAAAGACCTGGTCATTTTCTCTGAGATAATAGCTTATAGCATTTAGAGGAGCTCTAAAAACATAAGAATATAAATTACATTTTTGGGTGGAAACAATCCAATTTTGTTAGCAAATTTCAAGCTTATTTCCCGAAATATCCCTTTCAAGGTGGTAGAAAGATTAGGCTCCAAAGTATCTTCCCTCCCTCCCTCCCTCCCTTCCTCCCTTCCTTCTTTCCTTCCTTCCTTCCTCCCTCCCTTCTTTCCTTCCTTCCTTCCTTCCTTCTTCCCTCCCTTCCTCCCTCCTTCCTTCCTCCCTTCTTCCTTCCTTCCTTCCTTTCTTTCCTCCATTTCTTAAAAAAGTTGCCTAGAGCACTGAGACAGGAAGTGAATTCCTCAGGTCATTATGTGTCAGAGGCAGGCCTTGAACTCAGATCTCCTTGGTCTGCTATCTCCTTATGATTCTTATCTATAGACATCTGTAATCAATAAACATTAGTTAAGATTGGTGTATATCTCAATTTCCTCGTCCCTGAAATAAATACAATACCTATCTCAATGGGTTGTTGAGATACTTATAGTTCAGTTAGTGAACTTTTGGTGTCCCCATTTGTAGTTTTCTTGGCAAAGGTACTGGACTGGTTTGCCGTTTCCTTCTCCAGCTCATTTTACAGATGAGGAACTGAGGCAAACAGGGTTAAGTGACTTGCCCAGGGTCACTCAGCTAGTAAGTGTCTGAGGCCAGATTTGAACTTATAAAGATGAGCCTTCCTGATTCCAAGCCTGCCACTCTATCTACTGTGCCACCTAGCTGTCCTGTCGAGATACTAAGATAATGTATGTAAAGTGTTTTACACACTTTCAAGCTATTGTAAATGTCAGGTATTTGTTACTAGTACTAATATATATCCGTATTAATATTATCTTGCTACTTAAATCTCCCTCCAGTTGAGATAAGTCTGCCATTTGGGAACGATACCATTTTAGCTTATTGTAATGCTTTTTTCCTTTGTAATGCTTAATGATGTAATCCATATATTGATTAAGGATAGATGACCTGGTTTCACTTTTGGAGGCATCAGTAACAGCATCATGACTTTTGCCCCTACTCATATGCTTTTTCTGGGAAAATCATCTGGCTTTGTTTACTCTCTCCCAGCCAGGGTTTTTAGATCTGTGCCTGAAAACAATTCATTGTTTCTAATCAATATTTAAATAGAAAATATTTACTCGGGACAGTAATGAACATAGAGATAGTTAGAATTCTGTCCTCCAAGTGAAGCAGTAGAAAATGTATTTCAACTCCACATAAGTGCCATTCCTCAACCCTCTGCCCAAAAATAATTCTGTCTCAAAACCTGGAAGCTCAGGCCACCAATAGAATAAATCTTGGGAAAGATCTAGAAGCCATGTTTCACTGGTTTCCTACATGTTCCATAGCATATGTTGGTGCTGCATGCTCATCTGCCAAGGGTTCCTCCTGTTCACTCTGGTTGGAGCCTGATCCTCTTACTTCCTGGTGTGGCTCAGAAGTCCTATGTCTTGCTGAGAGGTAGCCTTTGCGGCCCCAAACTTCCTCTTTGTTCTTTTTCTTAGCATTACTGGCTCCCCCCCTCACATTTCTGGCATTTAAAAAAAAAAAAAAGCATTTCTGGCTCTTTTTGCAGTGGGGGTGGGGTGGTGGTGGGGTGGTGGTGGTGGTGGAGGGAAGTAGGTGCCTCCAGCCCACTTCATTCTGGGAATCCTAGCCCTATGCCTGCTGTAGCACATCCTTCTCTTCCTCTGTCCCTTCACAAAAAGGCAGTGAAAAGAGCAGCCATTTGCCTGCTGCAATCACAGACCCATTATTCAACTTTCATACCATTTAAATCTTAGCTTTTGTTTCTATTCCTTCTTTGACCTCACCGTGACCTGCAGTCTTTCTAGCCCTTAGTACTTTGTCAGGCAACACTCCTGCTCTGGCTTCACTCTCCTTCCTTCCCAATTTCAACCTCTTAGTCAATCTGTTAAACTCAGGGTTCTCCTCTGCTCTCTCCAGTTTCTTGGTCCTTTGCCCTATCAATATTCCTGGCTTGCCAAACCTCAACCCTGGATTACTCCTACCACCTACCTCCTCTACTCCTACTCATTTGCTATTGAACAGAGCTGGAGGAAGTCCGGCAACTCTGCTTCCTGGGTCCACTACCAAATAATGCTGGTTAATTTCATCTGAGCCCTCAATGAAAGTCACACATACCTGTTAAAGAGAGGTAGTGTTTATTTGGTATGTTGGAAAAACAAATGTGAACTTCTTAGACAGATGTCAGTTCTAGAAATTTTCATGCTGGAACTGATTTTTAAAAAAATGTCTGGCATTCCTTTATCTGTCCATAATCTTTTATCCATTCCTATGCTTTACTCCTCCAAAACCTATTCTCTCTGCCCTCCTCTTGACTGCCAAGCCCTCCACCTGTTAGTACTCCCTCAAGTTATTACCCTTGTTCTGACTTCTTTCTTCTCTTCTCAGTCTCTATAGCTAACCAACTCAACTCCACACTGTTTTCTACTGTTGAATCCCTTAGACTTTTATTCTTTTATGATTCATCGCTTGCTAAATCCTAGCCCTAGAATGCTTCCACCATCCACTTTCTCAGTTTTAGGCAGCTAGGTGGCATAGGGGATAGAGTACTGGACCTGGAGTCAAGAAGACCTAAATTAAATCCAGCGTCTGATACATATTAGCTGTGTTACCCCAAGCAAGTTACTTACCTTCTATCTGACTCAGTTTCCTTATTTGTAAAAAGGGGATAGTAATAGCAATTATCTCTCAGGCTGTTTATGAGGATAAAATGAGGTAGTATTTATAAAGCACTATATAAATGGTAGCTATTTATTATTATTACTATTGTTATTGTTATCTATTTGCTGCTGAACAGAGCTGGAGGAAATCACATATTGCTGACTGGGTACACTACAAATTTATATTATATAACTACAATAGGCTCCCTACTGCAGCAAGACAATCCTTTTATTCTTTTCTATGTTGTTCCTCATAAAAGTTATTCCAAATCTTTATTTTTTATCCTTGAGCCTGCCAGGGCACTTCTTCCCATCATCTTCTTCCCTGAGATCCACTCCTTATACTTTACTGAGAAAATGGATTTCATTAGCTGAGAGTTCCTTCATCTCCTGTCCTCCTCCCATCCCCTTGATATCCAATATTTTCTCCTTTACTCCCTTTCCTCACTGTTTATCCTTCTCTCCCTCTCTTTTTACCCTCTGCCTCCTTAGAAGTGTAATTTCTTTCTTACCACTGCTTCTGTAATCTGTACCTTTTTTATGAATCTCTTAAACCCTTGCTCTCCTATTCCTTAATCTATCTACCTTTCTAAGAGGCCCTCCCTTATCCTCTCCCCTTATCCTCCTATTTCTCTGGAAGTTAAGAAGACTTTTAACCCAGTTCTGATGAGAATAAAGTTCTAGCACTAGCACTACTAGTCTTCCATTTCCTTGTGTAACAGTTCTTCCATTCATGATTCATTTGTATGAGATAATTACTCTACTTTACCTCCCCCTACCCAATTTTATTTTTTTAAGGATTATTCCATCATACTCAACTCAACCCCAAGCCTTCTATCTATGTATGCTTTTTCAAACTACCCTGTTGTAAGTAAGGATTTTGTTATTTTTTTTCAGATAATAGTTCCCAGGATCATAGATACTAGTTCCCAGGATCCATGGCCCTAACAATCTCTAGTTCCCAGGCTTATGATTTGTAAACATCTCCACCATGCTTGTGCAGCATTATATAATGATAAATACTATAAACATTTGTGCTTAAAGTTGTAAATATCCACTGCAACTGCGCAGTGAGATAATGTAAACTTATGAGGCTATTGCTGGAAAATTGCCTTCTTTGTCTGTTGCCCTATAAATCAAGTAGGCACTGGTCAGTAAGTGGAGAATAGGAATGCACAACGAGAATGTGTATGTGTGCTTGTCTCAACCGACCCCCATTGAGGCTTAGGGCCAATGCACAAGTTGGATTACTGTGCATGCCTTGATCAGTGCCCATCACGGCTTGGGGGGATTTGTTATTGTTTGTTAGTCTCAACTGGCCCCCATCAAGACTTAGGGCACCTGTAGGAGTTGTAGATCCTACTCCATTCTCACTGGCCCCTGTGAGAAGAATAATTAGGGGGTGCTGTAGGAGTTGGTGCTACCATTATCAGCAAACTCTTTGAGAAGACAAGAATAAATTAAACTTATTTAACCCCTCATTATGTCTCCATTCCTGTCTTCCTGTCTGCCTAGATCAATAGTGAACCTGCTAGAAAGAGAGGCTGGAGAAGCCCTCCTGTATCTCCCACCCTACACCTAGTAATGATAACATTCTTAAGAGTTATAGATGTTTTCTCATATAAGAAGTAAACAGTTTGACCTTATTAAATCCCTTATTTAAATAGGATCTTTCATGTTTACCTTCTTATGTTTCTCCTGATCCTTATAGGTCAGATTTTCTGTTCAGTTCTGGTCTTTTCCTCAAGAATACCTGAAAATCCTTTATTTCATTAAATATTCATTTTTCCCCTTGCAGGATTATGCTCAGCTTTGCTGGTTAAGTTATTTGCAACTTTAACATATTCTTTCACTCTTCACACTTACCCCACATATCCCCACATATCCAGTTGCCAAATCTTGTCATTTAATTTCTAATAGGCTATTGCAATGACTTCCTTTTTGGCTCTCCATACCTCATGCCTATCCTTACCTGAATCTATTCTCCACACAACTATCAGAGTGATTTTCCTAAGATGTAATCTCTAACCATGACACCCCACCCCCGCCCCCACTGCTACACAGTAAATTCCGGTGACTCACTATTACCTCCAGTGTCATATATAAATTCTTCTGTTTCTTAATCTCATCATAACCTGGCCCCTTTCTACCTTTCTAGTCTTTTTACATGTGATTCCCCTCTATGCACTCTGCAGTACAGCCTTGCTGGTTACTTAATGTTACACACACACATACACACACACACACACACACACACACACACACACACACACACACTCACACACCCCTACACCCCTTCCATCTACCTAACTTTTCACTACCTGTTCTTCTTCCATGCCTGGAATGTACTCTCTCCTCACCTCTGCCTCTTAGAATCCCCTGGTTTCCTTTAAGACTTAAGTGCTCTAGGAAACCTTTCCACTTTTCCTCTCCCTCAGCATACTCCCTTCACAATTTACCTTATTTTCATTTTGTATATATAATGTGTATACACACACACACACACACACACACACTCATACACTTATTTGTTAGAATGTAAGCTCCTTGAGAGTAGGAACTGTTTCATTTTTCTCTCTTCATTCTTATTAGGGTGCCTAACTCATAGTACATGCTTAATAAATGCTGTTGATTGATTAGAAATAGCTTAGATCATCTGTTTATTTTCCATCAAGCTCATAAATTTAGTTTTGTGTTTGGCATCTTTCATTTGAAAGTATAACAAGGCTTATGATTCTAGAAGGCTGATAACTCCTACATGGAGAGTAACCTCTTAGTGCCTCAAAGAAAAAAATGTTAGCTTCAGGTAAACTGTTATTGATAAGTATTATGGTCATGTATTAAAAATATTTTTATTGTTTTTAGGACCAGTTTAAGATACCACATACATTTTTAGAAAACATGAAAATAAATTAAATACACATCCTGAAAATATTTTTAAGTACTTTAATAAACTGCTTTTGATTAAAATACTAAATCTTCTTGATTATAGGAGAGAAAAGGCAAAAAAGAACACATTGAAAAGCTTTTCAAAATCTAATACTGAGAAGAATTTAAAAAGGTGTTTAAAAAGTTTTCAATAGCCTAAGAAGCAATTAGAATATACTTGCCTGAGTTAATGTATGGTCTTGGACTTTGTCTCAATGTATGAAAGCACTAAAGAAATATGTAGTTTCATTGTGGTCACAGACTCCAAGAGAAGAAGGGTGCAATAGCAGAGAGAACACTAGCTTTGGAGTTAGGAAGACCTGTGAAGGTCTGCATTTAAGTCTTGCTTCTCCGATATCCTAGCTATGTGACCCTGGGCAATTCATTTAAACATTTAGTGACCCAGTTGATGCTCTCAGATGATATAGATCAGTATATCTGATATGTATGATCTGAAGTAGTAGATGAAATTTTCATCTCTCTGAGAATTCCCCACACTGATGAAATCATCTCCCCTTCCTTCCTTCCACAAACAAACAAACAAAACCTTAAAACTTGTATTCTCCTGCTGAGCAAGAGAACAAGATAAAATTTTGAACTTGTATCCTTTTTGCAAAGGGTCAGTACTTTACCCTACTTTAAGGTATGAGTATCTGGCAGGAACATTTGGAAATTTAGTGTTGGGTTCTGTAGACTAAACAAAGCTTTTGTATTAATAAGTCTTTGGAAATGGTAATTCTCTTGTTTTTTTTAACACCCTTCAAAGGTTTTTACTTAAAATCTCAGGTAATTATACTCCATTTTTTAGTGAAGATTAAAAAATCTGCTGTATGAACTAGTTAGATTAGTTACATTTTAAATTCTATATAGTTTAACTCTTTTAAAATCTGAACAGAATTTTACTTTTACATTCCTTTTGGGTTCTATTTAAACTGTAAAATTGGTCTGTCATCATATTTCTACCTATACATCCAGTTTAGATTATCTGTGCCTATACAATAGAGACAAAATATGGATAATACAAAATCTTAAATAAGTCAGTGGTTTAAAGTTCATCTATCATTTATCAAGTCTTTCTGCATTTCATTACATTTCCTGGTGGAGGTGTCAATGAGCAATGAAGTAACTCCAGAATTGGAAGCTGGATACAGCAAGGTAGTCTTTAAACTTCTAACTAGATAATTTAGTCCTTGCTAATCTAATAATTGACTATTTATAAATGGATTATACTAACTTTTTAAGGCAAAGGAAGAGCTGTATTACAAAAAGGGAAATAAGAGAAATGAGGGAAAGAGTGGGTCCTGTGTACTACCAAAAGCATGGTTTTACAATGCATCTTCAACTGTGGATCATGACGCCATACGGGGTCTTGAAAAATTTGGCAACAGTAAAAGGTTTCTGAACATGCGACTACCAAAAATTAATTCAAAATCAAATGTGTAATGAATCTGAGATGTTTCTGGCAGTGCTTGCCCATGCTGCATCTCACAACTTCACTGAAGCCTTGGTTCTAAACACAGCATTGATGATTATAAAATCAAAATAGCCATCAACTCTGAAAAAAGTTGAAGATGCTCTACATTCTGCAGTATCAAATATTCTGCCAAGATTTAATTCTTTTTTTTTCATTCATATTAAACATATTTTCACATTAGTCATGATGTAAAGAAGAGTTAGAACAAATGGGAGGAACCGTGAGAAAGAAGAAACAAAACAAAAATAAAAACCTGAAAAGAGAGCAAATAGTATGCTTCCATTTGCATTCAGACTCCAAAGTTTTTTCTCTGGATGTAGATGGCATTTTCCATTGTGAGTCTTTTGAAGTTGTCTTAGATTTTTGCATTGCTGAGAAGAGCTAAGTCTATCAAAGTCAGTCATCAAATAGTGTGGCTGTTACTGTGTACGATGTTCTCCTGGTTCTGCTCATTTCACTCATCCTCAGTTCATATAAGTCTTCCCAGGTTTTTCTGAAGTCCACCTGCTCATCATTTCTAATAGCACAGTAGTATTCCATTACATTCATATACTACATCTTGTTCAGCCATTCCCCAATTGGTGGACATCCCCTTGATTTTCAGTTCTTTGCCACTGCAAAAAAAGCTGCTATGAATATTTTTGCACATATGGGTCCTTTTCCTGTTTTTGTGATCTCTTTGGGATACAGACCTAGAAATGGTATTGCTGGGTCAAAGGCACAGTTTTATAGTCCTTTGGGCATAGTTCCAAATTGCTCTCCAGAATGGTTGGATCAGTTCACAACTTTGCTAACAATGCATTAGTGTTCCAATTTTCTCACATCTTCTTCAACATATATCATCGTCCTGTTTTGTCATGTTAGCCAATCTGATAGGCGTGATATGGTACCTCAGAGTTGTTTTGATTTGCATTTCTCTAATTAATAGTGACTTAGAGCATTTTTTCATATGACTATGGAAAGCTTTAATTTCTTCCTCTGAAAACTGCCTGTTCATATCCTTTGACCATTTATCAGTTGGTATTCTTATAAATTCAACTCAGTTCTCTATAGATTTTAGAAATGAGGTCTTTATCAGAGACACTGGCTGTAAAATTGTTTCCTAGCTTTCTGCTTCCCTTCTAATTTTGGTTGCATTGGCTTTGTTTGTGCAAAACCTTTTCAATTTAATGTAATTAAAATTATCCATTTTGCATTTCACAATGTTCTCTTTCTTTTGTTTGGTCATAAATTCTTCCCCTCTCCATAGATCTGACAGGTAAACTATTCTTTGTTCTCCTAGTTTGCTTATAGTATCAGCTTTTATATCTAAATCATGTACCCATTTTGACTTTATCTTGGTATAGGATGTAAGATGTTAGTCTATGCCTAGTTTCTGCCATACTATTTTCCAGTTTTCCTAGCAGTTTTTGTTAAGTAGTGAGTTCTTATCCCAGGGGCTGGAGTCTTTGGATTTATCAAATAGTAGATTGCTGTGGTCATTGACTATTGTGTCTTGCATACCTAACCTATTCCAGTGATCCACCACTCTGTTTCTTAGCCAGTACCAAGTAGTTTTGATGATTACTGCTTTATAATACAATTTAAGATCTGGTATAGCTAGGCCGCCTTCCCTTGCATTTCTTTTCATTAATTCCCTTGATATCCTGGACCTTTTGTTCTTCCAGATGAATTTTGTTATTGTTTTTCTAGCTCTATAAAATAATTTTTGGTTGTTTGATTGGTATGGCACTGAACAAGTAATTTAATTTAGGCAGAATTGTCATTTTTGTTGTATTAGCTCGGCCTACCTGTGAGCAACTGATGTTAGTCCATTTATTTAGATCTTACTTTATTTGTGTGAGAAGTGTTATGTAATTGTTCATGTAGTTCCTGGGTTTGTTTCAGCAGATAGACTCCCAAATATTTTATAATGTCTACAGTAACTTTAAATGGAATTTCTCTTTCTACCTCTTGCTGTTGGGTTTTGTTAGTAATATATAGAAATGCTGATGATTTATGTGGGTTTGTTTATTATTTCAAGTAATTTTTTACTTGACTCTCTAGGATTCTGTAAGTATACCATCTAACATTTCCAGTAATGAGTTATCTAAGTCACAAAGGTTTTTGGATATCTGAAGGGTTTCATTTTTAGGCACCAGTCCTTTTTTATTATTTCCCAATTTGACATTGACATTTTCCTTACTTTCCTTCGTTTTTAAACAGAGTATACCAGACTCAGCAAACTACTGCTTCAGGGCCAAATCTAACCTGTACCGGAGAACTAAGAATGGTTTTTACATTTGTAAATATGATAAAACTTTATTTAAAAATGAGAAAATGATGCTTAGCTCTTGGACGTAAACAGGTAGTTGACTCTGGCACATGGGGTGTAGTTTACTTATCTCTGTGTGCGCCACTGATCATGATTTAACCTTTTTTGATGGCTTAGGTTATCGTAAGCCTGATTTAACTTCGATTTGTTAATAATAATAATAATAATAATAATGATAGTAACAGTATCATCACTCTGGGTATATATTATTACAATATGCTGTGATACATTGATGCCTTTGGGGCCTGTTGAAATTTGTAGAGCTATTTGCATTGGTGCAAAATGGACTTAAGTTGCCAAGATTTTAATTGCTTTATCTGGTTTGTGTCTTGATGGAGTTTCCCCCTCTTTAATCTTCTTTACACTTGCTGTGGACTTGGGCATTATATGTCTAAGCTTGCTAAATTTGGGTGGGAAATAAGAATAAACAGGCTTTGAGCCTGAGGGGTGGTCCCATGAGTAAAGTGTATGAGCTTTTAGTATATGGACTTTAGGATATGTGTTTGGCTGCTCAGATGGGTTTTTGCTTACTTTCAGGTTCTTTGCTGTGCCCTGATAGGTGTGTCTGCCAGATAGGTGAGTCCTGGATTGATGAAATGTTACTACAAATCTATCATGAACTATATTGGAAGTATTTTCATTATTTTCTAATATTTATTTGCCTTCTAAGATTTTACTATGAAATTTTAGATTAACTGTGACAGTTCCAAAAGGAGATTATTTGGATAGTTTTAAAAAGTTTAATGGACTGCAATAAAGCTCCTGACCTCCTCAAAATACATATTCTGTTTATTTAATCTATAGGTTGTACTTGTCTCGTTAATGTCACAGGAGAGTCTCTGCTATTTTTTATTTAAAAAGATTTTTGGATTTAATCCATATTAAGTGTTAAAGGATTTTGTTAGATAAGACGTATATTTGGAGATGACACTTTTGAATATTAATCTTTTCTGTTATCTCATGAGATGTCCAGTAATATTAAATTAAGGTTCCCCACCCTTAGTTTTGTGATACTCTAGGATGATTCTCATTATCTAAAGAGAGGTAGAGCAAAATTCTCAATATATTCACTACAAAATTAATTTTATTTCACTCTAATTGAATTTAATTTGAAGAATGTATTCCTTTCATACTTTTTAAGGAGTGTGAAAGTATGGCAAAGTAATCAGTGTTTCTGGCTATGATTTTTCTATATACCATAAGATAATAATAGCTATTACTTTGTTAACGCCCCTTCACCCAGTGAGGTAGTCTGAAAATTATTTTACAGATGGGCAAACAGAGACTCAGAGAGATTAGGTATCTTGCTCATGGTCATAGGTTCATAAGATTTAGAGATGGGAAGGACCTTAGGGATTGTGAAATCCAACAACTTTATTTTATAGATTAAAAAACAGAAGCTCCCAAAGTAGAGTGACTTGTTAAAGGTCACCCCAGTTGGATGTCACAAAGCAGGATTTGAATTTAAACCTCTCATTTTAAATCCCATGTTCTTCATTATGCCACACCTGACTCTGAATAATTGATGTGCTGCTGTGGCTTGGGAAAGAGAACAAAAGATTATATCTAATTGGATTTATGACTGGATTACAGAGGTCACACATAATTACCCAAATTAGATTCCCCAAAGGTTTTCTGCCTTTGCACTACTATTAAGTGAATCTTCTTTTACTGCTTAGCATCACTTAAAGTTATTTCATCTTTTTCCATAGAGTACAAGTGGGGAATATTTTTTCTATGGGAGGTCACTAACTGAGAGTTAAATTTAGTATTGGTTGTGGTTTTTTTTTAATGACAGCAACAGGTAATGTCCTTCTTATCTACTTTTTAGCCTAAGAATTTTTTCATAGGAATTATGATTTCATTGGTTTAGGGACTCCAATAACCCACCCTTCTGTTCCCCAAAAGTCAGACCATTTTAAAAAATAGATTTTTATTGACCTCTTTTGTTTTCACATTGCCTAGTTTTCCGCTCATATCCATCTCCTTGACCCTTCCAGACAGCTATCCTTTATAATAAAGACTTTAAAAAAAAGAGGATGAAGAGGAAAAAAAATCTTTAATCAAAAAAGCTGGCATTATATGGAATTTCCAAAGCTAGTGGGGACCCCTGTCCATTGTAAAGTCGTATGAAGGGGTTCTTATATATCTTCTTTAAGGCAAAGTTTGTTTTTTGTAACTTCTCATAATTCCTTTTTTATGATAGTTGTTCTTTACATTTACATCTTTGCAGTCATTATGTCTATTGTTTTCCTAGTTCTATTTACTTATTTTGCTTTAATTCACCTAGGGCTTTCCATACTTCTCTTTATTCATTGCTTTTTTTTTTCCTTCAGCACAGTAATATTCTATTATGTTCATGTGCAGAAATTCGTTTAGCCATTTCCCAGTCTGTGGGCATCTACTTTGTTTCCAGTTCTTTAGTACTACAAAAAAATTTTAATAAATACCTTGTCATTCCTGGAGCCTTACTTTTTGTTTACCTTCTGGGGTTTATGCCTCGCAGTAGAATCTTTACATCTAAGGTTAAGGACATTTTAGCTACTTTATTTGCATAATTACAAATTTCTTTCTAGAGTGGTTGTACAGATTTCTTTCCAGAAAGGCCATAGCTCCACCAACAATGCATTAGTATGTCTATTTTTACATAATCCCATCAATATTAATTTTTCCCAATTTTTATCATCTTTGCCAGTTTGCTGGGTTTGAGGTAAAAACTTCATAGTTGGTTTGCTTTGCATTTCTCATACTCTTAGTGATTTGAGGCATTCTTTCACAGGGTTAATAATTTGCATTTCTTCTTTTGAAAACTATTTGTTCATATCATTTGGCCACCCATTTGTTGGAGAGTGGGAAAGTTCACATTAATACAGATCATTACTTGCACTGCAAGACTTAAAGTCTTAGAGACTTGCCTGTGTCAGGGACAAGTTAAGTGATTTTCCTAAAGTCACACATCTAGAGTGTATGTCAGAGGGGTTTTTGAACTTAGGACTTGTGACTCCAAGGCTGGCTGTCTTTTCATTTTACCATACTACTTAAGAACAAGGAAGTGGCAACTGTATTCAATAAATATAACAAATAATAAAAAGTGAATTTCAATTCTAGTTAAGTTAGTTAAGAAAGTTAGGCAAAGGTAAAAGAAAGATAATGGGAAAATGAAGGCCACAGATACGCAAAAACAAGAATGCACAGAAAAGGAGATGCTGAGAGACAAACACACAGGGAGTAGGAGGAAAGACAGAGAAAATGAGAATATTGAGATTGACCTTCAAGGAATAATGTTCGCATTTTGTAGTCTTTTCAGAAATTATGAATAAAAAAGATATCTAGCCAAAGTTCTGTGTTATGTTCATTCTTTTTTGGCATACATGGGACTATTACCTGTTGGTAATTCTTTGAAGGACAGTTGAAATTAAGGTCTCCACCTTTACTTTAGGTGTATATAGCTGCAGATGGATCCTTGAAAGTAGGGAGCTCATCTTAACAGGAGATAATTATTTTTAAATTAACAGAGGATATTTTTTCCTTTTCTTTTTTAAAATTCCCTTAGGTGTCAGAAATTAAACTTTTAAAACTCAGCTCTGTTCTCTTTTCTCTGTCTTCTAAATAGTCTTCAGTCTACAAGGTAGATTAAGTGATACAGACACGTAGAGCAAACAATGAAGTTTTCTGTATTATGTTTACATTTTTTGGCTAATTAGATTTACACTTAAAGATAAAAGTGCCTAAACTAGCTTTCATAGATTTAGAGCTAGAAGAGACCTTAAAGAACATCTGTTCATTTTACAGAAGAAGAAAACAAGACCCAGACAGGATAAATAATCTGCCCAAAGTCCTACAGATTGGTAGAAAGTGACTAAGTGAAGGTTTTTTGAGGCTGAGGAGATTTTTTTGTTTATTTTTTGTTTTGTAGGCAGAAGGGAGAGAGCAAGTAGGGAGAAGGATGATATTGCTGGAGAAGACAGGAGGGGATGAGATCAAGGGTGCAAATAGAAGGGTTGACCTCAGCAAGAAGAACCTTCTCCATCAGAGATTGGAGTGAAGAAAGAAATAGTGGGGGATGAGACCAGAGTAATATGATATGAGAAGAAGTGGAGAAGAAGGAACTCATGGTGAATATCCTCAGTTTTTCTGGTGAAGAGGTGAGATCCTTATCTTTAGCCTCCTTAGCTTTCTTTAAGACAATTTAGTCACAGTCTTCTATGGAAAGCTTTTCCTGCCTCCCCTTAGTGCTCTTTCTTCCTGGGGTTATATGGGGGTGTTCAAGGAGGACCAGCACCTCTGGGGTGAGGCCTTGCTGATCCCTTTGCAGGACTTCTTATCCACCTTTGGTGTCTACCTGACAGTAAACTCTCACCTGTGGCTCCAAGAGGCTGTAACATGTGCAGGGGCCACAATCTAGTAAACCTTCTCTGAGCAGGTAGGCTAAATCAGGTTGAGGGTAACCAATGGGCCTCAAACCCATCTGTGAGTTAGTGACACACATTAGTATGTCAGGTGAGTTAGGGTGTTGACTACCCTAAGCATGTGAAGACATCCCCCCCCCATAGAATGGGCAGATAAGAACAGTTTGTTCCAGTGCCCATGAAGGTGGCTGAAGCAGATGCTATAGAGCATGATCAGACATCAAAGATGCCAAGGTCATCCATTGCATTTTGAGCCATTGCCGGTCATCCTGACTTGTGTCTTGCTACTGGGCTTTGATGACTCTGCAAGAGAGGGTGAGGCTGATGACTTTGTGCAACTCTGCCCCATTTAAATTCGATTCATGCACATCACCCCATGGTGTCACCGATCCTCTTCAAAAATGAAAGACAAACAATAACATCGTTTTCCTCTAAATAGCATTGTCATCACCATCCTCATTCTCATCCTCATCATGATAACTAATGTATGTCAGTTTAAGATTTGCAAAAGGATATATATATAAATCTTGTGAAGTAAGTGCTGCTATTATTCTATTTTACTGGTGAGGAAACTGAACTTAGAAGAGGGTAAATGACTTGTCAAGGATCACATAACTGGTGAGTGTGTTTCAAATGGGATTCACATTCTGCCTGACTCTAAGACTGGCACTCTATCCATTATTCCTCTTGTCTTCTAGAAATTGTTATTTTTTGTGCTATATTCTACAGGGACTGTTTATCCTTTTGTTTTTGTATTGCCAAGGTTTAATGCAGGATCTTGAACTTCATAGGCATTTAATAAATCCTTGTAGGTTTGGATTGAATTTGATTAGTGTGATAAATGGCTCCCATTGTTCATGTATTTCCTTTTCTGTTGGATGAGTAAAAAAGCAACATTGTACATTGATTTCAGGATTTTGTGTGGATAAATGTCTGTTCCCTGAGTCCCCACTTTTTAGAAAACTCGGTTTAGAAAGGATTGTGGTTTGAGGTTCATCTGTGCACTATGTGAAATCAGAGAGTCCCAGAGAAATTTGACATTCCCTTCTAAAGGTAACTGAAGGTTAGCAGCCTAAGTCCTTGATTTATCTGAGTACAGGAGAAATTCTCAGGCTCCCATCTGTTTGCTAACAACCAGCCAGAAAGGATCGACTCCTCTGTACTGGGAGAGCTGTATTTGGGCAGTCCCTCAAAAGAAGACAGTGCAGTGAATAAACATTAAATTTGTGCTCAAATACAGTTTTCTTTTGCCTTGTATATTTCAGCCTTCATTAGTGTGTCAGCAATGCTGAGATCAAATAAAACCTTCTGTATGAGCTGTGTCAGTGTCCGTTTACTCAAACTCCTCAGAGCCCTTTTGTGCAGAAGAAAAGTAGTCTGCCGATTTCATTTTCTTAATCAGAAAAGGTGGGGATATAAGTGCTAGACAAAAGAAGGAAAATGCTCTTATGTGCATTACTTTTAGAAATCCCTTGAAAAAACAGAAAAGATTAGAGTACTTGCCTTTGTGTCACATTGTAGAATCATAGGAGGTTAGCTCCTTTTTCCTCCTCCCTTCTTTTTTTACCATCAGAATTAACCAGCAACCTCCCAAGTTGAAGTAGAAACTATTTCCTGGACAGAAGATGTATTTGTTAGCTTTCCTGGTTTTTGTTTTTAATTGCTACTTTGGTCTTCAACCACTTACCTTCATGACAGATCAGTAGCAAAATAATCAAGTTCGGAACTTTTGGGGTATGTGCCAGCTTGTTAAATGGCATTTGATATTTTAGTCATCATGATATTCCCAGAATGTGAATTTGGAAAAACTTTTTTTCTTCTAATTTAATTGTTCACGCTATCTCAGGAAAAGAGAAACTTTTGAATCATGTAGGAAATCTGGTTTTACTTGACAGAGGCATAGTTCCACTAGTCCAGTTAGTTGGTGCAGTGGATAGAGCACTAGACTAGACCTGGAGTCAGGAAAACTCATCTTCCTGAGTTCAAATCTGGCCTCAGACACTTACGAGCTGCGTGACCCTGGGCAAATCACTTAACCCTGTTGGCCTCAGGTTTCTCATTTGTGAAATGAGCTGGAGAAGGAAATGGCAAACCACTCCTGTATCTTTGCCAAGAAAACCCCAAAATGGGGTCACAGAGTTTGACATGACTAAAAACAACTGAACAACAATAATGACCACATTTTAAATAAGTAGTATACCTCTTAGATTTTTTTTGGGGTGTAGATCTAGAAATCCTAGAAAGCTCTGATCATCCTAAGAAAGCTACGTGTTGGATGAGAAATGCTAGTCAAATAGCTTAATGGCCATTACTGCAAACTTAATTACTTGTACTATTTTTTTTACATGAAAATATTTTAAAAAAATAAACTTAAAGGAAAAATGACCAGTTAGTAAACTTTATTTTAAAATAGCATTTTTATAGTTGAATCTTAGAAAATATTTTGTCCTTTCTATTAATTTTCAAAACAGTTCGATTAGGGATGCATAGTAGTAATGCCTATAATAGAAAATGTTCACCTGTGGTAAAAGAATGTATGTCTAGTAAATATGTTTATACAGCTGCATGGTAATGTGCCTCATTACAGTGTGCATTTATGGAATCATGTAATGAGCTTCATTTCCAAACAACCATTAACTTTGGCTTGGAAGTAGCTAATTAAATAATAATTTTACTTTTCAGTCCCAGACTATGTAAATAATATATAGGATCATTCTAGACATCAGCTTCAAATGCTAATGTATTAATTGATAGTAATATTGTGTTGGCTTATTTCTGAAATAGTCCAGACTTTTTGCAAAAATCTTTCTTATTTATAAATTATATTTTTAATTGCATGAAATACCTAGTATTTAGTAGAGTTTACATAAAATTTTATAGCACTTGTAGAGAATCATTTGTCATACTTCTGGTAAAATTATTATTCATTAATTTAATTTGGCCCATGAAAGCATCCTTTTCATTAGTAAGTTATATTTACTCCATGGGCTTAGTATTAGATAATGTGCATGACTTAATTCAGACTTATTAGCTTATAGAAACTTGTTTTTAAAAGCTTTAATAAAAACAGATTTCAAAATAAGAAAATGAACCTTGGAGTTTTTGTTAATGACAATTACAAGTAGTTAGTTCCAAGTTCAAATTAAATAGGAATTACCTATATTTCTGTGTAAAGATTATATCAGAGAATTTACAACTGCAAGTGACATTAGAGATCATTTAGTTAAAACTCCTCATTTTACGACTGAGAGAAATTAGGGTCAGAGAAGGAAAATGGCTAGATGTTTTTCAAAAAGTTAAACATTAGTACTTTCCCTATGCTTAGAACACCAAAACTCAATTTGAATTAAAAGCATTTCTTTTCAATCCAGCTTATGAAAGAAAATTCACCGAATTGCTCTCATGAGATAATACCATCATTCCCAAATTTGGGAAAGATAAAGTAGAGAAGAAAAACTATAGACTCAATTTCACTAGTTAATGTTGATGCAAGTACATACATAAATTATTTCAACATCACCAACTTGGATTTATACCACAGATACAAGAATGGGCCAACATTAGGAAAACAATTAGCATAATTAATCTTAAAAACTACTAAAACTGCATTATTATGTCAATAGAAAAAACCTTTAAAAATATGATACTATCTTTTTGAAAACCCTAAAAAAATATTGCATAGAAGTTACTTTCTTTAACATGATATTATATGTATATATGTATGCTCATGTATGTATGTATCACATATATGTATAAAAGAACTAACATTATTTGTGATAAAGAAACACTGAAAACTTTCTAGGCATTGTATACCTGTCACAAAATAATCCCCAAATGAATAAGCAATTTAGCATAAAAGTTAATATAATCATTAAAAACTATATCATAAGCGTAATCATTTAAAAGTTAGAGAACAGAAGGTTCATTTCTATATGGTAAGAATTCGTAGTCAAACAAGAGTTAGAGACCACTAGACACAAGAACAGTTTTGATTATATAAAATTTAAAGCTTTTTCACAAATAAAATCAGCGCAACTAGATTGAATGGGGGGAATCATCAAATATTTTAGTCTGTTATTTGAGACATATAGGTAATTTGTACACTAGCCATTTCCTAGTAGATAAAAAGTCAAAGGATATGAGAAAATTTTCAAAAGAAGTGTGAAATGTTAATAACCATAACAAAGCATGTTCCAAATCACTAATAAGAGAAATGCAAATTAAAATAATTCTGAGATCTTATTTCATACTGATTGTCAAAGATGATAAAAGACAGAAATTGCCACTGTTAGAAGAGTTATGGCTTTTCACAGACATGCTAATACATTGTTGGAGCTGTGAATTATTCTAACTATTCTGGAAAATAATTTAAAATTATGTGAGAAAGTTCACTAAATTAATTATATCCTTTGACCCAGTGATCTCATTGTTGGACATATTCCCCAAAGAGGTCAAAGACAAAATGATCCTTTGTGGTAGTAAAAAACTGAGCAGAGAGAATAGGTCCTCAATTGATATTGAGCTGTAGATGAACAAATTGTGTTACATAAATGTAATGGAACATTATCGTTCTATAAGAAACAAAGAATCTGAGAAATTTAAGACAAATGTGAGAAGATATACACATTAATTCACGGCAAAATAAGTAGAGCCAGGAGAATAGTGTACACAACGACTTCAGTAATATATGTGAAAACAATATATAAGACCTCAAAACTTGGATTAACTGTATTGATCAATCATATTGTTCAAAAAAAGATAATGAAATACCTTTCTTTCCTGTTAATTAGGGGTTCTTAACTTGAGGTTTGTAAACTTGTGTATGTATAATTGGTATTTCAATATTTTCCTTTGTAATTCTATATATTTTACTTCGTGCAGTTAAAAACATTATTCTGAGAAGCCAGTCATGATACAAAAAAAGTTAAAAATCTCCAGTCTAGATAGAGTTGGGGGTTGAGGACTTTGACTGTAGAATGCTATCTACACAGTTAGACAGTGTTTATCAGTAGATTTTATTTGAATGTTTTTCATTGTTACAAGAGAGGGTTTAATGTTGGGATATATGCGGGCATAAGTGTGGTATAAAAAAAAGGTATCGATAAAACTTAAGAAAGTGTAGCATGAATGTATCTAAAGTCTAAATAGTGATGTATTATTTATTGTCCCTTATTCTGGTTAGTCCAATCAAAAGTGAAATTTCATTTCAAGAGGGAGCAAATAAGACAATATGACTAAATTATTACAAATCTGTCACCACTCCAGAAAAACAAAGTCCTTGGTGGATATGTAATGTGTTTTTTGTTTTTACCTATTAAAAAAGCTATACCCAGAGAAGTAGTGAGGGGCCATAAAACATGGTAATGAAGGTAGTATGGCTTTAATGATGATTTTTTTTTTAACTGGAAAGAACTCTCATAGGTTGGTGGATGGGAGAGTGGAGAATTTTTCAGGGGAGAGAGGATCAGCGTGTAATATAGAGGGAAGGTGTGTGTTGGAATACTGGCTTGGTTGAATATAGGAGATCTGACCAATGGAAGAGTCATTGTAAGTAAATTTGGAAAGAGTAGGGAGGAAGCCATTTAATGGGAGAGCTTACCTGCTAGGCTGAGTAATGGAACTTTGGTGTTAGGAAAAGGTTATTGAGCAGAGGCTGCAGGAATGTATATATTGGCATTCCTGTTAGCCACATGTCTAAGATGGAATGGAACAAGATGAGGTTGGAAGTAGGGAGATGGATTAATCTAGTCTCTAATTGTGACATGAGAGGCCAGAGAAGGGATTCTCACTCTACGTGGAAGGTCAAATGATGTGAATTCTAAGACCTTTTAGAACAATCTGTTTGTGCTAGGTGATGAGGGCCTGGACTAGAGTGGTGGCCTTGCAAGTGGGAAGGAAAATTATAATAGTTCACAATTCAATAGCAGTTTAGAGTTTACAAAGCACTTTCTTCATAATAGCCCTATGAAGTAAGTAATGTTATTATTCATGTTCAACACTGGAAAGGAATATAGTTTCATCAGTGAAAATTGCATTAAAGAATATACATTCCCATCTGCTTTGCTTTTGTACCCCATGTACCACAGGGTCTTTCCATCTGACTTAGAACTCAGACCTATATGTGTTATCTCTCTCTCCCTCCCCCTGCATTAGAATGTGAATTCCTAGAAAACAGGGACTGACTGGCTTTTTTGTTTGTATTTACTTTGCACATAGTAATCACTTAATAAGTGACTTTTCCATTCATTTTTTTCATTCATTCACATTTTCCAGATGAAAAAACTAAGTGAGTTTCCAGCTGGCACACAGATGGGATGTAACAGAGCTGGGGCTCTAAGAGGATCATAGGATCAAAACTCTAGAGATGGAAAGTTCCTCAGAGTTTATCAAGTCAAATCCCCTCTTACTGGGTTTTCTAACTACTAAGCAATCAATAAGTATTTATCCAGTACTTACTATGTGTTAGCTAAGTATTCTTTCCACCGTACCACATTACTTCTAAAGGAGTAGGAAAATCGGAGAGATATCACTACATCAGAATCAGCAGAACTTTAGTGATCTGTTGGGGACATGTTATACCAAAATATTCAAAGTGACATTTAAAAATTCTGTATGTTGTAGTGTTATAGGGTGGTAGAGCTAAGGGATCCTCATATCTTGGTGGAGTCTCTTTAGGCCCAGGGGTCTGGTCCTAGGTTTTTCAAGTTTAGAAACTTGATTTTCTTAGTTAATCCAGAGATGATCAGGTTTTGGTAGATGATATACCCTGACAAAGTTCTCAATCGGTAGATTAATAAGCATAAGAAGTTTATTTTTAAGTTAGAAAACCTATTTTGTTTTGTTTTGCAAAGTTGTTTTTCAAAACCTGAAAATGACAAATCCTGGAGGGCCTGTAGGAAAATAAATATATTAATGAACTACTGGTGGAGTTGTGAATTGGTCCAGTCATTCTGGAAAGCATTTTATTACTTTTTGTAGTGACAAAGAACTGTTTACTGAGGGTTGTGCCCCTCTTTTAGGGAATGGCTGAACAAGTGGTGGTATATGAATGTAATAGAATACTATTGTGCTATAAGAAATGATGAAAGGGATGGTTTCAGAGAAACCTGTGAAGTTGTGTGTGAACTGGTGAAGAATGAGGTGAGCAGAACTAGGAGAACAATTTATACAGTAACAACAATATTGTAAAAATAAACAAATTCATTTGAAAGACTTGATGAAAAACTTAAGACCTCTGATCAATGTAATAACCAACCATAGTTCCAGAAGACTCATGATGAAACATATTGCTTAGCTTCTGACAGAGAAGTGATGGATTCAGAGTGGAAATTGAGACATTTTTTTTGACATGGCCATTGCAGTAATATGTTTTGTTTGACTTTGTGCCTTTATTATGAGGAATTTCCTTTTTTTTTGGAGGTTATGGGAAAGGGGGATGTAGGGGGAGAAAGAAGGTAGATTTTGATTAATTGAAAAAATAAAATTTAATTAAAACTCAAAAAGTGGAACGGCTATATATTAATTTTCACTAGAAAGTTTATTTGACCTAAGAAATGTAACCCATTTGCCCATGGAAAGATCCACTCAGGAGAATCTTTGGGTCAGAACCTTGCTTGATTCACTTAAACTTAATTCCATAAATATTTTTTCAAGGGTTTCCTAATTGTAAGGCAATGCGCTAAGGTCTGAGAATCTAGAGACAATAATAAAATTGTCCCCAGTCTCAAGGAGATTACATTTTTGTGGGGAGGAAACAAAGTATGCACAGATAAAGAATTCAAATTGAGTTGGGTGTTTTTAAAGAAAATTTCTATCCAGCTGTGGTACCTTGATAATTTATTCTCCTTTACCCTAGGGCAGCTAGGTGACACAGTGGATAGAGTGCTGGGCCTGAAGTCAGGAAGACTCATCAAGAACTTGTCTCCCCAATAAAATGTAAGCTTCTTGTGAATCCAGATTGTTAGTACTGTATATCATCACCAAGCATAGTGCCTGGCATACAGTAAGCACTTAATAAATATTTGTTGAATGGTTGATTGTGTATCTTTTTTCTGGTTCTGCTCACTTCACATAAATATTCTTATGGGTTTCAGACTTCTTTCTATACATCATTTCATATAGTACAGTATTTATGTTCATGTAACAGTCTATTTTAGACATTTCCTAATCAGCAGGCCTCTACTTGGTTACTGATTCTCTTCTATTACAAAAAATGCTGCTATGAATATTTTGGAGTATATGAAACTTTTCAGTCTTTTATAGGCTTGACTATTTTGGTCATGTACTTAGCATAATACCAAATTATCTGCAACATATTGACAAATCATCTTTTAAGTTGGCTAATTCTGGATGATTTCTACATATAGTGAATTGCTTCCATTTATTCTTGTTATCTTCAGTTTCACAGAGTGTTTCCTAACTCTGCCTGTACATTTATAGTATGTCCTGTCTGAGGAATTGGATCCCCTCTGGGTTAATCTCAAAGAATAAAAGTCATAGGGAAAAAATTTCAAGGTTTTGGCTAAATGTAAAATGCTTTGGTTCTCGTAAATTGTTATCCATTAGACCTTTGAAGTAACTTTCACAGACACATGACAACCTTGACAATGCTTGACAATGCTGCTATTTTGAGACACAGCTGGCATGGCCAAGATGAAGAGCAGACTGCATTTCCTGTGTTTCCTGAGCCACTCTAGTAGAGGTTTCCCAGAGTTTAAGTTCCCTTGGGAGTGTGCCTACAGTGCAGGATGATTGTATTAGGAAGCATGGATTCTGATTGGCTTAAGATGATGTCTGGGTTTGAGAAGGAGATTTAAGCAGAGAAAGATGGAGTTGAAAGCAAGGGAACCTGAGGCATGGAGCCAGCTTGAAATAGATTGACAGGTAAATCACTGCTGGTTAAGCTAAGAGAAGGTGATCCAGCAGAACAGCAGAACCTTTGGTCTCTAGAAAGTTGTAAAGTAAGAGCTGTGGATGATAGTTGTTCAAGATAGCTAAGATGTTTTCCTCAACTTGCTGGAGGGGTGGGAAGAGGAGAGAGAGAGAGAAACTATGTGGGAAAGAGAGGAATTGAAATATGTCATTTGGGAGAATGAATACTGAGAATTAATAGAAAATGAAATAAAACAGAAAGAAATTAAATGTTACTAAAAAGTTTCTTTTAGAACAGCAGTAGATGAATATCTAGTTTTTAATTTACTGTAGAGGATCTGTATTCACATGGAGATGAGCATTTAAACCACAGAAACAGGAGCCAAAGCCTATGAGGAAATGTACCAGGTGGCATATAGATAACATTTTGGAGGCTGACTCAGGATGGATTGTGGATCTCAAGTATAATTTGCTTATATTATAGTAGTCTTGAGTTACTATCATTGACAGCTTAGTGTAGGCTACATTATAGTTTGAGGTTATAATACAGCAATTTTTTAAAATGGGTCTAGTTTGCTTGTTTAATAAGTTATATCTTTAGTTACCCTGCTATAATGATACAAGCAAATTTGATTTCATATAATTATATGTGTTGAAATGAAGCTATATGCTTGCCAGCTAGTACAATTGTTATCATAGCTACTCAGCTATAGGACAACAGGTGCTTAGTAATGGAACTAGACCCTTGTTCTGCCTTCCATAAGTCTCTCCCAACTCTAGTCCGTTCTCCACTCAACTGTTTAAGTGATCTTCCTAAAGCACAGATCTGTCTATGTCACACACACCCTCTCTTCACTCCCTGCACCGCCCCTCTCCAGTGGGTCCCTATCATCTCCAAGATCAAATATAAAATCCTCTGCTTGCTGTTCAAAGCTCTTCAAAACCTGCCCTACTCTCTTTCTAGTCTTCTTATACCATATACACCCACTGACCCCCAAGTACTCTTTAGCCCAATGATGCTAGCCTCCTTGCTGTTCCTTGAACAAGACAGCTTTATCTCCCAACTTCAGTCATTTTTCGCTGGCTATACTTCATGCATGAAATGTACTTCCTTCTCATCTCTTACTTCCTAGTTTTCCTGACTTCCTTAAAGTCCTGTCAAAAATCCTACCTTTGGCAAAAAACCTTTCCTGATTCCTCTTAATTCTATTGCTTTCCCTCTGCTGATTTTTTTCTAGTTTATCCTGTGTCTAGATTGTCACCTTTTAGTTATTTGCAAGTTGTCTCTCCCATTAGATAAGCTCCTCAAGAGTAGGAACTACCTTTTACTTTTCTTTCTATCCCAGCACATAGCACATAGTAGGCACAGTAAGTTCCTCGCAAATAGTAGGCACTTAATAAATGTTTACTGATTGACTGTTCTGTGGACTTCTTAAGAGGTTGTATAATAATGAGCAAAACATATAGAAAGGAAGGTGATGTAATTACTATTTGAGTTGCCTGAAATTGTGGGGGCATTCCCAGAACCCCAGAGAGATAAATGACAAGGGGAATATTTGGAAATTAGTTATTAACTGCCCCTAAGTACTCATTTTTCTGCTGCCCACCCTATCTTCCCCTTTCCTGGACTAAGAGTTGATGGGTGAATTTAAAGCTCTTGTGATGAGAACTGAATGGCCTAAGGATTATGTAAAAGTCCTGCTAAAAGGAGAGAGAGCCACTCTAACAGATGGAGATCTAGTGCTAACACCCTCCTCTCTGGCACTGATCCATTAGAAATATAGGCATTGGCTTAGAATGTGGAACAAGCTGTCATTCAAACAATACAACTAGGAGGGGGAGGCACTATGAACAATTAGTCTCTTCTCAGGGAGACATGATTGAGAGATTAACTTGACTAGGACACTTATATGAAGTTCTTCTCTGCTTGCCAACATTGTCAACTGTGGGGAGAGAAAGCCTCCAATTTTGTTCTAATGTTGGGGAAACTGCTACAGAGCCTCATGATTCCTATTACACTAACTCAAGCCCTTGGGGTTGGGGGAAACTGTACAATATCACGTACACAGGACTATAGCAATAGCTTCCTTCTAGAAAACTAGCTAGTCAAAGTGATTCATTGGATCCTAGAGGTAAAGGGATGGTATAGAGAGAAAGTAGGCCGGGGCAATAACATATGGGCTCCATTTTGGGATTATGTCAGGGTGTGCTTGAAGTTCCCTAGGGAAAGTTGTGCATATCAGTGAGAAAATGAAAACTATAGGAAACATATCTGAAGTAGTAGCATTGATTGGGACCAACTCTAGCTTATTTAGATTATTAATAGTCTTGCAGACAGTAAGGTGGCTGTGGATACCTAAGTATTCTGGTAATTAATGCCTCCACTATGAAATCTGCAGGAAAATTGAGGACAGTGCTCAAAGGGATCACCAAGGAAGTACTGAAATCTCGATTTTAGGGATGGATCCAGAGAAGTTTGACTTTGGAGAATTTCCAGTGCCTGAGGAATCTCAGGAAGGATGTTGTGATTATATGAGGGGAATGTGGGTTGTGCCCAATCCACTTCACTCTTGACCTTTTCAAGGGCAGTCTTTGAAAATTACTTCCTCTGATAAAGAGGCTCTCAGGATGACCTTAAGGGGCTGTTAGTTACTGGTGTCATTCATTATGAAGATCCATAGTCCCTATGTCTCAGTCATAATACTGAATATTGGAAGTTTTGATGAGTGTGGCCCACTGAACTTTTAATATGAGAACTAAGGTGGGTCAGTACATCATACCATGAGTTCAGGATGACTTGGTGTGACTGCTAGGCAGCCAGTGATTTTCAGTGCTGGACTAGCATAGTGGGAGGATGGTAGAATCCTCATAGCTGAAGAAGATAAGGAAAAACATCATGTACCTTTTCAATATTGTTGTTGTTTTTAACTAATTTGAGTTGCTGAACCCAAGGGATTTCTGTATTTCCCCAGCCCATAGAAAAAGTGGTAAGTGGAACGAACACCTGGAGGTGTTGGGCTCATTTGTATGATCTCATCCTATTTGGAAAGACATTGAAAGAGGAAAAGCAAAGGCTGATGGTGTTAGATTGGTTAGAAGATCTAAAGGTCTAAGACTCTGAACCAATAAGTATCAGGTCTACAGAATATGTTTGTGTCTCAGTAGAGACTGAATATTGACTCTTCACTTCTGTCTTTGTATCCTCGATGTCTAGTTGTGCTTGTGCACATCATAGATGATCAGCACATGTTTGTCAGAGTGAATTCAGTGGCACTGAATTGGTAAACACTTAAACTGAGTACTGAAAACCAGAGATGCAGTCAATTGGTTGTCCATTACCGAGCATGGACACCCAACAGAGGTGCAGGTGCTCTGTCCTGTAGTATTAAAGATACATGGTTTTGAAGGCACTTCATGACAATTTTGTACACTTGGGTGAAGAGGAAGTTCTGGAACTGATATAGAACATGTTTGTTGACCCCAAGATAGCAGCAGGTGTATGGTTAAAGGCAAGTCCCATTGACTTGAGCGGCTTCTCTGGAGAGTCTAGGCAGCAGAAAGCCTTTGGAACCTCTTGTGACCTCTTGTGATTGGAAGTAAATAAGAGTAACATAAGCATTATCTTTATGGCGGCTTGAAGCTGGAGTCAGGAAGATCTGAGTTCTAATTTGACTTTCTATATTTTTGATAGCTGTGTGATTTTTGGACAAGTATTGTAACCTCTCAGAGTGTGTTTCCTCATCTGTAAAATGGTGATAATAATATCCATAGTGCTAATTTCACAGGGTTGTTGTAAGGCTTAACTGTAACAATATATGCAAAGGGATTTTTAGAAGATAAAATACTATGTAAATGGCATTGTTATTATCACACATGTATACACAGCTAATTCAAATAAATCACACTTTGGGTAATACTTATTAAATACTTCTATGTAAGGCTCTGACAGAAAGTATGTTTGAGGGGCAATGAAGAGATTAGTTTGAGTACAGTACAAGTTTGTGTTGGCGACTAGTGCTAGATAAGGGTAGGAAGATAAACTGAGACAAGACTATGGGAGAGCCTTGAATACTGGCCAAGGAATTTGGACTTATCCTGTAAACAGTGGGAGTCTGGTGAAAGTTCTCTGACTATTAAGAGAAATGTAAAAAACATAGTTTTTAGATCAGTTTTTTCCAGGAAATATCTAATAATTTTTTGTCAGAGGCTAGGGATGATATGAATGAGTTATATGGTTTTCTCATAAAATTTAAGAGCAATTTACTTCTGTGTTTTCATTCTCAAGTAAGTATTTGCTATCATCCCAGACTGCTTTTATGTTTCCATTTTTGTTGGGTGAGGAAATAGACAGTTTGAAAGCACCTGGCTGTTTTGCTTCAACTCTTGGTTGAGACCTGTTTGTCACTTTGTCACCTAATTAATCCTCAGGATAGCAGCTCATTTAACAGTAAGGCTTTTGGAAAAGGACACAATGTTCTGTACTGTAGAAGGTCAAGATACAGCACCACATAGTGGAAAGAGCATTATCTGGAAGACTAAGCCTTAGGTTTTGGTCCAGCACTGACAGCTTACTGGCTCTGTAACCACGGACAAGTCATACAACCTCACTGAGCATCATCTTTTAAAAAAAAACCTTGGATATGAATCCTTTCTCTGCTTATCTCAAAGAGTTATTGTGTGGATCAAATAAGATAGTGCTTGTGAACTTTGCAATCTGCACAATGTGATCCATTTGTTAAATAAATGATCTTATGTTCATTAATTCAAAATTGTAGTGTGACTACAAAGGAAATCTCCCTCAAATCACAATTCCTTTCCTTCTTTTTCTGTTGTCTGGAGGGTAATTATCTAATTTGACTCTGGCATTATCTTCCCTTCACTTAGCTAAAAAGCTAAGAAGTTTCATGAAATAACAACTCAAAAGTTAAGAAGAATCAGGAGTGTTCAGGTATTTTCAATCCAGCAAACATTTGTTGAGCTCACACTGTGTGCACAGCACTGTCCTGGGAACTGGAGGATATGTGAAGTTTAGATATGACATCATCCATAACTTCTTGGAACTACAGTCTGCTCTAGGGGTTGTTAACCATTTTTGTGTACTGGACCGCTTTAGTAGTCTGGTGAAGGCTAGCCATAAAATAAAATCCATAGGATTACAAAGGAAGCCAATTATATTGAAACCCAATTATCAAAATATTTTTTTAAAAAAAGTTCCCTATCTCCAGGTTAAGAACTCCTGATCTAGTAAGTGGCTAAGACATTAGCACAGATGATTATAATGCACAACATTGTTTGTTAAGTACATTGAAGAGTTGTAAAACCAAGTGATCTGTAAAATCTTAGGTGAAAGATCCTTACCAATAAGGAAGTGTTGAGTAGGCAAGAGATGAGGGAAGGTTTCATGGAGGAATTGGCATTTAAATTGGATTTTAAGGAATATTTTAGGTAATAATAGTTTAAGACATCTGGGGCTGTCATAACATTAAAAACAAATCAAACTTTCCCCCCACCAAAGGATCAGTAACTATTCAAAAATGGGCTGCCAAAAGCTTGACCTCTGCTCTCCCATCACATAGGCCATTTACTATGACAACTCATTGAGGAGGAAGGGAAAGGAAAGAAGATGTGGCCTCTCTTAGGAGATTGTTACATTGACTAGAACTAGCTAGGAAGGGAGTCTGGTGATGATGGTGCTTGAAACAATTGCTGCTTTAGGTCTCCAAAAGAAATCCCTCTTATTAAAAGTCCATCCTGGTATAATCAATAGAATGTTGGACTTGGAATTAGAAAGACATGAGTTTGAATCCCATCTCAGACAGTAGGTGTGTGACATTAGGCAAGGCATTTAACCTCTCTTCATCTGTAAAAATAAAGATATTAACAGCACCTACTTCACTAGAACATTGTGACAGAGCCATAGATTTAGAAAGAGAAGGGACCTTTGAGGCCAGTAAGTTCCCCCCACCTCAATTTCCCTTCACCCATCACATGAGATAATATGTGTAAAGTGCTTTGCAAACATTAAAGCTATCTATAAAATTTAGCTGTTATTTAAATGTATAACAGTTTACAGATTGTTTTCTTTTTGGAAGCAATTGGTATTAAATGACTTGTCCAGAGTCACACTGTTATTTAAATGTATAACAGTTTACAGATTGTTTTCTTTTTGGAAGCAATTGGTATTAAATGACTTGTCCAGAGTCACACAGCTAGTAAGTATCTGAGGCCAGATTTGAACTTTGGTCCTCGTGACTGCTCTATTTGTGGTGCTACCTAACTGCTCCTTACAAATTTTTTTCTGTAAACTGGGACTAGAACCAGGAAGACTTGAATTCAAATATGCCTCAGATGCTTACTCTGAAACCCTGAACAAGTCACTTAACTTCTGTTTGCTTCAGTTTCCTTAACTGTAAAATGAGGACAGTAATAGCACGCACCTTGCAGGTTGTTGTGAGGATCAAATGAGATAAATTTGTAAATTACTTAGCACAGTGCTGGGCATATAGTAGGCAGTCTATAGATGCCTGTTCCCCATCACATATATTATCTCATTTGATTATCCAAGCTTTTTGAAACTCTAAACATTTATTGAGTTCCTATGAGTTCAGCACCACATTTGGTGTTTGAGGGGAGAGTTATTTGTTTGTTTTTAAAGTAGAAAACCCATAAAAGCTGCAAAATTCAAGGGAGTACCACAATAATCTTAGGCTCATCCTTTTCTTTAGGTATGTAGATAGAATTGTGTCTATAGATAGAGTTAACAGAGTTCCCTTGTACTATTTTGATTTTCCCAAAGGTTTTTTTTCTTACAAATCATGAAGTTGGATGGCTGTCTTATATGACAGGTATAAAATGGCTAGCTTACTTCGGAAACCTCTGTATTGTTCTTTTGTATACAACAGAGCCCCACGGGCCCTTTGGAAAAGGACACAATACAAAACTACCAAGTGGAACCAGCCTAAAACGGAATTGGGAAACATTTAACAAAATAAATAAAAATACAATAAAACATAGATAATGTAAATTTGTGATTCTCTAAATCAATATGTGGGCCTAAAGTGATTGATTTCCATTTGAGTTTAATATTAGTGGTGTAGAGTTATCACCTTAACCTTTTCTCTCCTTAGTTGCCCATCACGAAGTCCTTGGTTTGCTTTTGTTTCCTCTTGCCTACTTTCTTTCCCCTCACTACTCACATTCCACCCAAACGTGGTGTGTGTGTGTGTGTGTGTGTGTGTGTGTGTGTGTGTGTGTGTGTGTGTGTGTATCACTTTACTATTTATTACCATTTCTCCATTAACCTCCTCGAACCTTTTTTCCCCTCACTGCTTCTATCCCCTGCCCTTTTGGATTAAGTTCCCCCCATCTTTCTCACTGCTGGAAGAACTGGGCCTTTATAAGCCTTCTGCTGATTCATAGACCCTTTGGACTTAGGGTCTCCTGAATCAGCAAAGTAATATTTTCTTGGACTTTGTTTGAACTTTAGATCATCTCTATGACTGCTCTTTGAAGATTCTGGTTAGCCATTATAGAATGTTATATACAAGCTAGAAAAATACGAGAGCTAAAGGGAAATTCTTTCAGCACTGACATAGAATGTAGTGGTGATAAAAAAATGCAAGATGGTGCTCTGTTATCCACAGAGAAGGCAGATCAAGCATATATTCTTAAATTTATCTAACCCTTCAATGTATGGCTTGATTCTGCTAATAAAAATGCTACAAAACGCACTGCAATTTTTATGAAAACCCTTTGGATATGATTTATGGCTTAGATAGACCATGAAAAGTGATTGAAACCAAGACCTATCATAAGTTGAAAGTTTTTCTTTTGATGTTAGGACAGGTGTGGAATTTTTTTTTTCTTTTTCCTACAGCTAGCCAGGTCTTCAAAACCTTAAGTATAAAATGGTCAAGAGAAAAATGAAAAAAAAATCATGCAAATTCTTCGCAGAAATATTAACTAGTCCTACAAATTAATGAACACAGTCTTATCTTTCTTGGATAATGATGATGATTAACTTGCACTGAGCTCTCACATCATGTAAAAATGTAGGGTTTGGCAGGACAAGCATTAGATCCATGTTGTTCAAAGCTGAAAACCTGGCTCTTTGCCCAGTAGGGCGATCTCTATCAAGATTAGTTTGGTGGCTAATTTAAAAAGTAAGTTACATCAGTTCACTGGATATTAAAATCATCTACAATTTAATGTCGTTTTAAGAGTAACAGCTATATTTAGTTCTTTTCTTAGCAATGAAATCTTGTTCCATGCAGTTTTCATTTCTTAGCCACAACTTCTTTAAACAACAGATCATACTAATTTCAGCATTAATTTCCATGTGGTACTTTTAGGGGAGGTGTATTGCCTAGAGATTTTAAGATAATGCTCACATCAACATAAATGTCATTCAGTAGGGCCTACTGACCTAAGTCGTTACAGGATGTTTGTTCTAATTTATAGTATTTCTTCATCTGTAGTAGAATTGACTCCCATAGCATCATGGCTATTGTTGTTAAGCCTTTACTAAATACTGCAGTGTATTAAGTTCTATATTATGTAGAATTATTTTCTGCCAAATACAATTTTGGTACAAGCATGGGTATAAGATAGTACTAGGTACTAGGTACTAGGATGGATATATTCTCTAGATGGGTGAAGGAAAAATAGGAAGGAGAACATCACCATCTTTGGGCTAATTATGGTGATCTAGAAGAAGGCTTTCCTAAGAAAAGGAATATGAATGGAGATGTAATGTAATTAAAGAGAAATTACATCATTATCATCATTTTTCCTGAAACCCTATACTTTTTTTTTTTGCTTATAAAATAGTACCTTTTGTAGGAAATGGAAATTTAAAGTATTACACTTCCATTTCAAACATTATACTCTGAACCTAAGTAGTTAACTGATCTTAGAGTAAAATTTCTCCTTTTAAAGGTTGTTGTATTCTTCTGGGGGGGAGGGCGGTAAGCTCAAATTTTAAATAAAAGCACTTTGATCTTCTTTGTATACCTAATGTTGCTATATGCATTCCCCAATCTAGTGGGTGTGGGCTTACAGTGATGCCAGGTGATCTGGTGGAAATCGTTAAAGTCACTATGAGTTGTTATAAAATTCCCTGTTCCTCTATTTGAAGTTAGCATAGATCAAAGGGACTAGGATTTAAGTTTTTTAAAAAGGAACTTTTTTATTAAAACTTCTTTTAGTGTAAGGAGTAGAGAACACAATTGAGCTTTTAAACACAGTGGAATACAGCAGTATGGGTATATTACTATATACAAATTAAGTTGCTATCCAAAATTCATTAAACCAAAAGTGTATTACCTTTGTGCTTTGAAGTCAGGATCAGAAGAGCATTTTTTTCTTGAGATGTTGTATGCATGTTAATTATAAGTCTGAGTTGCGTTTTTTCTTTGGACCAACTAAAGCATGTTTCCCTCAAGAGGGAAAGCATCTTGAACACTAGGGCATTGAACAGTATATTTTATCAGTCTTCCCACATAACCTTCTTATTGTATTTGCCTTCTCACAAAGTATGCAGCTTAGGGACTTGTATGTAGGAGTTGTCTAAATACAGTTTGCTAAAATTTATTATGATAAGCCTAACCATATCTTCCCAAAAAGGGGTCTTAAATATCTTTGCCCTTAAAGTTTTATAGTGCAAGGAAGGGTTGTGGTCATAATGACCACTATTGAGGGGCATTCAATTTAGTCCTTTTACTTCTCCAAGATGGAAAGTAGGATGTAGTTATGATGGGTGCAGTGGCTCTTGTTAGCATAGGTTTTTTGGCGTGGTGATGGGGGTGGTGAATATCTTTTGCTATCCTAGGCACTGATTCCAAGATTTGCAGTTATTAATATCTTATTTTTTCAAATTACATGTAAAAATAATTTTTCACATTTGTTTTTTAAAATTTAGAGTTCCAAACTATCTCCCTTCCCCCTTCTCCCTTCCCTAAAACAGCAAGCAGTTTGATATAGGTTATACATATGCAGCAGGATTACCAGTTATTATTAACACACCAATATACCCATTTACCTTCATTGCTACTACTGTCCAGTTGAACAACAAGAAAGATGATGGTGGTGATGTTGAAAGAAAATATAGCCATCTTTACTATCCAAGTAAAAGACATATTTAGGCTCAGATTCAATCTGGCCTGCTTGTTAATACAAATGTCACAAATGCTCAGAAGATCTGGCCAATAGCACGGATTCTTAAAATCTCACCCACCCCAACCGATATTTTAATAAACTTTGTCATTCACTGAAAGAAGGCTTGGGTTGAATTTACTCGAGGCAGGACCCATGTTATTGGCCTTTGAATTTTAGGGTTCCCAGCACTCCTAGACTTCAATACCTCCAGAAGGATTGTGGGAAATCACTGTGGCATAGTTTCTAGACCCACGGGCAAGCTTACCCCAGTCCCCAGACTTTCTTCAAGACAGCACACTGGTCCCTTCAGGCATAGTGCCAACTGGAAAGACATTGCCAATGTTCAGCTGAGCTTTCTTACCACAATACACACACTGGCTGGTATGGATGCCTTCAGTAGCAATGAACAACTCTGTCCTCTTTTTAAATTGGCAAGGATTCCAGAAAGCTACTTTTGCAAGAGGAGCCCCTCAGCCTGGATCTTAGATTATGTCCTTTACGATACCCTTAATGTAGCCATGCCTTTCAGCGAAGTCGATCGCCTGGTGGCCCCTTTCCTGTGCTTCACAAACGTGGAAGATGGAGCCCGCACCCATCCTTTGGCCATGGGACTTGCTAGAAAGAGCCACCTCACCCCATTCTTTTAATCTTTTCTACTCCTTTTGAATAAGGCAGACCCTTCTAGAACCATATTCTAGTCAAAAATCCCAACCTATAAACTCTCAATGTTAAATTTTAAATCAACTTTTCCTGTTTGGTAGGGTCTCTGTTCCACCCATACTTTATGCATTTGCATAAAGACATCTGAGGCCATGTGGTTTACTCTGACCATTCTCAGATTTATTTCTCATGAATGACTGTTTTTTTCTTTTGCCTTTCTTTTTCCTATATTATAGCTTCTCTTCTCTACATTGTCAGGTTTATCAGATCTATGAGGACAGTATCTTTCCTTTCCTTCTATTTTCAGCTTCAGTCTTTCTTGATTAGATTTGTTAGATTCCTGGCAATTAAAAAGAAAAAAGAAAAAAAGACACCTTCCCAACCAATTCAAGATTGGAGATCATTTTAAAATCTTAGTGACAGTTATGTTTACTTTCATCTAGGGACTCTGAGTTTAATCCCTGGATAATGGATACGGCGTTTTACTTTTTCCAAAGCAAGCAGGGTGTGGATATGTATTACTAAGATAGCAATTTGGCATTGGGAAAAATGAATACTGTGTTGCCTAATATCCCATAGGGATAGGAAAGGAGAGTGCGTAATGTCTTAAAGACATGGTTAAGGGCTAGTGTCAGAAATGTAATGTGTAAGTAGATGTGACTTGAAGATGTTAAGTGGAGTACATGGATAGGAATTTTTGGTAATCAACCCAGGGCATCTGAAACCAATAAAGGAAGAGGAGGGAGGAAAAAACTTGTTGAATGACTGAATAAAGCAGATGGTTTAACTTTGAATGAAACAACGAATTTGCGTATTTCTCTTTCTCCTCCTGCACTCAAATGTACTTTTCCTCATGTGTATACTCACTTATAATTTAAAAAATAAAACCAAAATTGAGAATCAGAAGTCCAGTATTATTTTTCTGTGCTTCTCGTGGATTTGATGGTAGTTAACTTTTTTTTTACTCTTCCATGAAATAATTATAACACTGCTTCTTTGTTTCAGATCTTGCAGACGACTTAGTCATTACTCTCTAAAGTAGGAATTTCTTTGAGATCTTTTGCTGAAAGAGTATTGTCTAAATGCTGGATGTTGTAAGCAACTCAATGATAGATGTGATTATTTTTTCCTCTCTTTTTAAAAGCAAAGGTCATTTTCATGGTAATCTTTCAGCACATTTTTGGCCTCTTTTGATAAAGCTATTCATAATAGCAAATAACAAAACCCTTTTTCTTTATATAGTATTTTCTATTCACTAAAATTATGGAATATTTGATTTTGTTGCTCTGAGAGTCTTTTGGGAATACTCAACATTTGTCTCCTTCCTTCTTTCCCTTCCTCTGTCCTTCTCCCTCTCCCTCTCTCTTTTTTCTCCTTTCCTTCCTTCCTTCCTTCCCTCCTTCCTTCTTTCCTTCTTTCCTTCCTTCCTTCCTTCCTTCCTTCCTTCCTTCCTTCCTTCCTTCCTTCCTTCCTTCTTTCCGTCCTTCCTCTATCCTTCCTTTTCTCCCTCTCTTTCTCTGTCTCTCTTTCTCATCTCTCTCTCCTTTCCTTCCTTCCTTCCTTCTTTTTATCCTTCCTACCTTCCTTCCTTCCTATGTGGAATCCAAACCTTCAGGATGGGCAATGCTCATCAGAATTGCCCTGGCCTCTATATTGCATGGGCTGAATATACTTCAGTCTTTATTCACCAGATGTGGAACACATTTTTTCATCTGACTATTTTTACTCTCCTGATTCCCAGGTGGAATTTACTGAGTCCTTTAAATATGTCATGAGTCCTTTAAATATGGTAAAATATCAGTTTACCTTCTAAATGCAACATATAAAGTAGCATTTTACCTAGGCACATATCAAATGTATATGCTTGAGAAAGATACTTTGTAATGGAATAAAAATAATATTGCAATTGTAGGATGTTTTAAAGGTTTTTAGAGGCCTGAATGAATCTAGCATAATTATTTCTTGAATCCCTATGGTCTCTTATAAATACCTCACTACTTTCTTCCATCATTATTATTGCTTTATTCCTTGCTTTCTTTGAGCCACCTCAGAGAGAATTTTACTTCGTCTAAACAAATTTCCGAAACCAGACATAACATGAGTTCCATAATTTTTGAACTGTTTGAACTTTAAGCAGAGCAGGCTAATGAATGTGTTTTCAGCATATCATAAGACCACTCCTGACATATATGTATGTGTGTACACACACACATGCACATGTGCACACGCACACACACACACATGAAGTATTTAACTTTAATGTCTTTTATCTCAAACTTTTAAAGTTTGGCTAGTGTAAATCTCTCATCTTGCCAAAGATAATATTACCATATGTTATGAAATGGATAAAACAAATAAAACTGGATTAGTACTTTTTTTTGACCCTGCTTCTTAGACATATATGTATAGGAAAAATGATATTATGTAGTTTGGCTCAATCTAAGGATTTTGTAAAGATGACAGGAGGGTGTTTCTGTGTGAGTGTCTGAAATTTCACTTTGGGGTAAAGTCATCATTATGTAATAGCTTGAGAAAAGCCAGTGAATATAATGTGTCCTGAGGTAAGCACAAGGGTAGTTGGTCTATCAAGCATCTTGATTAATTAGCTGTAATCTCTGAATATTCATGTAAATTATTATGATTTCAAATAAAATTTGCTGGAAAGTTAAAAAGAGGGTTCTAGTTGACATTAGAGTCAAAGCAGAGAGGGTTTCAGCTAAGGGATTTACCCGGTGCCAGGAAATTTTACAGTGAAGGTACAATATCTTATTTTGAAATCTTGTACTGCAAACTGAAAGGAGTCTTTGGAAGGGCTCCAGAGCCTATGGGTGTATTAAGCTTTACTTCTAAATTATGGCACATCACAAAAAAATGTTTGATAGCCTTTCCTAGGCTCTAATATTTTGAGTTATTTCAAATATGACAATTTGTTTTGATACTAGACTATAAAATGTAAGGTGTTCTGCCTCTCCCTTCTCTCCTACTCCCAGAAAATACAATGAATCCCCTATACTTTGAGGAAGGGGAGATGGGAGAATTGCTCTGTCTTTGCTACTTTGGGAAAAGTTAAATGTTAGAAGATTTTAAACCAGTATTTTAATTTTCCCATTTTTAGATTACTTTTTGTAGTTGTTTTTCAATTAGGATGCGCATCTCCCTATTTTCTTTGCTTCTGTCGTCTGCTTATATCTGTGGGTTTTTGTCAGCATTGAGTAATCTCTATCTTTTTTCCTTCTTTCACCCTCAAAACTGGAGGGCTTTTTTTCATTTCAAATACCCACTCTGGTTTATATTTCTTCCTGGAATTATCTTTAGTGGAGATTTTGGTTTCTAGTAACCCCAGTGCCTTATCAAAATATTTCCTCCTTAGCATAAGACTCTGGGCACAGTAGGTACTTAATAATTATTAGGAGTTTTGGTTAAACAAATTTTATTTTTGAATAGTAAAGTCTTTCTTGATTGGCAATAAAATCCTCAGGACTTCTAGTTCTTACCCAAATCAAGAAAAAAGGTTTGTTGTTGTTTAGTCATTTTTAGTAGAATCTGACTCTTTGTGACCCTTTTTGAGTTTTCATGGCAAAGATACTGGAATGGTTTGCCATTTCCTTCTCCATCTCATTTTATACATGAGAAAACTGAGGTAAATAGGGTTAAGTGGCTTGCCCAGGGTCACAGAGCTACTAAGTGTCTGAGGCTGGATTTGAACTCAGGTCTTCCTGACTCCAGATCTAGCACCTTGTGCCCCACCTAGCAGCCAAAGCTTAAATTTAATTAACTATATTGATGAAGGTTTCTATCTTATTTCATAAGACAGTGCCTCATCACAGAAAATGTTTTTACTATTGAAAAAAAAGCTTTATTGCTAATTAAGCAGAAAGACCAAGGATTATATCAGCCTGCAAACTGTTACTCCAGTAATTTTCAAGGTTTTGCCACACAGATGTCCCTATTATATTAATTTCCAGTTTTAGATTATTTCTATTAATGCCAAGAAAAATGCTGGATAGATTTTTGTTTGCTTTGTTTATTTGTTTAGCCCCAGAAGAGGCCTGTATATTGGCTGCTTGAGTGACCTCTACTGGTGTAGGGAAGGGCAAGAGCCTACTGCAGATATCCTTTGATACATATGAATTCAGTATAGGGAGAGTCAGGGAGCAAATTTCACGCAATAAAATTTAGCTTGTGGAATTTTGAACCTTTTCCCTTTCTCCCTTAATCATGCCGCTGTTACCACTATTATAGATAGTAACAGTGATATTTGGTTGGCTCTAGAGGCAAGGCATCTTCAATTTTTAAATTTAAATTAGTGGAAAATTGGGTTCTATGTATAGCACTTTAAATATAACTTTTCAGGAATACTCTTCCTTATAATAATAATAACTGACATCATACAGTCTTTTAAGGCTTTCAAAGTGTTTTACTTGAGTTATGTTATTTGGTCTCACCTAATGAAGTGTACTTGTAGTAAAGATTTGTAAGAGTTGAAGGAACCAAGTACTATGATTTTCATAGAATTAAAGAATTTCAGAATTTGAAAGAACTTCAGAAGTCACACTGTCCTACCCAGTGTCTGAACAAATCCTGCCTCTGTCACTTACTACATGTTGGCCCTGGGCATATGTTTCACCTTTCTGTGCCTCCATTTCTTCATATATAAATTGGTAGTAATAGTACTTGCGTTATCTTCTCCCTGCCCATGTTTACTGTGAGGAAATTATTTCTAACTTTAAAGTGCTATATAAATGTAAGGGTTTTTTTGGTGGTGGTGGTAGTGATGATTTAAAAGCATTACTATTAAAGTAACTTTGAAAATTCTGGGAAAGTATTTTTTAAGGTAGGATATTCTGTGCAATCCTGCTTGTATTCTTAGTTTGTTTAGCAAATTCTTTCCTTTCTTACATGATACAAAAGTTTCAATCAGTCTTTCATTTCTCACAAATTCCTAATTATTTGCGTCTTAGTTAATGATATTTTTCTATACTCATCTATTTCCCTCACTTTAAAACCTGTCCTTCCAAAATAATATTTTCAGAGAGGTGTTCATTATGGTATTACCCAGTAAAAATAGGATACAAGTTATCTATTTAGATAGGATACAGTTAGTAAAAATAGGATACAAATTATCTATTTAGAAATGTATAAAAAGTTACTTTAGGGAAAGTTGCAAAAAAAACATTAGATTACATAGGATTACAAAAGGATTAGATTACATAAATGTCAATTATGTAGTTTTTTTTTTAATAACAAACATCTATTGATTTGTGATTTCACAAGGTCAGGGTCAGAGCTGTAACTAGGCATGGAGACTAAAGCTTTTTCTCAGGGTGCCAACATCCAGAAGAGTTTCTTCTCCACCCAGGTTCCTCCCAACCATCCTTGTACCTCACAGCTCTCCATTGGCCATGCCATACAGCAGAGCGGTTCCTACCTTCCCCCAGCCCTATGGTGATGTCTCCAGGGCCCCAGCACTTTTGCTTCCTATCTCCCATCGTAGGCTCACCTTTCCACATTGCCATGTAACATATACCTAGTGCTTCCCTGTCATTTTAGGCGCTCAAGGGACTCAGGTTGCACTTTTTTGGGGGATGGGTCTGTCCTCTAGTGAAATGACACCAAATTAGGCAAGCAGCTGCCTTAACTTCATTTAACTAAGCTTGTCTTTTGTGTAAGAATTCTTATTACAGCTCCTATCAAAGGTGTCACTGAAGCCTTAATGTGCTATAGGTGAAGAGTTCATCATGAATCTGACTCCATTTTAGGCATTAGGAGAAAACAGAGGAGGCTTAATTCAACAAAAATTTTATTAAGTGCTTACTGTGTATGAGAGGTAGAGATATACAAAGTTTAGGTAAAACTTGGTACTTGACCTCATGAAACATATAGATTAAAAGAAAATATGTACAGAAATAACTAATACAGATCACAGAAACTTGGAGGTAGAAGGAATCTCAGGAATTATGTAGTTCAACTCATGCTTAAGAAGGAATCTATTATGCAGAATCCCTGATAAATGGTCATTAGCCTCCAGTGAATTCTGAATTCTGAATTGAAAAAGCTCTTTCTATTTTTATACAGCACTAATCATTAGGAAATTTGTCCTTAAATTGACCTGAAGTTAGCATCTGTGCAACCTGACCCATAGCTCTGAGTTTTGCTCTCTAGGACTGAGAAAAAAATGATCTTCCACCTGACAGTCCTTTAAATATTTTAGGATGATTGTCTTGTCCACTAAGACTTCTGTTTGATGGCCTAAACATCCCCAGTTCCTTCAACTAACCCTTGTTTCACATCGCTTTTGGGTGCCATTGTAATTCTGGTTGGCCTTCTTTGGATGTGAACTCACTTGTCTGTGTCCTCCCTAAACTGTATTTTTCAGAACAGAACACAGTATTGGAAGTGGAAGTACAATGGGATGAGCCCTTTCCTCCTTTAGGGCATTAATGCTTCGATTAAAGCAGCCTAGGGGTGTGTTAATTTTTTATCTGCCATGCCATGCTGTAGACTCAATTTGAGCTTGTAGTATATTAATAGAGACCACATATGGATACTGACTGCTTTAAGATGTGCAAAATGTTTTACTTCACTTTGAACTATGTATCATAACTATTATTATCCCCATTTTCATTGGAGGAAAGTAAGGCTCAGAAATTAAGTGACTTGGCCAAAGTTATACTGTAATTCATGGTACAAAGTCATATTGAGTTAGAGGTGTCGCTTAATCCGTAATCTCCACTGATTTTAAGGTGGGTGCTCTTTGAATTGGGTGCTTTTGTGCAGTATGGCTACTACTATCCTCATAGTCAGCCATCCTATATAGGTATATTTGTGATAAGGGTCAGCATCTTTCCTGCCTGGAGGGACAATCTGAATAGTAAGTTCCATGAAGACACCCTAGGCTACATATTTGAGGCAGTAACTGTGACACATGGCCCATCAGTCTTGGGGAATGTTTCACAGCTGTAGTTATGATGTCTTTTCAGCCCTCACTGACTTGAGATAGGTCACCCTAGGCACATTGGCCTGAGCTTCCTTTCAGCCAATTTGGAAGGCCCTTGTTTGAATTGTTGGTTTTTAGGTGTTCTAGCTTCTATTTCACTAACCTGATAACTTTGCCTTCCTCCAGGCAAGGAAATATAGACAGATCAAGATAATGTTCCCATTATCTCAAAAAATCTGGCTATAGCACCACTCCAACATGAAACAAAGATACAAGGGGTATGCTAGAGCCAGTTCATATTGGATCAAGAGAGCTGATTGTTAAAATTTCAGTGAGTTACACATCAGGGCTTGATTTATTATTTTGTTAGCTGTCTAGACTTAATCAAGCAATGGAGAAAATATTTAAAATGCTGATTAAACATTAAAGTGTGTTATAAGTAGTCCTCTCCCCCCCAAAAGCCAGTTGTTAAACAATTACCAGTATCCCCCCTCCCCCTGGATAAATCCACTAATCATACAGCTATTTGGGAGGAATTAGATTGGGAGTTAAGAAGAGATGAGTGAAATGATCATTGAGCAATCAAGTTACACTTGAGATTAGATAGCATTGTAGTGGACCCAGTCAGTAAAATATTTTAACTTTCTCCAGTTTAGGGTTTTAAGCAGGGCAAAGGTCAGAGGACAGAGGACTAGCAAAGGCATCATTGAAATTTTTGATCTCGGGGTCCACAATAGGTAGGCAGGTAGGCAAATGAAGGCAAAATGTGAGAATACGGTGAGAAAGCAGCACTGGATATCACCATGAATGCAGTATAAAGGCCAGGTTCAGTAGGCTTGTAGGAGGGGCAGCAAAAAGAAAGGAAGTTATGGTCAGAAAAGGGAAGGTCAGAGGCAAAAATATTCTGAGTAAGAAAGACTTCTTAGGAAACAGAGGAAACCTGAATATGCTGGTAGGTTGTTAGGAAAATCCTAAAGAGGAGTAGATATCAAGGTCCCTGGAGTTGAGGAAGCTGTGAAAATGTGAGGTCATTATATTTAAATGAATAATCATAAGCAAGAGCAATCTGAGGAACCGGGGGTTCAAATTCTGGCTCTGCCAATCACTGCTCTTTTAACTGTGGGTGAATCATCTCACCTACCTGAACCCTAATTTCTGAAATTATAAAATGGGTGGACCAGGTGATCTCTAATCATCAAGTTTAAAACAAATAAACTTTAGGGTCTTTAAATTGCTAACATTCCATAAGTCTAAAGAGGGCACTAAACCCCAAATCATGCTGTACAGGAAATGCTTTATGAAGAATTCACAGAATTCTAAGTTATCCTCCCTATTTTAATTTTTCTCTTTTTCCACATACCCTCAACTTCTCTCCCTACTTATTTCTTCCTTCTCCTCTCCTCCCTTCTCCTTCCTCCCAATAAGCAAACTGGATTGGCTATCATGATTTAGAGTAATTATGCACACATTTTTCTTGGCTTCTAGATCAAAATGAAAATTGGCAATATATGTAGTATATACAGGTGATAGGAGCAGATACAGGGCTTACTGATAGAATCTAGATGTTTCAAGTTAAAGCTGGAATGACAGAGAACAGAAATTTCCTTTAACTTATAGCTTTTCATGAAATAATATGTATTTAGCCTAGTCTTGTAGTAAGATGATGTCAACATTATGGATTCTCATGACTTTTATCTGTGTTCAGTATTTCTAGTGATATTTCCAAGCACCAGAGCTTTTGTTCTGTTTTGCATTTTACTGGCTGACCTCCCACTTGCATAGTTTAAACCCTCCTCTCCCCCGCCTTCCCCCTCCCCCCCCCAATGACATCTATTCCTTCCACTTAAAAATGAACTTGGAACACAATTACATTTGGCCAGATTCTGGAGATTTTCTGACTCCCTTTTGAATTGCCTTCCCAAACTTAGTGTCCCAGCTTGTATGGCCTGTTTAGTTCTTAGGTTTCACAATGTGCTAATGTGCATAATGACTTTGAATGGCTAGAAAGAAGTGTTGTAACCAGAGTTCTACTCAAATGTACAGCAGTTGGCTCTTAAATTGTCAGGCGAAAGAAATATATATGATTTTTACAGGAATAGTGTTTTCTGAAAAGGTTTTCATTTTTTCCCCATTCTTTAGCTTGGTATCTATGTTTTTCTTTAGGATCTTCATCTGAATTTTATAATGTGCTTTTCTGAAATAATCCAGATGTTGACAGTGAAATCTGAATTTATTTTCAACTATTAATGTTGACATTTCATTCGTGAAAATTAAATTCAGAATTATTGTTTGAAAAAAGCTGTACATACCAGGTCATTTATTTTGAGCCTGATTGGAGGCCTATCTAATGATAAGCTTTTTAATCACTTTGAAATATGTCAAACTCAAAACTTGTTATTATTAAATTATAAGTTTAAAATACAGTTGAAGGTTATGAAAATGTATGCTTCAGAATTTCAGGTATTTTGATATACAACTATTGACTTTAAACTCCCAATGCATATTTTTTTAAAAAGTACTCTGGAAAAACTTTCTTCAGAAACATTAATGCAGAAATCTTTTTTGACTGAAATTTGTGGTCCTAATTTGTAAATAAATAAAACTTCATTTAATGTAGGAGATGTTAATAATGTAGGAGAAGTAGCACAGTCATTAATAAATAGGTTTTGACAATCCAATTAGCACTTGAGTATAACAAGAATAAAGATAACTAGATATTTTCTTAAAAGTTAATGACATTTTTGTTATGTTAATAACAATGTAGAAAGTAATTTTGAATCAAACCCATCAACTATAAAAGGACTGGTTGTACAGCCCTTCTTTCACTTTTGTTTATTCCGTATGATACTTTGTAAGTTAGCAACAAGCGTTTATTAAGCACCTACTACATGTCAGGAACTGTGCTAAGTGCTGGAGATATAAAGAAAGGAAAAAAATAGTTTTTGCTCTTGAGGAACTTGTAGCCAGAGGGAGAGACAACATGCAAACAAGATATATACAGTATATTAAAATTAACCAATAGAGTAGGCTCTAGCATCACCCTCTCTCCAACCTCTTTAATGGTCATATAATCATAGAGTGTTGTTCTTGGAAGGGATCTTAGGAGTTCTGTAGTCCAGCCCCTACATTTTTCAGATGAGGAAACAACCCCAGAAAAATGAAGTGATTGGTTCAAAGTCACAAGGCAAGTTAATGGTAAAAATCAAGATTCAAACCCAGGCCTTTCTTCTCCAGTGATAGCACCTCTTGTTCTACTACCACGGTACAAGAGAAAAAGGTAGGTAGATAACACCTGAAAAAAAACCAACAGTATTTTTTTATGTAAGTCTGGAAAGTTAGAGAGTAGGTATGACATAGCATTCTACGAAGAATAAGTAAGATATTTAGTCTGTACATTTTAAAAGACAAGAAATGCAAGAAATTAATAGGATGATTGGAAGTAGACTGGTTTGTTATTTATAGATAGCAGTGTATAATATAACAGAAAACCAAAAGCATAGTTTAAACGCTATAATTTTTATATATACTCAAAAGTCTATCATAATTTTTTTTCATCATCTGAAGCAGTGTTTAAGTTACTTGTGTAAATGATATGAGGTACAGATATTAGATTTTCATTTCTGGAATTCATTTTAAGTGATATAATTTTTTTCCAATGATTTGAGATTTACAACTTCAGAAAAATTCACATTACATATCTTTGTATGTAGTGTTAACATGTGCACAAGGATGGAAGTAATAACCTACAAACCAGAGTGCTGCAGAAGTAGCCAAAGATGAATGAGTAGCTTCATTTTAATTTAAAGATCCTGGTGCTTCAGTGTTAGAAGGGACCTGAGATGTTATCTAATAATTGATAAGTTTTAGAACTCAAAGGCAACTTGAAGATCATCAAATGCAACCCTTTTATTTTTCAGAGGGGAGAAAGGGTGTGTGTGTGGGGCGGGGTGGGGGTGGGGGGGAGGTTACTTGCCCAAGATGACATAGCGTATTGCAGGCAGACTTTGGACTAAAACCTTTTATTTTAGGAATTTTGTGTGCTTGCAGTAACATTTTAAAGACTCTGAAGCCTGAAATTAGAGTGTTTTTTCTCCCCACCATGGTAGTTTGTTTTCTGCAGATGGTTTAAAAAAAGTCTACCAAAATTATTTTCATAATTTTACAATAATAACTAGCATTTATATAATTTTTTTTTAGGTTTGCAGAGCACTTTACATATATTATCTTGGTCAGTAGCAGCTGTGAGTTAAATTTTCTAATTTAACTGAATTAGGACATTTAATTTTTATTATAAACTTAAATGTCAACAAAAACCTCAAACAAGCACATTAAACAAAGTGTAAAATCTTACCCAAGTCCCCTATCTTTTAACAAGTCGAAACCAAAAAAATTAACAAAAGCAAGAAGCAACCAAACAAAATGCTTATGGTCAATGTTACCTTCCAGGTCTCGCCTAAATTCTTCAAACTTTGTCCCTGTCCTATAATTTTTTTCTTTTCTTCATTTAAAAAAAATGGGTTGTAGTCAAAGTGTATGCAGTTCTGTTAATTGCTTTCAACTCTGTTTCAGCTTGTATAGTTTTTTTAAAAAAGCATTTTCTTGTATGTTTCATATTTTTCTCTTTTTTGGCACTGTAATATTCATTATATTAATGTACTTATTCAGTCATCTTCCAATTGTTGAACAGATCTAACTTTTTGGAAAGCTATAGAGTAGCTATGGATATTTTTGTATAGATAAGTCTTTTCTTCCTTTTATGAGATTTTTGTGGATTTGAATCATGTAGTCAAAAGGTCTGATACATTTTATAATCTTATTTACATATTATTCCTTAAATGTTTGCCTCAGTCCACATTCCCAATAACAATATATTAAAGTAGCTATTTCACAAAAATCTTGCCAACATTGGAATTTATCTCTTTTTATTTGCATTTTTGCAATTCTAATAGATTTAAAGCAGTATATTAAAATTTTTTTGATTTATATTTCTCTGGTTTTTAGCATCATTTTATCAGGTTGTTAGCGGTTGGAATTTCTTCCTTAAATTGCCTACATTCATTTGATCACTACTTTATTGAGGAGTGTGTATTATTGTACATTTTATACATATGCATCTGTCTCTTCCTGTTAGCAGGCCAATGTCTAGAATACTTACTTCAAATATTGTTCCTAATCTTTCTTTTTATTTTCATTTTAAAGACAGTGTTTTCTGTTGTGAAAAAATTCTTTAATAAAATCAAAATCATTGATTTAGTATCCAGTGATTTCATCTACTGGTAAAAATGCTCCTCCTCCAGAGTTGAGATAAATAAATATATTATTCTTTTTTCTTCCAGTTTTCCAAAATAACTTTAAAAATCCTTAAATGCTGATTCAGCTAGAGTTTATATGGTGTGTGATGTGGAGCCAATCTGTTTGTTTTTTGCACAGAGCTATCTGATTTTCCCAGTAATTTTTGTTAAGCTGATTACATTTCTTAGTGTTTTTTGAGCATCTGAATTATTACCCATTTGTTATTGATGTCACTTCTAAGCCCAGAGCAGTAGATTTTGGGTTATTAAAGGATTTTTTAAAAAAAATGCTGCAGTTATAGGATTTTTAGTAATTCTGGAATTAACAGGACCCTAAATTTACAGATCACTCAATGGAAGATTAATTTAACATTATTTTCTAGAAAGAAAGCAATTATAACTTGTTTGCCAATACCTTCCTTCTTACAGAGTTAACCTACCCCTGTGAAAACAGCGTATTTTGCTTTGTAAATGCTCCACCCTGAAATTATGAATATGAGTTATTTTGTAACACAAGTATCCCTAAAGTATGGAAATAAGCAACTGATTTATATGATGTAAATGTGGTGCCTTAAGTGCCCAGAAAAGCCAGTCTGTAACACTTAAAGTCAGTCTAAGCAAGCAAGGAATAAGATCATTTAACATGGCTTTACTCAGTTAAGCAACTTTAAATCAAAAAGATCAAAGAAGGTTATAACTAAAAACAGCACTTTGTGCAGCTTCCCTGTAGAAGCAGGAAGAGGCTAGAAATTACATGTCACCTTCATATCCTGACTTGCTGACCTTGTGCTAGGATCAAGCCCCTCTGTATGCCAGCTGTTACCATTATTAAGATCTTGCCCCTAGGGGTTAAGTAGGAGAAAAACTCTCCTGTCCTATAGGAGAGCAAATACTGGAAGTTCCAGCCCCCTAACATGCCTAATTCAAGGCAATCTGCATGTGCTTGTCATTCAGCCTAGTCTCCAGGCATTGTAAGGGCAGCTCTGGCCAACTTTTCCTTTCTGTTGTGTGGCTGCTGCTCTTGCCGCTACTGGGGTTGCTCCTGCAGTCATTTGCAAATCAGACAGCCCAGGGAAGGGAGCCTGTAGAGATCCTCGAGTGAAGTTTCTTCATTAGGCTGAAAGGTAGTAAGTACATTTGTTCTTGTTTTTAAACATGTGTGTTTTTTATTTTGGTAAGAATAGTTTAACATCCAGCTTTGTTCTTTGTGCTTGCAATGGTAATTCTGCATTTCAAACTACTGGAGCCCACACATTTACCAATGTAAACTTTGAATGAATGCATTTAAATCATGTTGAGTTTATTTGAATTACAGTCTTAGGCTGGAAGGTAATGTAAGCAGATTTTTTGGCTGGTAAGAAAGTTCTGTATTCATGGACTTGAAGATAGTATAAGAGTACCTTACCGATTCTCATACTAATATATAAAGTAGCCTAAAAATATTTTATACTTTGTTTGCCTTGTTAGTGTTCTCTTTACCACTCAGTAAAAAAAATAAAACTGGAAAATTAGAGAAGGAACAGTTAATTTGTATGTCTATATTTGTTACATATGTAGCGAATTATCTATCTATCTATAGGTAGATAGATAGATATCTTTCAATGTGTAAAGATGATATCTTGATTCAGATTCCTTCCTGGGAGCTGCTCAGACAGCAAGCTAAATTCTATTAAGTACATTCCAATAGGCCATATACACTGATTGGTATGTGAGTTCTTTTCAAATGATTTAAGTGTTACCTATGTTGTAATTTTGGCAACATTTTATCTAGAGCCCAACTAGATTATTCTTTGAATTAGAAGAAAAATAATTTGCATAATTTTTTGTATTTTTTAAAAATGAAGACAAGTAATCATATATAAACTTTAAAAATCTATAGTTAATTCAAGTGTCAGAATAATTTTCAGACTTGGTTAATATATGAGATTTTTTCCCCTTGGGCTAGTAGTAGGAAGTATGTAAGGGTTTGGGGGGAAAAGAGATGCTACTGATAAAGGTTGATGAAAAAAAACTGAAGCTTTGTTTTAATTAACCTATTACATACCAGTCTGACAACCCCTTCAGCAAGACCCAATGATACTGATCAACTCATAGACCCGCTTTTACAGTTTTTAAAAAATCCTTCTAAGTACAATATGTGGAATATTGTTGTTGAAAGAAATAGCATAAAATGCATCCCCCTTCCCCTTTTTTCACAAAGTAGTATTATTTTAGATCATGGAACTTGTAATTATGAAAACTTCAATTCCTTTTGATGAATGGTAATGGAAAGTCACTAAGCTATGTAAATAAGCTTTAAAGTTATGACAGTGCTTTGCTTGTAGGCAGTGGATTTTACCACTTTCCATGCTCTTAAGTCTACCAAGTTATTTCTACTTTAAAAGTTTATGTAATGACTTTCTTTTCCCCCTGTTTATTTTTTAGTTCAAGCTTAAGTATTAGACTGCTTGAATCGCCTCAAATTCTGCTTGCTCAGTTATACCCTTTCATTTTAACTGTTTGTTAAACCATATGAAAACAAGGCAGGATTTTTTTTTGTGTCTTACATATCTGATTCTTGGTCTAAAAGGTGAACCAGATCACTCACTACAGAGGTGTAACAGCAAGATACTGACATTTGTTATAAATAGCATATAAAATATGTTATGATAAATTATATTATAAAAATATAAAATATAATAAATTATAAGCACACCTTAAAAACTGAATTTAGAAGCACTCAGAAAAATGTCTCTGTAACAAACTCAGCTGATTTGCTACAAGACACCATGTTTATTATTCTTTTTAACAAATGAATTTATTCCATAATGTAATCTAATGCCAAGTCAAGAAGTTTTTTCAAAATATTACACCTTCAAAAGCCCTACACGAAATTTGTATGAAACAGATAAATCTTGTTTATGCAAAAGTGATATCATATTTTCTTTTGGTTATATTTACTATTTTTTTTTTTTGGTTCTCTCAACTGCTTATTAGCTGTGGAAACTGAAGGTAGTAACAATTTCACTGAAGTCATTTTAGGGGAGATCCAACTCAGAGAGGGAGCTATAGGTTTGACATGTAACCCCTGTACCAGAGCCCAGTGCAGGAAATAATAAGTCATAGGTTCTAAGGCAAAAGCAGATTCTTAACATGTCACACTTTTGGAAGAGGAAAATAAACAACTCATATTTGCTCTGGAGGTTAAGGAAAGGCAAGAGGAAGAAACAAGAGCTCTTTTGTTTACTAAATCTTAATCTCTGTTTTTTAAAATTATCATTTTAACCAAACTATTGTTCTAGCTTGCATATTTAGATTCCAGAAACCTCCTCTCTAGCTGGGTACACAGTAGGTACTTACTTAAGAATACTTGTTGAATGAAAAAACATTCATCTAGTTAATTGGGAAAAATACAATTTGTTCAGCTTTGCGAGCCGACAAGAATCACATACAAACAACAAATATAAAGTTCATCTAATGAATGAGCATTAGAATGGGATGTATGTAATTTGAGCAGGAGATAAAATAAAGTTTATTAAATTTGTTCCTGATTTTGTAGAAAGAGTTAAACTTAACAATTTAAAGTTTTTTTTTTTAAGTCCTCTTAAACTTGATACCTTCTTAAGGAGATGTCTGTCAAATTAATAAGGATGGCCTTACTTAGGTTACCTACAAACACCTACATTTTCCCCAAGCTATGCCGTAGGCTTTTAAAAAAGTGATACACTTGAAGATTTATTTGCTGGTCTTTGGGCAGCAGGGCATAGCACATCAGGGGAGTTGCTCTAGTGAAATTTCATTTGTTATTTCTAAAACTTCACAAAACAGCAGGGAGTAAGTGCCTGGTATTTGATGCTTGGCGTTTGTGGGAAAAGCCTAGATAATTCTTAATGTAGTATTTAAAAACAACACACCACCACCAAAGTCAAACAGCTTTTAAGTGCTTTATGGTGATTGATCTCAGTTTTTGGCTTCACAGAAGACATTTAGAAAATTCCTTCACATCCCATTGATTGTCTGCCAATATGTGGGAATAGAATTTTCTTAGTTTGATTTGCACTCTTCCTCTCCCACAGGACTCTCTCCTTTAAATCGCTAATTATTGGGTCTTCGTGATGTTTGAGGTATTACAAATCTGTAAAAATGGTGGGCATGCTTGTGATCTGTTCAATAACATTAGTGAAGCCCAGTAATGTGATACTGCTTCTTCTCCTGGAGAAGAGAGACGTGACAGACGTTACTTAATTGTAAAATTTACCCATTTAAAATTCTAGTTAAGGCAAAATAGCTTCAAATGAAAACTTATGGCCTGGAGAGAGAACTGTCACTTTTTGAGGGTCTTGTTTATTACTACAGCATCAAGTGGCCTTTATTTGGCAGAGATCTGAGGGAAGATAATGGGCTGGGTGTCTGGAAGCCGGTTGTGACCTTAGGATTAAAAGGTTTAAGATGAATTAAAATACAGTTAGAAGTTTTGACTTTTTTTTTAATGGTACTAAACTTGGGAGAACATGTTTTTATGGAAGTGCTTTTAGACATCCCATTTGGGGGCTTGAATAGAAGCTGGGGATATAATTTCTCATAAGTCATCAAATAAACTAATTAGTCAAATTAGCTGTTTCCTAAATTCTCTTCAAAACTTTGATAAATATTGAAGCTATGTGACAGCTTCTTCCAAATTTTCAGTATATCATTGCAAACGAAGTCTGCACTGTTGTCACTCTAACTGCAAGCATTTGACCACATGGCCTTTCTTGAGCTGATGTTGTGTTAAAGCTTTTCTTCTCTCTCTCTCTCTCTCCCCCAGTCCCTCCAACTTTAAAGTGAAGGAAACTTCTTTCACTTACAGCCAAAGAAACAGGTGAAGTTAATCCAAATGCTAAGACACATCCAACTTGATGAATCAAATCCAAGTTCTTCATAACATGCTGCAACCTTCCTGTTTCAGGCATCATTTCCGGAGTGCTTAACATTTGAGGTGGCAGCTGCTACCTTAGTGTAAACTATTCAGCATTAATTGTACAAATTATAGGTCGCTCCCCTTACTCCTTGCCTTTTTAGTGGCATGAACTTTTTTTTTTTTACAATAGTCTTTTCAGGAGCCAATACAAGGCTTTAAATAAGTGTCTTCAAAAGAGTTAGATACCTACTTAAATTATACTGTTATTCTTGTTCAGTTGTGTCTGACACTTTGTGACCCCATTTGGGGTTTTCTTGGTGGAGATACTGGAGTGCCTTGCCATTTCCTTCTCCAGCTCATTTTATAGATGAGGAAACTAAGGTACACAGGGTTAAGTGACTTGCCCAGGGTCACACAGCTAGTAACTGTCTGAGGACAGATTTAAACTCAGGAAGAGGAGTCTTCCTGACTCCAGGTCTGGCATTTTATCAACTGTGCCACCTAGCTGCCAAATTGTACTAGTACTTTCTAATTTCATTAAGTCATACTTGAAACACTCAACGGAAGAAAGCATTTCTACCTTTCATTTGGAATTGTAGCTATATTGAATATTTTTAAGGTATGCATTACATCAGTTGTACAAATTACCATTAATCCTCAGAGACTTAGGTCTTAAAAAAAATTAGCTGACTTGACAGAAGTCAGACTTGGAAAGTATAGGAATACTAATAAAAGCAGATGACCCACTTGCAGTAATATGCTTTTCCCCCAGGATATTAATGTTTACTTTAGTTAGGTGCATTGCTTGGTATAAGTGGTAGAATTATATGGCTTGGTAATTTTAAATGAGATACTTTTAAAAAAGCATATTAGCAAGACTACATTGATTTTCACAGCACGCAATGTTAATAATGCCCTTAGAAAATCCCTTTAGGGGATGTTTCTGCTGATTTTGAGAAAGATGCAATTGCCTAGCCAGGTGTGGATTTCCAGAAAAAAAAATATACTGAGGACATACTCTAAAGTTCAATCTGCATTAGTAACATTTTCTTCATCCCTTTGTTGTTGTTGGTCCTTTGTTTTCAAAGAGGACCAATGACATCATCACAGGGTGATGTCTTGACTTGCATGTGAAGTGGATTTAAGTTAGGTAGAGTTGTGCAAAGTTGGCAGCCTCACTGTCTTCCATGGTCATCTTCCAAAGTTGAATAGCAAGACAAAAATCAAGATGACTGTTGGCAGTGGATGATCTTGGTGTCTTGGATGGATCTTGACCATTCACAATACCTGCTTCAGCCACCTTCATGACCACTGGAATAAATTGTTCTCATCCACCCATTCCACTGGGGGAAGTTTTCCTATGCTTGGGGTAGATACTACCCCCCCCAACTCACTAACAGATTTGAGACCAGTCAGTTACCCTCAACCTGGTTTAGCTCATTGGTTTTATTGTGGTGTGGTTGCTGCGCATGCTGCAGCTTCTTGGAACCAACACCAACAAAAAAATAAATCAAGCCTTGATTTGTAGTATTTGCCAATTTCTGAGTTGTAAATGCTCACACTGAAAAATTAACAGTCAGCTCCTTAACTGACTCCAACATGCCACTCTGCTTGTCAGTTCTTCTAGATTTGAAATCACCCCCTTAATTTTGAACTAAAATTTCTCCTCCCTTACACGCATTAGCTCATTCTTGTTGGAGATGGTAAAACAGAAGGAAAACAAAATGAGGAAATTTAGATTTTGGTACATAGACTAACAGTATTACCTTGAAACTTTTCCTTTTGAGAGTTTATGTTCTATTTTCTAGCATTTCTACACACCTAATCATGTGAGTGTGTGTATATATATATATAAAATATGTATGTGTATATATATATATATATAATATATATATGTATATATACATATATATGTGACTATTGGTTGCTAATATGAGATAAATACATGTATTATGTATTCACGGCAGCTTACCTAATTTCTAATTTCCATATGGTCTACATACTTTCACTTTACTATTGTAGTCAGATTTGCAATGGCTAAGTATGTTGACTGCAGAAAATATCTTTCTGAGATTAGTTTACTTTTGAACTGTTCATCTGAATAAAATAAAATTCATTTACCTTCTTGGGTTTTTTTTTTTTCCTTTCTGTTCTGTCGATATTAGGCAGCAGTAGGATAGCTGTACTGAGTGAATGACCACAGACAAGTGCCTTAGGCTACTCTGTAAGACTGACGTTTATAGAGAAGATGCTGACCTGTACTGATTGATACAAGTTACTCAACAGGAACTCCCTATGTCAATGGAATTACAGGTCTAGGCCAAAGAAAAAACATTGTTACATGTAGAGATATATGTAAAAATATGAGGGCCGTGTTAAAGAAAAAACTGAAGAAATTTGGAATATAAAATCTCTCTGTGGATATTTGTTTATAATTGATATTTTTAAAGGCTTTGTAGAAAATCCAAAAAAAGTGATATTGGTTATTTGCTATATCAGCGTTAGAGCCGTTCTTATCTATCTATTCCTACTTATATGCATTTGTGCTGTGAGAACTTTGGCAAAGAGGGGACTAATGAGCTCTTGGGACATAATAATGATAATACTTCCTTTAATGATTCCCTAGAAATTTTGTTGCATTATCAGCATCAATGTAAATAAAGTTTATCCCATAACTCATTATTTCCACATTCTTAACAGACCCTTATAAAAATGTAATGATTGTAAAACAGAAAGCTTGGTTTCATTCTGTCCTTGGTTTGGATTCACACAAAATTGTTTCAGGTTGCTTTTTTGTTTTCATTTGAGCAAAGCTAGTGAAAGGAACAGAACTGAATTTGATACTAGGTAATCCTTTGTAGTCTAGGAGGCTTTGAAAAATGTATGAATCCCTGGATACTTTAGGGGACATATTTAACATAACTGAAAGCAGAATTCCAGAACTTCAAAGTAAAAAAAAAAATCACTACATAATACTTCAGCAATCTTTAAGATCAAATTAAAGTTTTTCATGAGAATTGTACGGAAAATAGTAAATAGTGCCACAAGTTCTAATGGAAATAATATAATTCATGGTGTATGTAGCCTTTCTCTCAGCATTTATTCCTTTCCTATTAGGGAAAGAGAATGTCTCCAATGTGCAAATGGGTTATGCTGCAATAGCTGGTCAATAAATAAGTTATTTTTCTCATAGAACAATGGGTGCATAGCCCCTAAATCCTATTGAATTTGTAGCCTACTTTCTTTAACTTTTTTTTTGAAATTTGTGTCATTTAAAAAAAATATTTTATATTTTCTTAAAATGACACATCTTAAATTTAGTAATTTATTACAAATTTGTGGGGTTTTTCCTGGATTGAAATTTTGATAACACAACATTGTGTCATGTAACTGTATACTATTGTATTGTGAACAAATCATTACATGCACTTATTCCTGCCGATGCATGCTGGACTTCCCAACAAAGCTCAATATGCTCCTGCCAACACTTGCTTGTTAAGACCTGTTGGTGGACTTGGCCACTGATAGGTTATAACTTGCGTTTTGTGTGTTTATTTGGAAAATGATGTAATCACTATGACTTTAACTGTTATGCAACAGAAGAAACAGCTACAGATGGTTTTTCAAAATTTTCTTATCTTTTCTTTCCTTATGCTTCCACTGCCCCTTTATTTTTATTCAAAGCTCCCCAATTGCACCTGGGGCTACTAATGCCCCCCTATCATTCTGGCACCCCAGGGGGCAGTATCATGCACTTTGGGAACATATAGGGGAGAGTGCTGGATTTGAAGTCAGATGACCTGTGATCTTGGACTAGTCATGGAGTCTTTCTAGGTCTCAGTTCCTTCTCTGTGAAGTGAATAGTTTGAACAGAAAGATCTCTTTCCGGTCTAAATTTGTGATTGCATGATGCCTGGGAAAGAAATTAAGACTATGGATTTCTTCTTAAATCTATTTTTATAGAAAATGTTTTTGAGATAGCATGGTGGGAGGAGGTAGTAGGCTTTAAGGTTTTGATAGAAACCTGTTAATTGCTCATTCAACCTCCCAAGCAGGTAGTTTCTGGTGGAAAGAAAAGGCAAGGAAGGTTTCAACCAAAATAACAACAAACAACAATAATGATAGGAGGGCAAGTTCACTAAAGATAAATTCTCACTGAGGAGCCCCTACCACCAGAGGCTGCCCCTGCACAGCTATCAGGTTGTTAGCTTACTTTTTATTCACAGGAGCCACAGAGCTTAGTCTTCTGCAAATAGGGAGGGCAAACGTGGTATGTTTCTGTTTCTGCCCATACCCATAGAACCACACAAAACGGTGAGTCTCTCTACTAGCAGAGACTGTGAAAGGACTAAAACAGGGGCTCCAGACCACATGTGACCCTCTAGGTCTTCAAGTGCAGCCCTTTGACTGAATCCAGGCTTCACAGAAAACATCTTTTTATTACAGGGATTTGTTCTGTGAAATTTGGATTCAGTCAAAGGGCCATGTTTGAGGACCTATTTGTTCTGTGAAGTTTCATTCCATTAAAGGGCCACACTTGAGAACCTGGAGGGCCCTGGACTAGAAAATGCCTCCTATTTCTCCAGATTATCAGAAAGAGTGAAGCGTCTATCCACATCCAGAGAAAGAAATTTGGATTCTGAATGCAGATGGAAGCACGCTATTTGCCCTCCTTTTCTTTTGTTGTTTTGTTTTGTTTCTTCTTTCTTGTGGTTCCTCCCATTAGTTCTATTTATTCTTTGCATCACAACTGATGTGAAAATATGTTTAATATGAATACATAAGTAGAGCCTATATCAGATTGTATGCCATCTCAGGGAGAGGGGAGGAGAACGAAGGGGAGAAAATTTAAAACTCAAAATCTTATGGAAGTGAATATTGAAAACTAAAAATAAATAAATTAATTATATAAAATTTTTTTTTTAAAAATAGTGAAGCATTCCTGAAATAATCGAAGTGATTCAAAGGGAAAACAAAGTGGAAAAGAAAGAATCTGAAGAAACAGAAGGAAATCCCAACCTATGGCAGGAGGTTGGAGGGTCAAAGAAAGGAACACAGAAACAAAGAACGGAAAAGGACCAATGAACCTGTGAAGCTGTACCAATGAAACTCTTTCACTGAGGTGGAAGCTGTATCCTGTGAGGAAGAAACAGCTTCTTGTGCCCCAGGAAATCTACAGGTACTGCCAGAAGAGAAAAGACCAAGTCGTGAGGTACTGAGATGGCCAAGTGTTACTGATCTGACCACCCATTTCAGCTTATGCCTCTTGCCCATTTTTAAAGGGAAAATAGATAGGCAAAGAGATCTACAACAGTAGATCCAATACAACATTGTGCTGGAAGAAGTATTGGAAGAAAGATTAATGTTATAAAATCAGGTGGCTCTTGAGAAGAGCAAGAAGAAAATGATTGTTCACATAAGGAACAATTATATTTCCTTATTTGCAACCATCTTTTTAATAGATTGTACCTCCTATTTCATTTACTATAACAACCTGGCATGGATTTGCTCATCTCTGCACTGTAGGATTTGCCTTACTATTTAATATTAAATTTGACTTGAAATAGGAGGTACAAGTAGAGTTGTGAATTTATCCAGCCATTTGTGAAAGCAGTTTAGAACTTTTCTTCCCAAATTAATAAACTGACCATCCCTTTTGACCCAGCAATACCATTATTAGGCCTGCACTCAAAACAGATTAAAGAAAAAGGAAAAGGCTTCATATGTACAAAAAGAAAAATTATAACATCTCATTTTGTGCTGGCAAAAACCCAAAACTAAGGTGGTTCCTTTCATTTGTAATGACTGAACAAATTATGGTATGTGAACGTGACAGAATATTAGTATTATAAGAAACAAGAGAGGGGACATTATCAGAGAAACCAGTTTTATGGGTGTGGAGGGAGAGGAAGAAGGGAAAGAAAATACGTGCTTGTTAATCAAGAAAAAAGAAGCAATTTAAAATATGGGGGGAGGGTGCAATGGACAAATCTAGGTTACTTCTTAATAACTATCCAATTATCTAATTCATTGAGTGACACCATCATTTTTTAATGGTGCTATGCTCATCTGGATACAGATACATACATATCTTTCACACTAGTCATTTAGATCAAAGAAATTGTCATTGATCTAAATCTTAGTTTTTGCATTTTACCACCTGGAATTTCAGGTCTCTTATTAACATGACAGAGATGACAACTCAGTCTTCTGTAGGTGTGCATCCCTTTGTTTCCTCTCCTGAGACTTAAGGTGTTGATGATGTCACAGAATAAGTAAAATCGCTTCTCTCTGTATTGTTCTTGTCAAACAAACCCTATTACTTTACTTACAATGTTGATATGTAGTATCTTAGCATCTTTTACATTGTTGTTTTTAGTTTAAACTTCTGACTCCAAAGATGCAGCTATGAAGCTGTATGAGGTTTCTTTCAGGATTCTGTTCCCCAGGAACTTTATAAGCTAAGTAGTTTGGTTGGCTATCATGTGAATTAAGATTATATCATTAGCAAGAATTTAGATGATATAGAATGATGGTTAGCCAAGCTCAGGTAATGCACTCAGGTGTATTGAGATAATCAGTGAGATGTCATTGAATGCCTCAATGGTGTAGTTTTTCCTTATTTGCCAAGTGGAAGATATTTATTGTAAGCATGATTGAGACTGTCACAGAGCAATTAGAGCCAATTGCCATTGAACCATCTAATCCTAGGAGGTCTGGCCTTTTTCTTCCACATTTCCATGCCAGTGATTTTTGATCTTCTCATCAGTTCCTTTCTTAATCGTTGTTATAGTGAAATGATGTCAAGTTACTTTTACTTTATGGAAAGGTTTGAGTCAGTAAATGATCACCCATGCCTCTGACATGTCTGGCACCTGTAAGATGAGAATTGACTGAATTCTGTATCTGGATATGCAGACAATATGAGAAGAGGGATATATTTATCTGGTGTACTAGCCTTTCTTGATGAGTATATTTTCATTATCTTGTACTTTCTAATTTTAAAACATTGTATTGCACAAATTGATAGAGAGTTATCTTGGGGTTAATGAGCTAGATACACCTTAAACCCAAATCACTCTGGCTCTCACTGATTGGCCAACAGTAGGTCCCAGCCCAGGCCTCACTTGGTCATTCTTTGGGTTTTGATGGCTCAGTGAGCAATTGTTTCTCTTTTAGCCAGACACCCTGAGGGTCTTCCCTCCCCAATTGGGCATATAGTACAGGCAAAATGTTAACTGTATTCAGTGAGCAGCTCATTTTTCTGACTAAAAAGATTTAGAATTAATCTGATTAATCCTTACTCAAAAAGCAGGTAAATCCTGTTCAAAATGGTTACATTATGATAGGCATCTGAGAGCTATTCAAAAAATCAACTTATTATATAAGTTCTTTGGTTATTATTAGGCAACATCTTCCTGTGTTATTATTATTTTCATTCTGATTACTTGGTAATCATACAAAACATGGATTACAAAATAATTATTGACCAGAAACCCTGCAATTCAAAACTGCCAAAGCACTTAGGACATAAAAATGCCAGCTGAAAAGGTGAAATTTGAGATTTGAGCTTGCTGACTTTTGATATATTGATATTGGCGTATTATGTTTATGAAAGGCAGGAAATTCACTCAAATAACTTGCTTTAGGGACTTATCACATTTCAAGCCAGAACTTAAAGAAGAGCTTTCTTTTGGCAAGTTATATACCTTATTACCCTGGGGAAAACAAGTTATTTAAACACAGATTTTTTTAAAAAAAACTATTCATTTTCTTTTCCAAATTCATTTTAAATTCTTTCCAACTATCTGCCCTTATACACATAACAAAGTGTTAGTATTTGCTGACTTCTATCAAGTCTGGCCTTGTATACTTACTAGTTGTATGACCCTGGGCAAGTCACTTGGCCACTGTCTGCCTCGGTTTCCTCATCTGTAAAGTGAGGATAAGAACAGCACATACCTTGAAAACAGCACATAATGTTTGTAAAACACTTTGCAGACCTTAAAGAATTGTATAAATGCTAGCTATTGCAGTTGTTATTATTATTTCATAGCCTTTCCCACCCTCTTTTTCCCTGGCATACTTCTTTCCTGCCCACTGTGTTACAGCATATGTGGTCAACTGTTTTAAAGAGCAAAACTTTTTTTTAAACTAACAAGCAAGTTGTGTACAGATTATGTAAATTTTATAGGCATGTTATGTTTTTGGCACAGGTTTGAATCATTAATTGGTTTAGTTTATGTGCTCCTTTTTTCCACCCATCCCTGCCTCCCCTGACTCTCCTCTCATAACCCTACCTCTGCTCTGGATCATCTGGCTGACCCATTAGCCCCTCTCCTTGGAATTTTAATGCAAATTCATTCTATACTCAAACTGATTCTAAATGTTCTTCTGGAAGATGAAAATTGCTGCATTTAAGCCACCAGAACCCCCAGCTCAGCTGGATATTCTAGACTTTATCCACAGAAATTCCCTGAGCCTACTTTTCCTCTCTTCTTGCTTTTAATGCTTTTTGATTGACTGACCTTCACAACTGCAGTCTTGATTAGTTCATCTTGGGTTCTCTGCAGCATTACATTATCTTACTCATAAGCCCCAAGCTTCTTTATAAGTCCCAATTTCTTTATGACCATTTTCTTAGCATCAACAGCCTATTTGGATGGCAGAGAGTTTACATCTACCTTGCATCTATTAGCATGTTAAAAATCCTCATTTATCCCACACATATTGCCTTATTGTCATTGTCTTGCTTTTGTTATTAACGTTCTCAAAATTCCATATTTATATTTAATCACATCATTTCAGCCTTTTTCCAGTAGGCAGTTGGTGAGGCAGGACTAGAACTCAGAGACTGGGGCTGGATATATGAATCTGGGAATCCTCTATAAAGTGATGGTAACTGTGGGACCTGGTAAGATCATTGTGAGAGGATATAGAGAGAAAAGTAAAGATATCTTAGGCAGACAGAACCTAAGATTAATCAATAGTTAAGGAACAGTCCATAGATGATTATCAGCAGAGGAAACTGACCAACGCTGCTAAGAGGAGAGGAAAGAGCAATGAAAACCTAGAGAGGAGAGATTATCCAAGAAGATGGCACAATCAACAGTGTGGGTCAAGAGGATAAGGGCTCAGAAAAGGCCTTTGGTCTTAGTGATTATAAGATATCGGTGATCATGTGGGAGATGAAGACTTTAGTTGAGTAACTATTTCAGAAGACAGATTGTATAGAGTTGAGGAATGAGAGAAGAGAAGTGGAGGTAATGAATGTAGACATGTGGGATGATTCCAAGGAATGGAACCAGAGGGGTTGGCTTTGGCAAGGGTCATATTTAGAGCTAAAAGAGACCTAACATCACACAGATGCTAAGTGGCGGAGCTTGGGAGAAACACACCATGGTGGGAACCCCACCTCTCTGACTCTAAATCCAGCACTCTTTCAACCGCACTTACCCAGCATCTGTTTGTAGAAGACAGGACTATAACCCAGGCTGTGATTAGTCCAGCACTTTCTATCATTAGGGTGGAGGTTCCTTGAATCAATTAAGTGCCTCACCTCATTTAAAGTACCTACCTTAATCAGGTGAGAGCAACCCTATTGCTCTAATCAATTGAAGGCATTAAAAGAGGTGGAGAAAAGCTTTTGATATGTTTAGAAGGAATGAAAGCCATTGGATGGAATGAAAAGATACTACACAGCAAGTGTATTGGCATGGGTTGAGGATAATTATTCATATCTTGTGGGGCATAGAAGAAAACAAGAACTAATTTGAACCTGACCATACCAATGGCAGGCCATAATCAGGTGGAAGCTGCTCCAGCCAAGCCTGTGAGAGAGAATTGCTCAAGAGGTAGGGGAAGAGAAAGCTTCTGTCTCCTCTTCTTCTCCCTCTCCCTTTTGACCAGAGGATTATTACCTTGTGAATTTCAAAAAAGTTGGAAGATTTTGGACTTCACATGTATGGCATAGCAGTTCCCTGGAATAGCAGTGGCTAATAGCATTGTCTGCATTCTAACTTGTGGACAAACTAGACCCACTGAAGAGAGGCAGCTTGAGAACTCTACAAGGAGTTCTAAGGGGAAATTGTGAGGATTCTACTAAAGGAAAAAAAGATTTCCGTCCAACTAAGATCTCTGAACTGCCCCTTGGCTATGTGTGATCTCTAAGCTTGAGCCTGCTTTCTCTTGAACTCTGCATGCATTTGTGGAAGCATGTCTTCCTGACTCTGGGGCAGATATTCTATTTCCGCTGTTCCCATTATACCCTTTGTAAATTTTTGTTTCTAAAATTGTTTGGCTGAATTGTTACCAACATTGAACAGAGCACTGGGCATGAAGTCAGGAAGAACTGAATTCAAACCCTCAGAGTCAAGAAAAGGATGAGAAAAGCAGTACTGGGGTATAATCTCAAAAATGATAAAATGATATCTATTTGAATCCAGAGCAAACTGACCAACACCATAGTAATGCAAGTCATTGTTCAATTTACCAAACAATTGTGCTCATTTCACACTCCAGCAGGGTTGTGCTTAAGATTCTGCAAAATAGACTGTGGAGAAAGCAAGGGAGTTAGAAAAAAAATCTACTTCTACTTCATTGACCGTACTAAAGCTTTTGGCTGTGTGGATCAACAAAACGTGGCAAATCCTCAGAGAGATGGGAATACCAGATTATCTTACTTGTTTCCTGAGGAAACCTGTATGTGGGTCAAGAAGCAACAGTTAGAACAGAACATGGAACAACTGATTATGAGAATCAATTGAGATCATATTTGTAAAGCAGTGGGCAAACTTTAAAGTACTCTATAAATGCTATCTAGGGATCCATCCTCAACTCTGCCTCTCAGAATCCCTGACTTCCTTCACAAGGCTTAATTAAGGAAGTTATCTTAAATGAAGACCTGACTGATTATCCTACCTACCCCCATATTCTTTGTACTTATTTGGTATGTAGTTTGCACTTACTTATCTGCAAATATGCATTCCATTTCCCCCAGTAGAATATAAGCTCCTTCAGAGCAGAGACTTTGTCTTAGGCCCCATGAGGGGGCCAAGCGTATGGGAGCCACTTAATTAGTATTAATGAATGAATCCTTCCCACCTGGGGTAATTAGAGGGATGCATTGTCAGACCTGTAGATAAACCAATGTAAATTATGTCCAATAGTTATTGCTATAGTTTACATATGATTCTTTTTCAGAAAAGCAAAACAGAATTGTATTAAATTCACATTTTAATACAGTGATGTTGTGAGTTCTGCAAAGTGTCCATATCTAGTATCAGAGTTCGATGCCCAATAACGATTCTCCAATAGAAACGACTTGGTGGCACAGTGGATAGAGCACTGGACCTGTAGTCAAGAAGACTTTTTCAAATCTTCCAGTGTCAGACACTTATGAGCTGTATGATCCTGGACAAATCACTTAACCTCTGTCTGCCTCAGTTTCTTCATCTTTAAAATAGGGATACTAATAGCAACTGTCTCTTAAGGTTATTGTGAAGATCGAAAGAAAAGATAAATTTAGGAAGCTCTTTTCAAACCTTAAGGTGCTATATAAATGTTGTTACTATTATTATTAATTACAATGAAATGGTTAAAGGACATAAACAGTTCTCAAAAGAATTGCAAGCTATTAACAACCACATGAAAGATACTCCAAATCACTAACGATAAGGGAAATGCAAATCACAACAACCCTAGTGTTTCGTCTCATACCATTTAAGTCGACAAAGATGGCAGAAGATGGGAATAGTCAGTTTTGGAAGAGTTATGGGAAGATAGCCCACTAAGCACACATTGCTGGAGGAACTGTCATCAGTACAACCATTTTGGAAAGCAGTCTGGAATGATGCAAATAAAGTGACTACAATGCCTATGTTTTTTGTCTCTTAGATTCCATTGCTAGGCTAACATCCTAAGGAAGCCAGGGATAAGAATAAAGCCTCCATATACACCAAAATATTTATGGCAGCACTTTTTTGTGATGGCAAAGAATTGGAAACAAAGTAGATACACATTGATTAGGGAATGGCTAAACAAATTTGGTACATGAATGTAATGGAGTATTATTGTGCTATAAAAAATAATGAATGTGATGGATACAGAGAAACATGGAAAGATCTACATGAACAGATGCAGAGCTGAAGGAAGCAGAACAAAGAAAACTATATACAATTACAACAATATAAATGGAAAGAACAGCCACACACATACAAAAATCAAAAGTGAATGTTGCAGAATTAAGAATTAAGTCATATATCAGCAAGGCAATAATCACAATATAGATTATAATTGTCAAAATGCCTATGTGGATTTGTATTGCAAAATTTGAGACTCTCCACATAGAAGGTAGAAGAAGTAAACCATTTATTCAGACACCAAAGAAAAAGATCCCATAATCAATAAGTCCACAACATCACAGCAGAGAACCACTCCATCCCACAATCTTCTGCCCCCTACTGGGGCCTTGCCACCAACAAGCAAACTTACAGCACGGCACTTCAAATCTAAATTAATATTACAAGTCATTATAAGAATGACTTGAAAAAAGAGATTTGAGAGGATGCTTCCAACCCACTACCTATGGACAACTGTAGGAGGTCTATGTGCAATGTTGCACATTGCCTATGTTTTTGGACTTTGTCAATGTATTAATTGTTTGTGTTAATTTTTTCCACTCTTTTTCTTTCCTTTTTTAAATTAAAAATATAGTTTGTGATGAGACAACTCTCTGGGAGGAATTGGGGGAAGGATACTGGGGAAAACCACGGTGATATAAAAAACAAAATACCTGAATAAAAACTTAAAAAAAAAAGCTATTGAAACAAAATTCACATTTTAATACAATGATCATATCTCTTCTGCTAAGTATTCACATTATGTATGAGAGTTTTAATGCCCTATTCCAGGAGCATATTTGCTAGCATGCTCGTTGGCATCCTGTGCTCAGAAGCTTTTGGCGTATATAGTCTACAGATGTGTAAAGTCTGAAATAAAATCTTCTCTATGGGAAATCCATATTTGTTCAAATTTTTGTGGATGCAAACTGAAAGGAAGGAATATCTTCCAGCATTTCCCATAGGTCTTCCCCCACAGATTAAAATGAAATTGAGAAAATCTCAATTCCATTTTCTAAGCCTGAGAGTTCAGAAAGTTTTATTCTGAAAGCTAAGTCTCTGTCAACCAGTAGAAATTCAGTGAAGCTGCTACTATATTTGGTTTAATTTCTTTCTTTAGCCTTCATATTTGGATTGGGAGATCAAGAACACCATTTTTCCTTTTTTTCCTCTAGTTTCTGCTGTAAATTACAGTGACTTGTAGGTTGAACTTGACCATACCACTAAGAATTTTGTCAACTATTTAGAGACTTCTGGTAACAGTTGAGTTGAAAAAATAATAAATTTGCTTAAAACTTTAAAAAATTCTGCATACTGATTATTTTTTCTCTCACATCCATACAACTTTGTGCATTTTATATCTCCTAGAAAATAAAATGATTTGTGGCTGACTAATGCTGGCATAGCATGCCTTCTCTTTGTTTTTCTCAGAGTAATAATCATCAGCTTTTTCCCAAAGATTTTTTTTTTTTTAGCTATCAAACATTTATTTTTAATCCATCCCACCTCCTCTCCCCTCTTCCCCACTGACTTTTACATCTGGTGGTTCATTTTCCATATTACTTGGCTTAATATCTTGATTATTTCTTTTCTTTACCCTATTTTTAGGGCTTCGTTGACCTAGAAGCAGACTTACACTTTAAGATGTTTCCTAAAATATCCAGCCTTCCAGGCCCACAAACACCCCACAGACTTTCAGCACCTAGCATAGTGCCTGGTCTATAGTGGGTGCTGAATAAATGCTTGATGATTGATTAATTCCAGGATGAGCACATGCAGCAAAATTACCCTTCAGCCACAAATCACTCATTTTTTTTGTGTTATTTCAGAAATGTTCGGGTGCTCATCTGAGATAGGTGTAATTAAGATCAGGGCTAAGGGGAAGGGAGGATGAGATGAGAGGAGTTGAGGAGGGAGAAGTATGACCATGGAGATGAGGTAGTTTTATATCAAGGAAGTGCTAATGGTATTGGTCAGACCAGAAGGGGAATTTGTTAACGAGTTATGCTTAACTTTACATCTGTTTTCTATTACTGATTTGGAGTATCTTTAATTTCTGCAGTACTGACTATTTTAAAATACAGAAGTCTTCCCAGGCAATTAATTTTGCTTATTTTAAACTAGATTGTAGGGTCCTTGAAGGTAAGGACTATATTCTATTTGTTTTTATAGCTTTCCAGAACCCAGCACAGTGCCTTGTGTAGAAAGCTCACCTAGCCAATGTCTGTTGAATGAATCAATGCTTCTATTACATTTGTTGTTTTATGTCCCTAAAGGAATTTAAATTTTTGCCTGTCCTTCCAGCATATGTATTTCTGAACAAGGACTCATTTTACTTTGTTTTCTTTTATAGCAAAGAAGTTGGAGCATGGCTATGAGCAGTGGAAACAATGATTTCATGGTTCTGAGCAATGGCGACATTATGTCCAACTCCAGTACCCTTACATCTTGTGATGGAGACATTGCAATCCAACAGCATCCATCCAAAGAAGCACCCCGAACAAAAGTGAGTCCAAATGGATGCCTCCAAGTTAATGGCACAATTAAACCTTCTTTTCTGCCTTTAGACAACCAAAGAACCCCCCAGATGTTATCACAATGCTGCCATCCTTGCCCATACCATCACTCTTTGAATAACCATACCAGTCACCAAGAGTGCCATTCCCAAGCTGGTCCCACAGCACCATCTCCTGTGGCCTCGTGTTGCATGCAGCCACCCTCAGAGTATTCTGCATCTCTGTGTCAAAACCATTCACCTGTATATCAGACTGCCTGCTGTCTTCAACCCTCTCCATCATTCTGCCTGCATCATCAGTGGCCTGACCATTTTCAACATCAGCCAGTGCGGCAGCATATAACCAACCTAAGGTGAGTGTTGTGAATGTTTTGATGGTTCTTTGGCATTCAGCTAATTCTGTGTGTGTGTGTGTGTGTGTGTGTGTGTCTGTGTGTCTGTGTCTGTGTGTATGTGTGTGTCTGTGTCTGTGTCTGTCATCCATCCGTCCTGCTTGTGCTCTGTGTGTGTATGTGTGTCCTGCTTGTGCTTACCTCCCAATAAGAATGAGGAAAAGGATTTGAAGAAAAGACTGCAAAGCAATTGTTTTTGCAGGTTTGGCATGGTAAATGTCAAATCTATATAGTGAATGCAAAGCGTGAAATTTTATTTTATTCTCCTGACTTTATCGTTTTTGTTTTTTGTTGACCATGAGAATTTCTATTTTGTTTAAAACTCATTGTAAGAAAGATTTATGTAGTACAGTTAGATTTAGATCATCTTTTTCTTCCAGATTACAGTACTTATTTTAGGCAACTGTATAGTGTAATTGGAAGAAATGCAATTCTTTCAGAAAAAAAATTGTTAAGCTGTCAAAATTATTTAGGGGGGAAGTACCTTTTAGTTTAAATAACTTGTAACTAGAGACTACCTACCATGTTGCCTGAATTATAATACTAGTCAGTATTCCCTCACTCTCACCCTCAGCTAGAGTTGAGAGATTGTAAGTGGTTCTGAGGGTTTCCACCATACATGCCATCTGAGGAGAGAGAGAGGTTGGGCATGTAGGTTGATATACTGTGGACACTAATCAGATCACATGGATATTAGGTTAAGAAAACTTGAACTCTAAAAATTATTTGGAAGAAAGATACTACCCACATGCAAGGTGCCTTACAAACTAGTACTAGTTTGTTAATGATGCTTATCTTTATGGGTGTCACACAATCTTATAACTTCCTGTTTAGAATCCATTCAAATTGTTGTTGTAAAGACTTCATTTCAAACTTGTATTGGACACTATGCTCCTTTTCTGTCTAGAATTGTTTATTTATGGAAAAATCATGTTTTTCCTCATATCTTGGTAGGAGAAATTTAATATTAAATGTGAATAGATTGATGTTGATATACTAAGTTCGTTTAGATAGCTTTTTGCCATCCATTTGCATGAAATATAGTTAATATTTATTATTCAGATTTTTTGTGACGAGAGATTCTTAACAAGTGATCCTTTAACTTAGATTAAAGCTCCTGCTTTTGTTAATAGTAGGCACTTTTAATGAAATGTAAGCATAAAATAGAACTCAGCATGTCATATTTATTTTTCCATTTCTCATCAAGGAATTTTAGCTTTGTGTAGTGTTGAATTGTTGCTTTCATAACTGATACATACATACAGCTGGGGGATGGTAGGGGCTGATTAGAAATAATGATACAGGGTAGACTACAGAGCATTTTCAGATCCATGAGATTTAAAGGTGCTAGGAAAATGTGAGTCAGTATGGGGAGCCCTTAATTTGTTTCTACTTTCTTTGTGTGTGAGATTGTTTGGAGTGATGTCTTCGTGTGTAGGTGATATGGGATACACCTGAGCTATGGTAACACATTTTGCAAATACCAGGTATTTTGTAAAGGCCAAATAATGATGTGTGTGTGTGCGGGCGTGCGTGTGCATGTGTATGCATGTGCGTGCGTGCGTGCGTGTGTGTGTGTGTGTGTGTGTGTGTAACAGGAGAAACTAATCTTTTAATTAGAGCCAGAACTAGAAAGTACATAACAAACTGCTTATCTTTTCATCAGGTTTCGAAAGTATTTGAGGGTATTTGTTTTTTAACTTAAAAAAAGTTGATCTGAAATTATTTACATATTTACTTCTCAGATCTCTTTGTCTTATATGATTTGGAAATATTGTAATTATGCAACTTATAAAACTATTGCAGTTTCTCTCTAGTTTTTTTTCTTACAGCTTCGATTTTAAGTTATGCTTTTTCAAAGTTTCATTTTAAAAGATGCCATTTTAAGAGTAAAACATCAACCAGCATTTGTTAAAAAGAGGTAGTATCATGTTTTGAAGCTAATGCCCTTTTAGAGAACTTTGTATAACATCTTAAATCTTTGGACAAGTCACCAATTCTTTCAATATAACAGACTGTGTCCAGTTTTTGCAGCCTTAGGCCTAGCATTTGTCAATGATCTAATTTTAAAGGAATGAGAACCTGACATATGCTTTTAAGTTTACTAGTGTTTTTAAAGAGAGATTGAAAAATGCCACATTTCTACAAGCAAAGTCTCAACAAACTGTGGAGAGCAAAATGTTGGGGCAATCTTTCCATGGCCTTAGAATTTGGACTTTTAGATAAAAAACATGCATCTGAAAAGAATTATATATCACCTCCATTTTAAAGATACTACCAGAGAACTTGTTACATGAACTCATTTGTGTATATGTAACAGTGTTAGGGGAAAACTATGATTTTTGAGATACACACACACACACACACACACACACACACACACACACGCACGTCCCAAAAGTCTTAGTGTAGTTTAAAATTACTAAAGCTCAACAGTTGCACTAAGACTTTTGGGACACCCTTTATACAAACATAAAAATTGCTAGTAGCTTTTGTATTTACTAATTCCATGAGAGGTAGCGTGCCAAGTAATTGGAAAACAGGACTCAGGGGGTACTCAGAAAACTTTTGAGTATTAGAACGGTGGGAGAGATGACAGCAACAGTGTAATAAATAATTGTAATGGTAATACTAATAACTGACATTTTATAGAACACCTTGAGACAAAATGCTTTACATACGTATCTCACTTGAGTCTCCCAACAACCTTGTGAGGTAGGTACTCCAGGTATCATTATCCCCATTCACCCCAGAAAGGTTAAATGACTTGCCCAGGGTCACTTGGACTTGAAACCAAGACACTCCTGACTCCCACTCCAGGACTCAGTTAACTGTGCCATTGCTATTGTTATTATTCAGTTGTGTCTGAATCTATGTGACCCCACAAAGAGGGGAGAGAGAGAGATAGGGAGAGAGAGAGAGAGAGAGAGAGAGAGAGAGAGAAAGAAAGGAAAAGGGAGAGAGAAAATACAATAAGAGTGGGCTGTGGTGGTTTGGGAAAAGAAAAGCAAATGAAACTTGAGTTGAACCTTGAAGGATGAAAAGGAATTAGGCAGAGAGAGATCAAGAGGAGAGAACTATATGAATTAAGGAAGATGAGAATAAGCATCTAGAACAGGGGTGGGGAACCTGCATCCTTGAGGCCGCATGTGGCCCTCTAGGTCCTCAAGTGCAGCCCTTTGACTGAATCCACACTTCACAGAACAAATCCCCTTAATAAAAGGATTTGTTCCATAAAACTTGGACTCAGTCAAAAGGCTGCACTGAGGATCTAGAAGGCCATATGCGGCCTCGAGGCTGCAGGTTCCCCATCCCTGATCTAGAGGACAAATATTAGAACAGTTTGACAGAGATTTAGAGTATGGTAGTAGTGGGAAATAATATTCTCCATCCTAATTCCACATCTAAAACTCTGTATTGTCTGGTTCTCTAAAAGACTACATGGCCATATTCTTTATTCTGTAATGAGCTAGAAAATATTTCTCTGGAACCAGTAATATTGCCTTTGGCTTTGCTGAAATAAGTTATAAATTATCCAATTGGGACTTTCTTATTGCTGTATTAAGGTGAGAGGGTAATAGTATTATTGTTCAAATTATTATGGAGTTTTCCATCCAAAAATAGCATTTAAGTTTTCTGACCTAAACTATACTTACCTTTTAATTTGGTGTTGCAAATATTCTTGATTGCAGCACCCTTACCTTTCCCATAAATGGTCCCATAACTAACTCATTATCATGCTAGGAAACCTGTGATATTTTTGGGTACTTGCCAAAGACACTTTTCTACAAATGTGATTTCATAGGCAGATGGTCACCTGGGATGCCTCCTGTGGCACACTAGTGGAATTGGAGCTATAAAGCTTTAGGAGTGCTTTGGTTAGAGACCCAAAGGAATCTAGACCTAGCTCAGCCAATACCTACTCCCCCTGCTGCCTCTTTGTACATATTGATCATAGTTATTGCTATGTTTCTTTTCAACCTGTTTTTGATCACTTTCACTTTTTATTGCTACTTTAATTTCAGAGTAGTATTCCCAAGCATTTCCTTTTTCATCACTTAATTGGTCTTTGTGGCTGGGCTTTTTTCTTTTAAAGGTCAGAAGTAAGAATTTTTTTGTTTATTTTTAAGGGGAAATTATTACTATTTAGGAGTCCTACCCTTTATTATATTATCCAGGCACGAAATGGTAGTAAAACTAAAGACTTCTTCTGGGAATGTACAGTTCAGGATCTCCAGAAGTCTCCTATAGCATTATCTCACTTTGCTTCATCCTTCTATCAGTCTATCACAATCTAACCTTTCCTGTTGCTCTAAAATCTTTATTATTCTATTTCACCATAGAATTTGATTAAACAAAAATCACGTAAGAGCTTTTATTATTTGTCTAAGCATGAACATCAGCATTTGCAGAAAGACTAAAAGATCTGTTCTTTTTCTAGCACATGAGGCACATTACAAACTCTTCTGATATTAAGGCTGTATACAAAGAACTGAAGTTCCTAATTCTAAGGCTGAGAATAATCACTTACAGTAAGCACTTTTCTCATCAACATCATCGCAACTACTATTTGAGTGTTCACAGTGTGCTAATATACCACTTCAACTTGTAGAAGAGACAAGAAGGAAAGAGGGAGTTTAGGGTGTAGATGACATGCTTGTCTAGGATGCAGATGACACAGAGATACCTAACCTGCTGGATGGCAGATTCAAGATCCCAAAAGATATTTATAGGCCAGAATGATGGACCATATTAAATAAAGTTGCAGTTTTATAGGGGTAAACATAAAATCCTATGCTTGGATCCAGAAAATTAGCTTCACACATATAGAAAAGACAACAACTTTGGTGTCAAAGATCTGGGGGTTTAGTGAAAGACTGGAAAATAAGGCCATAGTACAGCATAACTACCAGAAAAACTCATGCTTACCCTAGACTGCATAAGAGAGGCAAGGTGGCTTGAAATTATGGTTGTTCCACTTGCCCCAAGTGGGGAAGATTGAAGAAGCTGAGGTTGGAATTGCAAAGAGAAAGAATATGCTTTCTAAGAGCACCATCCAAAAGTCAAATGGGATGCCTTTGAAAACAGTGGGTTATATATAGGGTGTGTGTGTGTGTGTGTGTGTGTGTGTGTGTGTGTGTGTGTGTGTGTGTGTGTAAAGGTTTTGGGTTGGAGTAGTCCTATTTAAGCTGAAAAAGAACTCTGTTCTGGGCCATTTCCTTTAGCATTTTGATCACATAGAAGCCATTTTCACTGTCAGAGCCTTATTGGGATCAGCCCGAAATTCTCCCTCTCCCCTTTCCCACACCTTCTACTCCCCAGTAAACAAACTAGCAACTGCTTTGGGGTGAATCATAGCTAGAGGGGAAAAAATATTTCAGCCTAAACCAGGAAAAATTGACCTATAGCATTGGAGGGATATTTGGCCACACTCTACTCTTTCTCTTTGTTTTCTTTCTCTTTCTTCTTTCTCTCTTTGTTTGCTCATATTTTTATCCTTTACTTCTCTACTTCTTCAATTCTTTATTCTTTCCTGCTGAGACCCAGCAGTACCTTTGAGCAATGCTTAACCCTGGGTTAATAATTATGTGATTGTATTTCTTTATATCCTTATGCCAACTGCCATGCCTCATAGGGAAAAACAAGTGGAGAAGCCTAGAGGAGTTGTACCTCATTTTTTTTTCTTTTGCCTCTTTATCCCATGGGAAGAGGTTAGGGAGGGATTAGACCTGTGATTTCATTGGTATAGATTACTCTCAGGTGAGGAATGTTCTTCTACCAATGCAGGTCAGCACCTTCTCTATAATTTATACTTTTGTAGAGTTGTCTAGAGTACTTGAGGGGTTAAGTGATTTGTACGGGGTCACCCAGCCATTTTTGTCAGAGACAGGACTTGAACTCACATCTTCTGCCTTCTAGCATGGGTCTCTGCTACTGGTAGCTCTGTCTTTCACCTTATCCCTAAATCGTCAAAAATTAAAAAAAAAAATTAAGTGGCTATTCATTTTCCTTTGGGGAACAAAGGGATGTAGGATAATGTAGTTGAGTTTTTGTTATTGTTTAGTTGTTCAATTGTGTCCAACTCTTCCTGACTCCATGGACCATAGCATGGCAGGCCCTTCTGTCCTCCACTGTCTCTCCAAACTCATATTTGTTGTTTCCATGACAATATCTATCCATCTCATTCTCTGCCATTCCCTTTTGCCTTCAATTGTTCCCAAAATCATGGTCTTTTCCAGTGAGTCCCATCTTCTCCTTATGTGGCCAAAGTATTTAAGCTGTAGCTTCAGTATTTGACTTTCCAGTGAATAGCCTGAATGAATCTCTTTAAGTATTGACTGATTTGATCTCCTTGCTGTCTCAGGGACTCTTAAAAGTCTTCTCCTATGGATATTTCTCTATAGCACCATAGTCCATGAACCTTTTTTCTTGTGAATCCTCCAGGGAATTTTGGGCAAGTGTCCAGTGTGGTAATCTCCTTATGAAGGTTCATTTTAGGAGAATTTTTGTAAAGTATAGTCTTGATTTCATGAAAGTAGATTTATTTTTATAGATCTTAAAAACAGACAAAATTAATAAAAAGTGATAATGTTTGTAAACTTTTAAAAAATGTTCCAGGCTTTACTTGCCAAGGCAGTTGACAGTCAACTGGAATGAATACATTTTTATTATTAATATTCTCTTAGAGACTTTTCCCTTACAACCATAAATTAGTAGACTTAAGAGTCTGCTGAATCTCAGATTCTGTGTTGCACCGTATATAATACTTTTTCAGAATACCGAGCTTAATTGGCCTTGACCTTAATCACAAGTCTCGCTCTCAAAAAAAAACCCCAAACCCAAAACACTGCTTCATAAAATTGAGTGGTTGAATCATTGTGAATTGTAGACAGATGCATTCTATAGCTATCCTTCTTCCCTTTCCTTTTTACTGCAAGTTGCTTGGCAGATGTCTAAGAATGAGGGAGAAATTTTGAGTAGTTCAAGGGTTTTTTTTTAAAGCCCTTTTAAGGAGGGATGGGAGCATCTGCCAAAGAGTGAGGCATAAAGGCAAAACATTGTCATGGAACAGTTCCATCTCTGATTCCAGGAAGAGGGTAATTGTTATCAAGTGTACTCTCTTCTCTCTCTCCAGAGCTTAGCTCAATTGCTTCTCGGTGTAAATACAAAGAAGGAATAAATCCGAATCTTTGGAGGAGGACTTTTCTTGTTGCAGTATTTTAAATAATTTTGACTACAATGTGGCCATATAGAAGCAGTTTTCATTTTTTAGAAAAGCCACATATTTAAACGTGAGCAGGTAATGGAAAAAGAATTGGAGAATATAAGCTTCAGAAACTCTTTTGGTGTGGTCTTTGTTTTCCTGGTGCTTCACATAGTTCCCTGCACAGAAATGTTTGTTGAATTGAAGTGATTTGGAGTCAGAAGGCACGGTTTGAATTCTAACACCCAGCCGGCTCACCATGCTGGAGCCACATATCGGCATCAGAGAACCCGGGCTTGCAGCTCATCTTTGTCATTGTGTGATTTTGGAAAAAAAAAAAACCATTTCATTTCTCTAGCCCTTGGTTTCCCCTTTGGTGAAATGATGGAGCTTGAACTAGGTGATATCTAAGTCATTTCTCATCTCTGGGTTTATGATCCCACAACAGAATTTTAAGTACTGAACTTTCCTTTGTTCATAAGTCAGAAAACTGAGTCATGTAGAAATGTTTTCAGATGGTTTTTATTGAAAGATGCTCAATGTAGAAAGGATCATTGATCTTTTGCCAGTCTTTTCAGCAACGTGTCAAACATACAAGTAATGTTGATGTTTCGGTTTGTAATATTGTTGTTTTTGCATATAATGAATAACTTTATATATGTATATACATATTTCTAGAGCAAAACATTCTTTATGTTGGTGAGAGCTTTATCCAAAGTTTTAAAAATCCTTTGCTGCATTCTTTTCTCTGTATTCTCTCTTACAGTTAAATTACTCAGTATGATCACTGCTCTGCAGGGGTAACTGTATAGCATAACCCCTATTTGAGGCATGGAAAATTTGTTAGAAACTTGAATACAGCTTATAGATATCAGTAGTTTTGTTGTCTATTTGCTCACATCTGGTAGACTATGAGGACCATGAAGGCAGGGACTATGCTTTTTACATCTTTCTGTTTACCACCACAGTCATCAAAGCATCTACTGTACAGTAAATAATAGGTACTTACTAAATACTTGATAATGGTGGTTTTTCTATGCATGTTCCCCAACATGGCCAACTCATATTCAGTGCCTGCTAGTTTCGCTTTGCATGTTGCTAGGCCTTTGGAGGAAGATATACAAAATTTAGTAGTAATGAAAAATTATGTCCTTCCAAAACTGCTCTTCATTTACGGGGCAGATGAACTGTTTTGAACAGATTAAGTGTTTGCATGAATATCACCAAAAAATTTTGTCAAATACTTAACTACTTTGGGCAAAATAGTTTTGTGTCCCTATTCTTTATAAGGTTATAAGCCACTAAAACATTTTTAGAAACAGCAATAGTGAAGGCCTTACAAATATATAAAGCACCATACTTAGCGTATGAAAATTTAAAAGTAAAAACCTACTAACACATTGGTATGATCCATCGGTCAAGTGTTTTCCAAATGTGAGGATACTATTTAAAAGGATTTGGTTTTTTGTTTGTTTGCTTATTTCTTTAATGTCTATTGTTTGGTCTCCCCTTATGGAACCCTGTCTCTACCAATCCTAACCCATAGCCCTGCAACCTTTTATTCCATTGTCCCCATAACATTTCTTTCTTAACTTTTAAAATTGTAATCCCAAGAGAAGAGGAGACGGGAGGGTGGTGTTGGTCCTGGGCCACTGCTTCCAGCACAGAATGTTGACCTACATTATAGATTTGGCAGTGCTATAAGCAGCTGCCTTTGAGAGCCAGCAACAGATTCAGAGAAGCTGGTTTTGGGAATAGAGAACCTAGGATGGCACACCTTAGGTAGGCAAGAAGGAGTTGAAGACTGTTTCTGGTTCCTGGAGGTTGAAGGACAGTAATCATTTGTGTCCATGTGAATTACCAGAAGTGGGTAATAACATTCATCGGATTTAACAAGTCTTGAGAGGTTCTCAGTTAAGTCTTAGTTGCCTACCCTGGAAAGTCAACAGATTCCCTATTTTATAGATTATAGGATTTAAATTTGGAAAGAACCTTGGAGGTCAACAGATTCAGCCTCCCATCATTCATTTGTTGCATTTAAGTGAAATATTTTGCCTTCAGCAAATTATAATGTTTATGAATATCATTTGAATTTCACATGTCTTTCACTTCCTGGCAGGGACCTACACAGTAGTTACTAATAATGATAATTAAAGGATCTTACTTAAGCTTGTTACTTATAGTTGATGCTTACTGTAGGTCACATGGAACTATCAGCTCCAACTGAGCCAGGGAGAAGTAGTATTCAGAGTATGTAGATAGAGGGTTACAATGGGGCCTTTCTCACAGAGGTGTTGTAAAGCTCAAATGAAACACTGTGTCATTTTGCAAACTTAAAAGAGTCTATGAAATTACTGTCATTGTTGTTGTTCTAATCAACATTAGAGGGGATAGATCACCTCACTTGGAGTCAGAAGACCTAGATTGGAGACCCAGCTCTGGCACTAACCAGTTTTGAGACCTTAGGAAAAATCAACATTTGTAAAAGAAGGGGATTGAGTGAAACAATACCTCAGGTTCCTTCTAGATCTAATATTCTGGTATAAATCATCCCAAGAAGGTGTTTTATCTGCTTTCAGACTCCAAGTGACTCTCCCTTTTACTAATACCTAGGAAAATAAAATAAAAGGAGAAGCAGGGCCTCAGCTGTTCTCACTTGTAATGGGGGCAGGCTTTACATTAAAGGAGACCTCTGGGCCTCAGTTTTTCAGCCTTCCTCAGCAAGGAAAATGAACTAAAATATCTATAAAGTTTTTCCCAATTAAATTTTTTTATGAGTCTTAGATTTTTGTTAATTGTTCTGGTTTTGAGGTTGCTGGGTTTAAGGTACTTGACAGTTCATTTTAAAACAAAGCCCAACACAGACTGCTTAAAATAATTGTACTATCTGATTCAAACAAATATAACATTGTTAAGCTTAAAACTACTTAAATATAACACAGATCCCTAAGAAAACATCATCAGATGCAGTACTTGCTTTTTAAATTATTAGTGTTCTCAATTTTTTAACTGTAAAGACCATAAAATCAAGTGTTCAACACCAGATTGGCTTTAATGTTCTTTTCTTCACCTCCTTGTTCCCTTCTACCCCACCCCCAAAGCTGACAATTAAGTGACTAGTATTCAAGTACTATGAGTGTTTTGATGGGGAGTTTTATACTTCAATCCAGCAGTCCATGCTCTTCGTTTAGTTTAATTTAATGAGGTTTTTCTGACTTTCTTATTAGATTTTCTTGGAAGTCTTATTAATGATCATTTTTCACCTCTTATTAAGAAAACAATATACAATGTTCTCATTAAGCATGTTTTCTACAAGGCTTAAGGCAATAGACTGGTATGAAAAGACATCAGTGGAAACGCAAGTCTTAATTCAGTGTTCGGCTAACTTTGAAATATAATCTTTGCTTATGATGTCTAACCAAACACAGTAGCTGCATGAACTGAAGAACATTATTTTCTTTAAGCAAAGAGTACTTTTCAGCCCTTTAAAGGTATTTTAATTATAATATACATATGTGCACATACATATAGACCTGTGTACATCTGTGCGTGTGTGTGTGTGTGTGTGTGTGTGTGTGTGTGTGTATTACTTGGTAAGAGGTATTCTGGGATTCATGTTTTAGTGTGTGTACTGCATGGGACTTGGAGCCCTGTGGCACTTTGACCTCTAGAATCATTTCTTCCCATCCCTATAAGTGGAAGAATCAAAATGTGTTTGAAAATGAATTTCCCATGCCCTACTTCCCTCACCTTTGAGAGGGCAGCAGCAAAGCTGCCCTTTAGTGATCTGCCAGGGCCTTTAAACTCTATAGTCTTTAGAAAAATAATTAACTGATAATATAAGGGGAAATGCCATCCCAAACCCTTCACCAAAACCTAATTCTACATCACAGAATCCCTTTCTCGTTTCCTGAAATGACTGGGAAAATGACATTAAGGCTATTTTTTGAGACTGCTTGATTAACAAAGAACTGTTTTTTATAAGTTTCACATAAACTATTTAAGTATATAACATTGGGAGGCATATTTATTTTGTTTGGGGTTTTCAAAAAATTTTGGAGGGGTTTAGACTGTGTACAAAGCATAGTTTTTTTTAATTTTGAAAAAAAAATTCAATTCATTAAACTTGTTAAGCCCCTCTTAGGTGCAAAGCGCTATGATAGGTGCTAAGACTACAAAAAAAATTAAATAGTTCTTACCCTCAAAGAGCTTGAGGAAGTGGGGCAAGGAACAACAGGTACACATATTAAGTATGTGATCAAAGGTAATTTGATGAATGACAGTGATAACAATTTCAGAGCTCAGAAAAGGCTCCCTGGAAAAGGTGCCAGCCTTGAAGGAAGAAAAAGATGGAAATGAGGTCAGGAAGTGCATTCCATGCAAGGGGGTACAGTTTGTGTGACAGCTGAAAAATGAAGTGTCCAATTTAGGTAACAGTTGGTGGTCCATTTGGATTGGTAGATAGTGTGTTTAAAGGGGATTAATATGAAATTAGGTGGGAAAGGTAAATTAGAGCCAGACTTGGGAGGACTGCCTTTTAGCAGCTTGACAAGTTTTGTATTTTATCCTAGGGGTAAATAGGGAGCTTGGGAAGGGAGTTTTTGAACATTGTCAATCCTTTCCCTTAGGAAGATAACTTTGACAGCTTTGTGCAAGACAGATTGGAAGGTGGAGAGATTAGAGACAGGGACACCAATTAGGAGGTAACAATGGCTGATTAGTTACAAGTATGAATTGCTAATTGATACAGCTTTTAAATAATCATATTCAGTTAAGTAGATCATTTTGGTCTCCAGCATTCCCATGGACTGACATCGATAACTATTTATCTTTCACTGGTGATTTTTGTTTGGGTTGGCCTGGGGATTTGGAAATATGTGTGAACTGTGCTATAAGGGATGTTTCTCTCACCCTCCCACAGTCTTTTATCATCTCTCCTCTGTAACCTTCTTTGTTAATGTCTGGGGTGCAGTGATAGCAAGTTGTTAGCAGCTGAAGGACAAAGGTGTTTTTTCCCTCCAGCTAATCAGTAGCAAGTGAATAGTGAAGTGGTTTTGAAAGTAGATGGCAAGTGAGGGAGAAAAAAAAACAATAAAACTGTCCAAAGCTACAAACACTTTAGAAGTTTCCTTAGTAACTTTAATTTGAAGGCATCTTTGTTGTTTTTGAAGTGTTGGGTTTCATTGTTTGGGGTCAAAAAGACTTCAGTTATTTTCAGTTTGAGGAAAGAAATGTCAAATTCATCATAGGTCTAGATATATAGGAAGACAAATTCGTAGTGGTTTTAAAATAATCATTTTTAATATCAAGCAAATTCTCAAGAAAAATAATCAACAAAACGTGTGATTTAAAAGAAGAATCTCATTATCTTGAAGCAAGAGGTTCAGATCCAAATTACATGTAATGTACATTAGCATAGTTTGATCATGTAAAGAGTAAAGTATTTGGTCACTCAGGTAAAGAAAATATTCACTGTTTAACCTCTGTATTTCAGTAGAGTACATTTCGTTATTTTTGCTGAAAGCAGTTTTCAGATTACCTTCCATGTGAGTGGCTAATTGATTTTGAAAATTTCTAGGGTAGAAATATGTGCAACCTTGGTGTGGGGGTGGGATCCCCTTCCTGCTTCAACATTATCCTTTTTCTTCCCTGCATAGTTTTACTATCCAGCTTTTTACTACATAAGGGTCTCTCCGTGGAACTTTGTCTTCTAGCACTTTTTTTGTTTCTTGAGAGTTATAATGGCAGATATGATCAGCACCACAGATGTTCACAGATTGTAATTTTGAATCAAAAGATATTGCTAAATTAACAACTATCTTCAAGCATAATAAAATCTCAACCATTGTTTAATAGCAATAATTTTTTATATTTTTTTTTCTTTTTTTTTTTCCTTTATTTATTTTTAGTTTACCAATTTTTTATATTTTTGATGAAAGGAATTCAATCAACAAATACTGAAGATATTTTCTATTCAAGACATTGAACAAGGATATTTGGGATTTAAACCAGATTTAGGAAAACTTCCTAAGGCGTGTTGAATGTTAGACTGGATAACCAAGGAAATATTTTGAGAAAGGTGGACATCAGTTCCATTCAGAATGAATGAATAAAAGAAGAGCATTTTCAAGCATGTTCCTATGTGTCACACACTTGGATTTCAGCTAAATTTTTAAGACTCTCATCCGACTTCATAGCACCTTATACTTCTCTTATGCATTTACATTCCAATTTATATTATAATTACTAGTCTAATCTCCCTATTTGGCTGGAAAGCTATTTGATGGCAGGTACCACATCCTATTTATCTTTATTTCTCCCTTTGCACCTAGTACAGTGCATCGTACATAGTAGACACCTTGTAAATGTTTGTTAAATAATGTCAAATTAGTCAGGAACTGTAGTTTCAGCTTAGCTCAATTCTTTATATATATATATATATAATTTGTAGTAGTATTCCAATATGGAATATTCCTACTAAATAGGATCAGCTTAGTCCCACCCTTCAGAGAATCTTGTTCTGGGCCTGTCTTCTCTTTTTTTGACTGAACCTTCCCCGTTCCTTTAGATTCTAATTTGTTAGTAGGAGTAACACTTGATGCCATTATCCAATAATCATTAGAAATTCCACTGCTTAAAAACTGCTTCCACTACTACAGTTTCAGATACTTATTTTCTAGATTTGGTTGATAATAATAGTGATGATGATGATGATGATGATGATGATGATGATGATGATGATGATACTTCCCTAGATTCATACTCTTATCAATGTGAGTACTTCTTCCAGTGGTGTAGATCATTACCCATCTACACCTTCTTCTCTTCTATATGTACTCTCCTCTCCTGAACCCTTTATAGGCCACCTACACAATTTGTGTGGGACACCTTCCTCCCAATGCATGGGTAACAGTGCCATTATTTCTTACCTTCTCTACATAATCCACCCATATCTTTTCCTAGTCATAGACCCTTTCATACCACTTCATGCAAGCATTTCATCATTGATAATATATCATGGTATATTACCTGCTGGTAAACCCATCACCAGTCTTCTCCTTGTTCTCTGAGTGAAATATAATTTTAATTCTTTATATGTTATTGCATGATTTGTGGTCTTATGGTATCATTGAAAAAATATTGGTATTAAAAAGATGAAATTTTGTTTCAGCTAGAAGCTTGGGGTCATTGAAAGCCTTGCTCAGTTTCCCTGTTGCACTGTGGTCTGTCCTTCATCATTCTGTTCAATACTGTATCCAGTTCATTGTCTAACTTCAGGGTCTGTACAAGACAAGTGAGCTAGCTCATTGGGCTGTCCATCCAATTGCATAAGATAATCTAGAGGCATTCTGCATTCTCTTTTCCCTTCAGTATAGATAGGTTGACCAAACTTTTGAGTGATTTTGAATCCCATTTAGAAGGTCAGGATATCCTAGTATTCTAGAAGGCATGGTAATTAGCATAGTGTTGTCTACAAACAGAAAATACTACAGATTATACCCATTTTACAGATCAGGGAAGGCACAGGGAAGTTAAGTGACTTACCAATGGTCATAAAATAGGAACTGTCAGAGGTAGCCTTTGAACCTGGATCTAGCCCTACCCCCTCTAGCCTAAACTGCTTCTTTCAGAAAAGCATTGCTGCTGCAGCAAAACACATTCCCTAAGAGAGATAATGACATATTTTCTGGCAAGGCAACAAGGTTAGCCATGGAAGGTACAGTTGGCACAGCTGTGCATGGAGCTTCCATGGTGCAAGTTTCCTGGGATCTGAGGTTTGCCTGTTTATCATTCTGATGGGTCTATATGACAAAGAATCCTGTGTTGCATATTGAAATCTGTGTCATTGTTTTAAATGAGAGCCATTGGGGAAAAGATCCTGAATTATCCAGTTTATGGAAATGTAAGGGATGCTATTAACAACTTCTCCCTAAAACTGTGTAATAACCTAGAAGAAAAAAAACCCAATTCCTAGTCACCTTGAAAAATTCTAAAAAGAAAATTATTCATCTACCTAACAATTTCCATTGCTAATGTTAATAAAGGGTATGAACTGAAAAGGAGAAAGAAGCACTTGTAAACTTTTAAAATGCTATCTAGATAAATAAATGGCAACTAGTATTATCATTATGGTAAGTGTACTATGCAGCATCCTGGGATTTCAAAGCATATTTCTCAAGTCCCATTATATGCACTAATTCTCAAGTCCAATTATATGCACTTTTCTTTCATACTCACCTTGTCTTTTTTTGTTTGCTTGTTTATGCTACCAGTAGCTACATACATGCAGCACAAGTGCTAATTCTTTGGCTAACTAGAAAGCATAAATTTGGCCCTATAAACTACAGACTTTTTGGGGAATGCTGCCCTCTCATCTGATAGTACTTAGTACTTCTCTCATGTACTTCTCATATGCTTTGATCGTTATTAAAAATGTGGGAACAAAGCAACCAGAGCTTTATTTAATCCCCAAAGGATTCCCAACCTCTTCCTAAAGAAGACCTACTTGTGATTTCCTTAAAGTCCCATAACTGATAAGGATGGAAGGTGATGTGTTGCTTTAACAGTACAAATTGCTGAGAATGGGAGAAAGAGGGGAAGAGAAGTTATTTGATGTGCTTGCATTATGAACTTACTTAACATTTCATGATATATTGGTAAATTTCAGTGATCCATCTTTATATCTCCTAAAGTGCTTTCCATAAAAGGGGTGCTCAACAAATACTTGTTAAAGGAATGAGTGAACTAAACTGTTGGGAATGCAGGATTGGATTTTGGGGTCCATTGTACTACAGAGGCTCAGCAGAAGGGAGCTTCTTCTTTTCTACACTTTTTTCTTTCTCTTTGTTCCAGTAGATTTTCTAATCAGCTGTCAAATTTTCTCTAAAGCACAGATCTGATCATGCAACCTTCCTATTCAGTAAATTCCAGTGACTTCCTATTATCTCCAGGATCAAATCTAAAATCAAATCTAAAATCGTCTTTTAAATCTCTTCATAACCTGTCCCCTTCCTACCTTTCCAGGCCTACAGCAGCAACTCCCTATCAGGTATTTCCAACTGGATGTTACACAGTATAACAACAATGCTGCTTTCAGGTACTGTGGAGATGTAAAGCCAATAACACCAGCACACGGAAGGCTGCTAGCACAGATTCTTTGATCTGTTTTTCTAAGGGATGAAACTTTAAGGGGTTTACAATCTCACTTTAAGTAAACATACATGTATCATTCATTTAGTTCAGGGGAAAAAGTCAGCACCCTGAACTTCAGAGAAAACACAAACAGAAATTACAAGCAGAAATTATATAAACAGAGCAAAGAACACAAATCAGCAGACAGGGCTTCTGTCCATCCACAGCAATACATACATAGTTACGAGAGAGAGAGAGAGAGAGAGAGAGAGAGAGAGAGAGAGAGAGAGAGAGAGAGAAGCACCAACATCTGGGTTTTCAAAGCTGGGGGGCTCCTTAACGGCTACCCAGAGTTTCATCTGGCCAAATCGCATGAACACTCTTCCAATGAGTGAACACTCAAGCAAAATGCTAACCTCAGAGTATATATACACTTCTTCAGGATCAGAGGGCACCACAACAATGTAGCTCAAACTCATGTGACTTAGACTTTCTTGTGACTTAAGTAGGTCATCAAAGACTCTTGATTCAAACAAAGGCAAGACTCAATCAAAGACACTTGATTGCCTTAGTGCTGAGAAACACTCCAAAAGAAAAAACAGCAAAAATTCCCACTTTGCTTGCCATTACACGCAGACATCTCAAACCATATTCATCTAAACAGATCTCTTTTCTTTTACTAATAATGCCATACTTCTGAAGTCTTCACCACCCAAATACATTCAGTTGTCAATCATCACTCAATTCTGCCCTCATATTACCTTTTGCTTTCATCCTTTTCTCTCCACTCACACAGCTACAAGCCTAGTTTTCAGACTTTTGACATTTCTTTCCTTAACTATTCCAATAGCCTCCTGACTGTTCTCCTAGCCTCACTTCTTTCCTTCTCTCTAATCCATTGTCCACTCAACTACCAAAGTGATATTCCTAAAGCACAGGTCTAACCATGGCTATTTCTCTGCTCTGAAAGCTCCAGTGGCTTCATATTGCCTCTAGAAAAAGTTATAAACTCCCATTTTTGTCTTTTTAAAGCCCTTCACAAATTGGCTGCCTTTCCAGACTTTTTATACATCACTACCATAAACTTAGTAGTCTAGCCAAGTTGGCCTACCAGTCTCTTGTCTCTTTACCTTTCCACAGGCTGTTTCCTACACCTTGGAATCCCTAGCTTCTTTCAGGACTCAGTTTCAAGTGCCATCTCATTCCTCTGGCCCATCCTGATCTACTTGCTAGTCCCCTCACCCTACCCCCACCCAAATTACTTTGCATTTATTTTGCGTATATTTTGTTCTTATGAGAGGCAGCCTTACCAATGGATAGATAACTGACCTCTCAGCCAGGAAGACCTAAGTTTAAGTCCCACATCTGATATATATTAGCTGAGATCTCTCAGTTCCCCAGACAACTGTCTTAAGACTGTATTGGAGGAAGAAATTTGAGTTTCCTCACCAGGAGTTCCCTACTTAAATGAAATTGCAGACCTAGACCGCCCTGAAAAAAGGTGCGCTTATTCATTTGTGCACATAATCTTTAGATGCATATTTTCAATTTTTATTGCTTTGTTTTCATCTTTCAGTGTCCAAATGAGTGATAACTAACTTCATGGATTACTCATTTCCTTTCTAATTAAGAAGCTGTTGTAAATTATTGAGAGTTGTGAGTATGCAACTCACTTTATCAAGTAGTTAGCATATCACTTTCTGAGGATCAGGAGAAAGGGCAGAGAACCATAGCCAATTGGGCAAGTATGTCAATTTTGCTGTTTTAGATATAGCTTGGCTTAGTCATGTTTTTATTTGTAAGCCAAAATTTGAGCTCAAAGCCAAGGATGCACTCTGATCCTGATGCAAAACAAGAGCTACTCCATCCATTCCTTTTGGTAACACTGACCTCCTACATCACCCTAAACTCCGTGTTCTACTGTCCCATTGCCATCTTCTCCAGCATCTTTGATCCAACTTGGATTTGCCCCTACCATGTGCTTGTTCTGTTCTGGAGACAGATGGGAAACCAGCCGGCCCTGCCCTGTGATAGATTTATGCTGTTCAACTTCAGCAGGGTAGTCCACAATTGTTGCTTGTCAGCCCTTCAAAAAATTTCTTATTGATTCCCTAATGTATTCCTTACAATAATCATTCTACAGCATCCTAAGCTTTCTTTTATAAGCTCATGGGACTTTCAGCTAGGAATGATTTTAAAGATTATCTACTCAAATGCCCTCACTTATAAATAACAGCCAGAATTCAAGTCTAGTTGCATTGACTTCAAATCCAGGCTCCTTATGTATACCTCCCTGCTAATATACAAACAATACTGGGCTTGCCTTCTGTGTTCTCTCCTTTCCTCCAATTCCCCCAACATATTTTTTTCCTCCCCCTGTGCTTTGGATTACTCATGTTGTTACCTGTACCTGAAAAGCCCTTCCTCCTCAATCCTCTACCTATCCTCCTCAATCCTTTACCTATCCAAATCCTCAGCCTTCAAAACCCAGTTCAAGTTTTATCTCATTAATAGATTTTAGTACTAGAAGGACAAGGCAGGTCATTGGAAGCAAAAAATATATATATAATTTTACTTTGAAATAAAAATTTTTCCTACTATTTCTATTTTCTTGGCTTTATGGATTAAAAAAAAATGCTCTGTCAAGTAACACAGCTTGGTGTGGTCCCTTCAAGGTATTCTTAAATTCTGATCCTTCTAGTGTTAAAAACTATATTCACAAGTGGAAGAGGCAGGAAAACACCAGACCACTGTTGCTGGTGATTCCTTCATTTTTGTCTTGAAGGTGCTTTTCAGATGTTTCGTATGGTATTTTATAGAATCTTAGCATTAGAAAAGTTTTTAGAGGTCATCTAATCCAGCTTTTCTCAAAGTGTGAAATCTTTTCTAGACTGCAAAAGATCCAGTTTCTGCCTTTTGTGAGATGGGGAAAGTGGCATGTTAAGTTGGGGGACTAGCTCTAGTTATGAAGATGTTTTTTATATTGACTTGGAGTTTACCTTTTCATCACTTCTACCCATTACTCCTATTCTTTCCCTTGGGGTTCAAGTAGACAATTCTTAACTCTTCTGTTTCTCAGTCTTATCCTGAGCTTAAATCTCTTTTTGTCTTGACTTAACTTCTCCAGTTCTTTTAAAGATGGTGTAACTTAGTAAGACTAATAACTCCTTAGCAATTATCTGATATAACATTTAGGAGGACTTGTTGGTAGCTGAGAACAAGATATCGTAGATGGGACTCCAGTACTAAAACAAGTACTCAACATGCTTTGCTGGTCATCAGAATTTTGGCAAGACTAGACCTAGGTATGATATGGATCCAGTTCCATCCTGAAGAAATTTCATCTATTGCTGAATGCAAAGGATGGCCAAAAATTGTTTTTATTGTTATTTTACAAGAAGATCTTCAAGTAAAGTAAGATCCCCCTGGGCACAATGTAGTGTCAGAGTTCACAATCCCTAAGCTGAAGACATTTTTACATTTAACTTTAGTTAAGCAGAACTACTCATTGTAACTGAACACAGAGAGATTCTGAACTTTAGACCAAAGAAAAGATGAGGAAGTAAGTAAGGCCATGTGGATTTTTTAAAAAAAATCTGGCTGATTGAAACTCAATTTTAAGGACCATTAAGTAGTCCTTAAGTTTTGTAGAATGTCTATCAAATCCTAATATTTATTTTTGACAGTTTTGTAAATACTTCGTTGTATAGAAGTTTAAAATTTTAAGAGGAGGAAGACCAATTATATTTATTATACAGACAGCCTGTATTGATTTCCAGTTTTCAGCGTATAAGTGGCCCATTTAACAGTTGACTAGCATTTGTTTACAATAAGCCAATTTTTATGAGTTACTTTGAACTTGGAAACGCCTGGTTTGCACATGCTCTATACAGTTTTTCTTCGGCTTTCTTAGAAGATTAAATTATCCTAACAGAATTATTGAGTATTTATCACATTCCTAGTGCCAAGATGATATGTCCATTTATAAGCTCCACATTTCAAAATAGGTTGAGAAAAGTGGAAAGAAGGACACCGTTTAGATACTTAAAGTGCTATGGGAAAAATCTGACATACCAAACAAACTGGTCCTTAGACTTTTAATTCCCCTGTCAGTGCTCCTGGCCTAGCCCTCATCCTCTCCTCTGCTAAACATATCCCAGTGGTTACTGTGTTGCTGTGTTCCATGTTCAAAGTAGAATATAATTTATAACAAACTGCTTGCATTGTTGCCTTGTATTTTTTTTCCTTTTGTATTCTCTGTATGTTGAGTTTTTTTGTTTAGTTTTGTTTTTACCACAAGTCCTCCAGGGCAAAGACTGTTGTCTTTTGCTACTTTTGTATCCCCCATAGTGCCTAATCACAAAACTTTAAAGCCTCATTTTCATTTTCCCCATCTATAAAATGGGGATAATAATAGACTGGCTTCACGAGGCTATTGTGAGGATCAAATGAAATAATATATGTAAAACACTTAACAAATCTTAAAGTGATAAATGAATGTTAGATATCATCATCAGTGTTATTATTACAATGTTGAGTATATAGTCAGTCAATAAATGCAGGAGCCTGGAAAAGAGGTAAAAGAAAGGGTGGCTTGTTACAAGTATATAAATGGTTGTCTGAAAGGGAAGAGTCACTCATTGTTTTCCATCAATGCCATAGTTAGAATAAATAGAAAAGAGCCAAGATGTGTGTGTGTGTGTGTGTGTGTGTGTGTGTGTGTTAGAGAGAGAGAGAGAGAGAGAGAGAGAGAGAGAGAGATGGATTGTCTTTATGAAAGAACAGCTCAGAAGACTCCAAAGGTGTAACTCCCTTCTTTATAGGAGGTAAGGACTGTCAGTATGGGGCATTGCACATACTGTCAGGCTCAGTTGGTTACTGGTTAATTCTGATGAACTGCCTTTTTTCCTTGTCTTTGTTACAAAAGATGGCTTCCTATGTAGGAGGCTGAGGAGGGACATATTGCAAATGAAGGAGATGTGAAAACAAAATATGTGGTTTTTTTTTTTTAAGAAAGAAACAACACAGGACGGAGAAGAAGGTGGAGTAGGAGTCTAGGGAGAGCCTTTATATTCTGAGAATTACTGCCCCAAAACATGACTTTCCATTCTGGCTGATACCCTTTGACACTGTTAGGCTCTGGGAAAAATCAGCTATCCTGAATCAAGTTTCTTGGGAGTGGAAGTGAGAGCTTTGCTGACACTGCATGTATATAAAATACTTTGGAGTCTGTCTTGGATTTAGGTGTACCCCATGACTTTGGAACAAATAACTTTTTTGCATGAGTTAGATAATTTCTGAGGGTTCCTTCCAGCTTTCTAATTCTTTGTCTTCATTCACTAGCAGCCAATCAATCAATAAACATATATTAAGCGCCTACTATGAGCCAGGCTCTGTTCTAAGCACTGGTAATATAGCGTGTGAATATTATAATTAGTAATATCTAATTAGTTACTATCTAAGATTTTGATATATAATTAAGGCTTGCCTTAAAAGTTAAATTTAGATAATGTATGTAAAGTGCTAGATAATATCAGCTATTATTTTCCTGCTTTTCCTCTAGTTACCTTTGCTAAACAAATTCTTCAAACTTTAGGGGAGTTACCATTTTCTAAACTCCTCTTTTCAAATTTCGGCAAATATTTGAAGGTGGAAGGGGACATTTTGAAAAGGCTGCCCCAAATTACATGGGCATGTCTGATCCACAGACACGTGGACCTGACAGGTCAAAAAGCTTTTCTGCTGACTTTTTCCTATGACTAGACAGGTGGTTTGAGGACCAAGAAAAAAGGATTTTGGAATTAAAAAAAAAAACGCTTTTAACTTGAGAAGCCTTGCATGTTTGCTTTCCTGTTTAAAAAAAAAAAGCCCATTAAGTCAATGAACCAAAATGATTTCTGAAGGCTCCTTTCTAATCATGCATGACTTTGATTACTAGGCATTGTATTCTGGCAGCACTAATTCACCTTTGCACAGGCATGTTCCTGGACCCACCTCCCCCCCCCCATCATGAAACTTAGTCTCCAAGTACATGCTAGAAGATCATGGGGCAGAGGGTAGCTGTATCTGCTAACCCTCCCCCATGAGAAGGCCTTCTTTGAAAACTTACTCCAAGATACTACTAATACCACCAAACCAGCTAGGTAGTAAGCCATTAAAAAAAACAAACCTTAATGTAGATATTCAGATAAAGAACCAATATGATCCTTCAAAATACCTTACAAGGACTTTTTCTTACAAACTCTTATGACATAGAGAGTTCATCGTTTTTTACTTGGTATTGATAGAAAAGTAAGAAAGGCTGTTTCATGACACGATTTGGCTCTTTTTTTTTATTGACAAATTCTGTTTTGTCATAGTAGACAGATAAAAAACAAACCCACAGACAAATTATCTACTAAATCCAAAGCCCTAAAAACTATTACACAAAGCAACACTGGAAAGTGATTGCAACTGATAATGCGTGTAATCTTACACTTTTGTAGTATATCATTTGTTACAAAAAAGTAAAGTTTGTTCTTTAACAAGTGAGTTAGCCCCCTTGTCAATTGTATTTGAGCTGAGAGTTTTTGTTTTGTTTTTTCTTTGTTGTTTCATGCCTTCAGTTGCATAGTGATAGTCATCCTATATGTTCTGGGTCCCTGGTTCTTGTCTAGGGGCACATGGTTTGAACACTGACCCTTGCTTTCTAAAATGTGGGAAACAAATTTCCCCATAGGTGTAGCCACTGGTGCCTTGGTCACAGGCCTGGTCCTTACTCATACATTAATGTTAAGAGGAAGTTTCCTAGAGGGGCGTAGGGTTCTCTGGCCAGTCCTTGCTTTCTAGTACCAGCTCACCAGATACTTGGTGCATCTGCCAGTTAGCTAAATCCTAAGGACTTGAGTGGCAGTAAGTGATGATGTCTATAACCCTTACTCATATCTTCTGGTGCCACTTGAGCTTCTGATGTAGCGTGTGGTGTTGTCACAGGGCAGGTCAGTATATAGGGGATCCTCTGTGAACCATTTCTTGAAAAAAGTGTCCTGCCAGCCTCTGTATGCATCCAATTTATAGCTGGGGATGAAGGTGACCTATGGGTCAATGATATGAGTAAGAAGCGTATCAGGAAGAGAGATGATCTTTAAGCATGTTTTATTTAGTGCCATGTTGACCAGGAGCCTTGAGGGCAGTCCATAGTCCAGGGAGTGAGGGGAGGACTGGGCAATAGGAGCAGGGAGAAGAGGAGTAGGAAAAACAGGAAAAGGGGTGGGGGGGGGAGAAGTATAATGTTCTGGAGGAGTATAATACTCACAGGTTGTTGGAGAGGTCTCCATATGAAAGCTTTGACTCCCTTAGGACCATCTCTTTTTTTATACCTAAGTGGTCATGAGTCTCAGAGTGTCATATACAAAAGCAGTCTGGCACACACATTCTCTATGTCATATTTGAACCATAGCACAAGGGAAAAACTGTGGTTGGTCAATTCAGTATGTGGTTTTGGTTTCAGTCTTAGAAGAAGGATTAATGGCAGCAAGTAATGGTGTCTATAGCCCTTACTCATATCTTCTGGTGCCACTTGAGCTTCCGATGGAGAGTGTGGTGTTGTCACAGGGCAGGTCAGTATGCAAGTCAGTATACAGTCCTCTGTGAACTATTTCTTGTCAGCCTCTGGATGCATTCCTGGAACCCACCACAGTGTATATCATTCTTTAACCTCCTGCTTCCTTTTCTCTGCAATACTTCATATACATCTTCCCATATTTCTTTGTGTTTTTCATATTTGTATTTCCTTCCAACATAGTATTTAGTTATATGAATATACAAAAATTTGTTCAGTCATTCTCCAGTTATAGCTAATACTGTTTTCAACTATTTGGCATAACAAGTAATACTGCTATGAAATGGACCTCTTCTTGCTTCACTTAGCCAGTGGTAGGATCATTGGGCAATAGGATATGAATGATTTTGTAGCTTTCTTGTGTAATATTTTCTAAAACATTGAGACTAATTCACAGCTGCCTGTACTGAGGTGCTGAAGTAGACCTGCTCTAACACTTACTTTTTTTCACCTTTTACCATATTTGCCATTCTGTGGGGATTAAAATACCTGAGTTGTTTTTGTTTTCATTTCTTTTGTTATTAATGACTTTGAACACTTTTTCATTGTTTAGAATTTGATTTTTCCCATGATGCTAGACTTACAAAGGAGCTATCCTGTGGAATAGGGATACCTTCTGGAAAGGTGGTGGATTCCTCCTCTTTAGAGATCTCCAGACAGAGGCAGGGTGAATATATTTGTTGGGGACTTTGTAATGGGAACTCCTTTTATGAATGGATTAGACTAGGTAGCACTGAGATACTTTCAAACCCTCAAATTCTGTGATTCTCTCATTTTCTGTATAGAGATTTGATGATCTCAATTTCCACAAAAGGGAATAGACTGCAATAGAATTTTAAAAACTGAAATGTAAACTAGATCATCTACTTCAGCCTTCTCATTGTATAGGTTTTCTGGGTGTTCAGATGAGTTACCTAAGGTCACAAAGTTAGTGGCAAAGCCTAGAGTAGAACCTCAGGTCAATTCCTGGCTCAGTTCTCCGTTTTGAGGATGAAACTTTAAAAAAAAATTTTCATGTGGTAATTAGGCATCAGTGTATTTAACTGATTTCTTAGAGATATTTAGACTTATGAATTAAGAGCATGAAGAAGATTAAGGATTTACCTGGCATATAGTGTGTATATATATATATATATATATATATATCTGGTATACATACCTTATCCTGTTATATGTTGAGGACTAGTAGTCCAAAGACGTATAATCTACAAGCATGGGCTGTTCGTTTTGATCATTTTCTGTTAACTTGCTTTATTTTAAGCTTGCTGTAATTTTCTTTGGCTTCAATTCTATGCCAATATTTTAATATTACCTTTTTTACCCTCAAGTTTCATGGGCACTATTAAAAAAACCCCCCACTATTGTTTCTGAAGAACCTGACTGGGCTAAGATTTTCCTTCACTTTTCATTACAACTTTCAAAAGTCAGTTTGTATTCACTTGTTATTTTAGATTATGAGAAGGCCGAACTTGGAAATGGAAATCAAGTCAATTCCATTATGCATTTCTGTTCTTAAGAGCATAACTAAAGAATTTTTCATAGGCATAGTTTTTCCTACTGACCAGTATAATAAAGACATCAGAACAGCTGCAAGGTATTGGTTACACTGCTGGAATTCATTTTGATACACATGGATTTTTTTTTAATGCATTTTTCCCAGCCCTTCAAAATGTGATAGCAGGTGTGACTTTTAACCTTCCGAAGCAGAAAACTTAATCATCAGCATCTCTAATATAACACTAAATATATTTTGCAGGGAGAAGGGGACCAAAATGTGTGAAAGACTTGTTTGTTTTAAAAAGATTTGGAAACTATTTTTATAAGACAGGGTTTTAATAAAAATGAACTTTTATGGCAAAAAAAAAGCAGAATGTGGTTATATATACATGTATGTTACAACTAATAAGTCAATACCAGCAAATATAGAGAGGAAGGGAAAAAGCCCCACATTAATGAATTTTGGTTTCATATATACATATATTCTTAAAACTAATCATTTCTAAGTCCTTACCTTAATTATAGTTGTTAAAAGGTAAAATTTATGATAATCCCATATCCCTGGTATGATATGTAAAATTTTTGAATTAAAGTATACTTGCACATACTTTAACTTACTAATGGCTAGAATCAAAGCATAGCCTCTTATTTAAATAGCGTTATGACTTATAAACAAGCACAGTTCATGGGTTTGCAATATTTTCTGATATATTTTAGATATGCTAATATATATAACCAGATATACACACATTTCTAAATATCTCTTCATAATGGAAATGCAAAATAATCCTCAATTATGGCCATTTGGCATTTTTTGTGTAATTTTGAAGGTGAGAATTGATAACTCCTGCATACCTAATTTTTTTTTTTTTTTTTTGCTGAGGAAAAAACCCTGTGAAGTGGATAATGCAAGATATATAATCCCCATTTTATAGATAAGGAAACTAAGGCCAAGGGAGTTAAACGACTTACCCAGCAACAGCAAGCCAGAGAGCAGGGATTTGAACCTGGGCCCTCTGAGTTCAAATTTAGTATTCTCCCCACTCTGCCCTCTGTTTCATTCTACTTTGGGTACCTTTCAGAAAGTAACCAGATATGCCTACAACAATGTGGAAGAATTGCAAGATGTTATCATGCAGGTCTGTGCTAATGCCTTGTGCAATTTTGAGTCACTGAATCACTGCCATCACTTAGGCCCCTCAGCAGTTTCTTAAAACAGAGATGAGTGATTGTAGGAACTGTATTAAAAAGATTCCCCAAAACACTTCCTTACACGAGTGTTACTATTACCCATAATACTCAGCTTACACTTCATTCAGATAGGTTTCATCATTTACCATGGAAGCAAAGAGTCAAGTGAAGCATTTAGGGAAGCACTGTGGCCATCTTGGGATCAGAAGGCCCAGAGCTCCAATACCTATGATTTCTGAGGCCAGTAGCTAAGTCATTTAACTTCTCAAAACCTAGATTCCCTTATCTGTAAAACGTCGAGGTTGGACTAGTTGACCCCTGAGGTCCCTCCTAGTTCTAACTCTAATTCTCTAACATTTGGAATTATGCTATAAAGAAATTTCAGGTTTAAGAATTCATGGGATCATAGATTTTGAGCTGGAAGAAACTTGAGAGGGCCTTTTTAGTTCAATTTCCTCATTTTACAGATGAGGAAACCAACCAACGGAGGTTTAAGTGATTTGCTAGGGAGGTCACCTATCCAGTGTCTGAGGAGGGATTTAAGATTCAGCTGCTTACTAGCTATATGATTCTGGGCAAGTCACTCAACTACCATCTGCCTCAGTTTCCTCAGCTGTAAAAGGGGGATAGTGATAAGCAACCTACCTCCCAGGGTTGTTATGAAGACCAAATCAAATAATAGTTGTAAAGAACCTTACACTCCCTAACACAATATATAAATATTAACTATTATTATTAACTTTCTTTCCCACTCCCCATTTAACCTGGTCTCTCCACTGCCTCCAAATATACCAAGTTCATTTCTGCCTCTGTGACTTCCCTTTTCTTTGATTCCTTCTGTCCACTCCAGCCTTAAAACCATTGCCCAAGTTTTACCTAATATAAGAAGCCCTCCAAGGCTATCTTTTCTACAGGAGTCTTTCCATTCTCCCAGATTCCTGTTGTGTACATTTAGACACTAATTATTTCATTTCTTTTATTGGGCTCTTATTGTTTCGTGTGCAGAGGTCTTGTTTACCTAGCTAAATTTCAGAGTGCCTATCACAGTCTTAGGCATGCAGTAGATAGTCAGTATTTGAGTTGAATTGATATAAAATGGGTTAAATTATATATAGTTTTAGTAATATATGTGTGTGTATGTGGATATATACATCTACCTATGTATATAAAAATAAAATCTTTATTCTTTAAAACTGGTGATCCATTTGTGGTAGTTACAGTAATTCTTACTTGATCCAAATATTTGATTACCCTCTTCTCCAACTATTCTGTATAAATGGAAATTTACTCACAAAATATCTCTATGTAGACACAATTGCTCTTTTTTGTAGATGATGTTGCTGATAGTGTTTCAATAAATCAACATTTATTGAGCATTGGCTATGTGCAAGACACTGCTCTAGGCATGTGTGGGAGCTGGAGGCAGGTGATTATAAAGATGGAGGACATACCATCAAAGAACTTCTAATCTAGCGAGGGAAAATAACTGACACAATACAGAATATACTTTATAGGTTCAAAAAAAAACATGTTTGTAGTTTCTCATTCACACCTAACAGTGTGACTGCTTTATTTTTCCTTTGGAGTTCTAGGGTTAAAGCATCTACTCCTCCATGCAGAATGGTTTCACCAAAGCAAAAAGTATTTTGGGAAAGCTCATTTCGGTTAATGCTGACACACTGGGTGCTTAGCATTAGCTTTCTCTCTTACTAACTATAGCAAATGCATAAATGCCGTTTTCTGGATTTTGGAGCCCAGATCTTTTGGCTTTTAGAATTAATTAATTTTTCAAACATACTTCACACTCCCCCCTTTTAAGAGGTGACTGTGACTCTTTTCCATTTTTACAGTTAGTGCCAGATCATCAAAATGACCAGTACTCCCAAGTGCTTATGCTTTACCCATACAGGAAATGCCCTGCACAAGTGGTTGTATTTATTATTATCCTTCGAGTCACTTGACACAAACCGTAAATATTTAGCCGTGATGCATGAAAGATGGATTAGAAGCTCGGCTTAGCTTGTCTGCAGTTTATCTGTTTCATCTTCCCAGCTGAATCCAAGTGTGCCAGTGATGATTCATGGTGATAGTTAATGATGAAGAATGACTTTGTTTTTGTTGAAAGTCATTAAAAGAATTCACAGCAAATGTGTGGATCTCTTGCTCTGAGTTCAGCCTTTTCTAAAGCAGTATACCAACCTGGGCTGAATACATGTAAATTAACTTTAAAGCTTTTTGTTTTTAAGTAGTGCTGAACTATTTGATTTCATCATATGGCACCTAATTAGATTTCTAATGAGTCTAAAACTGGCCTCCTGAACATTTTCTGCAGATATTTTGGTTGCTTCTTTTTGTTACTTCACAGAAAAGTTGGAAGTCCTAATTCCCTTACAAGCATTTCAGATATTCAGGCATATTACTAGCCAGTCATTTGTGGGATCTTAAAAACCTTTAAATTGTGGTTTTTAATTAGTTTCCTCATTACTTATTGCTTATTATCTTATTACAAGAAAGAACTTTGTGTAGACTATTTGAACACAATCAGCTCTCTGTAACTCATCATAGTTATCATTGAATTTTGAACTTGGAGTAGAGGTACAGCACAGTGCCTGGCACATAGTAGACATTTAATAAATGTTTATTGATTGACTTAGGTAATATTGATACTTCAGGTACTTCAAAAAGTGGTATTTTCTAAGCAGAATTAGTACAAACATGATAAAGAAGTTTTGTGGCCATTATAGCAACTTTAACTCCTACCTTCACAATGACCTTGAACCCTCTTCCTACTCCTTCATAAAAAGCATCATCATTTTGATGGCATTTGTTCATGTCAGTTTTTCCTGACATTGACAAGCTGGATAAAGTATCAATAGGAGAAGGAAGACAGGATGGTGAATAGGCCTAGAGACAATGCCTTAGGATGATCCTATGAAGAAACTGGGGTGCTTAGACTAGAGAAGATATGGCTTAAGCAAGAAGGACATGGCAGATGCCTTCAAATATCTGAAGAATTGTTTTGGATTAGACTTGTTTGGATTGGCCCCAGAGGACAAAGCTAGGAACAGAATATAGAAATTACAGAGAGGCAGAATTAGGATCAATATGAAGAAAAACTTCCCACCAATTAGATTTGTCCAGAAATGGAAGGGGCTACCTCTGAATTCCCTTTAGTGGAAGTCTTCAAGCAGATACTGGTGATCACTTTGGCTGTCAAGGGAATTTTTGGTCAGGTAGCTGTGATACCAGATGACCTCTGTGGTCTCTTTAACCTGTTACATTCTGTGATTCAGCATTTCTTCTTCTTGCTTCCCCATTTTGATATATCTTCTCTGTAGTTCTAATTTTCTTGATATGAATTTCTCTCATCCTTTTTCTTTTCTCTGCAATCTCTGTTACTTTCCTCTGGTTTTCCAATCATGCATCTCTATGTCCATTTTACTATGCCTTTAGCTTCTCCTTTTCTCATCCTCTTTATAGCCTCATTTATATGTTCCACTGGAGGATAATGACTAAGTAGTTAGAGTAGTTGGCAGAATATCATAGGGACCTGCAAATACTGACAGATTTTTCTTCCATGTTTAGCCACGTGATTTTTCTTCTGTTTAGTGTAGTCTAGCCTTTTATACCCAATCTCTTCATCAGCCTACAAAATCTGATATTATCTTGAAAGTCATGCTGAAGATTTTATCATTATGTTTTTTAAAAAAAGGAAACCTAGGGGCAGCTAGATGGCGCAGTGAGTAGAGCACCGGCCCTGGAGTCAGGAGGACCTGAGTTCAAATCCGGCCTCAGACACTTGACACATGTACTAGCTGTGTGACCTTGGGCAAGTCACTTAACCCCGATTGCCCTGCTAAAAAGAAAAAAAAAAAACCTAGGAGATGTGAAGGGAAAAAAAGAACTAGATAGAATTCTATACAAAGGACCTTCTGTATGTGTCTCCTTAGCAGGCTTGCTGTTCACCTCCTCTGGTATTTTCTGGCTGCAAAAACTGCAGTGGTAGGATTAAAGACAGAAATCCTTATATACCTTAGTGATCATGTTTTACCTCTAGTTATGCTGTAGGTTTTTCAGAACATCTGTTTGGATAGCAACTTCAGAGGGTTATTATGTTTTCCCAGGAGGCATCTCTGTGGTTACCCCAATTATCTGTTTTTCAGAATAGACTTCTGCTCATTGCTTTGATTAACATAAAATGAACTTGTTACTAAAGGCAGAAAGAATGCAATGACTTTTATTGCATTTATGGTTGTAACATTCTCTAAGGGGTAGACTTGGGGGAAAGTAGGGGAGGGGGAGGAAAGAACATTTATATCTTGTGCTAACCCAAATTATACATGGTAGAATTTTATTTCTTTGGAATTACTTCTTTTGCCAGAAACTTGGCACCATGAAAAGGCCTGTATCGAGCCTTTATGGTTTTTCTTTTTTTCTTAATTAAATTTTATTTTTTTAATCAACAAAAGTTTGCCTTTTCTCCCTTCTGCCTTTTCCTTCTCTTCACTGAGAATGAAAAACAAGACCCCTATTATAAACATGTGTAGTCAAACAAAACAAATTCCTCCATATATCATGTCCAAAAAAAATATTTTTCAGTCTGCATTCTGAGTCTATCAACTCTCTATCAGGAGGTGAGTGGTGTATTTTATTATGAGCCCTCTGAAATTATAGTTGCTCATTGCATTGACCAGAGTTCTAAAGTCTTTCAGAGTCGTTTATCTTTACAATGATGTTGATATTGTATAAATTATTTTTCTGGTTCTGTTCACTTCACTCTACATCTATTCATAGAAGTCTTCTCATGTTTCTCTGAAACTGTCCCCTTTATTCTTCCTTATAGCACAATAATATTTCATCACATTTATATACTATAAGTTATTCAATCACTCCTAAATTGATGGACACTCAGTTTCCATTTCTTTGCCATAACAAAAAATTTCCCATAAATAGTATTGTACTTATGGATCTTTTTACTCTTTCTTCGATCTCTTTGCAGCATATACTTGATGTTGGTGTTGCTGGGTTGAAGTTCGATACATTTTTCTAGGTTAATAAATTTTTGGGCATAGTTCCAATTGCTTTCCAAAATGACTGGATGAATCCATAGCTCCACCAATGGTACAATAATGTGGCTGTTTTCCCACAGCCTTTCCAGCATTTGCCTTTTCCTTTTTGATCAGTTTTGGTAATTTGATGAATATGAGGCAGAACATTAGAGTTTTAAAAATGTGTATTTCTCTGTTGTTAGTGATTTAGAGCATTCATGTATCTGTTGAATATGTCTATTCATGTTTTCCTCTGAAGAGTGCCTGTTCATAGCCTTCAGCCATTTAGCAATTGGGGAATGGCTCTTATTCTTATAAATTTGAATCAGTTTTGTAAACATATTTGAAGTGAGATATTTATCAGAGAAATTTGCTGCAATTCCTTATTCATCTGCTTCTAGTTTTAGCTGCATTGCTTTTATTTATGCAAAAACTTCATAATTTTATGTAATCAAAATTTTACCTCCCATGATCCTCTCTATCTTTTGTTCATGAACTCTTCCTCTATCCATAGATTTGGCAGGTAATTTCTTCCTTGCTCCTCTAATTTATTTATGATGTCATCCTTTATTACTGACTCATGTACCCATTGGGGACATATTGGTATACAGTCCAAGATCTTGGTATTTACCTAGTTTTTGTCAGACTTCTTTCTAATTTTCCTGTCAGTTTTTATCATATATTGAGTTCTTACTCCAATAACTGGAGCCTTTGGATATATCAAACACTAGGTTAAGTAGTTTTCCACTTTTTGAGGAAAAATAGGAAATGCTTTCCAGGACATGAACTTTTTGGTAGAGGATATTGATTTAAGATTCTTTGTAGATCCTTTCTATAGTTTATACATAAATGTACCCTGGCTAATGTACATCAACAATTACTAAATTAGTGTACTCTGTTGTACCTGTGTTGATACTTCTATGCTCAATTGGTTTATTTGGCTGATGACTTTTCTCTTCTAGGCTCTTAGTAAAATCAAAAGGGCTTTTGTTGAGCTTGGCAACTTGCCAAAATACAAATGGTCTTCATAGCATCAAAGTCTGTTAGAGCTAAAAGAGTGAGTAGAAATGATCTAGCCCAGTTTCCTCATTTTCACACCATATTCATCTCCAAATATTCATATCCTCTCCACTATCTAGCTTAGTCTTCTCTTTTAACAAAGATTTTTTAGTAATACAAAATCAAAGTACACATTGACCATGCCTAACAAACATATGTAGCATCCTGTATCCACCATCTCCTACCTTTTTAAGGAAAAGAAGGAAGTCCATTTCCACATCTATTCTCATGACTTAGCTTGGTCATTATAATTATAGAATGTTCAGTTGCATTTTATTATTCTCTCCACTTATATTATTGTGAATATTGTGTATGTGTGTATATATATATATATATATATATATATTTCCTGGTTCTGCTTGTTTTACTATGCCTCATTTCATAGAAATCTTTCTCATACTTCTCTGAATGCCTCATATTTGTCATTTTGTATGGTATAATACTTCATTACAGTCATCACAATTTGTCTAGCTATTTCCAAATCAGTGAGCACCCACTTTGCTAATATTAATGTATTTTATATTTTGCTGTGTGAATATTTTGATATATATGGGACTTTTCTTCCCCCTTATTTTATAGAGGAGGAAGCTAAGACTCAAAGAAATCAGTAACTTATCCAGTTACACTGATACTTAGCAACAGAACCCTCAACCTGCAGGTCCATTTGACTTCCTTGTATTAGAAGATAATTGTTATGGGTCTTTGAATCATCTTTTGCTATCATAACAGTCTCTTACTGGATAGAGTTAAAACACAAGACTTAAAACATACCTATAAGTATTACCTCACAATAAATGTTAGAAAAATGCATACCCACCAACATTCACTTTGCTCATGCAGGATAGGGAAGAATGATTAAAGAGGAAGGTTTAAAACTCTCTGACAGAATGTAGATAGGAATCTGAATGTTAGAAGGAAATTATAATACTTTGAAATAGAGGTGGTGGGGGATGCTAATTTTTTAATTTTTTTTTAAGAGTAGAATAACCTCCAAGGTCAGGAAACAAAAGAATAGAAATGTGAAATGGTGGCAGTCCTAAAATGTTAGATAGAATTTGGAAGAACTATAGAGATTATCTTGTCCAATCCCCTCATTTTATAGATGATGACAATAACAACGTGTATTTACATAGCATTAAATATATATATATATATATATATATATTACTGTCCTCCTTTTATAGTAACAAAAATGAACTGCATTTATCTTTAAGGTTAATAACACATTTTCCCCATGACAACCTTATAAAATTGGTAGTGCTAGAATAGTATTATTTTGTAGAAAAGAAAATGAGGCTTAGAGAGGTAAAGTGTTGCCCATGGTCAGAGTGGACCAACTCTGTGTAGAACTGGTTTGTTCAATACTTTCACCTCTATTTTCCTTAGTGCAATTTCTTCTTCATTAAGTACTTTGGGTGGTAGGATAATTGTAAGATGGCTTCACTGTCCTTAGTGGTGAAAATCATTTATTAAAAAATCATTTAGAACTCTTTTCCCTTTTCTTGCCTATTTGTTGTCCTTACATTTCCACCATTAAATGTCTTTAGGATAACTTGACTTAGCTGGGTCTGTTGCCAAGTTTTCCATGAATGCCTTTCCCTCTTTACTATGCCCTGCTATTTATGAATCACTACTACATAATCTTCCACCTTACTTCTCCATAAGACAATTTTATATTCAAAGCTGATGTTGCTGTTGGTCTTCTCTCTTTTTGGCAAGTAGGTGAGTGTTCTCTTAGGATGACAGTTCTTAGACTTTTTTGTTCTCCTCATTATGGCAAGTGATTTATGTTAGTTAAATAAGCTATGAAATTCATTGTCCTTCCCTCTATCTATTTCCCATTTTTTGTGCTTCAGTAACTTGTTTAAATAAATCAGATGAGAGAAAACCAATATACACAAATGACTACAATGGTTAAAATGAAAACACTAAAAAGATGCTGATTGCTGAGTAATTGTAATGCCTAGTCTTGGCCTCAGAGAAAAGATTAGGAAAAACACCTTTCTCTTTTTTGTAGTGAGGTAAGGGGGCTGCAGGTCAGAGTGTTGTGTATACTATCAGATGCAATTTCCTCTCAAATCTATGAGACTCTTCCCTGAGATCTAGAGAATCCTTTTTGAATCTGAAGTTTCCTTTCAGTGGAATAAAGGCCGTTGTTTTGTTTGGTTTGTTTAGTGATTTCTCTTTTGAGAAATGACTATGATATGGAAACAAAAGACATCAATCAAATTTATTATTAAAAAACTGTGAGGGTATTTTTAATGGTATACAATCTTTTCATCATTTTTATTTTCTTCTGGCTTTGCTTTAATTTTATTCTTTGCTCTAAGAAGTCAGCACACTGACTGTACACAGACAGCTGATTCAGGAGCGACTCCCACATCAGTAATGTTGTTGTGAAGGTCAAATGAGATAATAATGGAAAAGCACTCAGCACAGTATCTGGCACATAGTAAGTGCTACATAAAGGTTAGCAATTATCTTCATCGTCATCATCATCATCATCATCATCATCATCATCATCATCATCATCATCATTAATGTCCTAACATGTTTCCTGTCTGTTAGAATGTAACCAGGTTCATTGTTTGTGACAGTATTTGTTACTCATCATTGTGAAAACACACACACACACACACACACACACACACACTCACACACACACATATATATTAATACTGTATGCTGCATTTAGAATCAAGTCTGTGGGACACAATTTTGGTTAATTTAACATCATTCTATATCCAAGCTTCCAGTGTCCTCCAGATAACTCTGTGCTGCAAGACAATTTTAAGTGACATTTATAGGAATCTTGAACAAGAAAAAGATCACAATCTGTAAAAATGCAGTTTGGGTTCACATTCCTAATTTATTGAGTAACCAAGTCACCCTCTCATTCCTTCCTAGTCCACTCCCTTTGGGGACCTGTAAAGCTCTTCCCTGAGATCTAGATTGAGAATCTATCAGAATGATAAGTGTCATTTCTGTATCAGAAGTTTCCTTTCATCGGTAAAGAGGCCACTTCTGTTGGGTGGGTCCTAGTGCCAGTCACTTCACCATCTAGACATTTAGTTAAATTTCATTATCACTCTTAATTCATTTCCCTAAGGAAGGCCTTAGCTTTTGTTCTACCCATTTTCCTAAAGGAAAAAGTCTGGAAAAGAATGTTATTTCCTAATATTTCCAGTTTTATTTAAAAAAAGTTTTTAATATGCTTCCACATCAGGTTTGGTGCCTTCTGATTCTTTTGCTTTTAAAGAAAGAATTTGTATTTGGGTATGAGGCTTCTGTGTAGTTCATAAGTCATTGGCCTTTCTCATTTCTCACATATTTTCCAACATGTTTTTTCACCTTTCTTACATATAAACTACCTTTCAATCAATCAACAAGAATTCGTTTTTTTTAACACCTGTATTGTACCAGGCACTGTGCTAGACCCTGGGAATACAAGGACAGAAAAAAAAGAAACTAGCCCTTCGCTCAAGGAACTTTATATTCTATATTTGCATTGAAATCACCAAATTTCAAAGTATACACTAATTTAATATAGAGGAAGAAGAGATATGAAAAAGCATCTCCCTTGAATTTTTGTAGAGGAGGGGGACTAATGAATATAAAACACCACATAGAATATTAGATTTTTAATATGTTGATTAGTTTTGCCAAACTCCCACCCCCCCCTTCTTTTAAAATTCTTTATTAGAAGGGATGGTTTTCTGTGAGGAGAATGAGATAGGGATTCCCTGGTAAATGAAAATAATGTAAAAACAAAAGATATCAATTAAATTTATTGGTTATAGAGAATTTTATTGAGTTCCTTTTTTTTTGCCTCTTAATCCTCTGCAACACAATGAAACTAAAATTATTTTCATGGTGGTCTTCTTTTGTCTGATTACTGCCATATGAGATAACTAGTTTTTCTATGAAATGGTCTTTGGACTCATGATAAAAAACAATTCTGCCCACTCCTTTATTTGTCTCTCCAAGGAGAACTGGTGAGCCATATTGCCATTTAGCAGCAACTTCCTTTTGTCTTTTGCTTCCATTTATAGTAAGAATGTTATGTTATATGATAAAATTAATTTCTTCCAGTAACATTTCTGCTTGTTGGTTCTTGGACAAGAATGTCACATTTAGATGTCTAGCAGCTAATTTAAGGTTTATCTGGTCCCAAATTGTGTGTCTTAACATCCTTGGCCCCATTTTCTACCATTCTGCAGATTGTTTATTCAACAAACATTTTTAAGTGTCTGCTGCATACAAGCAAAGTGCTGGGAATAGAAAGAAACAGTTCCTTCTTTTGACAAACTAACATTCTAGTAAGAATGAGCTCACATTCATTCACCTGAGTGCCATTGTCACTGAGAAAGTGGAAGGGAGCTGCAAATGAGTGAGGGCCATTTGGTATTTCTCCTTGTTTTATGGATTGCTCAAGTTACCAAAAAGGTAAAAAAAAAAAAAAAGTACTTTTTTACCCCCAAAGAAAATAAAAGATAATTTTTTTTGCATAATTTGTCACCAAGTGGTCAGCCTAATGATGATGATGGTCTCCATACTTAATTAAGGTGGTCCTTGGAAAGAAGACCCAGTCTGTTGTTGGGACCACAACTGAAATCTTTCCAGTTTTGCAAAACCTGTCAGAGCCTGTAGTCTGCTTGCATAACCTCTAAGAACAGAGGTTCACTTCCATGTTATAATAAGGGATTTATATACTTGGTGGGGCAGGGGGAGGTGTGAAAAGGGGGAGAGAGAGAGAGAGAGAGAGGGAGGGAGGGAGGGAGGGAAGGAGGGAGGGAGGGAGGGAGAGGGAGAGAAATTGAGATTGTCCAGACCTGTGATTTCATCAATGTTAGAACTCTAGGGGATAGATACTCCTTTCACTGGTACAGTTCTTCTGTAACTAAGAGTTTTGAGGAGTTATTTGAAAACACTGAGAAATTATGTAAGTTGCCCATGCCCAAGTAATATGTGTTAGAGACAAAACTTAAATCTAGGTCTTTCTAGGGCAAGCCTGGCCCTCTCCCCATTGTCCCATGGCATTGTCTTTCTATATACATATGTAATAACTTTGTTTATAATCAATAATTAATGTGGCTTTTTTTCCTTTCCTTTCTTTTCCAGACCATCCAGACCTCTCAAGGTACCAAAAAGGTAAAAACAAATATATTTTTACACCCAAAGAAAAGGAAATATGATTTTTTGCATAATTTTGTTCCTAAGGCTACAGCAATAGTCCTGAATATCTGAAGGAATGGCCCTTTATATTCTGGCAAAATTAGCCATTTGCATTAGCTATAATCATCTTAATACTGCTAGAATACTATAGTAGTCTTAATAACCAGCACTTACATAGCATTCAAACATTTCCAAAGGTTTAACACACTGTACCTCATTTCATCTCCCAACCCTGGGAGGTAATTGCTATTATTATCTCCATTTTACAGAGGAGGAAATTGAGGCAAACAGAGGTTAAGTGACTTGCCCAGGGTCACACAGCTAGTAAGCGCTTGAGGCTAGAACGCCAATCTTCCTGATTCCAAATCCAACACTATCCATTGCACCACCTAGTTGCCTTAGTTTCTGTTCTTATTTGTAATAAATAAGGTTTCTGCTTCTAATTGGACCTAGAGGAATATTATTCTGCCAGTTTTTCTGACCTTGGATCAAATTTGTAGCAGCGGTACATTCAAATGATGGTCATTCTGTACTTGTCGTTAATATTTTGAGACAACCTGAGAGCCTCTCAGTTCAATTCAGTAAACATTCCTTTGTATGCTTGGTGTTCCCTAAAAAAAATCTTAAAATAGACATTTTCGCCAGTAGATATAGGGATCTGGAAAGAAGCTGAAAGTTCATCTATTTCAACCTTTGCCTTTGCCACATGAGAAAACTGACCCTTAGAGAGGTGAAGGCACAGGCCACATTGGTAACAAGTGGCCAAGTCATGATTCAGACCCATGCCCTCTTGATTTCAAATTCAGTGCCTTTTCCATTGCCCCAAATTGGATTTTTTCTTTTCTTCAGCATGAAAACAAAAGAAAATAAAAGCTTGGAGTTTCTGACCCAAGTCTAAACCAACCAGAACCACCCCTACCCTGAGCAGGTTTTGTTATAAAACCATTATATTTACCCAGCTATAAGTGGCTTTTGAAATTCTTATTAGCTAATCGACTCCAAATGCTGATAGCAATGAAGCCTGCTGAGTGAAATTATCGTCCCTGAAGCAGTATAACTGGATAAGTCACCATTTTCAACTTCTTACCTTCTTTTGTGGTAAAAATAAGAAAAAAGAAAAGAGTAGGAGATTATACAAGTAAATATGTTACATTATTGAGGAGAATGAATTTGTTTTTCTAGAAACAATACCAATCTCTTAAATAAATAAGAGTTTTACCTTTGGAAAAGATTTATAGGGTTTTTATTTTTGGTTTTCCCAAATGGAGTATTATGTTCAGAGTATTTTGAGAAAAAAGTCCCAATCTGGTCTTCTCACCTCTGGCATACAAACATTTTCCTAGTTTATTGCAGTAGTAACACAAGGAAGAATCTATAGCCCTTTTATCTCCTGAGACATTTCTTAAGATGTGGACAGGACCTTCTTTATTTTGGGTCCAGGAACAGATGATAAAGCACTTTCTGGATGCCTCTTTAGGTTATAACAGCACTCCTTGTTTCGTGCATAGCATTATAGCAAGCATAGATTATTAAACACAGGTGTCTAGGACAGAGAGATCAGAGTATTCTATTGGATGTATGCCGAACCCTAAGGCTTTGCAGATACCCTTTATTTGGAGGCAGTTTCAGTAGGGGCAGCAACTGTGCTTATCATTTCACATAGATTACCAAATGCCCCTCACTTTCTTTTTAAGATTTGAATAACTTGAGCATGAAACATATAGCTGAGCTTGGAGAAGAAGTGGAGAGAGATGAAAGAAAGAAAGAAGAAATAATAGAGAGGAAATGGATAATGCTACTAAAAATTCCAGCCTATTATGTGCCTGTAGGCTGCTAATGATCACTCTGAAAGTAATGGCTCATGATGCATGTTTTACCTTTACAGCTTATTCATTCCTAAAGCATTGTCACATCTGTTTATGTTCTCTTTTCTTTTGTTCCCATTAAGGCACAGAAGGTATTATTTCACCTATATGACACATGGTATAATGGTGATGCATGTATAGGAGATACTTTGTTTGGGATTAGGTTATCAGGCAATATTATGCTCTAACAAATTAAAGTCCTTTATTGTCAATAAACTAAAAAATTTGGTAGGATCTTGTGTTTTCTACATCTTTCAATTAGTCATATGATATTTAAAAAATGGTCTCTTGTTGAAAATCTCTTGAGAAAAGCAGCCTATCCCCTTCTTTCACCCCTATCAATGGTGTCTTTCTTGTGTGTAGATTATTCTCTTTAGAGTTTCCTATAGATAGGAAAGTAAGCATATGGGTTGGTTGTTATTAACGTTCTGCCAGTTACCATTTTTTAGATAATGGTAGAATCCAAGATTTTGCCTATCCCTTTGTTTAAGGATCCCCCAAAGGACAATGAAGAAGAGCATAGTGGACATGAGCAGTCTGCATACTAATTACAAATCAGGGATTACTTCTGAAAAACAGTGTAAATTTTGTCATCAAAGAAATATATAATTGAAAAAGAACTTAAACTTGTGTCATATGAGCAAGGGATGTGCAATGCATAGATTGTGTGCACTATCAATATCCTTGTGATGTCAGAAGAATGCAAGAAGGCTTCTAGCATGTTGAGTGTACCCTCCCCTTCTCCTGTGGCAAACAAAGAGGAAGACATGGAAGAGAGTCACACAGGATAAGATACTATCTGCATCACTGGAGAAAATACCCACATTGAGTAGATCCTAAATCCATTGGAGTTTTAGAGTATTAACAGATGGTTGACATGAGACCCAGAGAGGTTAAATTGTTTGCCCAAGGTCACACAGTTAGTTGTGGCTTTAGGTGGCACAGTGGTTAGAGTGTTAGACTTGGAGGTGGAAGTCTTTACTGACAATGACCTGAAACAATTAATTAATCCAGGGTTGTTCTGAGAATCAAATGAAATAATATATATAAAGTGCTTTGCAAAACTTATACTCCTATATAAAAGCTATCTTTTAAAATTATCAATATTGTTATTATCATTAAGCCTAGACCTAGGTCCATCAATTTTTATCCTAGAGCTCTTAATGATAAACCTTAAAAGGGATTCTGTAGATAGTCAGTGAGAAACACTGAGGCATAAGGAGATGTTATGGCATGTCTATGGGTATTGAATTAGTCTGAAGAAGTGCTAGAAAAATAACTCAGATCCTGATTTCTTGTTTTACGTTTTAACCACTGATGAACACCTCTCCCTTGTCAAAGAAGCCACTTACTAAGTAATAGAATTGAGTCACTTTAAATGGATTTAGATGAAAGCAGTAGTTACTTGACAACGTACCCCAAAAGTCTGTTATGAGTCCAAAGGAAAAGGAAGTTTTTTTTTAATGTTCAGCTATTTCCAACCAACAGTATATATCTTAGACATATGAACATTAGTCAGTCAGTGAGCATTTACTAAGTTCTATGTGCCAGAGCAGTGTGCCAGGCTCTGGTCACTGTTGAGCTTACATTCAAATATATGTAGCAGGAGAAAGTTCTCAACTTCGGAAGAGTGGCCACTTTAGAATTTCAGAAACATGGAGGCAGCTAAAGAATGATGACATATCCCAATTGAAAATTCAGTAGGAACTAGAAATAGTACCTTTCAAGAAAGTACATGATGCTGTTATTATGATATAGGTAGTCTGTTTTAAATAGGCCCCCAAAAGATTCAGCATGGCATTAAATTATTAATTTAATTATTAACTTATTAATTGAGCCAATTGTCTATCTTTAACTGTTCTCATTGATCCATTTCCAGAACAAACAGGGGTAAACATAGGTTAATTTGAGTATACTAACAATAAGATTTTGCATTATATTAATAAGATTTACCTTAGTTGTAAAAACTATCAAAAATGGAATAGAATCATATAGTTTTGTAACCTGAGAGATTATCTAGTCCGAGCTCCATATTTTTCCAAGTGGAGACACTAAAAAACCTCAGAAGGGCAGAATGACTTGTCCAACATCACATAGTGAGTTAATGGCAGTCCTAAGACTGACACCTAGATCTTGTGCCTCATAAGCTAGTCTTCTTTCTACTACACCATACTAACTAGGAAATCAGATAAAGAGGTATTTTATTTTAGCTCGCCAGTTCACTTGCTATGATGATACCATGCTGGATTTATTTCTTAATTTCAGTATTATCTGACTCCTTAAAGAAGTGTCTGAGAAGAATAAATTCATTTTTGGAGCTTTGAGGTGTAGAGTGATTAAATTTGCATATAGTAGGAGCTCTATGAAGATTTGTTCAGTGAACAAACAGTCTATTATATTATTAGTTGCTAGTGCCCTGATGCTTAAATTTGCTCATAGTAGGAACTGTACAAAAGTTTGTTCAGTGAGTGAACAAGCTATCATATAATTAGCTGGTAGTGGCCTGAGGCTTACAGCATAGGTGAATAGTATACGTAGTAGCCAGGCACCAAGGAAATCTGTCATCAGGACATTAGTTTGATTGGAGAGATGGACAGACATAGTCCTTAAATTCAGAATGGGGGGTGGGGGGAGAGGGAGAGGGAGAGGGAGTGGAAGAGGGACAGGGAGAGAGAGAGGGAGGGAGGGAGGGAGGGAGAGAGAGAGAGAGAGAGAGAGAGAGAGAGAGAGAGAGAGAGAGAGAAGGAGGAGGGAGGAGAGGAGGAGGGGAGAGAGGAAGGAATGAAAGAAAGAAGGAAAAGGGGAAGAAGAAAAAAGGAAGGAAATTAGAAAAAGAGAAGGGAGGTATAAAATGATAATGTGGCCAAGGGACTAGTCCTCTTGAGAATTCCATTGATCCTCCTATGGTTTACTTTTCAAAGAACAAAAGTATATTGTTCAGGTTCCTCATTATAACCCTGAAAACCTGGGGAAAGGAACAGTGTTCCCAAGATAGAGCCTAACAGAGGATTTATAGGTTATTTTAATTTCCTTAACTTTTCCAGTTTTCCTACTTTATTAGATTCTTGCCTTGATATTATACTCTTATCCAGACTTCATAAAGTACACAAAATACTTGTAGAGTTACTTTATCTTCAGGATATTGTGTAGACAGTAGTAGGAATAGAAATATATACAGGAATTTTCCAATGTTTAGAGGAAGCAGCAAATTCCCTGCGTATGGCGTAAGAAATGAATGAAGTTGGCTATTAGGGTTGGTGTTCACCATGATAACGTATCTGCTGAGGTTACTGATCCCATTCCTGAATTGTAACAATTTCTTTAAGAAAGGTTAACCTTTGAAACAGCTGCTGGATAAGGAAGTTAGATTATCATTTAACAAGGTTAAAAGAGTTCAGGAGAAGTGTGCTGAAATCAGTAATAGTACAAAGTTTCCATCTGTACTCCGCACACATCTATGGCATAGACCTAGGCTGTCAAATCGAAACCAAATGTTTTCAAAGGGAAGAAAGGCAATTATTCAATGAGGTTCTCTTAAATTGCTATTCTGAGGTGTGTGTGCCTTGCAGAAAACAAAACAAAACAAAACAAAATGATTATTTGGGCTAATTGAGCTATCATAGAACAACTGAGTAGTTTGTAACCCTCAACTAAAAATAAATAGGTGGCTCCTACTTTGGTAAAAATGGTAAAAAATTTATCCGGTCTAAAGAAAACTGATCCGTTGATAAAGTACAATCTATAATTGTGTAAATCTAAGGCAGTTTTCAGTTCATGGGCAAGATTTTCAACATGTCAGATGAGTGCATCTCTTTGTGATGAATGTGTGTGTGTGTGTGTGTGTGTGTGTGTGTGTGTGTGTGTATTCCAGTGAATTATATTGAAAGTAGTTAACCACAAGCTTTATTTATTTCATTTTCTGTTTAAAACAAACAAAAAAATCCTTGGCATCAGTGAAGAGTGAGTCTCAGAATGGGAAAGCCAACTGCAGCTATTTAGACCAATAACCCTTTTGCTTCAAAATAAGTAACTTTGATCTTCGTTTGCATTTGGTGGAGGAGGAAGTCAAATATGGAGAATTTCTCTGTGTGTTGGGTGTGTTGTAGAAATTTGAAAGCTGCTGACCATTTGGTGTTTACATTTGAACAACCACAATCAGCAAATTTTGATTTACGTGCTTTCTTAAAAGCATTTGAGGAATTGTTTTCTGTATTTCATTTACCAGATTAGACAGGGCAGCTTTGAGAGAGAGAGAGAGAGAGAGAGAGAGAGAGAGAGAGAGAGAGAGAGAGAGAGAGAGAGAGAGGGAGAGAGAGAGAGAGAGAGAGAGAGAGAGAGAGAGAGAGAGAGAGAGAGAGAGAGAGAGAGAGAGATCCAGAACTTGCTTTTCTAATGAATTATATTGGAGACAGTAAATTGCAAACTTTATTTCTTTCATTTTCTGTTTAAAATAAAAACAAAAAAAAATCCTTGACATCAGAGAATTAAGGGAAAAGATTTTATGTGAATGAAGAACTGTCAGTGAGTTCAAAAGAATATTTTTCCAATGTTTTTATTTTCAGCATTATAGCATTTAATATGTGCAAGAGGCAGCAGTATAGTTAATGGGAAAGAGGCCTGCTGGACTCAAAGAGCCAAAAGTTTTCAGTTCTAATCCTGGCTCTGCTATTGACTTAAGCTCTGGGTCTGGCAAATCATTTAACTTCTCAGTAGCTTCCTCTTTAAAATTAGGAAAGGGCAATGATCAATAAAATGTTCCTAACCCTATCAATCTAGAGCCCATGGATAGATTTAGCTTTGTTATGCAAAGTCAGATCATGGTTTTACTACTGGAAGGGGCTTCAGAAACCATCTGGTCTACCTCCCTCCTTTTACAGAAGAGGAAACACAAGCCTTGGAAAGTTAAGGGACTTACCCAGGGTCACACAGGTCACAAGTAACACAACTAACATTCTAGCCGACATTCCCATGCTCTAGCCTTGCTTTGCTACCCTAATGCTTATATTTCATTTTATGAGAGAAAAAAGTTACATCTCCTAACCTATGTCTAGGATAATTGCCATAAAACAATAGCTTTGAAAAATGCCTTTCATATAAGTTTTGATTTATACTTTAAAATAGAAATACATTATATTTTAATTTCTTCATCTGAAAATGAAGCTTTGAGTATCCTTATAAATTTAAAAGATATAAATATGTAAAAAAGTTATCTCTTCTTAGGCACATAGAATTGCTTTTTCAGAACTGTATTCATAGCTGCCAGCATAGTTTTGAAGAAGTAACTCATAATTATAATCACTAAATTTGTGAGCCAGCAGCCTATTTTCAAATGAGCCAGAAGTAGTCTTAAATTATAAAGTCACTAAATAGTGTTAAATTATGAATTACATTTTATGAGCATTGAAGAGTAATGTTATAAGACCAAAGTTTTCCTAATCAAGATTCAAGGAAGCTTCATCTGGCAGAAATGGGAGGGGTTCTTAAAATCCCCTCTGTTAATTTAATTTTCTTTTTTTCCCCTTTATTGAGTTAGATCTTCTCAGAGTTTCTCAGTCCTGGTGATAGTGGGGAAAAGTCATGGGATCAATGGTTTATAGTTGGAAGGGACTTTAGAGGCTTTTTAGTCCAGCACTCTCATTTGCAAAGGAAGAAACTGGGAGATTTGCCCAAGATTGCACAGATAAGTAATAAGCAGCAGGGTCAGAATTCAAACCCAAATCCAGTGCTTTTTCCACCAAGCCATGCCACCCGCTATGTTAATTTCTGACCATTAATATTGTTCCCTCTTGAGGCAGACAGGTGGCATAGTAGATAGAGTGCTGGGCTTAGAATCAAGAAGACCAGAGTTCAGATCGTATTTTTATTAGCTTTGTGGTCCTGGAGTGTCATTTTTAACCTCCTCTAAAATGGGGATAACGATGACACCTGTATTACAGCATTATCATGAGAGAATTAAATGAGTCAACATCTGTAAAGGCCCTTTGTACACTTGAAAGTACTGTATAAATGCTATCCACTATCATCTTATATTAAAGATTTACAACCTATATGTCATTACAAACAATTATTTTAAGGATGTCTTTAGGCAGATGACCTTCAAGAAGGCTGTATCATGGGGCATCTAGGTGGTGCAGCAGATAATGCGCTGGCCCTGGAGTCAAGAGGACCTGAGTTTAAATATGGCCTCAGACACTTGACTCTTACTAGCTCTGTAACCCTGGGCAAGTCATAACCCCAGTTGCCTTACCGCCCCCCCCCTCCCAAAAAGGCTGTATTCACAGTGTAGCCCACCATCTTTACAAGTAATAAAAATAAGATAGGCATTCTCCAGGTTTTGAAAGATGCTCTTTCTTGCAATTCAATAGAATACCAAGCACTTTGAGGACAGGCATTGGTCATTTTTATCTTTATATCCTGAGGGTTAACATAGTGCTTTGTACATAGTAGGCACTTTATTAAGATGTGTGGAATGAATGCATCTCTACCACAAGAGGAAAACAGTTTTCTATGCAGATCTAAGAACAGGGAAAGATTCTAGTTATGGACAAGCCCAGCAAAAAGCACAGACAGACAAAAGAATTGAGTGGGAGTGGGTCTACCTTTGTTGTCACCATGACTATATCTTATCTCTCCAATAAGATTGGAAGCTCCTTGAGAACAATACCTGCCTTATATATCCTTTGTATGTTAGCTGCTTAATAAATAAATACATAAATAAAACAGTTTGATTTTACTTGAAAAAATTCAGTCCTAAAGTATGACAGGGTAGCTATGAGCTATTGGTTGTCATCAGACAAGATTTGCTTGAAATGGAAAAGGGGAAAAAAAGGAAATAGGAAAGACAAATAAACGCATATGAAAAAGCAACAAAAAGGTAAATGATTTTGACAATTGATTAATAAAATACTATATATGGATAGAAATTTAAATTCAATAAATGTTAAAGGCCTCATTATTCATAAAATACTATAGAAGTTTAAAATCTACATAAGCAATCTGCCCTCAAGAACTTTACAATCTAATATTTAGGTGGTATAGTGGATAGAGCACTGGGCTTGGAATCAGGAAGACTCATCTTCCTCAGTTCAGATCCAGCCTCAGACACTAGCTGTGTGATCCTGGGCAAGTCACTTGACTCTATTTGCCTCAGTTCCTCATCTCTAAGGATGAGGAGGAAATAGCAAACTACTCTGGTATCCTTGCCAAGGAAACCCAAAAATGGCTTGACAGAGAGTTGGACATGACTGAAAAATGAAACAACAATTGATTTGCAAAAGCACATTTACTGCCATTTAACTAATTGTTAATATTATCAGACTACCAGTATTTCTAGGTCTCAAATGTATACGTAAAAGCGCATTACTTTCTTATGAAGTGAAACCTTTTGACCTCTGGCTTCTAAAATCCCCTTTCTTCTATTTTCTTGTAGTTATGCAGCCTTGATAGCTGACTGGCCTGTGGTGGTCCTGGGCCTGTGCACTGTGCTCATTGTGGTCTGTGCCCTGGTCGGAATATTGGTGCCCGATCTTCCTGACTTCTCTGACCCCTTGCTGGTAAGGAAAAAAATGCCAGTGCAGAATGATTGTGTGTAGTTCCCTTTCTTTGTCTATCATCATGTTGAACGATGGGGACTTGACACATATTTAATATGCTTTCATCTAATCTCATCTCTAAAAAAACGCTGGGAAATGTGTTTCTTTTATTTATGAGTCTTAAGAGTCCAAGGAACTTTCATCACCATCAGAATTCAAGAGTTCCTGCTTCTTGGTGTCATGTTCCAGCAAAAAGGCCACATTTATGTCATGTGTGCAATAAATAGAGGTTTTTAGTGTTTTTTTCCCCTGCATTATATAAGAAGTCTCATAGAGAATCAGAATGCTATCATAAAGTTTTTATAAACCCATTAAGGCATGGTGATTTTCTTTTCTTCTGAGAAAGCTATATCAATTTTAGTATATATAGCAGATGACAATCAGTTTTTAAGTTAAAAGTTTCCTTATTTAGAAGAAGGAGAGGAATGTATACTTTTAAACCAATAGGGAGTGATATGGAATACTATAATATTTAATGACAAAAATTAATTATATTTCATTGTTATTCAGTTTATGCCAGGAATTAATTTACTAAAGGATTTGTGAAGATTTAGAAAAATAAGCTCCTAATGAGTGAGTATGTTTCTCTTGAGGCATGCAGAAGACTCCCAGCAATCCTCAGATACCTGTCACAAAAATGTAGTTGATCATTTTTCCATCAGGTCATTTTATCCTGTAAGGCATTTCACCTTCCCCGGTCAGTGTGAAGAACAACTATTCCTTCTAATGAAAACTCTGTATCACTCTGACGTGAAATTTCCCAAGATGTTATTAAAGCTATACTTAACCTGAAATGAAACACACTAATGAAGATTTATAATGTTTTGCCTTAAGGGTTTTGAGCCAAGAGGGACTGCCATAGGCCAGAGGCTGGTCACATGGAATAACATGGTGAAAAATACAGGATACAAAGCAACACTAGCAAATTATCCTTTTAAATATGCAGAGGAGCAAGTCAAAAGGTAATAGTTTCATGTTTCCGGTGACTTTCAGGCTACTAAAGGTAGCATTCCTTAAGGCCTTACCCGTGGTGTGGTTTAATAAAAAGATGTCAGTAAGATTGGTTCTCTGGCTTTCTAGCCCTATGACCTTGGGCAAGTCACTTAGCCTTTGGAGCCTCAGTTATCCGATATGAAGAATGAGAACCATAATACTTATACTGCCTACTTCACAAGATTATTATGAGCAAAGCCTCTGAAAATGGTGAATTTTAGTTGTTATTTAAAATGCATTGTGAAGGTAAATTGCCATATAAATATAACTAATAGTGATCATAAAACAAGGTTACTTTTGAAGTGTAGAGGCATATTACTATGTTTTGCTACAGAGTTTTATAAGCCTGGTATAATTTAATATTTTCTCTTAGGATTTACTTTTTTTTTTTAAAGAAATGAGGCATTAAGATACAGGTTGCTTTTTTAAGTAGCCCTTCTGATGTTTAGTTTCATGAGCCAGAAGAGGCCTTGACTTTTGAAGACCAATAATACTCTTCTTGTTCCTCTCTGTAGATTTATCAAAGCAAATTTTAAATAGATGTGGTTTATTTAAAGATAAAAGTTTTTGCTTCTATTTCAGCCATCGTGATGACAGATGGTCAGACAATCATTACGAAAGAGAAAAGAGACAAGCTGAATGGAATTTCCACAAAGACAGCTTTTTCTGTGATATTCCAAGTGAGTCTCATAGTGCATGAACAGCAAGCCCCTTGGCAGGTTCCTAGTTTTTAATTATGCCTGTGCTCGTCAATCTTAGACTGATGTGAGTGAGGGGTGAAACTGTCAAGGACTGCCTCCCCATTCCTGTCATGCTCGGGGTGACTTTTAACTTAATTAACACTTCATATTTCAGTATTTGAATAAGTCAGACTCTAGTTGATTAAAAATCTCCCCAGTCATAGTACCTGGAACATGGTAAGCCTTTAATAAGTGCTCGTTAATTGATTAATTGATCTCTCTAGGTAGACATGCATCTAATACAATTCTCTACCTTGGTGCCAGATATTTTTCAGTATTAAAAAAAAGAAACTGTTAATGTCTACTTAAAAGACTTTTCTCACAGATTTGGTAACTTAATATATTGTTTTGAATTCCAAAATAATCCACTAAATTTCCAGGAATACAGATTTTTTTCAAATTTTGTAATTATCTGTAAGAATATATTAAAGATATATTGAATATATTTTATATAGTGAACATATTATACATAATTAAATAATCCAATATAAGTTTTTACTTCCATTGTACCTTCTCCAGTAGGTGTGAAGAGCAACTACTGTACTCTCCCTTCTGATCACTCTGACATTAGGTTTCGCAAGTATCCATTGAGTGGAAAAAGAGAAAAGGAAGAAGGAAAGAGGAAGAGGAGGAGGAGGAGGAGGATGGGGGGGTGGGGAGAGACAGAGATAGATATGTGTGTTTATATTCTTTAAGTATACATGATTTCATCCCCATGAGTACTGCCCTAATCTATATCACAACCCATCAGATATCTTAGGAGATAGTCTTTATAAGTTGTTATCACTGAAAAAGTTCATTACCTGAGAGTCAGCCCTCTGCTAATGAGTCTCTCTGAACTTAACCATGGTGCTCTTTAAAGAATTGGACTCTGAATCAGCCTTTGTATATTGATAGATCCTCCCAGAGTTTGTAGTCTTTGATAATCCTCAGAGTAGGACCCTTTAATATAGCACTACAACAAATATGCACATATTTAATTGCTTAACTGGGATGATTGCAAATGGAATGTTTTGTTTCATTGAATTTTTTATAAATTGATATTTGACAATAAAACTTTTTATTCCTATATTTCTTTGAAATATCTCTAAAATATACTTTTTTCTCCTTTAGTAACATTAATATACAAAATCTCATTGCATCTTATATGTCTTTCTCATAGTTATCATTCTAAACTTTAGTCTTCATTGTATGGTTAAATATGTGTGTGTTTGAAGAGGTTAAAAAATTGCTTTGCATATAAAAGTATAAAGAAGACAACTAATAAACTTATCTCTTCCTTATGAGGATATTATTTGGTCATATACCCCATTTATATCTATATATAAATTATACATATATATGTATGTATAATATTTTAGACATATGAAACAATTTGAACTGGAAAACTAGAGGGTAGTTATGTATAATGATTACACATTTATTATATTCCAATAAAGACATTTAAGGGAAGCGAAATATAAATATAGTATGTGTAACTGAGCAATATCCTTATAATAGAGAATTTTGTATACATATGTACATATATTTCTATATAGATATAAATATAGCATATAGCGAAATATCTACAATCCTATGTATACCTATATCTCTATGTGTACTCATAGACACATATGTATATATCTATATATATATGTGTGTGTGTGTGTGAATATGGATATGTATATGTATGTATATATGCACGTATATAATGATTAGTACTCTCTCCAAGATGTACCTTGGAAGTTTATGTTCCTGATATTATATTGAGTTGGGGGGGGGCTTTTTTTTTCATTTCTTTCTCACAAAAGCTGAGTATCGAAAAAATTCACATTAATTAAAGGTCCCAGTTAGTTGTGTTTGTGCTAAAGGACAAATAATATCCTCATAGGGATGAGACAAGTTCATTAGTTGTTGTCTTCTTTATACTTCTTTTGCTTTAGTCAAAGCAAATTTTTTAAACTTCTTAATTAACAAATTCTACTTGGATTATGGTTATTACTGGTCATAAATAAATTAAAATATGTCTGAATTTGAATAGGTTTTATTCTCCTACCCTAAAGCTAAACTCAATATTTTATATGTTAATAATACTTCTGATTCAGATATGATTGCTAGCTTTTAGGTCCCTACTCTGACCCGTTTTTCGTTGTTGTTAACAAACATGCTATACAACAGTCCCTGTTGTAGGGTCTAGAGATACAAAGATCATGGCGCTACAGTTATAAAAATGAGTAGTTTGTGAGTTTGCTAATTGTTTTTTGTTTTCCAGCATATGTGGGTTGTCTTTATTTGATATAAAGTTAATGCTAATTATTTTATTTGGCTCTCATAAAAACCAATGCTATATAAATGAATGATAAGTCAATAAGATTTTGCATTTCATTTTCTCAAAAATAAACTTTTCTATGTACTTAAACTGGCCATTTCTCAATTGATTTTCAATCAGTTACCATCTTCCATTTAGAATCTTGGGTGGGAATGTCCTTGTAATTTTTTCTTGATGTTCCCAAGTGTAACATCCTTTGATTTAATGCTCCATTACCATGTGATGCCATGAAATTAGAAAGAGAGCTTTCAGTTAATTTCCATCTAAAAGTTCTTACAGTTTTGCTACCTAATTGCAAAGAGATTAGAAATAGACTCTTTTTTTCCCCCAAATTAATTGGAGAGTTCTTTGAACAACCTACACATGCATTGAAAAAGTGATTGGAATGAAATTGGATTTTTTTTTTCAATCTACAATTTTTGATGCAGTTGAAATTCTCTTACAGCTTTAAAATCTTCCTTTCCTTAAATATCTTTGCTGGGATAGATGGAAAGAAAACTGCAGTCATTGTAAATAACTGATCTCTAGTTTTCCAGTTTAAATTGTTTCCCATATGTACACTTTACCAAAAAAAGATGAGTAATTCATAAACTTTTTTCTTTTCCTATCACCAGGTGACCGATATTCCAGAGTAGTATTTACCTCCACTGGAGGAGAGACTTTGTGGAACTTACATGCAATTAAATCAATGTGCAGTGTGGATAATTTGAGGGTAGGTAAAATAAAATCTCTTTAACACAGATTAGGTTATATTTTTGAAACTCTTTATACCCTGACCCTGATGTCTAATAAGAAGATGAAAGTACTTAAAGGGATTACCTACTGTGGTGTAAACACTAGCAGGCCAGCACTGGCTCACTAACAGCTTTGCATTCTTTCAGATCCAGGATCAAAGTGTCTCTGTATTCATCCACCTTCAAAAACATATCATCTCTTCTTTTAAGCAACAACAACAGAAATAACAAAAAAAAAACCCTCTCTTTTTTTCCAACTTATATTCTTTTGATGGATCAATTTTATTATTTCACAGCATACTTCCTTCCAGGATAATAGTCTATGGTTAAGATTTTTTTTTCCTTTTGTTGCTTTTTCTTTCATTTTTCTCTGGAGAAAGGAATTGGCTTTCTTCATTGTTCTCAGTATTTTTCCCCAGGGCAGTTTGTCAGCATCTTAATTATGCTGTTAAGTGCCTGACTCTCTTGTAATCAATAGGTCTTTTAGGCCTGTGACCTCAAAGGGAAATTTCGGGAGTAGGTTGGGAAAAGGGGGACATCAAAGGACATAAATACTGTATCGATGTAAATGGCCAAAGTCATCCAATCCAGTTTGCATTGAACTCAGTTTGTTGTTCCTTTAGAAAACGGAACAGTGCAAGAATACAGACACTTCCTTCCTGACTTGATCCTCCATAGAGCCAAAATGACAGCTACAACTGAAAACAGAAAGCCAGCCTCAGGACTGGAATAGCTGCCAGTCTCATGTATTCAAAAGTAATTTTTCCTAGTGAAAACTGCTGTCCTGTCATATGTCATTTAAGGACAACACATACAATATCCATATTTAAAATGAACTCATTATATTCTTATCATAACTCCTAGATAAGACATCAAGGAAATTGGTGCCCTATAATAGGACTTATTTGGTAGAATTTAAATTCTGGAAGGGACCTAATCAATCTATTAATTTACAGAAAAGATTGAGGTGTAGTTAAATGATCTGCCTAAAGTCATGCAACCATTTAGTAATAGGACTTTTGACTCCTTAGTCCAGAGCCATTGGAGGCAGCTAAGTGGCTTAGTGAATAGAGTGCTGGGCCTGGATTTGGCCTCAGATACTTACTAGCAGAGTGACCCTGGACAAATCACTTACCCCATTTGCCTCCATTTCCTCATCTGTAAAATGAGCTGGAGAAGGAAATGGCAAACCACCCCAGTATCTTTGCCAAGAAAACCCCAAATGGGGTCACGAAGAGTTGGACTGAACAACAATCAGAACTATTTCTGATCCACTGTGCTTTCTATTGAGAGTATTCATGATTTCCTGTGAAGAGCATCTGTTATCTACTCAGCTCTGAGCAGAATAATACCACAGACCATCTTAATAACCGTAGGCAATGATGAGTATTTGGACACTCTCTTTGTTCCTTTTCTATAGCCATTCACTCATTCTTACTGAGAATGTTAGAACATGTTACATTCAGTATCATATGCACATGAGCTGTGTGATGAATTGCTGGAAAGGTTCCCACAAACTCATTGTAAAACCCAGCTTCATTCTTTTACTGTCCTACCTCATATGAACCTGGTTCATTTGGACACTGGATTCTTCTCTAGTCTCATTGTCATCTGTCAAATATAGACCATCATTGTGATAGCCTATCTGTCTGGACTAGTGAAATCACTTTCTTCCTACCTTCATTTCCTTCTTCCAATATATCCTGTATGTTACTTCTAGAATAAGTTTATAATTGCAATATTCTGCATTACTCTTCTGCTCAAAATTCCTCAGTGGATCTCTGTTACCTACTGACTAAAGTTTAGATTCTCTATTTGGTATTCAATGTGTTCCCCATTCTACTACCACCTTGCTTTTACAGCTTCATTTTGAATTACCCTCTTCTACTCACTAAAAATTTAGCTGAACTGGATCATTCTCTAACCTCTAAACAAACACTACCTTCTTCTGCCTTCATGCCTTTCAATTCTCTATGCCTGAAATGCCCTCCTTTTCCCTCCCAACCTATTGAAGTCCTACCCATCCTTTAAAGTTCAACTCATGTAGTATCTTCTCCACAAAGCTTTTCCCGACCCTGGAGCTAGTAAGGACCTCACCTCAGACTTCAGATAGAACTTTGTTAAGTAACTTATCAAGTAATGTTGTGTGTAAGTTTTCTGTGTTGGTGTTTTAGGCTTCTACTAGACAGTAAGGTCTCTGAGGACAAGGACTGTGTATGGCTTATGGGCACTGAGCATGATATAACACAGTGAATAAATGTTTGTTGTTGTGTTTGTATTAAAAAATGATATATCATTTTGTCAGCTAAACAAGTTTAAATACTAACTTTGCCAATTTCCAAATGTCTCTCTTTTCTAATGTCCTGTTGTACTGTTGTTTACATTCTGATCTCAGATTCTCTGTTCAATGCCAGAATAGTAGGCCCTTTTCATAAAGGACACGCACGACAAAAAAGCTGTCTAAAGAACACAGTATGGTTAGTACACTCAGATTTCAGATGATGATGGTAATGATAATACCTTATAGTCCCCTAGTGCCAGGCCCCAAGGAGTTCAGCTCTTTATAGGATTTTTGCTTGTTTATCTAAGTGTGGTATGAGAAGACATTTGAATCCCCGTGAGTATTTGGCAGGACTTTTTCTTTCTCCCTCTTCGAATCCTAGTTATTGTACTTATGCACTTGATTATTATCGAGTATCAAGTTGGATGTGATGCGTGTAAAATTATAGAGAGTGGAATAGTTTAATTGCTAGTTGTTTGACTCTGGGGAATGTCTGGTAATCAATGTAATGTCTTGATGGGAACAGATGTTTTATTTGTTGCCTGTCTGCATTTGTGGCACATTTAGTCCAGCTCTAGCAGATTCCATTTAAATTACATGCTAGTTGTATTTGTAATATAGACAGACATTGATTTCTACAATGAATAGCTTCTCTGTTCCACATTCCGTCTTAATGAGAATGCCCATTTTCTTAGACACTTTGAAAATGAGTTTCATCTGATGGCTTCCACCGCTTCTTTGACGCCCCAAAGAGGACATTGGTTGGGTGCATTTTAGTTACCGTGGTTTTTTGCCTGACCTTTGTTTTATAGGAGGGCATCAGCCCACCCTACTTATTTTGTGGGCATTTTAGAGACGGCAGTTCTAGGCAGTGACGTGATTGGGAGAATTGAGACCTTCTGTTCCAGACCCAGCTATTAGCTTGTTTACGAATCAAGGATGAGGGAGAGGTGTCTGGCTTGAAGAACCACAAACACATGATTTCCTAACCATGACTAGGGGAAGATTGGAGGTGGGTAAAGAAAAGTAGTCCTGATTTTGTCTTCTCTCCCTAGATTTCTCTTTAATTGTTCAGGGAAATACAGGACCAGAACAATTTATATGGTCCCAGTCCCTTCCTAGGGTTCCAGTCAGAGCACCATGTTGAACATGGATGACCTTCTGTCAGAGATGCTGTAGAAAAAATTCTTGAAAGAATGGGAATTAGGCCCAGAAATCACTTATAGCCCTAAAGCCTTTGTGACTTTAGTATGCATGTGTTGAGGGGAAAATTATCAGGTTCTAGCCCAAGTATCAAACTTGTATGTATTTTCTTTTATGGACAGGTTTTAGAAGTGTCATTCTTGTTAACCTTAGCAAAAACTGCCTAGAGAAGAAGTTGTACCTTTGGTTAGTATTTTGTTCTGAAGCAAAACCTATGATCAGTAGTTTATCTTTCTTCCCTTTCTTCTTTTATTTTATCATTAATTAATTAATTAATTTTTATTTTTCAACGTTCATTGCCATAAGATTTTGAGTTCTAAATTTTCTCCCCCTCCACAAGATGGCATGTAATGTGATATAGGGTCTACATATACATTCATATTAAACATGTTTTCCCATTAGTCATGTTGGAGAGAAGAATTAGAACCAATGTGAAGAACCTTGAGAAAGAAGAAACAAACAAAAAAGAGAGAGCAAATAGTGTGCTTCGATCTGCATTCAGACTCTATAGTCCTTTTTTCTGGATATGGATCTCTTCCCTTTATTCTCAATCACTCTTTTTAAATGTTTCCTAACTCTCTCCTGGCATATACCAGAAGGCTGCCACATCTAAAAGTCAAGATAACCATATGAAGTTCTGTTTCATTCTTTTCATATCCGCTTTTCCTCACCCCCCAATTTGAAGTCAGCTCCACCCCTGGTACTATCTAACTAGGGAAGCTCTCTTGAGCATGTTATAACCACATAAACCGAATGGCTTCCTTAAAATACTCTATTTTTGAATGACTAGAATTAAAGAAGCTTTGGTATTCTTGACATGAATTACAAGAAGCCATTCTTACTAACCACATTTTTATTTTTATAAGCTTCAAAGATTTTAAAATTATTCCTATGAATGTCTTCCCAAATATATAGCCCTGCCCTATGAAGATGGATCTGTTTGCCAAGCACATTGTATGTCTCCCCGAGCCCAAGTAGATGTGCAGTTTTCTTTCACTTGTCTCCTGTAACAAAGAGTCAACAGAGATGGCTTTGCCAATGAATAGGCCAGATGACTATTTTTTTTTTTTTGCAGGCGGGAAGGCAGGGAAATCAGGATTAAGTGACTTGCCCAAGGTCACACAGCTAGTAAGTGTGTCAAGTGTCTGAGGCTGGATTTGAACTCAGGTCCTCCTGACTCCAGGGCTGGTGCTCTACTCACTGCACCACCTAGTTGCCCCCAGATGACTATTTTTTAATTCCCTATGTGAAGAGCTGTGACATCTAGTTTAGGTTGTCCAGAAATCCTTGTATTTTCTATACTCATGGAAACCCTATCCTTCAGGCATTTCCAAAGGATATTTTACCAAAGAACACACACCAGCCACGCCTACCTCTAAATTTGAGGACTGGAGCCAGGGTGGATTACTAGCATTCACTTGAGATAGCCACAATCAGATTAGTATTTGGTCTATGTTTATTACATCGGGTTTTTCCAATCTTTTGTCAGATGCACAAAGAAAACACTCTTCTTTGGAAAGGTTATTCAAGGTTGGAATCCTGTTCTTATTATCCAAGATTTTGCTGGCAACCTTACTACTTTTATCTCTAGTAGTGGTTATTCTTAGCAACTAATTGTACATTCCTTGTAACTCATAGTAGGTTGCAAAAATGGGATAAAACTTGATCTTTTCTCAACTTAAAACTGATTATGAGGCACTGATCCCCCTATACCTTCCCAGTTCTCTGGAATGACCCTAGGGGACTTGCATATCATTTCCTTGTAGGCTGAATTTGGATGTTTGCCATGAAAAATAGGCATGTCCTTTTTCAAGGCTTCCTTTTCTTTATGGAGTAGCTCAGTTTTTCCTGAGTTGGCATGTATGGATGTTTTTATCTGGAAACAATCAAACATGAATTATCCTGTTTTTGAGGAATTCCAGACCATTATACTTCAGAATTTCTAAGGATCCATGATCTCATCTATGTGGGTACCCCTTCCAATGGTGCAGATTACCACTCATCTATATTTTCTCATCTTGTAACATGGACTTTTAGCCACATCTTCCTATAAATGCTCAATAAAGGAGACACAGTAGAGACTTTTCTCTAGCCCACTTCCATTGTCTATTGTACATTTCTTGGATTGTATCTTTGGTGCTACTTCTTACACACAAGTCATGTTTGGTAATATTCTTCAGCCTGTTTATGCCCTTAATATATGTCTTTCCATTGCCCTTTGGGTCATCTACAATTTTCATCCTTTGGAGATTGCAATGTTCTATGATTGACAGCTGTATGACAACACTGGGATAAATATTCATGTTTAAAGGACTACGTTTTTGTTTCAGCAAGCAGCCTAGAGTCATTGAAAACCCTGTACGATTTTCCAGATACATAGGCTTTTAAAATTGTTTCTTTTTAAAAGTTTTTATTGACATTTCCTTTTTTATTTATCCCAGGTATTTCCTCCCTGCCCTTTCCAGAAAGCTGTCCCATATGACAAATAACATTTTTTAGAGAGGAAAAAAGAATCAGCATGAGTCATACATATATTGAAAAAGTCTGAAAACATATGCAGTGTCTAACACCTGTGGACCTCCCACCTCCATGAAGGAGTCAGTTGAGGGCATCTTCTCATATCTCTTGAGTCCTGCTTAACCTTTCTAATTTTATTACATTTGCTTTTGATTTTTTGGCGTGTAGTTCTTTCCATTTTACTTATTGTTGTAGTTGTGTATATTGTTTTCTTGGCTCTGCTTACTTCATTCTGCATTGGTCATGCTTCTCTGTATTCATCACACACTTAATTTCTTACAGCATAGCAATATCCCATTACCTTAATGTACCACAATTTATTCAGCCATTCCCCAATTAATGGGCATCTATTTTATTTCCAGTTCTTAGCTGTCACAAAAAGTGCTGCTATAAATGCCATTTCACAACTCCACAATATATTAGTATGCCTAGACTTCCACAACCCCTCCAACATTGACCATTGCCATTTTTTGCTATTTTTGTCAATTGTCAAGACGTGAGGCAAAACCTCAAAGTTGTTTTGATTTCCATTTCTCTTATTATTTGTGATTTGGAGCATTCTTTCATGTGATTGTAAATACTTTGCAGTTTTTTAAAGGACTGTTTGTTCATATCCTTTGACCATTTATCTATTGGGGAATGGTTATTAGTCTTACATATATTTATTAATTGTTTCTGTGTCTTGGATACCAAATCTTTATCAGAGAAATTTGTTACAATGATTTTCCCCCCATTCAACTACTTCCTTTCTTTATCCTAAATGCATTAATGTTGTCTGTACAGAAACTTTTCACTTTCAAGTAATCAAAGTTATGTTTTATCTTTGTAATTGTCTTTATCTCTTGTCTAGTTAAGAATGTGTCTCTTAGCCATAGTTTTGAGAGGTATATGATCTACTTCTCTTCTGATTTTTTCATACTATGATCTTTAATATTGAGGTCATATAACCATTTAGAATGTATCATGGAGTATGGTATAAAATGTTGGTCTAAGGAAGCCTAATTTCTGCCAGTTCTCCCAACAGCTTCTCTCAGTTAAGGAGGTTTTTCCTAGGTAATTTTTGTCTTCCACTTTATTAGGTTCTATTATTTCTAAATCTCCCTTGTCTACCTTTTCCATTAATCTGTCTTTTTATTTTTTAACCAGAGCCAGAAGGTTTTAAGGACTGCTGCTTTATAATATAATTTGAGGTGTGGAAATGCTATTCTCACCTTCATCACTATGTGTTTTTCATCATTTCCTTTGATATTCTAGATCTTTTGTTTTTCCAAATGACTTTTGTTATTATTCTATCAAGTTCTGTAAAGCAAAATTAACTTTTTGTTAAATTTTACTACATTTGAATCTTGACATGCTAGGGGTCACTTTTCATTACCTGCAGTAGATCGTGCAGAAAGCCAAATATTATGCAGTTATAGCTGTCATGGTTTCTTGGATCCAAGTTCTCTGACTCCCAAGTCAGTACTGTTCCCACTATACCACAATGTTCCCTTGCATTTAAAAAAAATTCTGTTTTTATTCAGTCTAAATTATCATATGATATAAAGCCAGATTATTGAAGATGATATACTCTCATTCAAATCTCAATTCATATTTTTTGGAAGATGTAATTTGAGGTACTTACTGCTGTTCTAAAATGTTGTGTGTGTGTGTGTGTGTTTTTTTTATTTCTCTCTGTGCAGATCAGATCTCATTCCCAGTTTGGTGATCTCTGCCAGAGGGCCACAGCTGCTTCCTGTTGCCCCAGCTGGACCCTGGGAAACTACATCGCTATACTTAACAATAGATCGTCCTGTCAAAAAATTGTCGAGAGAGACGTTTCACATACCTTGAAGCTGCTTCGAACGTGTGCCAAACACTACTACAATGGCACCTTGAGGCCAGACTGCTGGGACATAGTGTCCCGGAGGAAGGACCAACTCAAGTGTACCAGCGTGCCTCGTAAATGCACCAAGTACAATGCCGTTTACCAGATCCTCCACTACCTGGTAGACAAAGACTTTCTGAGCCCAAAGACAATTGACTATGTGGTGCCAGCCTTAAAGTACAGTATGCTCTTCTCGCCTACTGAGAAAGGGGAAAGCATGATGAACATTTACCTGGACAACTTTGAGAACTGGAACTCTTCGGATGGTGTGACCACTATCACAGGAATAGAGTTTGGTATCAAACACAGTTTGTTTCAGGATTATCTCTTAATGGATACTGTGTATCCCGCCATTGCCATTGTGATTGTACTCTTAGTCATGTGCATTTACACCAAGTCCATATTTATCACTCTAATGACTATGTTTGCCATAATCAGTTCTTTGATTGTATCCTATTTTCTCTATAGAGTAGTATTTAACTTTGAGTTTTTCCCCTTCATGAATCTCACTGCACTCATCATCTTGGTTGGTATTGGAGCAGATGATGCTTTTGTACTGTGTGACGTTTGGAATTACACCAAATTTGACAAACCCCATGCTGAAACCTCTGAGACGGTGAGCATCACGCTGCAACATGCCGCACTCTCCATGTTTGTCACCAGCTTCACCACTGCCGCTGCTTTTTATGCTAATTACGTCAGCAACATCACCGCTATCCGGTGCTTTGGAGTTTATGCCGGGACTGCCATTCTGGTGAATTATGTCCTCATGGTCACTTGGTTGCCTGCCGTAGTTGTGCTTCACGAGCGGTACCTCCTCAATATATTCACTTGCTTCAAGAAACCTCAGCAGCAGATGTACAGCGACAAAAAATGCTGGACAGCAGCCATTTGCCAAAAGTGCCATAAAGTGATTTTTGCCATTTCCGAAGCATCTCGGATTTTCTTTGAAAAAGTGTTACCATGCATCGTCATCAAGTTCCGGTATGTTTGGCTCTTCTGGTTCCTTGCCTTAACTGTAGGCGGGGCGTATATCGTGTGCATTAATCCAAAGATGAAACTACCTTCTCTTGAGCTGTCTGAATTCCAGGTGTTCAGGTCTTCTCACCCTTTCGAACGCTATGATGCAGAGTACAAAAAGCTCTTCATGTTTGAACGTGTTCATCATGGGGAAGAGCTGCACATGCCCATCACAGTCATCTGGGGTGTGTCCCCTGAAGACAATGGAAATCCGCTCAACCCCAAAAGTAAAGGGAAGTTGAAGCTGGATACCACTTTCAACATAACTAGCCCGGCTTCCCAGGTCTGGATTTTGCACTTTTGCCAGAAGCTGAGGAATCAGACTTTCTTTTACCAGACTGATGAGCAAGACTTCACCAGCTGCTTCATTGAGACATTCAAACAATGGATGGAGAACCAGGATTGTGACGAGCCTGCCCTTTACCCGTGCTGCAGCCACTGGAGCTTTCCTTACAAGCAGGACATTTTTGAATTGTGTATCAAGAGAGCCATCATGGAGCTAGAAAGAAGCACCGGGTACCATCTGGACAGCAAGACGCCAGGGCCAAGGTTTGACATCAACGACACCATCAGGGCCGTAGTGCTGGAGTTCCAGAGTACCTACCTCTTCACGCTGGCCTATGAAAAGATGCATCAGTTCTATAAAGAGGTGGACTCGTGGATTTCCAATGAACTTAGTTCTGCTCCTGAAGGCCTTAGTAATGGTTGGTTCGTCAGCAACTTGGAATTCTATGATCTTCAAGATAGTCTCTCGGATGGCACACTCATTGCCATGGGTCTTTCGGTGGCCGTTGCATTTAGCGTAATGCTCCTTACAACTTGGAATATAATCATAAGCCTTTATGCAATTGTTTCAATAGCCGGAACTATATTTGTCACCGTTGGCTCCCTAGTTCTCCTGGGTTGGGAGCTGAATGTCCTAGAATCTGTCACAATTTCCGTAGCTGTTGGTCTGTCTGTAGACTTTGCCGTCCATTATGGAGTTGCTTACCGCTTGGCACCAGACCCAGATCGAGAGGGAAAGGTGATCTTCTCATTGAGTCGCATGGGCTCTGCGATAGCAATGGCTGCCCTGACCACCTTTGTAGCTGGTGCCATGATGATGCCCTCCACAGTTTTAGCTTATACTCAGCTTGGCACTTTTATGATGCTTATCATGTGCATCAGTTGGGCTTTCGCAACCTTCTTTTTCCAATGCATGTGCCGATGCCTTGGGCCCCAAGGTACCTTTGGCCAAATTCCTTTACCGAAAAAGTTTCAATGTAGTGCCTTCTCTCATGCTTTGTCTCCAAGCCCAAGCAACAAGGGACAGAATAAAGCACATGCCATGAATACATATCATTTGGATCCCAGAGGTCAAAAGTCTGAACTAGAACATGAATTTTATGAGTTAGAACCTCTGGCATCCCATAACTGTAACACCTCAGAGAAGACAACTTATGAAGAAACCCACATTTGCTCTGAATTTTTCAATGGCCAAGCAAAGAATCTGAGTGTGCCTGTACATGCAGCCTACAACAGTGAACTCAACAAAAACAGTAAAAATAGTACCAGCTCTGCTTTGTTGCAGTCATCTGTGGAACATCATACCATGTGCCAGCTCTTCTCTCTGAATAGGAGGTGTAGCTGCCCACATGCCTATAAGCATTTGAGATACAGTCCTCATTCATGCCAGCAGCTGGGGGATTGTTTGTGCTTCCAGTGTGCTCCTGCAGCAGGAAACTTTGTACAGGTCCAGAATAGCATGGCACCCCTAAATGCTGTGCAACAAGTCCCTGAAGGTTTTGTGCATCCCATCCAGCATATCCACCACTGTCCTTGCTTACAAGGAAGAGTGAAACAACCTGTAATGCAGAATTCTCTACCGAGAAATTTTTTTCTCCATTCAGTGCAACACATTCAGTCCCAAGAAAAAATCAGCAATGCCCATGCACATAGTCTTCAGAGCATCGAAGAGAACATGAAGACTCTTCCAAAGACGATGGACTCCTCACCATTTATCTGCAGAAGCACAGGCTCTGTAATAAAGTCATGTTGTGATCCCGAAAATACTGTGTTACCAAACCAAAGGGAACTCTGTGACCTAGTAGGGAATTCTGAGGTCAGTGGAAATGAAACCAAGGGCATCTGCTCAGTGAATCAGACCGACAAACCAGAGAGTAAGGGGGACCTGAGTTCACCACAGCCTGGTCTAATTGTAAGCTCGGAACATTTAAACCAAAATGAACCAAAACTTATATTTAACAGTTTAAGGAGTGAGGGTGGTTATGTATCTCACCCTAGCAATTCCCAGTGTTGTGGTAGAGTTGTCAAGGTGAAGTGCCATTCTGTGGACTATCAGATGCCAAACATTGAAGCCAATGTGCCTGCTGTATTAACACACTCGGAACTTTCCAGTGAAAGTTTAATAAAAACACTATAATAAATATTAAGTTTAGAAAGTGTCTCAATCTTTCTTTTCAAGTGGAAATTCGGAATGGCTCCTGAAAACACAGAAATGAACATTTTAGCGTTGATTAACACTGAGTCATGGAACCAAATGGAAACCTCAGTGAACCAAAAAACAAAATTTCATAGGTATTGGGTGGAGTTTTGTTTTATTCTTTTGTTGAGAGTAGATGAGCTTCACTGAAAATTGTATTCATTTTTTCTCATAAGATATTATGACCGTTATAAAATTATTTCTAATACAGTAGTTTTTGCAACTTGAAACCAGGGATAAAAGAGAAATGTCCTATCCAACATCTTCACCCAGAACTCAAGGGCTTCTCTTTCCTCAGGGATCCTAGGTCCCGTAGTTTTTATTCTTAGCAGTCATATTTCCATCCCAATTCAGATCCTAGACTTTTGCTTAAAATCAACATGGATTGAGCATATAGACAGTTTTCTCCTATCTGTGCACAAAGGCATAAGAATGACTTTGGTTTTAATAGTTTTTAATATTAGGTTTTAATAGAGATGGCCCCAGCAATAATTCCATAATGTCTTTTAGGGCTGAGCAGTGGGAAAACACTGTATTTTTGGTGAAGCCACATTCAAAGATGAATCGATAATCTCAGCCGTTCAAGGGCGGCAGGTAAAGGAAGATCCTTTTGTAAATGTCCCAGAGATTATTACCATGTTCAGTACGAGTTCATGCTCAAATTGATGTCTTCTCGGTATTAGCTGTCATCCATATTTGTCTTTCTCGTTCAGTTATTAAATTGGTTGGCAAAGCAGCCACAAGTAATATTCAGTTGAACCATCATTTTAACACCCAGAAAGATAGCATGTCTAACCAGTCAGAGACTATTAGTGAAAATCTGGTGTTGGAAGGTTTACCCATCCAAACCAGTACTAAACTACCCAAGATGAGAAAGGGCTTGATGCAAGTCCACTAGCATTTATTTTCCACATGGTAGAATGGATATTGGATCTCTCAAGTATCCCCATGTGGGGTGTTTTATTTTCTGGAAAGGTGCGCTTTTATCTTCTGTGCCTGAGAAGATTTTCCAGTGACTCATTTCTTTTGTCATTTGGTAGATTAAATTGTCAGTGTTTGATGACATTGTGAACATTGTTCTACTATGCTGTAAGGACCTAGAATTGTTCTCCTTCTTGCCAAGAGAGATTTGAAGCTGAGGTTTCAGGCAGCATTTTAATTGACACTAGCATATCTAATGTTGGATCAGTGTCTAGGAGTTGCGTTGTTGGAGCCTGCCTCTGGGTAATAGTTCAAACAACACATCGTATAGAACAGGATGTCATCTGATACTTAGTGCATTATAACCTCATACAGGGAGACAGATCTCAGCCGCCTTCTATTTTCTTGCATGTGTTTTGGGTTTTTGTTTTTTAAATGAAAGACTTGGGTATCAGATTGAGTCCTCTGATCTGTGGAATACTCCCTACAAAAGAGTTTATTTTCTAAAAAGCATAATATCAATTATTCCAGTAGAATGCATACAAATTATTCCTGCCTATCATCCCATGCCCTGAAACCAGCCTATGGTGAGTAAACACTAATAAGAACAGAGAGCAGGCGCCACAGTCTTAATGGTAGATTTTCACTCTGACACATCTTACTCTAATGAGGACTGGTAAAAATCCAAGGGCTCACAGCACTTCTATTGCTCTTTTGTTTCTATTGGCCTGGATTTTTTTTAAACAAAGAAAATCTTGATGGTTCTTCCATTATATAGATAGTCAGTATATTAATCATCATTTGATTTCCCAAGTTGAAAAGAATATGAGGGGCATCCGTATGTGGATGCTGAGGTAGGCATCTTTGGACCCTAAATACAACTTAAATAATTTGGTTTTCATGTTCTACTTACCATGCCTCTCTTCAGTCATTCAGAGAGACTGTGAGAGACCATGTGGACCAGTGGAAGAAAAAAATATTTAAAAAGCCAAGTATAATTATCATCTCACCACTTACCTATGGTGTGACCTTGAATATGTCACTAGATCTCTTGCTCCTTTTTCCCCCATACAATGACCAGTCATATTAACTATTTCCTTTCTCCCTCCAGGGCCCTTTTGTAAGCCTGTGTTGGTTGATGTTTAGAAAGCTTTTTGAACTCAGTTTGTGTCTGTGGCCATACAGAGATAAGGCATCATTATTTCCAGTTCAGTGCCACTAAGGAATTTAGACTTGTCTTCTAGGAGTGACTTGGCCAGCAAATGAGTGGGTTAGTTGCATTTTGGAAGGAGTGCCCTTTTTCTTTCTGATAAACTATGCTTGTAACTTGGGACATATCTGATTTGGGGGAAGAGTTAAATACTGTTTGTTTTCCTAAAAGCAGAGACCTAGAAAGTCTCTCTATAGCAGACAGGCTAAAAGTTGTGTATGCATAGCTTATTTAAGCTCTTTCGGATGTGCTCTGCTAAACAGCGCAACATCATATTTACCTAACCTGGCTTTTCCTTTGGTGATTGTGGCCATGTTAGCAAGCTAGTTCTTGATTTTTCCTGCCAAGCCACTTAATTTCTACCTGGTTGAACAAGTGGATTATTCTGAAAGCAGTGAGCTGCTTTTTCCCCTCAGGGAAAGATAGCTGTATTGTTTAAAGGGTAAACTACACATCTTCACATGTGTATGTTCATTTCCTGTATGTAATTACTGTAAAAAATACACGTACTTAAAAGACAATAGAGCCTTTAAGACTATGCTAAGCTGCTTTTAAATATTCTTTCCAATAATCTGCCATGCCTAGGCCTCAGTCATTACAACTTTTTTTTTTAAAAAAGAATAATTTAAATAGCAGTTCTATAAATGTAAGTGGTATGGGAAGATTAGGAAACATCCCTAGTGGGTATTGTCCCAAATGTCGACTAGCTCTTATGTTTTGTTTACATTAAGAACCTATGGTTTCTGGTTTTTTCAAGAGAGATGGGAAAATTCAAACTGTTGGACTTAGCTAAATTAGTTGAATTTAACAAAGGCAATCAGCCTAGAATGGGACCATGAACTTGAGTTTATGTCCAGAATTGAATCTAAAGGCTCAATTTTAAATGCTTTCACAAATAATCAGAAATGGAAATCTGATCAGTCCATAAGGACTTATTTCAATTACATTCAAAATATACAACAGTACCATTACTGGCATTCAGATTCCCTGCTTAAAACTTCTTCACCTTATTGTAAAATGTATTTAGCTGACATTCAAATTTCAATGCTTTATTGCCAGTGATTTTTGTATCAAGCCAGAGTATTGCTATACAGTGGCCGTCCTGTGGAGCATGAGTGGGGATACCCAGGCCCTGGCCACTTCTTGGGACACATACTCAGTGCTAAAGAACTTGGTATTTAGAGTAACACAGCTTTGGAATCATTGCTGTGGGGAAGAGGTGCAGAGGGGTTTCCCAGGGTCCCACTCAGTACTGGTGTTAGCCCAAAATACCAAATTCTTTCAATGCTAAGCACTTGTACCCAGAAATAGCTCGGACCCAGGTCTGTCTATGTATGCTCCATAGGTTAGCCACTGTTAACATTTTTAAAATATTTATTGTCATTCAACAAAGACATTGCTAGGCACTAAGAATTCAAAGACTAAAAATGATGTAATCCCTGACAGAAAAGTGCTTAGAATCATTCTAATGGAGAAATGAAACTTGTGTTCGGTCAACTATAATATTATTTAAACTATGATAAATGCATAGGGGAGGAGTCAAATATGGCAAGAAGGTATGTGCTAGAGGTGGGGGCAGGGGTGGGGGGAGAGAAAGGAAAGTTTTGTGAGGCTGGGGCTCTTGAGCTAGGGCTTAAGGGAATAGAGGAATTTTAGTATAAGGAGTTAAGTTGGAACTTAACTCAGAGAGTATATAAATCTTTGGGAATTGCATATACATGCTCAATATATACATTTTGTTACACATATTTAATTCAGCAATGATTAAGTATATGCATAATACTATGTGCTGGATACTGGGAAATATACAAAGCATAGAGTCCCTCTACTAGAGCTTAAATTTGTAAGGGCATAAGCCATACACAGTAGCATCAACTCATAAAACATCAGTAGCAGAGAACTTGTAGGATCCATTAATACTTCTGTTATTTGTCTAATATTTATGCTTATTATGGCCTTGGCCCCCCAGAAGCTGATTTTTTAAAACCACTCCAAATTATCCTGGGTAATGAAACTAAAAACAAAGCATTAACTAGTCAGTTTTACAAGTTCAAACCATGCCATTACATGTGGATAGTCACTAAAAATAAAGATGCTATTCTACTAGTCTGCTGATTATGGATAAATATTAATTAGATGTATCTGCCTCCTTTTTGAGGTTTGCCAGAGTTAGGACCATCTTTAAGTAAGTCTGGTCAGAAAGAATAAAATCTTTCACAAAAAGGCAATGCCCAAGGGTGTGCCCTGGCTGGTCTTGGTGGTGCTGTGAGATGCTACTATTAGGTAAAACTCTGACCATATGTTTTTCCTTCTGAATCAGGAGTATGGGGGTGGGGGTGGGGGTGGGAGAGACGGTCAGCAAAGTGGCCCTATGTTAACCTGCCAGATAGCCTGTAAGGAATCTTCCCTTAGAAAAAAATGAACTCTAGGACCTCTGACTACAGTTTATGTCATCATACTTAAATAAAAAGTACAAAGGGTAGAGATGAGAATTCAATTCAACCGACATTTATAGAAGTCTTCTATTGGTAAGGCACCAACACTTCCCTTGAGGGAAGGTTGACTTTGGGCAGGTCTCTGCTCTCAAATTAGACCTTGCGGTCTAACACAGGTAAAAATAAGAAATAGCTAGAGTATGAAATACAGCGTATAAATGCATGAGGGACACAAAGTACTATGGAGAGCCCCCAGGAGGGGAGATGATGGGCCATGCTTTCTACTCACACATTCATCAGGCCCTGATCACCTCTCACTTAGGTTACAGTAATAGCTTTCTAATTGATCTCCCCACCTCGAGTCTCTTCCTTCTCCAATTCATCCCCCACTCAGCTACTGACATAGTTTTCCTAAAGTAAATCTGACCATGTCATTCTTCCCCCCTCCCCAATAAACTCCAGTGGTTCCCTATTACTTCTAGGATCAAATATGAAATTCTTTGGTTGACATTTAAAGCGCTTTCCAACCCAGCCTCTTCCTAACCTTCCCAGTCTTTTTGTAATTTACTTCCTTCTATGCACTCTGTAATCCATCTACTCACACCCTACGTCTCCTTACTCCATGTATTTGTATGGGCTGTCTCCCATGCCTGGAATGCTCTTCCTCCTCATCTCTGACTCCTAGCTTCCCTGGCTTCCTTTAGGATTCAGCTCAAATATTATCTTCTGCAAGAAAACATTCCCAATCACTCCCATTACTAGTCCCTTCCCTCTGAGATTGCCTTCCTTTTATACTTTATCTATCTTGTACATTTCTAATTACTTCTGTGCTGTTTCTTCCATGGGAATGTGAAGTCCTTGAGAATAGGGACCATGCTTTTGAGCACAATGCTTGTCGTATAGTAAGTTTATTATAAATAATTGTTAACTGACAAAAGGAAACCCCATGTTACTTCCATGTTCAGTTTTGTGAAGTCAAGAACCTGCCACTCAGAACCAAGAACAACATTGCAAAGACAAACAATTTTGAAAGATGTAAGACCTCTGATCAACCCATTGGGCAACCACCATTCCAAAGGACTGAAGCACCTACCTACCTCCCTGACAGAGAAGTGATAGACTCAGCTTTCAGAACAAGACTCTTTTTTTGTTTGTTTTGCATGACTATGCATATGTTTTTCTTTTTCCAGTGGCAGGAGAAAAAAAAATAGATTTTTTTGTTAATTAAAAAAATAAATATTAAAAAAGAAACTATAATTAACTGGCATTCTCAGCAGCATGGTAGACATTGGTTTTATCAATTGTTAGTAACCTAACTTTGTCAAAAGTGACTCTATAAAGCAGATCAGAGGTTTAAGGAATCCTAGATCTAAAGCTGGAAGAAACTTAGAGGTCATCTAGCCCAATCCTCTCATTTTATAGATGAGGAAATGGAGGTCCAGAGAAGTTACGTAATGTGCCCAAGTCATGCAGCCAATGGCAGACCTAGGATTTGAACCCAGAGCCTCTGACTCCAAATCTAACATTCTACTACCTCCTTCCTATGAGATGTAAACTAGTCTTTGAAACATCATAGAGGAGCAAGCATCTCCAGATGCCTGTAGGTCATTTCTACCTCACTCTCAACTTGCGCAAAACATCATCTTTCTCCCCAAAATAGCCCTTCTGCCTAATGTCACTGTTTTTTGTTAGAAACACCACCATCCACTCTCTTTCTTGTGTGTGAAATCCTGCCTGATGTTATCTTTGACACTTCCCTCTCATGCCCAATCAAAATCAATCAGTAAACATTTACTGGTGCCTTCTATGTGCCAGGCACCATGCTAAGCACTGGGTTTGTCACTAAGGTCTGTCAATTTTACCCATGCAGCCCCTATGACATCTATCCCTTCCTCTTTAATCTCTCAACAAGCCCTCATTAATGACTACCTGAACTATAGCAATAGCCTCCTAACAGGTGGTCCCATGTAAATTCTCAGCCCACCTCCCATCCATCCTTACTAGTGCCAGATTAATCTTGTGTATAGATTCAGCTTTGTCATGACTTTTTAGACCCCCGTAGTAGTTCCCTATTTTCTACTGAATCAAGTTCAAACTCCTCAATCTGGCATTCAAGGCCCTCCACAATTTGGACCCATTTGGTATTATGTCCCATTACTCACTTCTGCTTACTCTATTGTCCTGGCAAGCTGGGCTATTCCCCATCTACCACACACACTCTAGTTTTCCTACTATTACCCCAGGTAGAAATAGCTGTGAGGAGAGGGGAGGAGAAGCAGTCCAAAGGGTATATACTACAAGTACTTTAAAAGTAAAAACTACTTTCTCCATGAAACCTTCTCTAGTTTTTTTTCCCTTTGAAGTGTACAATGACTTTCTTCCCTCTTCCCACACCTCCCCATCTCACATAACCCTCTGCTTTACCTCTCATCATTTATTCTATATTATTACTGTCCTAGAGAGATCATGATTGGAGTGTTGCTATTAGTTTGGAATGCCACATTTTAGGAAGCATGTTGATAGACCAAGGGCATCCAGAGGAGTGCAGCCAGCATGGTGAAAAGACTGGAGGTTGTGCCATACAACAACTAGCTGAAAAAAAAGACAGGTTTAGCTTTAACAAGATGAGTCTTAGGGGGAATAAAACCATTTTTGAAGGGCTGTCCTCTCAGAAGAAGGTTTAAACTGTTCAACTTGACCCCAGAGGGCAGAACATGGAATCTGCAGAGAGGCAGATTTCTATTTCAGATAAGAAAAGCTTCCTGGCACTCAGAGCGGCTATAGAAACAATAGAATGGGCCACCCCAGGAGGATTTGGGTCCCCCATAATTAAAGATCCTCAAGTGGAGACTCGACAATTTCTTGTTAAGATATGGGTTGATCTCAATGATTTCTGGGATCCAATCTTATTTAGAAATTATGTAATTTTGTCTGATTGTTCCCTGATTCTAGCTTCATCCCCAGCTGTTCATATTCTCTCCCTCCTTAAGTATTTCCTTACTCCCTACCTTGTATTATGGTCATAAGGAATCCATGTCTAGTCTCTGCAACCTCCTCCCTTACTCCACCCCTGGAAGAATGTAAGCTCCTCCAGGGCAAGGATTGATTTCCATTTTTTTTTTTTGCCTATGTGTCCTTCCAGCTTAAGCACAGCATCTCACAAATAAGTACTTAATAAAAGTTTATTGAGCTGAATAGTCATTTATGTACGTGTCCTATACACTTTTTATGTGTTCTCTCTTCTAACTGCTGTCAACAATTCAGCCTAGACAGCTATTTCCAGTAAATATTTCATATGCGCTATACTCACAAGGGCAGGGGTTATCAATTACTTGTTAACATGTTTAAGGTAAAGAGTCAGTCAAGAACAGTGACCCATTTTAGGCACAAGGAAAAAATAGAAGCGGCTCAATTTAACAAATACTTATGAGGGTAGAAGAAGTGACATAGATACAAATAACTAATATGTGGCATCATACAGTACAGTGGTATCAAACTCAAATAGAAATAGGGATCACTAAACCATACATAAGGACCCTGAAGGCCACATATTAACTTAGAAAGCCACTTGTGTTTATGTGTTCCTTTTTAAATTAATACATCAACATATTAGAATCAGATAGGAAATTTATCTGGTTCAAGCCATACTCAGCGGTATCATGGGACAAAATGCAGCCTGCTGTGAGTTTGACACCTTTGAAATCACAGATAGAGGACTGGCCTCAGAGCCAGAAAGATCTAGATGTTAGACGTGCCTCTTACACATACATATTGTGTGAGTATCAGTAAGTCATTTAATTTCTCAGTGCCCCAGGCAACTAAAATTTCCTTACCTGTGAGTTCCCTATACCAGCAAAATTTCAGATCCAGTCCCTATCCCTGATCTCTACCAGGCAGACTGTGGAAAGTTCCATAAAAGAAGTATGAACAGTGCTAAAGGTGTTCAGAGTAGAGAAAGAAGCCGTCTGGCTGGTGAGAAGCAGAAGAGGCTTCTAGAGAAGATATTATTTGAGCAGGGTCATGGAGGATAGGTAGCATTTAATATGGTGGAGAATGGATGGTGCCATGGCATACGCCAAAATTTAAAAAGAAACTAGGGATTTGGCAGGGGGAGGCAGGAAGGAAGAAAGCGTATAGTAGGATTACTGAATGCTTACAGAATTGATCAAGTTATGTTGAATGGATGGTGATTTGAAATGGTGTCCCTCAGATGGTGCCCAGTATAACAGTTTGAACCCTCGAGCATTAGACGTAGAACAGTGGCGGGTGGGCTCCTGAGAGCAATAAGTGGACATGCTTATACACCCACATTCATGTGTCCTCTGTTCTGGAAGGGTCCCATAAGTAAGGACAATTTCTTGTGAGCACAGGTTAGTCAAAAAAGTTGGGGGTAAAGTACAATCATTAATAATAGTAATAATTCATAATTACGTAACATTTTAAAGTTTGCAAAGCACTTTATATATGTTATCTCCATTGAGCTTCACAATAACTCAGTGGAGTAGATGCTATTGTTTATTCCCATTTTATAGATGAGGAGACAAGGGTTCAAAAGTTTAAGTGACATGCCCAGGGTCACAAAGCTAATAAGTACTTGAGGCAGGTTTCGAAGTAAGACCTTTTGGATTCCCAGTCCAGTCCTCCATCCACTATGCCACCTTGCTGTCTTAGCTGCTGCTAATGTGGAATATGGGAGAAAATAGAGGTAGAATTTTATCTTTACATCAGAGGAGACAGGGGACAGCAAGCCAAGACTGTTCACAAATTTTCAAAAAGAATAACCAGCCTTTCCTAAGAAAACAAACTTTAATACTTTAAAAATAACATTAGCAGTGCTGTTTCTCAATATAATTGTGATAAGAAATAGCTCATTTGTCAAAACTCTTTTTAGGCTTGGAAAGCACTGTCCTCATAACAACGTTGGAATATTATCTCAGTTTTATAGATCTGAACCACAGAATCTCAGAGTTGACAGATACCTCAGAGATCATCTAAAGTCAACCTGAACTGGACCAAGAAATCTTAGATGAGGAAGCTGAAGTCAAGAGAAGTTCACAGGGGCTTGCCAATGGGTCATAATGCTAGTAAGTGTCAGAGCTGGGATTCATATTCAGGTCTCCTGAGTTCAAGGCCAGTATTCTTTCAATACACTGTGTAAATTACAAATGATTATTTATGCATTGAAACAAGGCCAATAGGACTTCAAGTTGGCAAAAAGTTTTGCCTAATGTTTGTTTCACATTACATGTGTTCTTGAATCTCCATTGATGGTATTTATTTTTTAAAACATTCTTTAATTCAGACTTTGCACTAATTCAGACTTCTCAGTCATGGCTTACCTCTCCCCTCCCCCCTCCCCTACCAATTATTTCAAATAAATGAGGTTTTATGGTACATAGATAACCCTCTGCTATTCTTGGCAGGGTCTCTGGCCGCAATAAAACTTTCAGATTCAATTAGTAGCTGGCATTAATCCCTTTGCCACAGCAGAGATGGTGCATAAAACCACAACCCACCCAACTCCTTTGGGCCAAATGTCTGTGTATGCAGACTTTTGGGGAAACGTTTCCAAAGCAGAGGAGTCCTTTGACAGAGCTCACTTCCTCTCCCTCCCCCAACCCCACCCCAAATAAAGTGAAGTTTTAACAAGTTTCTCTGTACTGTAGGGCCTACAACTTAGTGCCTATTTGTTCTCTATGGTATGTTCTTCCTTAAAAAAAAATATTAAGCTTTAGTTCCTTTGCATGGTATAATCATCTTCATTCACCAATGTCCTACAAACATAGAGCTACATGACCATACCACAGATGTCCCCTCCTTGGGTCTCTTTGTCTTGCTCTGAAACCATTCCCTCCCCTCCTATTGGGCAGATACATAGTTGATTAGAATTCCCTGCAGGGTAGGACCTGCCAAATGTGGGAAATTACACAGTGGTTTTGCACAATATATACAAGGAATGGTTAGATTATGAAATTCTATTCAGTATCAATTCTTCTTTAAATAAAACCACTTAGTCCTGGTGTTTCAGAAAACCAATTTGGGTACAAAGGCTGAGGCTGGCTCCGATCTGTGGGTTACTTGTTCCAAACCACATGAGGGTAGTAGAATTCATTTCTACACACTTCAGGAGTGGAGAGATGATCCTTCCCTCTTCCTTCCAGTTTGGTTCCAGATCCTGGGTGGGTTTGATCCTTTAGAGCTACAGGAAGAATGAGACTCATCTCATTTTCCTTTCAGCATTTTATCAAGTATCTGATGATATGGTAGGTCCTATGTGAGGCAATGGAGATTGCAATACCAATGTGTTTTATATTCCTAGAACCTTGCATGTAGTAGGATCAACACATATTAGTACAGATGTGTCTTTGTACATAGTTACCTGACAAATGTTTGTGGATTGATTTAATTCAAGAAATTATGAAAACAGGATATTAGTAATGTAGTCAGTCTAAATTGTAAAGTCTTCCAAGGATGAAGGCATGGCTAAGGGCAGAGGCAAAGGTGGCGAACACCCTATAAAATTCATGATAAAGGTGGGGTCAAATCAGCAAAGATCAGCAGAGGATGGGGCAATTGGAACTCGTCCAAATCTTGCCAGAGGGAAAAGATTACGGACCAATTAGGAGGCTGTAGCAGTAGTCTAAGCAAGAAGTAATGAACACTGGAATTTGGGTGGTGACAATGTGAGTGGAGAGAAAGTGGACAGATGTGAGATAGAAAACTATGGCAGGAGAAAGGTTGTTGAGGGATTGTGGCAGTAGGGAGCAAGAAAGATGCTGATTCAGGGGGTGGTTGGGATGGGGGAAGGATCCAGGGAAGAAAAGCCAGCATTGGAAGGAGCTGCTGAGTCCTGACAGAGATAGAGACAGAAAGACAGGAAGGGGGTGGGGTGGGGAGCTTCAGTGAATGGATGAGAAAACATTTATTAAGTAAAGGCAGACAACAAATATAGAATGATTTAGCTATGGGGCAGAAGAAAGACCCAGGAGTTCTTAAGGGGAAGTATCAAGACAGTACTATTTTCTCGAGTATCATTTCCATTAATAAAACCATATGTGTTTCTGAAGTTGAACCATTTGAAAGTGCCAAGGGATTTGTTGACAAGAACTTTCTTTTCTTAAGGAAGTGGGACAGGTGTGAGAGAAAGATTCAGAATAAATTCAGAACTTGCTAATCATAGAATAAAGTTTCCAAAGGGGCACAATGGTAGAGGAGTAGGTAGAAGAAGATAATGGGGTGGGGGGGGGAGTTGAAAGGAAGTGAATAGACATGAGATTCAGGATGGGCACGGCAGCATGACTGGACAGGGATTGTACCTAGGGTGCTGTTTCAGATGGTAGACATTAGGTGAAAAGGAAGATGAGAAGTGAGCTGGAGGGGTTATTTTATTCATATGAGTAGGGGAATACCAAACAAAGACTGGTTAGTGGAGAGTTCTGTAGTTCTGTTTAGAATGTACTTCCAGCCTGGACCCCTCTAGATGCTATGATCCCTTTGATTTCCTGGGTGGTCTCACTATAGTAGCACTGGGTGTTGGGGAAGAGATGATCCTGGATCCAAATGGGAGTTTCTAGGCTGTCCTGAAAAGAAACCACAAGAAAATCTCATTAATTCAGAATGAAATGATAATTATGGTGAGAGGGAGGAGGTATATATATTTACACTCACCCTAAGGTTACACATTTAGTAGAGCTTTGGCAGCTGCGTGGAAGATGGATGGGAAAGGGTAGAGATAAAGACAAGGAGACCAATTAGGAGGCTATTGCAGTAGCCCAGGCAAGAGGTGATAAGTGCCTGAAGTAGGGTGGTGGCTCTGTGAGTGGAGAGAAAGGGACACATTCTGATAGATAACTATAGCATATATGAGAATGTTAGGGAGATATAAGATAAAACGCTATGTGAAAGTCCAAGGTCCAACAGTAGCAATCAGGGAAGGCTTCCTGGCAAGTCTGGAATTTGAGTTGAACTTTAAAGGATGGGTAGGAATTCAACAGACAAAGAAGGGAAGATGTTGGAAACATAAGGCATAGTATAAGGAAAGGCCTGGAGAAGGGAAAATATCATGAAAGGTCAAAATAAAACCCAGTAAAAACAAGGTAATATTGCTATTACCATAAGGAGTTAAATTGGAGATGAATGATGTAAAGACAAAAGATACTGTTTTCCAATAATATTCATAAAATAAATCCATTCCTACCCAGAAAATTCTATAATTCACTGAAGTGAACTGTTCTTCCCTTAATTAATCTCAATTGGTAGGATTTTATTATTTTTATAGGACATTTATATTTGATTTTCAGATTTAAAAACTGGCTTTGTATGATAAGTTGACTTCAAGTTAGTTAGGATGAATTTTTTTTTTAAAAAAATCATTATTATGACTCCTGGAAACAGAAATGTTGAAATAAAAAGTTTCATTTCCTGTTGGTGTACATTTCACTGCAGTAAGATTTTAAGACACGGACACATGTTTGAACCAAATCATAAATTCAAAGTCTTCGACCTTGAAGGGATTCCCTAGAAGTCATCCAATCCATCTCACTGCCTCTCAGCAGAGGTGTATTTAAACCATTCCAGAAAGAGAGGTCCTTTAACTTTTCCTTGCAATCTGTAGAAAATAAAATTTTACAGCCTCCCTTGCTAATATAATCCAACTCCTAAGATAAGAAAATGCATTCTAGTAAACGTAGTGTGATTTTTAAAAAGAGTACTGTTTTATCATGATGGGATTGGTGGGGGAGGAAAAAGATTGGCAAAAAATTCTCAAAAGGGTCTCTGAGCTGACTGATTGAATGTGCATACCCCTTGAAAACTGCGGTCATTTCATTCTTTGTATGTTTCCTTGGTGCTTAGCACAGTGCCTGACACATAAAATGCATTTTATTTTATTTTTTTTAATTTAAATTTATTTATTTGACATATTTAGTTTTCAGCATTGATTTTCACAATAGTTTGAATTACAAATTTTCTCCCCATTTCTACCCTCCCCCCCCACTCCAAGATGGCATATATTCTGGTTGCCCTGTTCCCCAGTCAGCCCTCCCTTCTGTCACCCCACTCCCCTCCCATCCCCTTTTCCCTTCCTTTCTTGTAGGGCAAGATAAATTTCTACGCCCCATTGCCTGTGTATCTTATTTTTTAATTGCATGCAAAAACTTTTTTTTGTTTGTTTTTGAACATCTGATTTTAAAACTTTGAGTTCCAAATTCTCTCCCCTCTTCCCTTCCCACCCACCCTCCCTAAGAAGTCGAGCAATTCAACATAGGCCACATGTGTATCATTATGTATAACCCTTCCATAATACTCATGTTGTGAAAGACTAACTACATTTTGCTCCTTCCCAACCCATCCCGCTTTATTGAATTTTCTCCCTTGACCCTGTCCCCTTTCCAAAGTGTTTGTTTTTGATTACCTTCACCCCCATCTGCCCTCCCCTCCATCATCTCCCCCCTTTTATTTTTTTTTCTTCCTCCCTCTTCTTTCCTGTGGGGTAAGATACACAACTGAGTATGTATGGTATTCCCTCCTCAGGCCAAATCTGATGAGAGCAAGGTTCACTCATTCCCCCCTCACCTGCCCTCTCCCCTCCTCCCACAGAACTGCTTCCTCTTGCCACCTTTATGTGAGATAATCCACCCCATTCTATCTCTCCCTATCTCCCTCTCTCAGTATGATGCTCTCTCATCCCTTAATTTCATTTTATTTCTTTTAGATATCTTCCCTTCATCTTCAACTCACCCTGTGTCACACATATATATACACATAGATATATACATACATACACATTCACTTATATATATATATATATATATATATATATATATACGTAAACATATATATACATATATATGCATATTCCCTTCAGCTCCCCTAATACTGAGGTCTCATGAATCATCCATGTCCTCTTTCCATGTAGGAATGTAAACAAAACAGTTCAACTTTAGTAAGTCCCTTGCAATTTCTGTTTCTTGATTACCTTTTCATGCTTCTCTTGATTCTTATGTTTGAAAGTCAAATTTTCTATTCAGTTCTGGTCTTTTCACTGAGAAAGCTTGAAAGTCCTCTATTTTATTGAAAATCCATATTTTGCCTTGGAGCATGATACTCAGTTTTGCTGGGTAGGTGATTCGAGGTTTTAATCCTAGCTCCATTGACCTCCGGAATATCGCATTCCAAGCCCTTCGATCTCTTAATGTAGAAGCTGCCAGATCCTGGGTTATTCTGATTGGGTTTCCACAATACTCAAATTGTTTCTTTCTGGCTGCTTGCAGTATTTCCTCCTTGATCTGGGAGCTCTGGAATTTGGCGACAATATTCCTAGGAGATTTCTCTTTTGGATCTATTTGAGGAGGCGATCGATGGATTCTTTCAATTTCTATTTTGCCCCGTGGCTCTAGAATATCAGGGCAGTTCTCCTTCATAATTTCTTGAAAGATGATATCTAGGCTCTTTTTTTGATCATGGCTTTCAGGTAGTCCAATTATTTTTAAATTATCTCTCCTGGATCTATTTTCCAGGTCAGTGGTTTTTCCAAGGAGATATTTCACATTGTCTTCCATTTTTTCATTCCTTTGGTTCTGTTTTATAATATCCTGGTTTCTCATAAAGTCACTAGCTTCCACTTGCTCCAATCTAATTTTTAAAGTAGTATTTTCTTCAGTGGTCTTTTGGACCTCCTTTTCCATTTGGCTAATTCTGCTTTTCAAGGCATTCTTCTCCTCATTGGCTTTTTGGAGCTCTTTTGCCATTTGAGTTAATCTGTTTTTTAAGGTGTTGTTTTCTTCAGTGTATTTTTCAGTATTTTTTTGGGTCTCCTTTAGCAAGTCATTGACTTGTTTTTCATGGTTTTCTCGCATCCTTCTCATTTCTCTTCCCAATTTTTCCTCTACTTCTCTAACTTGCTTTTCCAAATCCTTTTTGAGCTCTTCCATGGCCTGGGACCAGTTCATGTTTTTCTTGGAGGTTTCTGTTGTAGGCTCTTTGACTTTATTAATTTCTTCTGTCTGTATGTTTTGGTCTTCTCAGCAGTCTTTGGTGTTTGTGGGTTGAGAAGTCTCGTAACTGCCGCAGCTCACTGAATCAGGGCGCTAGGGCCCCCTCTGCCCGGCTTCTGGTCTGGATGGTCCAAGTCGCTCAGGCTGGGCTCTGCTCCACTCCGTTCCCAGCTCCCAGCTCCGTGCGGGATAGACCTCACCCAGAGACCATCCAGGCTGTCCTGGGCTGGAGCCCTGCTTCCCTCTGCTGTTCTGTGGGTTCTGCCGTTCTAGAATTGGTTCAGAGCCATTTTTTATAGGTTTTTGGAGGGGCTCGGCAGGGAGCTCAGGCTGGTCCCTGCTTTCCAGCCGCCATCTTGGCTCCGCCCCTAAAATGCATTTTATAAATACTTGTTAACTACTTGGTTGATTTATCAACATGGCTACTCCTTCCAATGACGAAGACAGCAACCCATCTGTGCCTGCCCATCCTGTCTGATGGGTCATATATACCTTAAGTTCAGCCCAGAGGGTGCACCCAACAAGTGGGGAGTCTTTCTTGATTCTCTTGACACTGTCAGGATACCAGGGGAGCACAGAGACCTTCCAATAGCTTCCCTCTTGGCATTTGTGACCAGACTACTTGCTTTTTTGCTCATACATTTCTTTGACGATATTCTTTACTTTGCTTCTCTTTTGAAATTCTCTCTTGTAAAGTATTGTAGCCTGTCTGTGCCCATGATATACTTTTTTCCATTGTCCTTTGGGTGATCCTCAACTTCAGAGACTACAGTGCTCCATGACACACAGCTGTGCAATACAGGGGTGCTGAAGCCAGCTCAAATTGGCTCTCAAGAGCCAATGGTTAAACTTTCAATGTGAGGGGCAGCTAGGTGGCACAGTAGATAGAGCACCAGCCCTGAAGTCAGGAGGACCGGGGTTCAAATCTAGCCCGAGACACTTACTAACTGTGTGACCCTGGACAAGTCACTTAACCCAGATTACCTCAAAAAAATTTCAGTATGAACACTTGCACCTCAGAAATTAGCAAATGATACAAACAGGGGCTTCATTTATTGTTTTTCTGGTTGTCTGGACTTAATAAAATGATGGAGAACATGTTAGCAATGTAGATTAAACTTAAAAGTGTGTCTTGAGTACATCTCCCCGTCCCCCACCTCCTAGAGCTGTTTGTTTAACATTTACTAGTGTACCCTTACATGAAACAATGCTACAAGAACAGTGGTATTAAAAAAGATTAGCATTTATTCCAGGGAGAAGCTAAGGATCATTCAAAGAACTTTGCAGTTTCTCAAAGGCAATAGTAATAAAGTAGTAATATTAAGGGGCATTTATATAGTAGTTTAAGGTTTACAAAGCACTTTATGTGTCATCTCATCGGATCCTCACAATAACCCTGCCAGGTAGGCACTGGTATTATCCCTATATTACATATGAGGAAATCAAGGCTGAGAGAAGTTAAGAGACTTGTCCAGGGTCACATAGTTTATAAGTATCAGAGGCAGGATTTGAACTCAAGTTTTCCTGACTCCAAGTCTCTATTCACCATACCTTCTAGATGCAACCAACATACTTGCTGCCTCCTGTTCAATTCTGGGCCCAACTCATTGTCCATTTGCAGTTTTATCCAAGTTATACATTTTTTGGAGGCAATTAGAGTTAAGTGACTTGCCCAGGGTCACACAACTAATAAGTATCTGAGGCCAGATTTGAACTCAAGTCCTCCTGACTTCAGGGTTAGTGCTCTATCCACTGCACCACCTAGCTGCCCCCAAGATAGACATATCGATGGATGCTCAACTCTATAAGTTGTCTGGAAAATAGGAATTCTTCACCCACATAGTTTTGCCTGGGTGATTAGTTAGGCCAAACTATTTTGATGATTGGTGAATTTCATCCAGAAGATTCCACCATGTTCTTGGGTTTGATATAATCAGTACAGTGGCATCCATGATCAAAAGCATATGGTGAGAAGGAAGTCACTATCTACAGGAAATGTGGTAGAGGAAAAGTTAGGAGAAGAAATAAGAGCTATGCAAGAAAATTATGAAGAGAGAATTAACATCCTGGTAAAAGAGGCACAAAAATACCGAATAAAATACCTCCTTGAAAATCAGAATTGGACAAATGATAAAAGAGGTACAGACTGTCAATGAGGAAAGCAATTTGAAAAGTGACTAAGACGTGCACACTCAGAGACCTCTCTACTATGAAAATATGTCAAGGAGGTCAAAGACAGAAAGAAGGATCCCATATATACCAAAATATACATTGGTGACCAAGAAGTGGAAATAAGGCAGGTATATCATGGATTGGTGAATATCTCAACAAATCATGGAATTTCATCATTCTGTGCTGTAAGAAATGATAAATGTGATGAATCCAGAGAAGCATCAGAAAAATAATATGATCTGATCCAGAGTTAAATGAGCAAAACCAAGAAAAATGACATACACAATGACTGTAACAATATAAACAAAAAAACCAATAAAACAACACTGAATAAAGTGCAATTGTAATAACTGGGAGAAGAGACAAGAAAATGCAATTCCTTTATTTTATTGTAGAGGTGGGGGACTGTGGGTATAGAATATCGCATATACTTGTCAAACACGGTGGGTGCGTTGGTTGGTTTTGCTGAACTTTTTTTCTCTTTCCCTTTACTCTTGGCTACAGGGACAGCTTGCTGAGCAGAAAAAAAGAAAGTGGTATATTTGGGAATAAATGTGATTTAACAACAAAAGGCAATAATAAAAAATTTAAAAACAATTTTTAGAAAAGAAAGATCATGGAGGAGAGAAGTGCCATGAATTGAAAAAAGGCAAATGTTGACCCAATCTACTAAAACAAAAGTAGAGAAAGAAGCCTGCAAACTATTGACCGACAAACTTATCTTCAATTTCTGGAAATATTCTAGAAAAATGATTATTAAAAGTACACTTAAGGGGCAGCTACGTGGCGCAGTGAGTAGAGCACCAGCCCTGGAGTCAGGAGGACCTGAGTTCAAATCTGGCCTCAGACACCTGACACACTTACTAGCTGTGTGACCTTGGGCAAATCATTTAACCCCAATTGCCTTGCCTTCCCCCCTCCAAAAAAAGAGACAAAAGTACAGTTAATGAACATCTAGAAAAGAAAGTAGTAATCACAGAAAGCCAAACTGGCTTCATTAGGAACACAACTTCATTTTCTTTTCTGACAGGATGATTGGATCAGTTTAGTACTAACTTGATATAAATATTTTTCCCCTAATTTTCTACTTTTCTTCTAATCTTGGTTGGATTGATTTTGTTTGTGCAAAATCTTTTTAATTTAATGTAATAAAAATTACCCATTTTACATCCTGTAATGCTCTTTATCTCTTGTTTGGTCATAAATTCTTCCCTTATCCATAAATCTGACAGGTAAACTATTCCATGCTCCCCCAATTTGCTCATAGCATCACTATGTCTAAATCACATACCGATTTTGAACTTATCTTTGTATATAGTGTAAGATGTTGTTCTATATCCAGTTTCTGTCAAACTACTTTCCAGTTTCCCAGCAGTTTATTGTCAAATAGTGAGTTCTTGTCCCAAAAGCCTGGATCTTTGGATTTAACAAATACTGTATTACAATGGTCATTACTGTGTCTTGTGTACCTCATCTATTCCACTGATCCACCATTCTATTTCTTAGCAAGTACTGGATTGCTTTGATGATCACTGCTTTGTGATATAGTTTGAGATCTGGTACTGCTAAGTTACCTTCTTTCACATTTTTCCCCATTGGTTCCCCTGATAGTCTTGAACTTTTGTTGTTCTAGATAAATGTTATTATTTTTTTCTACCTTTATTTCCCAGGTTTTTCAGAAACCACCCCCTTCATCATTTCTTATAGTATAGTAGTATTCCATTACAATCATACCACCATTTGTTCAGCCATTCCCCAATTGATGGGCAACCATCACCTCAATTTCTAATTCTTTGCCACCACAAAAAGAGCTGCTATAAATATTTTTGTACCTATAGATCCAAAATAATATTTTCTTTGGCCTTGAATCCTTTCCAGAATTTCCCATTGGGAAAGTAGGCAAAACAAAAGCTAAGGCCTTTCTCTTAAGTTGTTCACCAAACTTAATCTTCCATCTGGTTTAGATCCTTTGCCTTCCCTATCTCCTGAAGCATTGGTGGTATGGGAAGTACCCTGTTCGGTAATTCAGAATAAAATTTCAAATATTGTTGAGAGGGAGCCCTTGTCTTCTATTGAGTCTTTCTGGGTTCTGCTGGCTCATAGAAGACATCCTGGCTCCTCTGATGTGCTAATGATCTCCCTCTCTCTCTCTCTCTCTCTCTCTCTCTCTCTCTTTCTCTCTCTCTCTCTCCCCCCTCTTCTCTTCTCTTCTCTTCTCTTCTCTTCTCTTCTCTTCTCTTCTCTTCTCTTCTCTTCTCTTCTCTTCTCTTCTCTTCTCTTCTCTTCTCTTCTCTTCTCTCTCCCTTGTCCTCTCCTCTTTCTCTTTCTTCATTCCTTTCTCCTCCTCTCTCTCCATTCCCCCAATTTTCCCTTTCTTCCCCCCCTCCAAATTACATTTCATTTAAATATTTGTGCTCAAGTTGTACACTTTGAGGTCTTTGGGACTTTGAGCACTTTGGAGTCAGGGACTTTTTAATTTCTGCCTTTGTACCAACAGTGCCTTGCACATAAAATGCATCTAATAAATGGTTTTTAAACTGAATTGAGAGGGAGAGAGAGCCCAATTATGTATTTCAGTGCAAAGAATCAGCCTCAAATTTGTGGGGAAAAGAAGGAATTCTGTGAACTTCAAAAGGAAAGAGGTAAGCTTTTCCTTTAACTAATTATCAACGATTAACACTAACTTCTAGGAAGGGCCAGAGAAAATATTTTCTTAATAGCTTATTAGAATGAGTCAGTCCTAATGGTACTTGGGGTTTTCCAAAGAAAATGGCCTTTCTTTCACTTTGGCTTCATCTACTACCCAGATATGATGGGACTTTCTGGAATTATGACAGTAGTTTCTAGATACCACAGGCTTTCAAACCCAACACCACAACTAATTTTTCCAATGACTAGGTACATGAAAAATTGGTTTTATATGCTTTACCTGTTGAGACAACACCCTCATCCTCCAACAATCCCATCCCAACTTCTGCCTGTCCAAATCCCACCATAATCTCCCCTTTCCAACAGTGCAACCTAAGGACTCCTGGACATTGCCATGGACCCTGCTGATGTACACTAAGATACATGAGGCCTTTTCATCTGTTCTGTATTTCAACTCTCCTGTATATTTCATCTCCCCAATTATGGTGGGAGTTCTTTGAGGGAAGGGATTGTCTAGCTTTCTGTTTGTATTCTCAAGTTTAGATCAGTGTTAGACTCACAGAAAGCACTTGATAAATGTTTTTGCTGTTCTATCACTGACTCCCTGTATGACCTGGAGCAGGTTAAATTTACTGAGCCTTATTTTCTCCATCTCAAATAGAATTCTAAATCATTTATGCCTTGCTAGGAAATGGGGGGAAAGGGTAAGTGACAACACGTAAAGCCAGAAATATATTCCAATGAAATACCTCATCGGTAAATCAGAAATTTAGTCAGATTTTACATGATCTACTCTGTTAATCAACCAATAAGCATTTATTAAGTGCCTACTGTATGGTAGGCGCTGTGCTAGGTGCTGAGAGTGCCTACCCTTGAGCTTATACTCTATCAGGGGAAATAACATGTAGTTATGCAGGTATATGCAAAACAGATAAAAAGAAAGTTGGAGGGGGCAGGGAAAGAGGTACTTGTAGCTGGGGGAAACAAAGTAACATTTTATTCAGAAGCTGGCACTTGAGCTTTTCTGAAGGAGATCAAGATTCCAAGAGGCAGATGTGAAGAGGGAGTGAGTTTAATTCAATTCCATTCTACAAATGAGAAACATTTTTTTTATTTTGAACTCTGTCTTCAGCATCATCACAATAATACTAACAACAACAGCAGCCATAATAGTAACAGCTAGCGTTTATGTAGCACTTCAAGGTTTGCAAAATGCTTTTCAAATGTTACCTCTTTGATCCTCACAAGAACCCTGTGAGAGAGGTATCATTATGTACCCCATTTTGTAGAAATATAAGGCAGAAAATTGTTCACAGCAGAAGATGCCCCGCTTTGGACATGTTCTTTGAATTTTCCATTTAAATAGGAAGAATAGAGGGCAGGTACCTATGGCATTAAGTTTGATGCTGTAAAAAAAAAAAAAAAATTGGCTTAAGAAGGCCAATTCCCCCGGAGGCACGGGGAATATTTACTATGGAAACTACTAGTCTGGAAGACCCTCAGAGGTATACATTAATTCTGCCAGTGCTTAGATGGTTTAATTAACACCTAATGTCCTACCCTAGGGCTGGGGTTGATGCCAACTGAGACTGAAGGATGATGGGGGGAGAACAAGGAGGGGAATTCCAGGAAGCATTGAGTTGGAGAGGTAGAAGATGGCTACCAGCTTTTGGAGAAGGTTGGGAGGATGGACTGGGAGAAAGGTCAAAAAGAAGAGTTGTAAAGAGAAGACAAAGAAAATAATAAGAGTAATTATGGTGATTGTTATTTTACTAAGAAAGAAAAAAATTGGTTCCCAATATCTCTGCACGCTGAACCGCGGTAACAGTTCTTCTATTATTTGTAAGTGCCTATTTTTATTGAGTTTTGAAGTTTTAGCTGACAAAATTAAAAATCATACAATGATTGGGGACTAAGGCAAGATTATCTAAGGATCGTTGGGTTCGTATCTGACAGAAAGATGGATTTCTTGAATTTTACCAAGTAAAGATGAGTCCCTGACTATCAGGAGCCTCCCATCTGAGGCATGAGAGTGGTGAAGGCGCCAGAGAAGCTTTGAAATCTTCTCAAAGGAGAAGCAGGAGAGTAAATTAGAGACAGGAACTCACTTCCTGGTTGGCTGGTTGGCTGGCTGCCTCAATTTCTCCCTGTTCTGATCTATATACCATTCAACTGCCAGGGATTTTCCTGAAGTGATTTTCTTAAGGATCATGTACTCCATAATCTCCAGTGGCTCCCAGGCATTTAAAACTCTTCACTACCTGGCCTCTTTAAACCTTCCCAGCTTCTTCTACGAAATTCTTCTCCATGGATTCCACAATCCAGAGACACTGGTCTTCTTGCTGTTCCTTGCACAGGAGAACTTCATCTCTTTTTTCACTGGCTGTTCCCCATTTCTGGAATGTTCTCCCTCCTTACCTCCATCTTCTGGCTTTTCTGGCCTCCTTCAGGTTGTTGTTGTTCAGTCCTGTCTGACTCTTTGTGACTCCAGTTGGTGTTTTCTTGGTAAAGATACTGAAGGGGTTTGCTATTTCCTTCTCCAGTTCATTTTACAGATGAGGAAACTGAGACAAATAGGGTAAAGTGACTTGCCCAAGTTCACACAGCTAGTAAGTTTCTGAGGCTAGATTTGAACTCATGTCTTCCTGACTCCAGGCCCAGCACTCTATCTACTGCACCCACCACCTTGATGCTCAAGCCTCCTTCAAGACTCAGCTCAATCCTGCCTTCTGCAAGAAGGCCTTTCCTGGTCTTTCCCACTGCTAATGCCTTCCCTCCAAGATCACCTTCCCTCTAATCTGTATGTGTCTTACTTGTACAAAGCAGTTGTTTCCCCCATTAGTATGTGAGTTCCTCAGGGGCAGGGACCACGCTTTTGCCTTTCTTTGTGTCTTCAGAACTTAGCACAGTGCCTGGTGCACAGTCAGCACTTGACAAATGCCAAGGGTCTCTTGACTGACAGGCTTGGTTTCCCTCACTCAGAATTTTCCTGTTAACATTAGCATTTGCCTGAGGTCTGCTCTTCCCTAAAGTGTCCTTCACTCACCTATAAGCACTCAGACTAACAGGTAATTGAGAATGAGGAAGATTTCATTTCATTGGGTAGAAAACACAGACTGTTCTGCCAACGTGGAGGATCTTGACAGTCAGAAAAACTATCCTCTCCTTCCTCAATAGTGTCAAGAAAACCACTTTTTCCAGGGATCCCTTAACACCTATTCAGTGTACATGACTCTCCTTACCCAGTGAAGGCATAAGGCCAGTAATGAATAGTGTACGCTATTTCTTCCATGATTCTAGACATCTCCAACTCCTTTCCTAGCTTCTCTCATTGATGCTCTTTCTCTCTTGCCAAGTCACCACCTGGTACCATATGATGGGACCACTATCCACCAGGGCTGGTCCCTACTCTTCAATATGGGTTAAGTGTGTGTGTGTGTGTGTGTGTGTGTGTGTGTGTGTGTGTGTGTGTGAAAGAGAGAGAGAGAGACAGACAGAGAGACAGAGAGGGAGGGAGGGAGAGAGAGAGAGAAAGAGAGAGAGGAGAGAGAAGAGAGAAAGGGGAAAGAGAGAGAGGAAGAAAGAAAAGAGAGAGAGGAGAGAGAGGAGAAAGAGAGAGGAAAGGAGAGGAAGAAAGAAAGAGAGGAGAGAGAGAAGAGAAAAGGGAAAAGAGAGAAAAGAAAGAAGAGAGAACAGAAGAGAGACAGAGAGAGATTGAAGAGGAGAGGGGAGAGAGAGGTCACACAACTCCTTTTAGAGTAGGAAGTCTTCCAGTGGAAAGAGCACTAGCTCTAGAATTAGAGAACCTTGGCTCAAATCCCACCTTTGATGCTTATTGTCTGTGTGACCTTGGGAAAATCATTTAAGCCCCTGAACTTCAGTTTCCTCATCTGTAAATTGAAGCAGTTGGATTCGATGCTCTCTGAGGTCCCTCCTAGCTGAGATCAATGATCCTACGATCTGTAAATCTGGGATAACAGTAATGTTGTGAGGATCAAATGTTGTAACTCCTAAAGCACTAAATGTTTGTTGTTATTATTATTGCATAAAGTTTAATCAGTTAACTGAGGCTTTTCTTTTAAATTCCTGAGCCTTCCACTTCCAAAGCAAAGCATTAGGGCCCGTTGTGGGCCTGTGCAGCTGTATAACCTTGTTATTTGTTGTTTGTCCTTTGTTTTCAAAGAAGACCAGCAATTTCATGGGGTGATGTCTTGACTTTAGAGTAAACTGGATTTAAGCGAGGCAGAGCTGCACAAAGTTGTCAGCCTCAAACTATCTTCCAGCGTTATTGAAGTACAGTGGCAGGACAAAAGTCAGTCTAACTGGTGATGGCCCAGGATGCAGTGAGGACTTTGGCCTCTTTGACGTCTGACCAAGCTCTAAGCGCTCCACAGTGCCTGCTTCAGCTGCCTTCGTGGCTGTTGAAACAGATTGTTCTCATCTGCCCATTTGGCCAGGAAGTCTTCACAGGCTTGGGGTAGATGTCGCCCTAACTCACACAAGAATTTAAGGCCGGTCAGTTATCCTCAGCCTGGTTTAATCACTCTTTGGGTTTTACCAGGGTGTGGCCACTGTGCTTTTGGTAATTAGTGTGGGGGAGAGAAAGGGGAGTCCCTTTCCAAATACGTTTATATTTGGGTCCTCTCTATTGGCAGATGGTGCTCCTGACAGAAATGGATCTCTGTATTGATTTCTGAGTAAGATTTCTGAAAGTTGGAATCAGAAGCCTGAGGGTCAGAGAGGCTTCTTTGTTTTTTTTGCTTTGTCTCCAGCATCACATAGGTTCAGAGGCAGACCTCTCTCCATCAAGGCTGCACAGCATTTTGTAGCAGGGAAAAGGCAGTTACTTCCCATGGGGGAGGGAAAGCCCCTGGCTATGTAAATAGTTACTTCCTGCTTTGGGACTTGGGTCATCTTAGAAAACCTGAAACCCAGCCAGGAATTGTTCTCCTCCACCCCTCTCCTCCTCCCACCCCTTCTCCTGACTACAAGTCAGCATTCTCTAAAGTGGAATGTGGCAACTGTGCCTGGCAGAGCAAGCCCAGGACGCCCATGTAAAGCTCTGGGAAGGGCAGGAATTCCAAACAAGCTGCCACTGGCAAGGAAAAGGAGGGTAGCCTGAACTCTCCGAAAAGTGTTTTAAGGGAGATCTAGACTATGTGACCATTTGTGGCCCCTCCTATTTGGGCGCAGAGGGCTCAGCTCTGCCTGCCCGTTAGACGGCAAATACTTCATCGGTCCCAAGAAGGCATTTGAAACCAGAGCACGCTGTCAGCAGGCGATCTGTGATTATGAAGGGGAGCTAGGTACTTATGGGGCTGGGGGGACTTTTAGAAAGCGTTTAGCAAGACTAATACGTCCCGTTTGAAATATAGTCTGTCTTCCTATTACAGAAAGGGAATTCAATAAGTAGTCTTCTGGCATCCTTTGGAGGGTATCGATTTCGAGGGAAACAGTCTCTCAGAGCATGGCAGGAAAGATGAGATGGGACCAGAACTGTTCAGGCACCTTTAATCAAAGGAACATTCTAGGTGTTGGTTCCCTCAGGGAGTGTGAGGGAAGGGGTGCAAAGGATGACGACTGAACTGCCACATCTCGCCACAGGGCTTCCACGAGCCCTCAAGGGGCACTAAGTTCAGTATCTCATCTCCAGAGTGCTTTCTGGAAAAGCTAGATGACAGAGTGTTGACTCCCCAAGGACCAGAGTTCAAATCTTACCCCTGCTACTTACTCCCTGTGTGTCTTAGGAGGTAACCTTTTGATTTCCCTGGGCCTGTTTCCTCATCTGGAGTCGGATTAGGTGATGTCTAAAGTCCCTTCTAAATCTAAATCTATGATCCTTTGACTTGGGGGTAGGATGGAATTCTTGCCAGTTCTGGGGGTGGCAGGGGTATGTATAAGTACACATATGTCTTGTCTAATCTTCTAGGATATTGTATCAGGAGGGCCGAGTTTATAATCTCAAAGAGGATCATAAACATGTCTGAAAGGTTCGGAACCGCCGGATATAAGAAACTCTCAAAGTAGAAGGCAGAAGAATCAAAACATTTATTTAGGCTCCACAGTAACCAACCCATGAACCAGAAGCCCCATTTTGATATGTTGATCATAATCTTCCAGGCCCAATAAGTACGCCTTGAAAGAGTAACCAGGAGGCTACAGAGAAACATGATTGCGTAAAGCAAAATCATGTTTCCCCCTTTTATGGTAATAAGATTACCCACTGGACTGAAGTCTTTGTTCAGCTTCCTCCCGTAGATCAGCTCTGCTACTGGCAGCTCCTGCCTCAGCTGTGTCTGTGTCTGTAACTGACGTAACTGTCGTAACTGACGATGTAACGGTCGCTGTAACTGACGATGTAACTGTCGCTGGCTCCAACCGGAAAAGGAAAGAAGAACTTCAAGCTGTCCTCTCCCCTCTTATAGGGTTTTTGACATCATCAAGCTCCGCCCGAATGACCAGGGCCGATTGGTTCCTGAGTTGGCTCCTCCCCCTAGGGTAGACCAGGTTCTGGAGCTAACACCTCCCCTCAGCCAGCCCCATGACTCATCACACAGGAAGTTCTGGTCCTGCCCCGGAAGAGCAAGCCCCAGCGTCCAGGGAAGCTCAATGAGGTAAACTGAGTCATTCAAAGAAAACAAAGGCCATTCTGGCTACACTCCACCCCTTGTTATAGGATACATAATCTAATCAGCCATGTATCCTAGAACATACATTGTGATCCAATTACAAAGGAAACTAAAACATATCATTCATTATAAAGCAAAACATATCATTCAGTAACATTCCCAAACATTGGTTAACGATTCAAATGCGATCCACCCCTAGATCCCAGCAAAATAATCTTTTCAATCAATCATCCCCAAAATAATTATTAATAATTCAAATGTCCACCCCTAAATCCTTGTATCCATTACATAGGATCAATAATATCATAACAATAAAACAACACAGCAAGGATAACACAAAATAAGTAAACAGAACACTATCATCATTTCCACCCCCCTTGAACGATTGGGGCTCAAAATCTTGGGGTGAGGGGTGAAGGTCTCATTTTCCATAGCTTCTTCATGCTGAAATTGGATGTAGAGATGGCCCTGCCCCCAAAAAGTCCCATTCCAGAGGTCATTTCTTTAATGAGCTGGCAGGAATTCCAAGAATGCTACATGCTTAGGCAGTCACCGGAAAGTGCAGGGTGCTTAAGCCTGAAGGAAACAAAACTAGCAACAAGGTTAGCCAAAACAAAGGACAAAAAGAATAGTCTGTGAATCTATTATTATAACCTATTCACGGTAAAATATATGGTTCAGGGGTACGATTTGGTAATTATTTTCCCCTGAATAAACAACTGTTACAGTGTTGTCCTTCCCATGGGCTATAACTTCTGCAGCCTTTGGAATATCATCTGGCTTCCGTTTTACCCATACCTTAGCTCCTGACTTTATTCTATCAATGGAGCAAGACCCTTTTGCCCCTCTAGTAGTTATTTTGGGAGGAGGGTCAGTTTTCACAAAGGGTATTTTTTCACAGGGGATAATAATGACTTGAACCATCCTATCATTTCTACAAAATTGTACAGGTTTTTTACCCATATTCTGGAGTGTCACAACAATTTCTTTTTGATAATTAGAATCTATCACTCCAGCCAATACATGTATTCCTTGAGCCGCTAATCCTGGTTTAGGTAATATCCGTCCAAGATGATTCTTGGGGATTCTCATACATACTCCAGTAGGGGTTTTTCTTATCTCTTTCCTATTTAACCTAAAATTCTCTATACAATGTAAATCATATCCTGCTGAACCAGGTGTTCCTGGACTTGGTAGTGGGACATCTTCCCTCACAGTCCAAAATTCAATGTTTTGGATCTCACATGTTTGCTGTTCTCTGATCTGCAGATTTGGGGTCATCATTCTGGCTAGAGGTGTACTCCCCCCTAAGGGCCTATTATTCAAATTACGTAAGGCAATAGACAAATTATCCTTCCAATGTCGATATGAATTATTTGAGCTTAATTTTCTCAGCTGTTCTTTCAACAATCCATTCATTCTTTCAATTAGCCCAGATGCTTGTGGGTAATATGGAATATGATATATCCATTCTATATTATTCAACACACAATATCTTTTCACTTCTTTGCCCTTGAAATGTGACCCATTGTCACTTTGAATCTGCATTGGGGTTCCATAATATAAACTTACAATATCTAGAGTTTTACAGGTGTTTTTCTGAGTTGCGTCTTTATAAGGACAAGCCACTAGTACACCTGAATAGGTGTCAACACACGTACATACATATTTACATCCTTTATCCTGGGGTAGTGGGCCAATATAATCTATCTGCCAAATTTGGGCTGGAACTTTTCCCCTTGCTATTTCTCCAGTAACTATCCTAGGAAGAGTTCGTTCTTTTTCTAATTGGCATATACAACACTCCTCTGTTATTTGTTTTAACAACGCATGAGAAATACTGATACCTCGATCCTGTGCCCATCGATGGGTGGCCTGGACCCCTAAATGGCCGGCAGTCTGGTGGACCCATCTTGCTAAGGCTGGGTCATCAGTTGGAGTCGGAGTAGGGACAATACATTCAGTAGCAATCTTTGCTAGTCGATCCGCATGTGCATTGTACTCACGTTCTGGTGTGGTCAGGGTTGCATGAGCATCAACATGAAAAACTGACAGATCTGTAACCAAAGACATGTCCCATATATTTTCCCATAACTCTTTACCCCAAACTTGTTTGCCATGAATCTCCCAATTCTGATTCCTCCATATAGGCATCCATGTAGCTAATCCATTAGCTACCGCCCACGAGTCAGTAAATATATGACACTGTCCTCCTTTCTCTGCTCTGATGGCCTGATGCACTGCCATCAGTTCAGCATATTGGCTACTTCCACCTATCCCAGAACTTTCCAGAGTTCTCCTTGTACAGGGGTTATAGGCTACTGCTTTCCAATGTCTCTTCTGTCCTAAATATTTTGCTGTCCCATCAGTAAACCAAGCATGTTTCTTCTGTTCTTCATTTAGTCCGTCATATCCATTATTCCATTTCACTAAGGATGGTACCATCTGTTGCTTAGATTCAAGGGGCTTTTCATTGCTCTCAGTATCAATGTTCGCCACAGATTCATGTAGAGCAGAAACTCCATTTTTGCCTGCTCTGGACCTATTCTGAATATACCACTTCCATTTGATTATGCTTGCCTCTTGTGCATGTCCAATTCTGTGAGAAGCTGGGGTACTCATTACCCAAGTCATAATTGGAATTCCAGGCCTTAATACCACTTCATGACCCAGAGTTAGTTGCTCAGTTTCTACTAAAGCCCAATATGCAGCTAACAGCTGCTTCTCAAAAGGTGTATATTGCACTCCAGATGAGGGCAGTTTCCTTGACCAAAAGCCTAAAGGTACACTTCGGCTTTGTTGTTTTTGCCACAGACTCCAATTTGCATAGTCATCTTGTACAGTCACTTGTAACTCCACTGGCCCATTTTGCATAGGCCATAAGTCTAGAGCTAATTGAATAGCAGCCTTTGCTTCCTCAAAAGCTCTACTTTGTTCAAGTCCCCAGTCAAATTCATATTTCTTTCTGGTGACTTTATACAAGGGTTTTAAAATCTGTCCCAAATGTGGGATGTGGTGTCTCCAATAACCAAACAGCCCTATGAACTTTTGGGCCTCTTTCTTATTGGTAGGGGTGGGAAAATCCTGGATTTTTTGTCGAGCTTGTGGGAGAATTTCTCGCAGTCCTCTATTCCACTGTATCCCCAAGAATTTTACAGTTTGAGCTGGCCCTTGAACCTTTGCGGGGTTGATTTCCCATCCTTTGCTTTTCATATGGTCAATTAATAATGCTAAACTCTCCTCCACCTCCTTTATATTCTTTCCCTGTATCATGATGTCATCTATGTAATGTGTAAGCTGTACACCAGGTAACTTTAATTCATCCAAATGTTCAGCTACAATCCTGTGGCAAATAGTTGGGCTATGAATATATCCTTGCGGCAGGCGTGTAAATATATACTGTCGGCCTTGCCAAGTAAAAGCAAACTGATTCCATTGCTTGGGGTCTATTGGGATTGTAAAGAAGGCATTGGCCAAATCAATAACTGCATACCAAGTCCCTTCATGTTTTTGTATTCTCTCTATTAAAGTAACCGTGTCTGGGACAGCAGCATACAAGGGAGGAGTCACTTTGTTCAGCTGTCTATAATCTACTGTCATCCTCCATGTTCCATCTGACTTTCGGACTGGCCAGACAGGGTTGTTCCATTGAGTAGTTGTAGGGACTAACACTCCTGCCTCAACACATTCTCTTATAGTGTTGGCAATTTCATCTTGCCCACCTGGCACACGATATTGCCTCAAAGTAATTACTTCAGAAGGTTCGGGCAAAGTGATTGGATCCATCTTGATTTTCCCCACTAAGACTGCATTAATGCCTATTTTCCTCACAGCAAATTGGTATTTCCCTTCAGGTAAATTTAAGGTCATACCCTTCAAAATGTCTATTCCAATGATGTATTCAGGAATAGGCACAATAACCACACTATATTCTTTCTTGGGCAACTGTCCAATTTTCATCATCAATTTAACTTGTCTGGCTGATATTTCAGTCCCTCCTAGTCCTGTAATGGTAATAGGAGTTCCATGGCTGAACTTGTCTGGATTTCCATAAATAAGGGTGGCCTCGGCCCCAGTATCTATTAATGCCTCAGTTACCGTACTTGACCCATTTTTCCAATATATGGTCAAGTTAATGTGAGGTCTACAATCCAGCCTGTGTATTTCCTTAATTTGGACTGGGGCTCGGCCTGTTCCCTAGTATTCCCTTTCATGTGATTCACTTGGGTATGAAGGTTCAACATCTGTAGCATTTGCAGGAGCAGTTCTGATTTCCCTATCTCTCCTGTTATCAAGGCCTTTATCTCTGTACATTCTATATAATTCATTGGTTGGAATTCCATCTATCATTTCAAAACCTACCCCTGCTCTCAATAAAGCAGTAAACATTTCTTTCCTTGTTACTCTCCTTTGGCGCCAAGTTTGCTGGTTATTCACCCTTCTCTCTCGAGGAGATCTATCCCCTCCCCAGTCACCTAAGTCATGTAACTGTAAAATCTTATTTATCACTGTTGTAAGACGGCTCCCTACTTCTCCAAGTAATAAATTCAAAATTAGTTGTTTATAAGCAGGGGGAGCTGTCCTAATTATTAAATTCCTATGAGGCAGTTCCATTGAATCATTGTAATATTTGTCTGCAGTTCCTGTCATAATGGCAGTCTTCATTACCTCCTCCTTTAGTCTCATGATACAATCTCTAAGTGAATACCAGGGTCTGTGCTCAGTGGGCCACATAGAATCAGTAGCATATCTCTTATTGCATCCCACAGCGGCTAATGCCAACAGAGTAGTCCTGCTATCACCATCTCCTTGCTGATGATGTTCCCTAAAAGCTTGTTGAACTAGAGGATCATGGCTGATACCTATGAATCTCATGCAGTCTGTCCCATCTACTGATATTCCACCGGCCCCTTGATCACTGAGTCTTACCATCCAAGATATCAATGGTTCTCCTATTCTTTGGCTGAATCTACTCAAAATATCTGTGACCTCTTGCGGTGAGAAATCTTCCTGAATTTCCCTTGTAACTGAATCTTCACCTCGGGTTTCTGTCTTCCTCCTTTGTATGGGTCGAGCCCTTGTCTGATCATTTAACCATCTCCTATTCTCTGTGTGAGGAACATCCTGAACCCCAGTAGTGTTTTGTGCCTCAACCCCTAACATTGTCTCATTCTCTCCCCACTCACTTCCTCTGCCACCATGGCTAGGACGAAGCAGGCAGTCAGGCTCTTTCTGGGCTGGGTTGAAATGCACTCTGGGCTTTTTTGGTCTCCTGTTGCTCTTAGCCACATTAATAGAAAAGTTCTCATTTGAGTCAGTTTGGTCTCCTGCTATCTGAGATTCCTCTTCTTCCTGTGGGGTAGGAGTGCCCCCATGTCTTTCACTTAATCTCAATCTTTCGTATACTAGCCGGTAGGCTGATAACACTATCCAGCTTTGCCTAGATAGTGATGCCCCTGACTGAATCCCAACTTCTCGTAAACACTTTTCCAAATCCCTAGGATCTCCTCTCCGTAGCCTTGGTTCCCAGTTTTCACAGGGTCCAGCTTTTTTAGCCAATTCTTTTGCTATGGAGGAATAAAATGGATCCTCCCATCCTGGGATATTCATCTCTTCCTCTGAAATTGTTCTGCTTCTAAATAGAGATCTTATACCTAGCGATCCTGTTCGTGACGCCAAATGTATCAGGAGGGCCGAGTTTATAATCTCAAAGAGGATCATAAACATGTCTGAAAGGTTCGGAACCGCCGGATATAAGAAACTCTCAAAGTAGAAGGCAGAAGAATCAAAACATTTATTTAGGCTCCACAGTAACCAACCCATGAACCAGAAGCCCCATTTTGATATGTTGATCATAATCTTCCAGGCCCAATAAGTACGCCTTGAAAGAGTAACCAGGAGGCTACAGAGAAACATGATTGCGTAAAGCAAAATCATGTTTCCCCCTTTTATGGTAATAAGATTACCCACTGGACTGAAGTCTTTGTTCAGCTTCCTCCCGTAGATCAGCTCTGCTACTGGCAGCTCCTGCCTCAGCTGTGTCTGTGTCTGTAACTGACGTAACTGTCGTAACTGACGATGTAACGGTCGCTGTAACTGACGATGTAACTGTCGCTGGCTCCAACCGGAAAAGGAAAGAAGAACTTCAAGCTGTCCTCTCCCCTCTTATAGGGTTTTTGACATCATCAAGCTCCGCCCGAATGACCAGGGCCGATTGGTTCCTGAGTTGGCTCCTCCCCCTAGGGTAGACCAGGTTCTGGAGCTAACACCTCCCCTCAGCCAGCCCCATGACTCATCACACAGGAAGTTCTGGTCCTGCCCCGGAAGAGCAAGCCCCAGCGTCCAGGGAAGCTCAATGAGGTAAACTGAGTCATTCAAAGAAAACAAAGGCCATTCTGGCTACAGATATACATTCCCACCCCTCCTCAGACCAGAAGATTATATGACATGGTGAAAAGAGCACAGGATTGGCTGTTAGATGATCTGGGATCTTGTCCTGCTTTTTACCACTTCCTTTGTATATGATCCTCTTAGGATCTCTGTTTTCACACCCATAAAATGAAAGGGTTTAAGCTCCATCTAGAACAGGTAGGTGGCACAGTGGATAGAATGCCAGACCTGGAGTTAGGAGGACCTGAGTTCAAATCCAGCCTCAGATACTTACCAGCTGTGTGACCCTGGGCAAGTCACTTAACCCCTATTGCCTCCAAAAAAAAAAACCCCTACAATGTGCCATGCAGCATCCTAGGCACTGGGGGGGGGGGGGGGAGGGAATGACATAATTTCTACATTCTATTGGGGAAGACAGCATGTGCACATTTAATGTATCTATCTATATCTATATCTATCTATATTCGTATATGTGTGTATATATATGCATATATAGAAATATGAATAAGGCTAGAGATTAGATGTATGATTTCATCGGTTCCTGGATCTCCAGGACGAGGAAAACTCCTTTTGCCAATGCAGGTTGGCGCCTCTTCTGCAATTTACAAATTTAGAGGGTTACCTAGAGCATTGAGAGCTAAGTAATTAGCCCCGGGTTACACGAGCTAGTATATGTCCTAGATGGAACTTGAACTCAGATCTTCTTGCCTTCCTGGCGGTGTCTCTATCTACTATACTGCCTTTATATATGCAGAAAAAATACATGATAATTTTGGGGGGAGGTAGTGATAGATGAGAATTGAGGGGACTTATCTAGGGTCACACAGCTAAGGCAGGATTTTAAACCCAGGTCTCCCTGGTTCCACCTCCAGCACTCTATCCACTAAACCACACTGTATTCCAGATGTGAGGAACAGCCTGTCCAAAGATATGGAGATGGAACAGCAAGGAGGCCAATTTGGCTGAACCAAAAGGGCATGAAGGGAAGGAATGCATGGTAAGGGCAGAAAGGTTGTGAGGTTGTGAGACCCAAGTGAGCAAAGTCTTACTAGGCTCAGGCGTTACTATAGGACCTCTTGTATCAATGGTCTTCTAATAAATGACTCTGGAAAACAAGGTACTTGTGACATACTTTTAAGTTTAATCTGTATTATTAAAACTTTCTCCATCACTTTCTTATATTTAGACAATCAATAGAATAAACAAATATCGATATTGTTAATATTAACAATATTAACAATAATATGAATGAATGAATTAAATTATGTATTAAATAAATAACAAATCAAGCCCTAATATGCAGCATTTGCAGATTTCTGAGGTGTAAATGTTCACAATGAAAATTTCACAATTGGCTTGGGGTACAGGCTGGTTTCAGCACATCCGCTTCTGGTCCCCACCTCGCTACTCTCCCCGCCTTTCTCACTGGTGCTTTCCCGCAGACACCCAAGCTCAAGGATATCTCTAACAATAAATCACATCCTGGAAGAGCTTCATTTCCTCCTCTTTGGACCATTCAATGCCTCCTCAAGGCAAGTTGGAAATGGGTCACCTAGAACTCTGGCAGGAAATATGTGTCAGATTTAAAGGTAAAAAATTTACAATGTATATTTCCTTATCCATCGTCTTTGGGGTCAGCCGAGAGAAATAGTAGTCTGCTCTATGCAAGTGGAAATTCCCGAATGAGATTGTTTCTTTTTTAATTGGTCATGGCAGTGAAGGGATATCCTGGCATTAATCTGTGAGACCTTCACTGACTGCTCCAAGTCTATTCAGCATGTGGTGATAGGCTGGAATAGATGGGTACTGTGTAGTCATGATGCCTCTAGCCCAGGGATGAAATACCATAATATGATAATAACAGAACCAGCAGTGGTAGGAATGATATAACACATTTTCATTGCCTCCAAAGATGAATTATTTCATTGGTATTGGTGTTTTTCCAATTGCACAGATCACGATCCCTCCATTCAAGTCAACAAACATTTAAAGTATTATGTATAAAAATAATAATTATTATGTATTATAGTACTAGGTATGAAGCCAGATGCAGCCTGGTAGAGTGGCTGAGGACTAGCCTTGGAGTCAGAAATTCCTGGGTTCAAGCACTATTTCTGACACATACAGTTGTCCCTTCCACTTTACAACTTTCCCCATCATGGTTTCGAAATATCATGGGTCGGCATAAGAAATAAAATGGGAATTTTAGGGGAGTTTTGCAGAAGCCACAGATGACAAGTGAAGGCCAGTAGATGACAGAGAAAAAGTTTTAAAACTGAGAAATCCATAAAATATATGTATAGTGTTGTATAATACCAAGATATTTTATCTTTTATACTGTAATAATTCAGACTTCTCTGGTTTAAACGGAGGGCCAAAAATCTTATGTGGATTTTCCAGGTTGTGGGGTGGGGGTGGGGTGGGGTGCTCTGATCCTAACCCCTGAGATGTGGAAGGGATAATTGTATTGGTTGTATGACTGTTCGCTGTGGTCCCTTCCATATGTGAGTCTCTTCATTCCTTTCTTATGCTGGTTGCTCTTTTCTGGATGCTCTCCAGCTAAGCATTGTCACTCAAGCCTTCAGTCCCTCCTCCCCCAGGTAACTCTCTAAAACACTAACTTATAGTCCCATTGCCAAACTACACTGGTGAAAGGAGTTTCCACACTGAGAGCTCCCTACATGAATGAAATCACAGATCTGTACCCCTCCACTGACCCCCAGCATACAATGCACTTTATCAGGAACAAACAAAGATGAAATAGTCCCTCTCCTCAAGGTGCTTACATTCCACCTTAATAGGCAGTCTTGATGAGTTGCTGCTGGTTGAAAACCTGGTGATGAGCTATTCCAAACTCAGCTAGACCGGACCTTGGATTGCTGGTATGCAGATCATAGCCAGTTTCCACGCTGGAGACTGCTTCAGCTTGCTGAGACCTGCTGAGAATTTGTGTTCCATTTGAATGGCTTTTGGGAACTCAGGGTTATCTCGAAGGTGCCAAGAGGCATTGGAGGAGTACTAAGCATAGGAATGATAATAATTACCATTATCAATTATAATTAGTAAAATAATAGATGCAAACTCCCTATGTTACAAATATACCCCCAAAATATCCTCAAGAATTCAGCAAATAAATCGAATTGGCATTGTAGGGTTTTGCAGACATAATTGCTGCCCATAATCTCAGCCAGACATTTGAGAACAACATTTTAACAGATGCTGCCACACTGAAAACTCATAAATTCCAAACTTAGTGGAATAAAAGCTCCCAAAATAAAAGCGACCAAGTAGGAGAAATGAAAACCACGTGGGACAGGAAATAGTACATATCATCCATCCTGTCTGTTATTGGAGTCGTACCAAAAATGCTTCCAGTGAATCTACAGATTAGTTTACATCCCAGAATTTTCATTCAATTACAAGACAACAACAAAATGACCCCAAACAATTATCCACCTGCACCATAGTCTGCCAAATATTAAATATAGCAGAACAATAATAGGAAAATAGTTTGTCCTGGACTCCATGGAATATGAGAAGGAAATGAATGAGAAGCCACAACAATTATGCTTATACAGGATTTGATAAGTGGAAGGAACACCCATATTGAGGAAATCATGGAGTTTTCGAACTTTTATAATTATGATTATTTCCCTTCCCTCCCCTTCAAATTATGTTATTATCAGATTAACTATTTAAGCTCTGGGGTAGAGGAGGGTTTTTCTTGGCCTGACAGGTGGTAGGAGTATTCACTGCCTGTGTTCTAGCCACTAAGGTAACAAGACATGTGGATAAAGTGCTTGGCTCAGTCAGGGAGGCCTAGGTTCAAATCTGCCTCTCAACCTTGTTAATGTTGATCCTTCATTCTCAAAGAGGACCAATGACATCATGAGGGTGATCTTTTGACTTGCGTGCAAATACTAGGTATGTAACCCAAGACAAATCTGTTGAGTCTAACCCACCCTCCAACCCTCTTCTGGAGGCTCATCATATTGGCACTATACCTAGTAGGGTCTTTGCCAAACACAGTTGTGGAATCAGAGGACTTAGGTTCAGATCTTGTCTCTGATGCTTGCTTATCTGTAAAATGAGAGGTATGGCCTAGATGGCCTCTGAAGAGCCTTCCGGTTCTAGATCTATGATTCTATGTGCTACTAAATCTTAGATGGTTTGCAGTCTATGTCATTGGAGTGAATTTCATACCAGGAGTTCCCCAGATCTGAAATGACAGTCATGTATATTTGCATATTACAAAGCATTTTCTTCACCACTCTTTGAATTGGTATAAAACTTATCACTAACATTGTAGAGACAAGAAAACTGAACCTCAATTTAAGCACCTTGCCTATACACAAACCTTCAAAAAATGGTAGAGATGTCATTTGAACTCAGGACGTAGTATCATAAGCACAGAATTGGAAGAGACCTCACAAGTTATCTAGTTCAACCTGTTTCCGAACAGAAATCCATTCTAAAGCATCCTTAATGAGTGTCTCTCTCTTGTCTCTGGGATCAAATATAAAATCTTCTCTTCAGCTTTTAAAGCTCTCTCTAACCTGGCTCCTTCCTATCTTTCTAGTCTTCTTACTCCTTATTTATACCAAGTCGATTTCTTCCTATAGTCACTGCTTGGAAAGTATAGGATTAGAACTGAAAAAGACTTTGGATTTTGTTATATAGAAATTGAAACCCAGAGAGTTTAAGTGACTTATCAAAGGTCACATAGTTAGAAAGTAGCAGAACCAGCATTCAGAACCGTATCTTCTAACTTCAAACATCAGGGTCTTTTCAATACAACAAGCTACCTCATTGAAAGGACAGCACAATTTCCCAAATGTTGACAAGCCTTCCTTCCTACTGCTACTCAGTGGTTGGTCACACACACACACACACACACACACTATACATGTTTACATATTATATATCTTGAACTAATTTGGCGACTTGCCTACTGAATTGAATGCCAATGTCTAGGCAACATGAATTTGTTTTTCCAGTTTGTTTTTCCATTTTGAGTGATTAGAAGAATTTCTTTCACACTTCTTTGGATTTCAAAGAAACATAAATGAAGAGTTGCAAAGAACCTTTGTCCAACTTTCATCTTACAAATGAGGAAACTGAGGCCCAAAGAGGTTAAGTGACTTGCCCAAGTCACTACACAGGTAGTAAGTGGCAGATTCGGAAATTGATCTCTAGTCTTTGGACTCCCATTCAGCACTCTTTCCATTGATGCATGGTGCCTCCCAATAGGAAGTTTTGCAGCATGCCATGACTCTACACAATTAATACTATATTACCTGCAAACAGGATCATTTACAGAACATCTCCCCCAAAAAAGAATCCTTTTGTTTGGCTTTGGCTTAGGCATCTTCCATGACACTGGGAACATATTAGGGGAGCCTGTCTCTATTTTAATACTTCATTTTATGTCAACATACAGGGGATTCTTGAATGAAGTTATTTCTATCCGTCACATCTTCTGTAATTTTATTTCATGTAGAGGAGACACCTTGTTCAAGATTTCATTTGGTTCTATTAAGCCAGAAGCTTTAAAATTATTTTATTTTAGACTACGTCTCCTATCTCACCTAGGCTGTATGTTCAGTTGTCACTCACAGGCCTGACCCCATCATTGATCTATGCAGGAGCTTTGACCTACTCTACTTTCTACCTCACCAACTCATCTCTCCTTAAGCAACTTCATGGTGTCTGAACCCTCCAACCCCCTTCTGGAGGCTCACCATATTGGTGCTATACCTCGTAAGGGCAATTGATCAGTTTTAGCTCACTGTAGTTAAGAACTCATGAATTCAAGCAATCCACCAGCCTAATCTTCCCAAGTAAGCAGATCAGGGATCATAGCCTCTTACCTCAATATCTGGCTACCAAATGCTTTTTATTATTTTTAAAATTAAATTTAAAAATTTTTATAGTTATCACAATTTATTTTGTAGTCATAAAATGCCAGCAAAAGAACAGATTGTGTCAACTAGTTAGGCTGGACAGATAACTTGATTGTAGCCATGTTTCCATGGGCTATGGACAGCAGCACTGAATTACTTGACTTTTCCTTCCACCTCTGTTGTTCTTGTGGTGGTGGTGATGGTGTCATGTCCACTCTTCATGACCCCATTTGGGTTTTTTGGCAAAGATACTGGAGTGGTTTGCCATTTCCTTCTCCAGCTCATTTTACAGATGAGAAAACTGAGACCAAGAAGGTTAAGCGACTTACCCAGGGTCACACAGCTAGTAAGTGTCTGGGGCCAGATTTGAACTCAAGAAGCCCAGCCCTCTATCCACTGCATCACCTTACTGCCAAAACTTTGTTATGTAAGGCAAAAGGAAGGGCAGTTTTGAATGGTGGTTTGAACCATGCAAGAGTAACAACAAATGATGGAGTAACAGGTGTGCAATAAATATTTGATTGCTGAATCTTGGGCTGGGAAAAACAGAAAGAGAAATTAAATGCCAAGACAGAGGGCAGTGATTAAAAGGCATTTCCAGTTAGGATATTTTAAAAAAATTATACAAGAAATAGGCCTTTTAAAAAAAGTCTCCATGCTTGCTCCTTTTATACAGATTCAGCAGAGTCCAAAGATAAACCTTCTTTTCTCAAATCTGATTTCACTCTCTTGACTGCATATAAGTAAAAATATGTAGAACCACCTCAAATATCTTCTAAAGCTCTGGAGTTTAGAAATGATCAAGAAAACAATATTTCACACCTAGTAAGAAATAGCCCAAAATGAATATTATTGTAAAGCTTTCTCTTTAATTCAAATCTGTGAGGCCTATATAATAGAACATATATGCCAGTCTCCACCACTAGACAACCACATGATGCTAACCTTATCATCCTCAACCTTACTCCATTCATCTTATTTCGTTTTTTTAAAAAACCATGATACACAGTGGCTTGAGGAACTAGACCTTCCCTGATGTGTTAGCACTGTTTGTAAGTCATAATAACCATGGCCATTAGAGGCCACAATCACCAGGAGAAGAAAATGGTTTATATTTAGCTTCCTTCTGTGAAACACCGCTTTGGCTAGATGCCTTTGACCATTAATTTGCTTCTTTGTCTTCTAGATCTTGGAATTTTCACCCAAAGAGACATTTTTTCTCTTGAAGTTTGCTTCTTTGTCTTCTAGATCTTGGAATTTTCACCCAGAGAGACTTATTTTTTCTCTTGAAGTTCTGGTGAACATAGTTCTGATACATTCGACATAAGAAGAAATTTAACATCCTTCAGAACTTGAGCATTCACATCTTCCTTCTCCTGCAGGAAAAAAAAAAAAACAAACCAAACCATCTGAATAGCAGGGTAAGTAGACAGCCAGCAAACCTTGGAAGATTTTATGTACAAAGCATTTCGTTGCCATGCTGGGACCTGCTTGGTGATTTCTTCCTCAAGTCTCAATTTAGTCTTGTAAAAAGATACTTGGCTTCTTCATTGAGAAAACAGCTGAACTGGAGGCTTATTTCCCTTTCCTATGGTGACTTCTTCCTCTCTAGCTTCTGCACATTTCAAACTGAATACCGAAGTACTGATCAAATAAACCTTTCTTTTAAGTAGGTGCTGCTGCTGCAGCTGGTGATTCACCAACCCCACAACAGATTTGTTGTTCTTCGGTCGTATCTGACCCTTTGTGACCCTATTTGGGGTTTTCTTTGTAAAGATACTGGAGTGGTTTGCTATTTCCTTTTCCAGCTCATTTTTTACAGATAAGGAAACTAAGGCAATCAGAGGTTAAGTGACTTGCCCAGGGTCACACAGTTAGGAAGTGTCTGAGTTTGGGTTTGAACTCAGTTCTTCCTGACACCAGGCCCAGTGTTCTATCCACTGACCCACCAGCTGCCTCTTTCTCTGTAACAGAATCACCTTCTAAAGCGTCCGGTTTTTGTTGCAGTACTTGATATTCATTGGCATCCTGATGAAGACAGGATCCTTGATCACCTTTCTCTGCAAACTATGGGAAGGCCATATGCAAAAACTGCAATAGAATGATAGGTGGGATTCTGGAAGAAGTTTCGCCTCTGGAATTCGACAAATCTCTGAGGGCTGCAGTAATGTAGCATGTGGAAGCCATTTCCTATGAAACTTGCAAGGCGTCGACAATCCCTTGAATGGCGTCTCTGATTTCTGGCACCGAATGGTTTACACTGAGCCATTGCATGTACGGAACAAGTGTAACTAACCACTGTAGCATTCATGTAGCAAGCTGCGTGGTAATTCCTTAGCAGATGCTCACTGTTCTTAGGTCATGTCTTCTAGCCATGGGCTCCTCACAAAGGGCACCTGCTGGTCCTTCATTAACAGAGCAAATCCACTCTATCTTGATGTTTTCCCAAATATCATCCTTCCAGAGTATCTACTTTACTATAACTTCCTGACTAGCAGGAGAGGCTCCAGTCACTGCGAAAAGCTGAGCACTGAATACCATGAAAGGTTCATCAGTATTCCTCCCTATCCCAACAAGATTCTCCTTTCCCCATTTTATATTAGCTGAGGGAAGTAGTAGTACAGTAAGGCCAGGATATGTGGCTCCTGAGGAGTGGAAGGAAAAGGAGGAGAAGGAGCAGGGGGAGGAAGAGTCGCAGCTGCAGCTGGCGTAGTAGCCATTTGGCTTGGCCTGGGAACCAAACGCATTTTTTTAAAAAAATCAATAAACAATAGATAGAAAAAGATCTTATAATTTCCGCATCTTTTAGTCAGCTTGTGTAGCTATCAAGAAATGCTGTAGAAATCACCTATGAAAGCCTTCCTACTTTCTTTTCATGTTTTTGTCAAACATACCTATCATACATGCACAGACTGTTCTCATAAAGATTTCATATCTCTATCTGTCTGTCTGTCTGTCTATCTATCCATGAAAATTAACAAATACTTGTCAAGTGCTTATCCTGGGTCGGGCACTGTGCTAAGTGTTGGGGATACAAAAAAAGACTTGTCCCTGCCCTCAAGGAGCTCACAATCTAATGAGAGAAACAGCATGCAACTATGTACAAACAAAATACATACAGGATAAACTGGAGCTAGTCTCAAAGGGAAGAGAGTAAACTTATGGAGGAACAAAGAAGATATATGTTGATGCCTTCTCAGTTACTCTTTAACATTAAAAACAACAGCAACAGCATTATCTGTAGTCTTTTTCTTTCAGAATGCTCCTCACTATGGACTTTTTTCTACATCAGTATTTTAGTGCGCTTGTGATCTCATTAATGTGCTTACTTGGTCCAGTGGTACAGATTGCAATCTATCCATGCAACTTTCATTGATGTCCTCATAAATTTTCCATGACGGGGTGCAACCAATGTACTGGGGACCTTGTTCTAGATCAAGAGTTCTTAACTTTTTTTATTGTGGCCGGGAAGGGGGGTGCCTTTGGCAACCCGGCAAAGATTATGGAGCCTTTCTCAGAGTGGTACTTCTAGGTAATTGAAAGAAATGTTCATTTCAGTTAGAGGTTAGTGAAAATAAAGATGGATTCTCTCTTCTCCCCACCCCCATCCAAATACAAAGATCCCTTGAAATCTATCCGTGGACTTTTTTGGAATCTGTGGATCCCAAGTTAGGAACCTGGGCTTGGGGTCACTTGATATTACATGAATACCAATGGAACACAAAAAACTATCCATTAGTTGTCTCTTAGTCTTGTTATGTGACTGGTGCTTTTTTTTTTCTTCTTCCGGTCACGCATCCCTTTCCTATCGTCCTTTCCGGCTGCACAACTCTTCATTTGCTGTGTCACCACCTGCTCATGCTGACCGTGTCCTTCTCCATTTCTCTTTGGATGACTCTTAATTTTAAATCTTCAAAGAATGTGGTATTACATGACTTGTAGCTAGAAAATTTTTAAATGTCAAGTGTTCATTTTACTGAGAAACTTGGAGTCTTGAAAAGTTTTATACAATTTCTCAAAGAGAATCAATCCATCTTGTCCTCCTCTTCCAGTTCTGGGCCTAATTCATTGCTCATTTGTCCATCTAACATACATGTGCTGATGGAACACTTCAGTAGATTGTCCATCCAACTATGTTGAATGAGTTGGGGCTTGGGGTAGAAGGCGGGGGAGAGATATTGAAACTAGCTTCAGGAAGGTAATCCCCAGAGAGATTCTTTAATTTATACAACATATGAGGTTGCTGCCAAGAGTTTGTGGCCCTGTCTGCTGAACCCCTTCCTCTAGTTTCAGTAAATTATCAACTGCTCATTTTTCTCAGCCTGACCTTATGATACCCCTGACATTCCAGATTTAAATAACATAGTCCATCTTCCTTGGAAATTGGAGATGGAAAAAGCCCTATTTAAATCAGATCAATTGGCCTGTCCCCCTGGGCCAAAGCTAGATTATTCCCTGCTGTTCTGAAAGACTTGTTGAATGTTGGAAGGGTGGGAGAATGTTTTATCATCTTGAAAGCATTCCTCTGAGTGCCAGGAATGATGCTTTGATTGCCATGGAGTCACTGGGGCCACAGAAAAGCATAGAATCCTCAAGCTGAAAGAGAACTCCAGGCTGCTGCCATTCCCAATCCAGAAACTTCCCAAGCACTGTTCCATAAGACCCAGGGGTTCTATGCTGTGAATCAGGTTTCTGCAAGAAAAAATTAATGCTAGTGATATTTTCTTGTTAAAATATTAAATATGAAATTACGTACGCATCAAAACTATTTTTAATATGGCATTTTTTCATTGTAGAAGCAGATTTCATTTCTTGTTTTTTAATTTAAAATTTAAGATGCTCCAAAATTTTCCTATTCCTTTTTTATCGTGGTTGTGTTCCTGTACTTATAGATCCCTTCGATATATTTAAATCCCTAAAGAAACATGTGACTGTATTAGTCTAACATTAAGAAGGGTGACTGGGCCTGTGAGGCTGTAAGGCTGTACTTATTCCCTTTCCCCTAAAGAGCCCATCTGCTCTGGACCCACATACAAAGTTTGGACCTGGCTCAATCATGAAGAGAGCCTGTTCTTAGTAAGGAGGTTAGGCTTCCTTTTCTCACATTCTTTGGCTTATTGTGTATCACCCTGGCATTCTGGGAAAAAGTTGCTCAAGGGTTAGGTATGGATTCATGTCTAGCCTCTCTCTACAAAGAAGTAGGTAGTCAGTGTACAATATAAATCAGATATGGGACAGATATTTATTTCTTACAAGCAAAAAAACAATACCAAAAGACACAAAAGACTTGTATCATACATTGAACAAAACTTAAGTAGTCTATATAGTCTGCTGGGAAGTGAAATCATAAACAGGGAAATAAAAGCAGATTGTGGAACACCACGTAGAAATTCCACATTTCACATCAGCAGTGAACTGCTGCCAATCCAGGCCAAGTGCTTGGTTTGGGTCATTTTCTCCAAGAGTACTAGAATAATGGCTGAGGACTTCTAAAGCACAGCCATCATTCACAGAGGAGCTTGGTCTCCAAATCTCTTGACCTCGAAGATTATCTCCAAGTCTGGACACTTTCAATCACTGATACTCAGGAAAAAAAGATAGACAAGAAGCAACCCCAAACGGGGATCAAGCATACCAGAACATCCATTTGAGGAAGACACAAAGGCCAGCCACATCTTCATTTTCCACCCAGCTGCACCCTGCTAGATTTCTCCATCATGCTCTTTGACTGAATACTGTCTCTTCTCCTAATTTTTTTTCAGTTTCCTTTTGTGTATGGTCTCCTCTCATTAGACTGTAAGCTTGTTGAGGCAGGGACTGTTTTTCATATTTGTATAGCTAGTGCTTAGCGCGGTGACAGTTGTTGTTTGTCTTTTGTTCTTGAAGAGGACCATGACATCAGGAAGGAGATGTCGCGACTTGCAAGTGAATTGGATTTAAGTGAGGCAGGGCTGTGCAAAGTCACCAGCCTCACTCTCTCCTCCAGAGCCATTTGGGTCCAGTGGCAAGATATAGATCAGGACAACTGGAGATGGCCCTGGATGCAGTGAGAGACTGCTATATAGTAGATGCTTAATAAATGTCTGTTGACTAATTGACTCACCTATGTGAGACATGGGCTTTGACAGTCTAGTAAAGCTCTATGGATTCCTTCTCAGAAAAGGATTTTTAAGTTAACAAAATAAAATACATGCTATTAAAAAGGAAACCAATTATTTTGAAATAAAGATCTAATTTTTTTCCTATCCAAGACAAGAAACTCCCTGTGGACCCCAGGTAAAGAACCTCTAAATACTCTAAACTTGAATCAGATAAATTCAGCTCCTCCTGAGAGGAATCCACATGATACCCCACCATATCCCACTTCCAAGTGTAACAGAAGCCTCAGTCTTCTACTGTCATTCATCTAACACTGGTGCCAGCAGCCAGTTCCCCAGAAAACTTAAGCTCTATAACTTCTTTCCTGAGATATTTCCGGGCTAGCCGGCCAACGCTTGATAATCCCCTTGAATCTCCCTTTGTTCAGTTTCATCCCATTCATTCAAGTCTCCACAACTGAGCTGGTCCCAAACAAATCTCTAGTGCCTAACCCCTGGCCTCATTCCTGGGGTTTGTCTGCCAGGGGTTTGTCTTACTTCTTCCAGTTGCCCCCACTGACTTCTGTTCTCCCACTCCCGGCAGAAGGCAGCTGCTCCTGTCCATTTTGTTACACCCTTTCCTGGTTAGTACTTCCTGAGCCTCAGCCATGTCCAATCTGCCATCCTGGTCAGCTTTGGCTCTGTGCTCCTAGTGTCAGAGTTAGGCAGGTGCCTGAATTTTAAAGAGGGCTGCTGGGGAAACATTGTTGAGGATCAGGATTATTTTCAGATCCCTATGAAAGGTGAGGGGGAGAGGGATGGGGAGGGTAGCAGGGGCTCCATCAAGAGCTGAAAGAAAGAAAGGAAAGATGAGCTTTCTCACATGTGTCTCCACTCTGGCTCCTAAGGTCCACTTCCATTTTACAGTGATTAGAAAGTGGTCACAGCATCCTCTATCCATTACATGCCTCAAAGCCTGGGAGCTTCTTTTCATCCTCTGACTTGGGGCAGGGCTGGGGCTTGATGGGAAAAGCAGCTGCATCCTCAGGCTCTCACACTCGCTCGGGTTTCACACTGTTGTGATTTAGGATTAGCAAGACAGATTCTGATCAGATGTTGTGGCCATTAGAGGATTTTCTCCCTCCTGGTATCGTCCTCCCTTTCTCGGCTTCTGTCCTTTCCTCCCTGCTACTCTCCCACCCCTTAGCCCCTGCCTAACCTTCCTCTGGAGTTCACTCAACTCTCTGAAACTGTGTCCACCCTTCCTTAGGAAATTCAGACTTTCAAGGAAGCCGCAAAGGGTTTCTGTTTCAGCCCTGGGGATGTGCCTTTCTGATTTTAGATATCCTCTAAGCACTAGCTCACCTCCTGTTGTTATGGGATAGTTGTTGGATTTTTTTGTTCATTTTTGTTTGTTTGTTTGGGTTTTTTGTTTCGTTTTGTTTTTTGCTTTTAAGCTTCAGCCAACCAAATTGTGGGCGGTCCCATCCAGGTAGGGTGTGGTATGATGTTTTTGGGAAGAGGTGAGGCTCTGGTTGGTTGGGAGGGGTGGGGAGGTTGTTTATAAATTTGGAATAATAAACCCTAGAACTTTGACATTTATCCACTTTTTAAAAATTTATTTTATTTTTAATTTACATTTACTCACTTAAAAAAAACTCTATTAAATGTTTCCAGTATTAAAAAATATACTTAGGAATCATGGGACAAGCTGATTTTGGGGGTGGTTTTTGGACAGAAAGCTTGGAACACCTTGAGGCTGTTGCTGGCAGGACAACTGGCTTCCACTGACCCATTTAGTAGTTTTCTGTTTTAGCTAATTATCCTTGATAATTAGGTAATAAGATGAGTTATTTAAGCACTTTAGGCATCCCAAAAGACTGATTATTCTGAGGGGTAGTGGTAGAATAGTTGTTACTGTTTGTCCTTCCTTCTTGGAGGCAGAATTGTAACAGATGCTTTAAGTAGGGGGATGGAGAAGGTTTGAAGTTACCCTCCCAAACCCCTCAAGGTATCTTTTTTAGAATTGGAAAGGACCTTAGGAACCACCTACTCTAACGCCTTGATTTTTCAGAAGTGGAAACTAAGGGCTCAGAAAGAAGAAATGACTTACCTGAGGTCACAGGTACTGAGGCTAAGTGGATTTAAATGCATTCTGGATCTTATAGATTTACTTTCAGAGTTAGAAGAGATCTTTGAGACTACCTTGTGTCTAACTTTGTGTCTACCTTTATGTGACTAAAGAAGAAAGACCTAAAGTTGTTATCAAAGAAATGACCTGAACCCAGATTTACTGACTCCTAGTATCCCAGTGGGTAGCTAGATGACTCAGTGGACAGAACTCTGGGCCTGGGAGTCAGAAAGACCTGAGTTCAAATCCCTCCTCAGACACTTACTAGCTGTTTGACCCTGGGTAAATCACTTAACCTCTGTTTGCCTTAATCCATTGGAGAAGGAAATGACAAACCACTTCATTATCTTTTCTAAGAGAATCCCAAATGGACAGTATTGGCATCCTATGGTGCTCAGGCTCACGAAGAGTCAGACATGACTGAACAACAAGTATAGTAGAGATTTTTAAGGCAAGGTGTTGAAATTAGACCTCTCTTGGTGGCATGGCGGCACTGGCCCTTACAGAACAGGTGTCCCTGATGTCATAACTTAAAAGAATCAACTGAGCAGAGAGGGAGGACCCTCAGTTCTTCCACAGCCCAATGGCTGCAGGGTCCTCGACTCCCACCCCAACCCCAGAGTTTGCTCTGCCGATTAATGTTTTAACGGTTTGGGAGGGTAAAGCTTTGAGAGAACAAAAATGGCCTGGGAATGGCGGTATCCCCCAGGAGATATCACCCTCCAGCTGAGGACCTATCTCCTTCCCATGCCTTGCTCTACCTGAAGCACACCCATCACTTCTCTAAAACAGCCACAGTCAAGTACTCTGAGGCTTGGGAAAGCATTTCCCCTTCCCCAGGGAAGCCTGGTCCTTGTTCCTCACAAGACTTGGGGGTGTGAAGGCCTGAAAATCCCCCCTCTTGACTCACAGTGTGCCCCTGCCCCCCACCTCACTCTTTCAACTTAGCCTTCTTCCCTACCCTTGGGTCCCTGTAGGTCTTGGGAAAGTTTGAGAAGTCAGAAAGAAGAAAACTTCAAGAGAAAGAAAAGACCCCTGGGAATAGGGAGGCAGAAGCAGCCCCAGGAAGGAGGCATGGCCCTTCCACAGGGGCTATGGTGCTGTGTCTCTTCCCTTCCTTGGCACTCTGCCTTAATCCTCCCCCATCCCCCACCTCCCATACCACATTCTCTAGGCCCATCACTTGTGGGGCCTCTTTCCAACCAATCACTAACGCAGAGGCTGCTTGGCCACTGTGCCACTGACTCTCCTTAAGCATTGATAAGCTCCCCCGGGTAACCTTATTGGCCACTAGGAGAGGGGAAGGGTATAAACATTTATATAAAGTCTACTCTGTGCCCAGTATGTGTATTTTTTAAATTAATATTTTATTTCCCCTCAATAACATGTGAAAACAATTTTAACATTTTTAACATCTTTTTTTTTAAAAGTTTTGAGTTCCAAATTCTATCCCTCCCTCCCTTTCCTCCCCTCTTCCAGAGACAGTTAGCAATCTGATATAGGTTATACATGTACAGTATGTTTTACAAATATTATCTTATTTGACCCTCACAACTATCCTGTGAAATAGCTGCTAATATTATCAACAATTTACAGTTGTGGAAACTGAGGCTGAGAGCGGTTACATGACTTGCCCAGGGTCACGCAGCTAGTAAGTGTTTGAGGCCATATTTGAACTCAGCCTTTCCTGACTCCAGGCCCAGTACCCCTCATGCCTTGCTATTTGTGGGACAAGACCACTTTCATGGTCTTTTTCCCACTGTAGAGAAAATAGGAGCAATGATTTTGTTCCAGCTGTTTCCCTCTGAAGAATAATGTTCTAGCCCTTTAGGTCTCTACAGAGTTGAAGAAATGGATAGAAAACTTTTATCTTTGGCTCTCCTAGAGTCCAGTTGTGGGTTCACTGGGTCAAAAAATATAAACATCTTAGTTGTTTTTCTTATGTAATCCCAAACTATTTTCCAGAATGGTTAGGAACAAACCATAGCTTTAGTAATAGAGTATTATTAGTATGTATGTGTATCTTCCTACAATCCCTCCTAGTGTGACTATTTCCATCTTTTGTTATATTTGCCAGTATTCTGGGTGTGAGGTAAAACCTCAGTGTTTTTTTAAGTTGAACTTTTATTCTTAGTGATTTGGAGTATTCTTCCCCCACGTAGTATTGAAGTCTTCTTTAGAGAATGTTCATATTCTGAGGTCACTTATTTTTTAAAAAATTTCTTTTTTTATTATAAGCCTAATCATCAAAAAATACAAACATTTTAACATAAAAAAGACAAAAAAGGAGAATGGCTTATGAAATGAGGAACTTCTGTTACGTGCAATTTATTTTGTGTTTGTTAAATTTAACACGTTAGTAGTAAAATTGCCCTTTTTCTTTGAATTTCTGAATTGATTTTTTTCTTTTGAGTTTCTCAAATATTTTGCTGTTGCTCTTGTCTTTCCTTCTTTTTGCATCTTCATCCCAACCCTTAACTTCTCCCAATCACTAGAAGCCTTCTCAAATATCAGATAAGCAAAGTCAATCAAAATATATCATGGTGACTGTATCTGAAAAGGTAGGTCTCAGTCCTCAAGTCCTCTAGACTGGACCAGTCTCCTTGGTCAATGCTTTTTAAGAAGTTAAAGCTTTTTCCACTTGTGACCCCTTCAGTACTTCTTAAGCTGTGGGTCTCAACCCCATATGGGGTCCATACCTAGAGTCTAGGTAGCTCCTCTAGTTCATCCCCTCTTTGCCAAGAGGCATGCTTTATCATTCAGTTTTTGAAGTTATGAGCATTGATTTTATTGATCAGAGTTCTGTAATCTTTCAAAGTCGTCTTCCTTTATATTGTGGCCATTGTGTAAGTTGTTTTCTTGATTCTGCTCATTTAATTCTGTATCAGTTCATATAAACATTCCTGAATTACTCAGAATCATTTATATTCACATCCATCATTTTTTATGGCACAATAATATTATATTACATTCACATGTCACAATTCGTTCAGCCCAATTGATGAACAACCACTTGGCTTCCAGTTCTTTGCCACTATTTGGGCCATTTCCCTATTGGGAAATGGCTCTTGGTCTTGTGTATTTGTGTTAATTCTTTATGTATCTTGGATAGCAGACTTTTATCAGTCATATTTAAGATAAAAAATTTTCCCATTTAATAATTTTTCTTCTTATTCTAGCTGCACTGATTTTGTTTATGTAAAATGTAAATTTTATATAACAAAAAATAATCTATTTGTTTATTTGTGCTAACCTCTATCCTTTATTTGGTTATGATTTCTCTTCCTACATATAGTTATAAATGGATCCTCCTTCAGGTTTCTTTCTTTTTTGTTTATAATATTGGCTTTTAAATTTAGGTCAAAAAACCTTTTGGCAGTTCTCTCTTATTCATAAAAAGGTTCAATTTTGTTTCTTAGCTTCAAGTGTTCAGTGATTCTTTTCTTTCTCCTCTGTGTGAAATTATCCAACCCTCTGACTACAGGAAAGTGAGCTATTTCTTCATCTCAAGATTCTCCTCCACCATTTCAGGTGCTTTTCCTTCTTGGTTTTCATTCTGAAGTCCTCTAGCTTTAAAAGATCATTTCTCCTGATATCCAGTAGTGTGATGAGATGATCCTCATGCCTAATAGTAGGGACCTAAGTGGAGAGATATTTAGGAAGGGGATGGGAGGACAACTTCTGAGTTTGGTGATGGTTAATTTTAAAAAGTACTTTGAAAACAAAAATTTATATTTCCGGGATGATATTCTATTTTGAAATTTCTATTTTGCTTTTAGAATAGAATGTCTATTCTATTCTAAATAGAAATAAATATTTCCATTTTGAAAATGAAGATTTTGGAGAAATTTCTGTTTCTGGGACCATAACGCATCTCCCATGTGGGTTAGGGGTCTGAGATTTGGTGAGCAAGGATGAACCTGATGAGGGCAGATTATATGAAAAGTCTTGGTTAGGAAAAGGGCTACAGTGGGAGGCCATACTTGGATCTTGATGCCCAGTAGAAAACTTGGAAACTTGGAATATCTGTCTCTTCCCACTTCCCCTCTGTAGAGAAACAAAGGTGGGCATAGGTGGAGTAGAGGGTTGTCCATGTAGTATGATTTGAGAAAGACCAGAAAGTTATCCTTTTCCTCCAAATATCTGCCTTGCCTACATGGAATGACATGCTACAATTAGAATGTCATTCTTATGTGACAGAGAGGAACCCTATGGATCATCTAGTTCAAAAACTTCAAGCATCCCAGAGAGCAGAAATGACTTATCTAGTCCCTTTGGATTCAAGTAATTAATTGTCTCCTCAAATCTTTTCTGTTAAAAATGCATATGTACCTGTAAGGGTAGCATGTTTTGCCCTCATCTAGTTTTAATACTTTATCAGGAATTAGTTGATTAATTATTTTCCCAGGTAAGAGCTAAGGTGGCCAAAGGGATCACACACACACACACACACACACACACACACACACACACACACACACAGTTAAGAACTCCTGTTCTAGACTCTGGAAGAGATACAAAAGTAAGTAGAACATGATCTCCATTTTCAAGGAATTTATTATACGGTGGGGGGCAGTGGAGGGAAGGAGAGAATGAAATACAAAGATAACTGAAACAACTGAATGACAACAAGGCTGTTGACCTTGCACAGCCCTCCCTCACTCAAACCAAAGTCAACTGCAAGTCATGTCATCATTTCCCTGATGTCACGGTCCTCTTCGAGAATGAACGACAAACACAACAAGCTTCAAGCTGGGGAGAGCAGCATCTCATTCCTCCGTGTCTATCCAGTTGAATCTCCCCTTTTCACCTTGTATTTGGATGAAATACCTGCCTATATGTTTGGCTTGTCTAGTCTGTCCTTGACGAATTTATTCATGCCTATTTTGGTTCCTTTGTTCATTAGCTTTCTTTGCAGAATTATGAGCTGGTACGATGTAGTGGAAAGAGCTCTGGCCCATGGAGCGATGTAGGTGCTAGCCTCAGCTTTGCCCCCAATTTTCTGTCTGGCTGAACACAGTTTCCTTGTCTACATGGAGCCAATGGTCTCTTGAAAGTTACATCTAGGTTCAAGGTGCTCTACTGGATAATTTCTATTCAATAGGTAACTTGTAAGCCTTCATTCAAATGTTCCCTGTTCCCACACCAAACCAGATAGCATACAGATACAAAGAAAAAGGCATTTAACCATAGAGTGGGCATGACTATGTGTAGAACTTTTGTTTAGTCGTTTTTCAATCGTGTCTGACTCTCTATGATGCCATTTGGGATTTTCTTGGCAAAGATACTGGAGTGGTTGGACATTTCCTTCTCCAGCTCATTTTACATATGAGGAAACTGAGGCAAACAGAGTGAAGTGACTTGCCCAAGTCACACAGCTAGTAAATATCTGAAGCAGTTTTTGAACTTGGGAAGAGGAATCTTTCTCACTGTAGGCCTGGTGGTCTAACCACTGCAGCACCTGGTTGCCCTGGAATGAGTATACTTTGAAGGCAAAGTATGGATGAGGGAAGGAAGGAAGGAGGAAAAGAAGGAAGGAAGGAGGGAAGGAAGGAAGGAGGGAGGGAGGGAGGATATTTTTTTTCCTATCAAAATAATAAATGATTTTATTTCTCAAGTGAGGCTAGCAACCAAGAGCATATAGTTAAGGACTCCATCTCTGAGGGCAAGAAGTGCCCTTTTTGAGTTTTAAGCTTTCCATTCTCTCATTAGTGTAGTGAACTCAGATGAAAGTAACAAATGATGGTACATAGCCAAATATAAACATCTCTTCATCATTCAGAACTGCCACACTTCCATCACCTCTAATATTGAACTCTGAAATCCCTGTCTCTAGCTATGCAGTCTTTAATCCTTTCAACTCTCCTATCCCCTCCTCTTTGAAGTTACTTTCTGCCCTTATTGTGATCTCCCCTCTCTAGGTTTAAAGTCTATCATCCCTCTCTAGGGATGGGGAACCTGTGGTCTTGAGGCCACATGTGACCCTCTAGGTCCTCAAGAGCAGCCCTTTGATGGAATCCAAACTTCATAGAAAAAAAAATCCCCTTAATAAAAGGATTTGTTCTGTAAAACCTGGACTCAGTTAAAGGATCGAAATTGAGGACCTAGAGGGCCACTTGTGACCTCAGAGCCACAGGCCCCCCCCACCCCTGGCCTTCCCTCTCTCCTCCTTCTCCTCTTCCCCTTCACTTATCTGCCCACTCTGCTTTTACCTCATGATCATCTATTTCAACTGCATTCTCCTGAGCTGCCTAGAGTTCCTTACTCTTCTGCCCTTCCAGTAGTCCTAAGCTATTGACTTCCAACCATGTAACCTCAAGCATTTACCTTCTCCTCCAGTTGTCCAGTGCTGATAGAGTCATGAACATCAAACCAGCCTCTTACCATCCCTATACTGCATAATTCTTTGCTGGCAAGGTCAATCAGTTAGTCAGTAACATTTGTCAAGTGCCTACTATGTTCCAAACACTGTGCAAATCACTAGGGATACAGAGAAAGGAAAAAAGACACTCCCTGTCCTCAAGGAGTTTACAATCTAATGGATGAGATCACTTGAAAATAACTAAGTATAAACAAGCTATGTACAAGATAAACAGGAGCTAATCAATAGATGGCCAAACATCCCTTCTGTCAAGGATCTCACAGTCTAATGAGGGGGAGAGAAATTTAAACAAAGTACAAATAAGATATATTAGGATAAATTTGTAATGGTCAATAGAGGGAGGATGCTAGAATTAAGGGAAATAGGGAAAAGCTTCTTGTAGAAGGTGGAATTTTAGCTAGAACTTGAAGGTAGCCTAGGAAGCCAGGAGGTAGAGATGAGGAAGGAGAGCATTCCAGGCATGGGGAAGAGTCAGCTTACTCATGTCCACCAACACTAATTCATCGAAGGCTGTGGTATTCAATACAGATGTTAATATGACACCACAGGAAGAATATTGTAGCATAAAAACGGGCCTCACTAATACACATCTAGAGTTGTAATTTGATACAACTATTTTGGAAATCAATTTGGAATTATGTGAGAAGATTCATTAAATTGTTCTCATCTTTTGACCACTGATATCACTATCTGGCATATACCTCAAGGAGGTGTAAGTTAGGTCCTGTAGATGCCAGTGTATTCATTGCAGCACTTCATATGGTAGCCAAAAAAAAATTGGAAACAAAATGGATGCCCATCAATTAGGAAATGGCTGAACAAATTGTGAAAATGAATATGATAGAATATTATTGTGCTTACAGTAAGAAACAATGAATAAGAGGAATTCAGAGAAACATGGAAGAGTTGGGAAGAGCAAAGAAAGCAAAACCAAGAAAATATATGCAATGATTACAATAAGTGAAAACACACTAAAAGGAAGTCAGACATAGATTAATTGTAATGATCAGTATCGATCCAAGGGGACAGATAATGAAACACATTTGTTTCTTCTCAGTTGAGAGATGGGAACTGTGGGCTCTGAATATTTCATTACACTGGGGGTGGAGCCAAGATGGTAGCTGGAAAGCAGGGACTTGCGTGAGCTCCCTGCCAGGTCCCTCCAAAAACCTATAAAAATGGCTCTGAACAAATTATAGAACTGCAGAACCCACAAAATAGCAGAGGGAAGCAGGGATCTAGCCCAGGGCAGCCTGGATGGTCACTGGGTGAGGTCTATTGCACATGGAGACGAGGGGAGCAGAGCTCAGCATGGGTGGCAGCAGGACCAACCAGACCAGGAGCCGGGCAGAACAAGCCCTAGCACTCTGAATCGGTGAGCTGTGGCAGTTACCAGACTTCTCAACCCACAAACACCAAAGACAACAGAGAAGGTTAGTGGGAAAAGCTGTGCGGGACAGAGTGAAAAGAGTTCATGGTTCAGCCACCGCCCCAGGGGTAGAAGTGGTGGTGCAGCTACAGAACTACAGCTGCAGTTACTTCTGGCCCCAGGCCCACCTGGTGGGAAGAATTAAGTGGCTGATCAGAGCAGGAGTACACAGCCTGCTTAAGATTTGTGTCAGTTCTGGGTTGGGGGTTCTTGGGGAAGGAGGAGTGCTGGTGTGGCAGGGTTGGCTGTATAGAAATAGCTCTGAAATCAACGGCGCATCCCCTCAAGCTTGGAACAAAGTACTCTTTGCTCTACAAGCGGTCATACCCCCAACGAAAAACTCAAGGGTCAAGTAAGTTGGCTGGGAACATGGCCAGGCAGCGAAAACACACTAAGATTCAGTCTCAGATTTTGGAATCTTTCTTTGGTGACAAAGAAGACCAAAACATACAGCCAGAAGTCCACAAAGTCAAAGAGCCTACATCAAAAGCCTCCAAGAAAAACATGACCTGGTCTCAGGCCATGGAAGAGCTCTAAAAGGATTTGGAAAAGCAAGTTAGAGAAGTAGAGGAAAAATTGGGAAGAGAAATGAGGATGATGCGAGAAAACCATGAAAAACAAGTCAATGACTTGCTAAAGGAGACCCAAAAAAATACTGAAAAAAATATTGAAGAAAATAACACTTTAAAAAATAGACTAACTCAAATGGCAAAAGAGCTCCAAAAAGCCAATGAGGAGAAGAATGCCTTGAAAGGCAGAGTTACCCAAATGGAAAAGGAGGTCCAAAAGACCACTGAAGAAACTACTACTTTAAAAATGAGATTGGAGCAAGTGGAAGCTAGTGACTTTATGAGAAATCAAGATATTATAAAACAGAAACAAAGGAATGAAAAAGTGGAAGACAATGTGAAATATCTCATTGGAAAAACCACTGACCTGGAAAATAGATCCAGGAGAGATAATTTAAAAATTATTGGACTACCTGAAAGCCATGATCAAAAAAAGAGCCTAGATATCATCTTTCAAGAAATTATCCAGAACTGCCCTGATATTCTAGATCCAGAGGGTAAAATAGAAATTGAAAGAATCCACCAATCGCCTCTTCAAAAAGATCCCAAAAAGAAAACTCCTAGGAATATTGTCACCAAATTCCAGAGCTCCCAGGTCAAGGAGAAAATACTGCAAGCAGCCAGAAAGAAACAATTTGAGGATTGTGGGAAAATAATCAGGATAACACAGGATCTAGCAGCTTTCACATTAAGGGACTGAAGGGCTTGGAATATGATATTCTGGAGGTCAATGGAGCTAGGATTAAAACGAAGAATCACCTACCCAGCAAAACTGAGTATCATGCTCCAGGGCAGAATACGGATTTTCGATAAAATAGAGGACTTTCAAGCTTTCTCAATGAAAAGACCAGAGCTGAATAGAAAATTTGACTTCCAAACACAAGAATCAAGAGAAGCATGAAAAGGTAAACAAGAAAGAGAAATCATAAGGGACTTATTAAAGTTGAACTGTTTTGTTTACATTCCTACATGGAAAGATGATGTGTATGATTCATGAGACCTCAGTATCATAGTAGCTGAAAGAAATATGAGTATATACGTATATATATATATATGTATATATATATATATATATATACACACATATATGTATGTGTCTATGTATGTACATATATATAATACATACATACATATATATATATATAGACAGAGGGCACAGGGTGAGTTGAATATGAAGGGATGACATCTAAAAAAATAAAATAAAATTAAGGGATAAGAGAGTAATATATTGAGAGAGGGAGAAAGGGAGATATAGAATGGGGCAAATTATCTCGCATAAAAGTGACAAGAAAAAGCGGTTCTGCAGGAAGGAAAGAGGGGGCAGGTGAGGAGGAATGAGTAAATCTTGCTCTCATTGGATTTGACCTGAGGAGGGAATACCATGTACACTCAATTGGATATCTTACCCCACAGGAAAGAAGGAGGAAGAAGATAAAAAAGGGGGATGGTAGAAGGGAGGGCAGATGGGGGAGGAGGTAATCAAAAACAAACACTTTCGAAAAGGGACAGGGTCAAAGGATAAAATTCAATAAAGCGGGATAGGTTAGGAAGGAGCAAAACATAGTTAATCTTTCACTACATGGGTATTGTGGAAGGGTTTTACATTATCATACACATGTGGCCTATGTTGAATTGCTTGCCTTCTTAGGGAGGGTGGGTGGGGAGGGAAGAGGGGAGAGAATTTGGAACTCAAAGTTTTAAAAACAGATGTTCAAAAACAACAAAAAAAAAAGTTTTTGCATGCAACTAGGAAATAAGATACATATTCAGTGGGGCATAGAAATTTATCTTGTCCTACAAGAGAAGAAGGGAAAGGAGGATGGGAGGGGAGTGGGGTGACAGATGGGAGGGCTGACTGGAGAACGGGGCAACCAGAATATATGCCATCTTGGAGTGGGCGGGAGGGTAGAAATGGGGAGAAAATTCATAATTCAAACTCTTGTGAAAACCAATGCTGAAAACTAAATATATCAAATAAATTAAATGAAGTTTGTAAATTAGCAATAAACAAACAAACAAAAAAAAGCAGTTGGACCATCAGGACTTTCCCTGGGGTCTGTGAATTTTCAAAAAAAAATTTTTTTTGATAAAAAATTAATAAAACAGTAACACAATCTATATTAAAAAAACAAAAAAAATTTCATTAAACTATTAGATACAATTGCCTTGTTGATCAGTTTGCTTAATAGAGTTTTATTTTTTTGTTACAAGCATTCAAAGTGTGTGTGTGTGTGTGAAAATGACTGTGAACAGGAAATAACTGTGGTGGGGGAAAAAGGCATCAATAAATTCTGATAAAAATAAAAGATTGGTCTTTATTTTAGGAAAACACTTGGAGTTTTTAAAAGCACTTGCACAATTTCCTAAAGGCAATACAGGTTTTTTCTACTCAATTGAGGGCCTAATTTGTTGACCATTTTCAGTGTCTGTCCAAGATCTTTGGATTCATTTAACTGCATAGCCTAGTCTAGGTATTCTTCATCCTCTTGGTTTTTCCTGTCTGGACAGTTGAGGAAAATTCTTTTAAGTAATTATGAACCACATTTAGGAGGCTTTGCATGGTTCTGAGACTCAAGACAATTAACACCATGTCTTATGAAAACAGTTACATGGAAATTTCACCATCTATAGGGAATCCCTCTTTCTTTGCTATCTTTCATCCTATTGACATATACTTTTTGGGAGCAAATATCTCACCGTATTATGTTTTGTTTGCTATTTATAATCAGAGGCAACAAAGTTTCTTTGGTAGTTTCAAGAACTCTTTTAGAGTTTTGACATATGTATGCATAGGAGATGCCTTTTTGGAAGAGAGCTTTTAATGTGGTGTTTTACTTTACTTAATCCTTTTAGAGTCAATGAACATTAACCACAGCGTGATCTTGCATTCGTTACACCTTTCAATCATTTGTATGACTATAAATATACGATCCGCTATAGAAAATAATTTGCAAACGCTTGCCTTTCCTTCTCAAAACTTCAATAAGAATGACTTTGTGTATGTAGATTATTAACAGAAAGAAATTTGAAGACCTAGGAAAGTAGGCATATGGTTCAGTAATTACTACTATTCTCTTGATCACCTTTTTGGGGAAAGGTTTAATAAAAACTGGAGTCCCCCCCCCGAATATTTGGTACTTTTCTCATTTTCAAATACTTTGCTTTAAAAATCAGCCATTCAATGCCCTCAAAACTGTCCACTTCTAGCACAGATCTCCTCTGTGTATACTTCATCTAGTCATGCTGCTGTTCCACTTTTTGTTTCTTTTACTGCCATTTATATTTCTTCATGCAACATATTAAGGGCTGTGATGTTAAGGGTTCAACTCTAATGATAGTTGCACTATCATTGATGGGGAAAATAACTTGTTATAAATATCTTAACACATTCTATCCACCCCCTTTTTTGTATGTTTTACTTCGAGTTTTATCCTTAAATGGCTGAAGGATGATTTTGCTTAAGTTTCTTGCTAAATTTTCAGTAAACTTGTTTTCTCCTTCACTGCTTCTAGCTGTTTTATGAGGTAATGCTGCTTGTAATCTTCAGCCATGATTCTCTATAAGATTTTATAAATGAGTTTATTATAAACTAACATAGCCTTTGGCTGCCAAATCTCTCCTCTTGGCAGGAAGACCAAGTGTTTGTTGGCTGGGGCAGTTTCTAGACTCTTTTGATCTTATAGTGGTGATTGATTTACAACAGTTAAGCTTTCTTAAGAAATAGTGGTAGCCTTTGTCGAGGTCTGTTCTTTTATCCATTTCCCATTTTTAATGTCAATAATTTGTTTAAATATATCATATTAGAATTGCCTCCAGTGTGGTCACTGGCTAAAATCAGCTCTGTTGACTCCATAGTTTGCTTCTCCAAGGACAACTTTTGAGCCATCCTACTATTCAGCTTCAACTACCTTTTGACTTTTGTTTCATTTATAGTGACAATGTCAATTTTGATGCAATAAGATCTTTCATTTAGAGTGCCAATAGCTAAGTTAATGCTTATCATGTGATTCTTAACACCCTCTACCTCATTTTTCTTCCATTTTACCATTGTCACTTAAAGTGAGTTGCCCAAGATTAAGGATCATTATGGACATTTTTGTTAGTTTCATGACTTGTGATGACCAAAAAATTCATACATGAACAGTTGGTAGAAAGGGGCAAAAAAAGGACTTTTATGGATGAAAAACTGATAAAATTCCATGTGCTTTTTATGTTTTTCTGTTAAAATGTTGGAGAAACACAGGTTACAAGGAAGACTGAATATAAAAGTGAGAGAATTTGTCTGAGTACAGAGCAATGACTGAGGCTTCAAGGCAGCCATAGTACCTCAGCTCATTTGCATGTGGCTGTCCCAGAAAGCAGACTGTGAGGAGCAAAGTCCTAGTGATTGCTTGACCCAGCCCATTGATAGCAAAGATGTGGACTCATCTATCCATCAGCTATGGTGTAGTTAGAAGTGAATTTAGTGGGATTAATGCTATGTAAAAACTGCTTTAAGGTTGATCCTAATCTTCTTTAGATATTAATAAGCATTATAAGCATTATTTAATGAATAAGCATTCATTAAATACCTACTACTTGCCAGGCACAGAAGGTAAATCATTAAGAAGGGACCTGATGCCCAAGACAAGTAAGGAAAGAGTGAGACAGCACTCACTTCAATTACATCCTGAAGTACTGAAAAACTTGTAAATGGGCAGATGGGATTCTTGAGCCACTCTCAGTGGAAGATCACTGAAAATGGAAGAGATACCAGAAGGGCAGCTAGGTAGCATAGTGGATAGAGTCCCAGGCTTAGAGTTAGGAAGACCTGAGTTGAAATTCAATCTCAGATACTAGCTTTGTGACCCTGGGTGAGTCACTTAACCCTGTTTGCCTTGGTTTCCTCATCTTTAAAATGAGCTGGAGAAAGCAATGGCAAACCACTCCAGTATCTTTGCCAAGAAAGCCTCAAATGGGGTCACAAAGAGTCAGACATGACTGATATGACTGAAAAACAACAATCAGATGGCTAGGGAAGGGCTAATGTCCCAAATTTTTTTAAAAGGAAAGAGGTCAGAGCCTGTAAACTATATGTCATGGAGCTTGATTTTGATTTTTGGGAAAATTCCCAAATGGATCATTAAAAAGATGGTTAATCTACATCTAGAAAAAGAAGCAGTGCTTACAAAGCATGATTTCATCAAGGACAAGTCATCCAAGACTGAATTTATTTCCTTTTTTTTATAAGATTTCTTAACTAGTAGGGAAATGTTCAAGTATTTCATAATGTTCTTTTAGAAGGAATAGAGACATATAGATGGAATGATATATAAGATAGGTTCAAAATGGGTTTAATGATTGAAAGAGGATTCATTAATAGTTCAATGTCAACTTAAAAGGAGTTCTCCAGTGGAGAGCCTGTGGTTGGCCCTGTGCTTTTAAACATTTTTTTAATCAAAGATTTAGATAAAGGCATAGATGATATCAGATTTGAGGTGACACAAAACTGTGAGGGATCATGAATACAATGGAAGAATCAGTATTCTAAAGGATCTCAACTGTCAAGCAGTGGTTGGCTTGTTCTCCAGGCCAAATTTGGCCTGCTGCCTGTTTTTTGTACATCTTATGAGCTAAGGATGTTTGTTACATCTTTAATGATTGAAAAAATCAAAAGAATAATATTTTGTGACATGAAAATTTTATGAAATTCAAATGTCAGTGTTCATAAATAAAGTTTTATTGGAACACGGCCATATTCATTAGTGTACGTATCATCTATGGCTGCTTTCATGTTGAAATGGCAGAGTTAAGTAATTGCAACAGAGACTATATGGATCGCTCTCATTGCTTTGCACTACAGCTTGGCGCATTGTAAATCTGCTCTTTAACAGTTGGACTTTATGGTGACCAACATTAGAAATCCATTTTTGGTCTAAAAGTCTATTCCAATAATAACTTTATTTGAACTTGGCTCACCAATATGGAAACTGTCATCAAAATCCATGTGCGAATGCTAGTAATTAGCTCATGTTTCCACATGGGAACATTTTGCTAATGCAGACACCATGTAAATATGCGTTTTCATTTCTAATAGTGAATAAAATATGATGATGATAATAATAAGGTGGTAATGCCTTATATTTATTTAGAACTTTGTATTTTCAGAGCCTTTTCATATGAATGATCTCATTTGATATTTGTCTTAATACAGATGAAGCCTAAAGGAATAGGGATGATGATTTGTTAAAATGCCTGCTGTCTCCTCGGACCTTTCTCCATTCTTTCTTCAGCCACAGAAGGAAGACTCAGTGATTAGAAGAATCTCTTCATCACTATGCATAAAATTATAATTTTTTCCCTTTTCTTTCTATTTTCTTTTTCTTGGGGGACAGGGGAGAAGGAGCATACCTCTGCTCCTTTTGACTAGGGGCATTTTCCAAGTGGCCAAACAAGCACTTGTTGGGATGTTCTTGCAATCATCTTGAAACATTTATGAAACACCAAGAATGTGTGATTTTCCAGGAGAAAATATTGCATGTGCCCTGGGGGAGATGATCAGATGAAGGGCCAAGCCAAACCAATTCTTCACATGAATAGGATTTACTCTGGATTGTTTGGGTACTGGTAGAGTTGTTGTTCAGTCATTTCAGTTGTGTCCAGCTCTTTGTGATTCCATTTTGGGTTTTCTTGGCAAAGATACTAGAATGATTTGCCATTTCCTGCTCCAGCTTATTTGACAGATGAAGAAATTGAGGCAAACAGGGTTAAGTGACTTGTCTAGGGTCACACAGCTAGTAAGTGTCTGAGGCCAGATTTGAACTCAGGAAGATGAGTCTTCCTGACTCCAGGCCTGGCGCTCTAGCCACCGCACCGCCTAGTGGATACTTTTACTTCTTCCCAAGACAAAAAGAAATAAATCAAGCATTTCCTCAGTGGAGAAGGGGGTGGGGAGGAGTGAGAACAGGGAAGTCTGAGATTATTTCCTCATCTGCAGTTTGTTCTTTATTTTGATGCATAGAGACAGGTCACTCTTGGGTGTAAAGGCAGGTCATAGTTTGCCACTGTTCTCTGCTGGCTTGGACCTGAAGCTCTCAAGCCATTTAGCTGGCAACCCATCAATCACGAGAAGGTCGCAGAGCTAATTTTGCCTTGAAGGCAAGTATCATGCCTGCCTCTGTGCACGGATTTGGAGCACCACCAAAGCTCACTGTGATCCTGTTCTGGTGAAAATGGCTTTGAAAGGTAATTCTTCTACCAGACATAGTGACTTTCCGTGTCCTCAGAAGTAAAGTAACCCTCAAGAGGCCTCTGTGCCTGGGGTGAAATGCTTCAAGAGATCGCTGAATCCCAAGATGCAAAGGAGGCCACAGTTACCAAGGGAAAGAACACTCAGTTTGGAGTCAGGACCTGAATTCAAATCTTGAGTCTGACACTCACTTCCTGTGCAACTAGCTGAGGTCACTCACCTTCCTTGGGATGTAATCCCCTCCTCTGAAAAATGAGAAGGTTGAACTAGATGAGCTGCAAAGCCCCACCTGGCTCTAAGTCTGTGAGCCTTGGATCCGGAGACTTGCTAGAATAGAATCCAGGTTACCATGAGAGTTTAGGCAACTTGCTATAGATCTTTGTGACTCCATTTTGAGTTTCTTGGCAAAGACACTAGAATGATTTGGGACTTGGAATCGTGTGTATGCTTGTATCTCACTCCCGCCCATACACCTAACACACCCGCTATAGGGACTGGCACTGAGCACATGGCCTCTGATATAAGAGAGGAGGGCAAGGTCTTAGGTCCTCCTAGGGCCTACAGAGACAGAAAGACAGACACAGAGGGGAGACTGAGAGAAATAGAGACAGAGAAATAGAGAGGCAGAGACAGAAAAAGACAGAGACACAAAAAGACACCCACAGAGACAGAGAAAGACAGAAAGACAGTCAGAGGGAGAGAGGGGGAAGGGGAGAGAGACAGAGACAGAGAGACAGAAAGAGATAGAGGGAGAGACAGAGAAAGAGAAGGGGAGGAGACACAGAGACAGAGACAGAGAGAGACAGAGAGAGAGAAAGGGTCCCATTAGAAAGATAGGTACTATATCCTGGGCTTGTTTTCTGTTTAGTTCTCTTCTCATCATTTTCCATTTACTTGGGGAACCTCTGTCAAATTCCAACTGCTCATGGGGAACTCACCTGCTGTAGGGAGTGGCTCATACAGAGTTGTCATACTTTCCTTTGGATTTACTCCATGAGGTTCCATCCCCCAACTCATTCCTAGGCATTTCACCCCAAATGACCATAACGATGGTGATGGTGATGACAGCTTGCTTTTCTGTGATGCCTTATGCTTTACAAAGCACTTTAGCAATAACAGCTCTTGCTTGCTCAGCACTCAGAAGTTTACAATGCTCCTTTTCTTACAACAAGCCTGTTAGGTGGGTAAGGCAAGTATTATTATCCCCATTTTACAAATTAGTAGACTGAGTCACAGAGAAGTAAACTTGGACCCTGCTTCCTCATCCAAGGCTGCCATACCATCCTGTTTACTGAGGAAGAGAAAAGTTTTTAGACATCTATTTAGAATTGACTCTGTGTGTGTGTGTGTGTGTGTGTGTGTGTGTGTTGCTGGGGTGTATTAGGAGGGCAGAGTTTATAATCTCAAAGAGGATCATAAACATGTCTGAAACGTTCGGAACCGCCGGATATAAGAAACTCTCAAAGTAGAAGGCAGAAGAATCAAAACATTTATTTAGGCTCCACAGTAACCAACCCATGAACCAGCAACCCCATTTTGATATATTGATCAAAAGCTTCCAGGCCCAATAAGTACGCCTTGAAAGAGTAACCAGGAGGCTACAGAGAAGCATGATTGCGTAAAGCAAAATCATGTTTCCCCCTCTATGGTAATAAGATTACCCACTGGCCTGAAGTCTTTGTTCAGCTTCCTCCCGTAGGTCAGCTCTGCTACTGGCAGCTCCTGCTTCAGCTGTGGCTGTGGCTGTGGCTGTGACTGCAACTGTAACTGTCGCTGTAACTGTCGCTGTAACTGTCGCTGTAACTGTCTCTGGCTCCAACCGGAAAAGGAAAAGAGGATCTTCAAGCTGTCCTCTCCCCTCTTATAGAGTTTTTGACATCATCAAGCACCGCCTGAACGACCAGGGCCGAGTGGTTCTTGACTTGGCCCCTCCCCCTAGCGTAGCCGTTAACACCTCCCCTCAGCCAGCCCCATGACTCCTCACACAGGAAGTTGTCTGCTTCCTGGAATGCTCCTTGGGCCTCCTGCCCCGGAAGAGCAAGCCACAGTGTCCAGAGGCTCAATGAGGTAAGCTGAGTCATTCAAAGAAAACAAAGGCCATTCTGGCTACACTCCACCCCTTGTTATAGGATACATAATCTAATCAGCCATGTATCCTAGAACATACATTGTGATCCAATTACAAAGGAAACTAAAACATATCATTCATTATAAAGCAAAACATATCATTTGGTGACATTCCTAAATATTGGTTTACGATTCAAATGTGATCCACCCCTAGGTCCCAGCAAGATAATCTCTTCAATCAATCATCCCCAAAATAATTATTAATAATTCAAATGTCCACCCCTAAATCCTTGTATCCATTACATAGGATCAATAATATCATAACAATAAAACAACACAGCAAGGATAACACAAAATAAGTAAACAGAACACTATCATCATTTCCACCCCCCTTGAACGATTGGGGCTCAAAATCTTGGGGTGAGGGGTGAAGGTCTCATTTTCCATAGCTTCTTCATGCTGAAATTGGATGTAGAGATGGCCCTGCCCCCAAAAAGTCCCATTCCAGAGGTCATTTCTTTAACGAGCTGGCAGGAATTCCAAGAATGCTACATGCTTAGGCAATCACCGGAAAGTGCAGGGTGCTTAAGCCTGAAGGAAACAAAACTAGCAACAAGGTTAGCCAAAACAAAGGACAAAAAGAATAGACAAGTATGGACTATAATTCTTCAAATAAAATCATCTCAAGTTTGGTTGAGATTTCAGTTATGCAAAGATCCAACATCAGAGCCAAACTCAGGTGGGAAATGTTTCTTTTCAAAAGGAACATAATGAGGAAGCCAAGAGGATCCCACCCTAGATAGAGACTAAGATTGTCCTCCCATCCTTTCCCCAAATGTACAAGTTTTCATCCGTTAATCACACAAAGTTACCTTTCCTCTGAGTGGCTTATGGCATTTACCAGCATCAGCCATACCTGTGGAGTCTGTGAATCTATTATTATAACCTATTCACGGTAAAATATATGGTTCAGGGGTACGATTTGGTAATTATTTTCCCCTGAATAGACAACTGTTACAGTGTTGTCCTTCCCATGGGCTATAACTTCTGCAGCCTTTGGAATATCATCTGGCTTCCGTTTTACCCATACCTTAGCTCCTGACTTTATTCTATCAATGGAGCAAGACCCTTTTGCCCCTCTAGTAGTTATTTTGGGAGGAGGGTCAGTTTTCACAAAGGGTATTTTTTCACAGGGGATAATAATGACTTGAACCATCCTATCATTTCTACAAAATTGTACAGGTTTTTTACCCATATTCTGGAGTGTCACAACAATTTCTTTTTGATAATTAGAATCTATCACTCCAGCCAATACATGTATTCCTTGAGCCGCTAATCCTGGTTTAGGTAATATCCGTCCAAGATGATTCTTGGGGATTCTCATACATACTCCAGTAGGGGTTTTTCTTATCTCTTTCCTATTTAACCTAAAATTCTCTATACAATGTAAATCATATCCTGCTGAACCAGGTGTTCCTGGACTTGGTAGTGGGACATCTTCCCTCACAGTCCAAAATTCAATGTTTTGGATCTCACATGTTTGCTGTTCTCTGATCTGCAGATTTGGGGTCATCATTCTGGCTAGAGGTGTACTCCCCCCTAAGGGCCTATTATTCAAATTACGTAAGGCAATAGACAAATTATCCTTCCAATGTCGATATGAATTATTTGAGCTTAATTTTCTCAGCTGTTCTTTCAACAATCCATTCATTCTTTCAATTAGCCCAGATGCTTGTGGGTAATATGGAATATGATATATCCATTCTATATTATTCAACACACAATATCTTTTCACTTCTTTGCCCTTGAAATGTGACCCATTGTCACTTTGAATCTGCATTGGGGTTCCATAATATAAACTTACAATATCTAGAGTTTTACAGGTGTTTTTCTGAGTTGCGTCTTTATAAGGACAAGCCACTAGTACACCTGAATAGGTGTCAACACACGTACATACATATTTACATCCTTTATCCTGGGGTAGTGGGCCAATATAATCTATCTGCCAAATTTGGGCTGGAACTTTTCCCCTTGCTATTTCTCCAGTAACTATCCTAGGAAGAGTTCGTTCTTTTTCTAATTGGCATATACAACACTCCTCTGTTATTTGTTTTAACAACGCATGAGAAATACTGATACCTCGATCCTGTGCCCATCGATGGGTGGCCTGGACCCCTAAATGGCCAGCAGTCTGGTGGACCCATCTTGCTAAGGCTGGGTCATCAGTTGGAGTCGGAGTAGGGACAATACATTCAGTAGCAATCTTTGCTAGTCGATCCGCATGTGCATTGTACTCACGTTCTGGTGTGGTCAGGGTTGCATGAGCATCAACATGAAAAACTGACAGATCTGTAACCAAAGACATGTCCCATATATTTTCCCATAACTCTTTACCCCAAACTTGTTTGCCATGAATCTCCCAATTCTGATTCCTCCATATAGGCATCCACGTAGCTAATCCATTAGCTACCGCCCACGAGTCAGTAAATATATGACACTGTCCTCCTTTCTCTGCTCTGATGGCCTGATGCACTGCCATCAGTTCAGCATATTGGCTACTTCCACCTATCCCAGAACTTTCCAGAGTTCTCCTTGTACAGGGGTTATAGGCTACTGCTTTCCAATGTCTCTTCTGTCCTAAATATTTTGCTGTCCCATCAGTAAACCAAGCATGTTTCTTCTGTTCTTCATTTAGTCCGTCATATCCATTATTCCATTTCACTAAGGATGGTACCATCTGTTGCCTAGATTCAAGGGGCTTTTCATTGCTCTCAGTATCAATGTTCGCCACAGATTCATGTAGAGCAGAAACTCCATTTTTGCCTGCTCTGGACCTATTCTGAATATACCACTTCCATTTGATTATGCTTGCCTCTTGTGCATGTCCAATTCTGTGAGAAGCTGGGGTACTCATTACCCAAGTCATAATTGGAATTCCAGGCCTTAATACCACTTCATGACCCAGAGTTAGTTGCTCAGTTTCTACTAAAGCCCAATATGCAGCTAACAGCTGCTTCTCAAAAGGTGTATATTGCACTCCAGATGAGGGCAGTTTCCTTGACCAAAAGCCTAAAGGTACACTTCGGCTTTGTTGTTTTTGCCACAGACTCCAATTTGCATAGTCATCTTGTACAGTCACTTGTAACTCCACTGGCCCATTTTGCATAGGCCATAAGTCTAGAGCTAATTGAATAGCAGCCTTTGCTTCCTCAAAAGCTCTACTTTGTTCAAGTCCCCAGTCAAATTCATATTTCTTTCTGGTGACTTTATACAAGGGTTTTAAAATCTGTCCCAAATGTGGGATGTGGTGTCTCCAATAACCAAACAGCCCTATGAACTTTTGGGCCTCTTTCTTATTGGTAGGGGTGGGAAAATCCTGGATTTTTTGTCGAGCTTGTGGGAGAATTTCTCGCAGTCCTCTATTCCACTGTATCCCCAAGAATTTTACAGTTTGAGCTGGCCCTTGAACCTTTGCGGGGTTGATTTCCCATCCTTTGCTTTTCATATGGTCAATTAATAATGCTAAACTCTCCTCCACCTCCTTTATATTCTTTCCCTGTATCATGATGTCATCTATGTAATGTGTAAGCTGTACACCAGGTAACTTTAATTCATCCAAATGTTCAGCTACAATCCTGTGGCAAATAGTTGGGCTATGAATATATCCTTGCGGCAGGCGTGTAAATGTATACTGTCGGCCTTGCCAAGTAAAAGCAAACTGATTCCATTGCTTGGGGTCTATTGGGATTGTAAAGAAGGCATTGGCCAAATCAATAACTGCATACCAAGTCCCTTCACGTTTTTGTATTCTCTCTATTAAAGTAACCGTGTCTGGGACAGCAGCATACAAGGGAGGAGTCACTTTGTTCAGCTGTCTATAATCTACTGTCATCCTCCATGTTCCATCTGACTTTCGGACTGGCCAGACAGGGTTGTTCCATTGAGTAGTTGTAGGGACTAACACTCCTGCCTCAACACATTCTCTTATAGTGTTGGCAATTTCATCTTGCCCACCTGGCACACGATATTGCCTCAAAGTAATTATTTTAGAAGGTTCGGGCAAAGTGATTGGATCCATCTTGATTTTCCCCACTAAGACTGCATTAATGCCCATTTTCCTCACAGCAAATTGGTATTTCCCTTCGGGTAAATTTAAGGTCATACCCTTCAATATGTCTATTCCAATGATGTATTCGGGAATAGGCACAATAACCACACTATATTCTTTCTTGGGCAACTGTCCAATTTTCATCATTAATTTAACTTGCCTGGCTGATATTTCAGTCCCTCCTAGTCCTGTAATGGTAATAGGAGTTCCATGGCTGAACTTGTCTGGATTTCCATAAATAAGGGTGGCCTCGGCCCCAGTATCTATTAATGCCTCAGTTACCGTACTTGACCCATTTTTCCAATATATGGTCAAGTTAATGTGAGGTCTACAATCCAGCCTGTGTATTTCCTTAATTTGGACTGGGGCTCGGCCTGTTCCCTAGTATTCCCTTTCATATGATTCACTTGGGTTTGAAGGTTCAACATCTGTAGTATTTGCAGGAGCAGTTCTTATTTCCCTATCTCTCCTGTTATCAAGGCCTTTATCTCTGTACATTCTATATAATTCATTGGTTGGAATTCCATCTATCATTTCAAAACCTACCCCTGCTCTCAATAAAGCAGTAAACATTTCTTTCCTTGTTACTCTCCTTTGGCGCCAAGTTTGCTGGTTATTCACCCTTCTCTCTCGAGGAGATCTATCCCTTCCCCAGTCACCTAAGTCATGTAACTGTAAAATCTTATTTATCACTGTTGTAAGACGGCTCCCTACTTCTCCAAGTAATAAATTCAAAATTAGTTGTTTATAAGCAGGGGGAGCTGTCCTAATTATTAAATTCCTATGAGGCAGTTCCATTGGATCATTGTAATATTTGTCTGAGGTTCCTATCATAATGGCAGTCTTCATTACCTCCTCCTTTAGTCTCATGATACAATCTCTAAGTGAATACCAGGGTCTGTGCTCAGTGGGCCACATAGAATCAGTAGCATATCTCTTATTGCATCCCACAGCGGCTAATGCCAACAGAGTAGTCCTGCTATCACCATCTCCTTGCTGATGATGTTCCCTAAAAGCTTGTTGAACTAGAGGATCATGGCTGATACCTATGAATCTCATGCAGTCTGTCCCATCTACTGATATTCCACTGGCCCCTTGATCACTGAGTCTTACCATCCAAGATATCAATGGTTCTCCTATTCTTTGGCTGAATCTACTCAAAATATCTGTGACCTCTTGCGGTGAGAAATCTTCCTGAATTTCCCTTGTAACTGAATCTTCACCTCGGGTTTCTGTCTTCCTCCTTTGTATGGGTCGAGCCCTTGTCTGATCATTTAACCATCTCCTATGCTCTGTGTGAGGCACATCCTGAACCCCAGTAGTGTTTTGTGCCTCAGCCCCTAACATTGTCTCATTCTCTCCCCACTCACTTCCTCTGCCACCATGGCTAGGACGAAGCAGGCAGTCAGGCTCTTTCTGGGCTGGGTTGAAATGCACTCTGGGCTTTTTTGGTCTCCTGTTGCTCTTAGCCACATTAATAGAAAAGTTCTCATTTGAGTCAGTTTGGTCTCCTGCTATCTGAGATTCCCCTTCTTCCTGTGGGGTAGGAGTGCCCCCATGTCTTTCACTTAATCTCAATCTTTCGTATACTAGCCGGTAGGCTGATAACACTATCCAGCTTTGCCTAGATAGTGATGCCCCTGACTGAATCCCAACTTCTCGTAAACACTTTTCCAAATCCCTAGGATCTCCTCTCCGTAGCCTTGGTTCCCAGTTTTCACAGGGTCCAGCTTTTTTAGCCAATTCTTTTGCTAGGGAGGAATAAAATGGATCCTCCCATCCTGGGATATTCATCTCTTCCTCTGGAATTGTTCTGCTTCTAAATAGAGATCTTATACCTAGCGATCCCATCCTCGTCGCCAAATGTATTAGGAGGGCAGAGTTTATAATCTCAAAGAGGATCATAAACATGTCTGAAACGTTCGGAACCGCCGGATATAAGAAACTCTCAAAGTAGAAGGCAGAAGAATCAAAACATTTATTTAGGCTCCACAGTAACCAACCCATGAACCAGCAACCCCATTTTGATATATTGATCAAAAGCTTCCAGGCCCAATAAGTACGCCTTGAAAGAGTAACCAGGAGGCTACAGAGAAGCATGATTGCGTAAAGCAAAATCATGTTTCCCCCTCTATGGTAATAAGATTACCCACTGGCCTGAAGTCTTTGTTCAGCTTCCTCCCGTAGGTCAGCTCTGCTACTGGCAGCTCCTGCTTCAGCTGTGGCTGTGGCTGTGGCTGTGACTGCAACTGTAACTGTCGCTGTAACTGTCGCTGTAACTGTCGCTGTAACTGTCTCTGGCTCCAACCGGAAAAGGAAAAGAGGATCTTCAAGCTGTCCTCTCCCCTCTTATAGAGTTTTTGACATCATCAAGCACCGCCTGAACGACCAGGGCCGATTGGTTCTTGACTTGGCCCCTCCCCCTAGCGTAGCCGTTAACACCTCCCCTCAGCCAGCCCCATGACTCCTCACACAGGAAGTTGTCTGCTTCCTGGAATGCTCCTTGGGCCTCCTGCCCCGGAAGAGCAAGCCACAGTGTCCAGAGGCTCAATGAGGTAAGCTGAGTCATTCAAAGAAAACAAAGGCCATTCTGGCTACATGGGGGAACGCACATGTATATCCTAATACTTGGTTGTTGGGGGCAGGGCTGTGGCGCAATGGTGAATGGTGGGGTAGGGTGGAGGGTTGCTGATGAAGTGGGTGTTTCCCTTGTCTTCCCATGCCAGAATTTATCCAAGGGCTATTATGATCTCTTCTTCCTGCTTGCGATTATATTCCCTAATCACTTGGTCACATCAACCATGTCTCCTTGCATCTAGGAGCAGTCTGTTGCAGGGGGTGGGGAGGATTGGGGAGGCCCATGTTGCTGGTGTTCAAGGGTATCTGTGGGTTGTTTCCTTGGCTCCTCTTCAGTTCCCCTCCTCCCACAGCTTGGCAGGTCCTGTTACATCTTTGAAGCTCCAGTGAGTTTGATAGGTCTAAATGACAGTTATTATCTGTGCTTCAATGTGCAAGTCCTGAGGTCTCCGTCACAGGTGATAATAGCTCCCTGGGGGTCACTGCTCCCCTGAAAACCTATGAAAGGAAATGTCTAGGCTACCGAGAGAGATTCTCATGCTTGAGGCCAGTGCTGGAGCAATCTTGCATCTTCACCTCTAAAATAGAAATGTGGTATTTTTTTGTGTGTGTAGAAATATGTACTCTTCTATCAATTACTTAATCAACTAAGAAGCATTTATTAAGCACCTACTATGTGCTAGGCATTGGGGCTGTAAAGACAAAAAGATAACAGTCACTGAACTCAAGAGGGGATTATAGTTTAGCGGGGAAACAGCATGAACATGTACAAGTTTAGAGATTATATTTAATTAATTTAATTAAAGTGGTTTGGGGAAGGTGGAAGAATAAACAGTTATTAAGTACCTACTATGTGCCAAGCACTGTGCTAAGATAATAGGGAGTAAATGGAGCTTGTTGAATAGGGGAGTGGCATGGTATATTAGCAAGGCGATAATCACAATATAGTAAATTGTCATTACACATGGTCAGACATTCACTTTAAGAAAATGACTTGAATGGCTATGTGAAGGATAGAATGGAATAGGCATATATACTCAAGACAGGATGATGAATTAGAAGGCTTCTTTCAATAGTCCAAGCAAGAGAATAAGCTCCTGAACTAAGGGGTGGCTGTGTGAGCAGAGAGGAATCAGATGAGAAAGTTGTTACAGAGGCAGAAATAACAAGGTCTGGCAACTGATTGGATAAATGGGGTCAGGAAAAGTAAGGAGTCAAGAATGACGCTGAAGTTGCAGACTTGAGAGACTGGAAAAAGTGGTGATATCCTTGACAGAAATTTGGAAAAGGAACATGTTTAGGGAGAAAGATGATGAATTTTGCTGTGGTTACACTGAATTTGAGGTGCCTATAGAACATCTATTTCAAAATATCCATTAGGTAGTCCAAAGTTCATGACTAGAGCTTGGAAGAGAGAAAAGAGCTAGCTAGAGTCATCAACATGGAGGTGATAATTAAACCTATGAGAGCCAATGTGGTCATCGAGGAAGAGAAGAGAAGAGGGTCCATGACAGGCTTTGGAAGCTTGATAAAGATGAGGAACCGGGAAAGGAGACTGACAAACATCAGACAGATAGGAGAACCAAGAGAGACCGGCATCATGAAACCCAGAGAGCAGAGAGTATTTAAAAGGAAAGGGTATTGAATGCTATGAAGAGAATAAGAAAGATAAGTACCAAGAACACATCATCAGATTTGGCAATTAAGAGATGTTGTGCAGCACCTCTTTGTTCTCTACGATCATCCTAAGGTTGTTGACAGTACTCAATGATTCTGTCTCCTAGTTCTTTCAGTATTTTAGAACGTAGCTTGGGAATCCTAGTGACTTGCACACATCAAGGTCAGCGAGTTGCTGTCCACATACTAGCTTATCATTTTCCCATCCCCATGTTTTTCTTCTGTATTCTTCAGCACAAAGATCATTTGCCATCAGCTGAGGGTTCTCCTCCACTATGGTCTTCATCATGCCCTGCCCAGGGCATCTCATCATCACGGAGATTGTTTTCAGTTTAGTATTCACACTTCATTAGCTCTCCCTGGAGGGCTAGAAGATGCAGCAAAAACCTTCTCCCCTATCCTTCCTTTGTCGAGGGCTCAGAATCCTAGCCAGTTCTTCATTTGCTCAGCTTGGGTTTAGTTCTGCCATCTTCAGAAGGCCCCAGTGTCAGGTAATCTCTCCTCTTTCCGGCTTCTTTTTCTGTGTTGTTTTCCCCCCATTAAATTGTAAACCCTTGAGGGCAAGAACTGTCTTTTTCTTATTTGTATCCCTAGTGCTTAGCATAGCACCTGACACCCAGCAGACACTTAATTAATGCTTATTGTATTATTAAGATAGAGAAAAACAAATAAAATAAAGAGCAGAACAGCTAAATCTCCTCTCCATGGTCAGATATCATGGTCCCATCTGCCCTGAGCAGCAGTCCTGATTCTCCTCCCTGCCCCAGCTATCCAATTGCTTAAAAAACAAAACCAAAAACCCCTCTTTTTTGTTATCCCTGACATTCCTTGCCAGCCCCCACTCTTTAGTGTTCCTGACACTGTTCTTACAAGATTATTCCACTCATGTCATTTTGTGTGATGTCAATTTGACAGAACTGAACATGGGTTCAGAAGTATTTATCTTGTGATAAGACAACCTCTTCTGGAGGGTGCCCATTTCCTATATTATGACAGCTTCCCTTCTAGTTCCTGTACCAAATCTCTATCTTTATTCACTCTAGGCCCCATCCAAGGGTGGGTTTAGGATTGCTGACTATTGAGCCATAAGAAAATCATTGCTCTTCTCCACTGTCAAGTTTCTCCTTGTGGAAAGAGCATTTGGTCTGTAGTTAGATGTCGTTAAGTCATTTCAGTTGTGTCCAACTCGTTGTGACCCCATTTGGAGTTTTCTTGGCAAAGATAATAGAACACTTTGCCATTTCCTTCTCCAGCTCATTTGACAGATGAGGAAACTGAGGAAAACAGGGTTAAGTGACTTGCCTAGGGTCACACAGCTAGTAAGCGTCTGAGGCCAGATTTGAACTCAGGAAGATGAGTCTTCCTGATTCCAGGCCCAGTGTTCTATCCACTGTGCCACCTAGGTGCCCTGCAGTTAGAGGACCTGGGTTTAAATCCTCACCTTTGTGACTTCAGACAAGTCACTTAACGCCCTGGACCTCAGTTTTCTCATCTGTAAGACGAGTAGGCTGAACTAGATGGCCTCTGAAGTCCCTACCAGCCCTAAATCTGTGATCCTAAGATTCTACTATTCTCTTCTTGTTATGAAGTCAGAGGACTTATGTCCAAATTCTGGGTTTGGTCCTTTGTTACTTGTGTGTGACCTGGGGCAAGATGCTTAACTCTCTGGGCTTCAAAGTCCTTATCTGTGAAATGAGGCCCTGGGACTAAATGATCTCTAAGGTCCCCCCAGCTCCAAAATCATGTGATACAATTTCCTGGCAGCTACAGAACCAGTGGGGTCCCCTAGATGCCCCCAAAGAGCCGACTGTCCAACATTGTACTGAAAATTCAGACATACAATTTTTTGTTCGAATTATGGAGATTGAGGAGAAGGGGTTGGATCATGTTGCTGCAACTGGGAAGAGAGAAATGGTGCCTCATTTTGTTTTTGCCATGAATCCCCAGAAGATCTCACTGTCTTTAATGCTGTCTGGGCCTCAGAAGAAGTGCTTATATGTCCTTGTGTGTGTGGTAGTATATAGGAGTCAGCCAGAAGACCGAGACTGTTCGCTGCTTGGGGACAGTTTGTGTCCTGCGCCAACCTTTCTTCATTCAGTACATTTTCCTTTCTAAATTATCTGCGTGTAGTTTCACTCATTTGTCCCTTTCTTTGTGCCAAAGGGCCAAGAGTTCTATTTTTAAAGGCCCAGGCAGGGCCAATGGCCAGGTAATTACTGCCAAGTCAAACAGAGGTCTATCCGTCCCCTTTTTGCTAATAATCTATGATTTTCCACTTCTCTTTCTATTCCTCAGCCTCAAGCCTTTCCACCATCTCTGCCTCACCCTCCACCTGCCACCTTCCCACTTCCAAATGAGTGTGTCTTATCTCAGAGCTCAGTACATGTCACCAGTATAGACAGGATGGGTGGGATACAATTTAAAATACGAGAGAGCCCATGGAAGGATCTTGGAAGCTATAAGAGTTTAGTTCCCATTAAAACTTTAGTGAAATATTTCTCCTGGTTTCCCTCTTTGAGGATTTTCACATGGAGGGTGATTTTTATAACAAGACATTAAAAAAAACCCAAAACAGAACACCCCAAGACCCCATAAAACCCTCTTTCAGTTTTCATCTCTCCTCTCTGTGCTCATGTGGTAGGCAGTGGGTTTGTTTTCCTGAATGATCTCTGTGCCTATTTCTGGGCCTTCACATTTTCTGTGTATGAGCGACCCGTTCTGCACACAGTTTGGTTCTCTGACCAAGGCTGCAGGGTAAACATTTTTAAGCTTCAGTATCTTGCTTCACTTACAAAAGCCCATGTGTTCCCAGTTCTTAATTTATAAACTAGTTATTAAGTGTGGCGGAGGAGGGGCTGGTGTACACTGAGATGTGAGGTGGTTCAGTCAGGGGCTCTCAGCCTCCAGGGCCAGGTTGGTTAATCCAGGATGTTTGTTATTTTCCCCCATGGAGAAAAGCTGGCTCCCTCAGGCTGTGTCTACACAGTGACCAAAACAACCGGTGATGTCTGAACAAATGATGAATTTAGCTCCCTCTCAAATAACCCCCCCCACCCCAACCCAAAATGATCACACAGCAAATAAGTGTCTTAAGTGGGAATCATACTCAGAGCCCTGACTTTATGTTCAACATTTTCGGCCTTTCTATGCCATGCTACCTTTGGGTACATAGAGAAACTGAGGCACAGAAAAGTCAAATCACATATCCTAATCAGGATATGCTAGCAAGTGACTGGATTAGAATGTAGGTCTTCCTGACACCAAGTCCAATGCTCTTTCTGTCCTGCCACACAATGCTCTTTGGAGAATCCATTTGGGAAGCCATGTTTTGTCTATGTTTCATTCTCTCTGTACCAAGCCTGTGCAATATTTCTGTGGTCCAATTCATCCTCACTCTCTACATGTTTTGTTTTTGTTTTTCCAGACAAGTCTCTGGTCTGGCAGTATCCACCGTTGAGATGGTTAGAGATGGTGCTTATTTCTTATCTGTAGACACTTGGATTCTCAAGAGTTCAAGAGGCCCCACTTTTCTTAGCATCTCAGTCATTTTGAGAATGATGAGGGCTTCTCATCCTTAGCCTGGGCTACTTGAAACTTGTTGAAAAGAATCTGTGGGTCTGTGTGCATGTGATTGGGGCTGTGACATCCCAGGTCCTCCAGCACTTTCCTGGATAATTAGTGTTCTCCTGATTAAAATAAGTGGCTGCTTCATTATTGTTAAGTGAGTCATTAATATGTCATTCCAGTGAACTCTCACAGCAGGGGCCAAAAAAATAACTTCATTTCTCTCTCTATTGCAGGATTTATAGTAATATAGACTAGGATCTTGAGGGAATCTTAGAGGCTATTTAAGTGAAATGGGAATATTCACTAGGCTTTTGCTCTGCTCCAGGTAGAGCACACCCCATGGAATGCTGAGCCTGCACCCTGGCCACTTCTGGGGGAACCCATGCTAAGCTTTGAAGGACTTGGTGCTTTGGGATGAGGTAGCAAATCCTGGGAGGCCTCTTGTTTTCAGGGGTGTGCTGGAGCCAGCTCAAATTGGCCTTTGTGAAACCAGCAATGTATTTAACTCAGTGTCTCCTTTGGGGCATCATTGACTAGGATTTAAGGGAATTATGAGGTAGAGATGGGAAGGTGCCTATGGGAGGAAGTTACTTGGCGCTGAGTAGAATGTAAGGGGAAGAGCTGGGGTGGCAAGAAAGGATGGAATAACTGATAAATGTTAAAAGGAGAGAGGGGGAATTGTATTACACAGAATGTTCACAAGTCCAATAACTTTTAAAATCTAACCAGATATATGCATGTGTGTATAAACACAGTTATGTGAAAACTCAGGGTAATGGACCAGTTATGGTTAAATCTGAGAAAAACAAATAGAAAATTGCAATACTATTATCACTAAATTAGCACCATCCAATGTCAGTACTTACTGCCATATTGAACACAGGGAGAGGGCTCGCATTTCTCAAAGTCCAGTTAATGAGTATGCCCTTTATTTGTTTCTCATAAGAATTAACATTAGCCAGACCTGTCTGTCTTGAAATTTAGCCATAAAATTAGCCACTTAATTACGTTAATGTTGTAAAACAAACCATCTTATTAAGTCAACACTGGTGAGCTTAAAACAATTAAGATAACCCCAAATCATTTTCATTCAGTTCAAATAGAAATGAGACAATGAATTTAATTATTTTTGAACTTGCTGTTTTTAGCTCAATTAAAGTGTGCATTTCCTTTAGTTAACCTCACTTTGTCACTGTTACAGTTTACATTAAGTAGCGTCCATTAACTCACATTTACATAGCACCCAAGGGTTTATAAGCTGCTGTTCATGCTGTACTAGCCCATTTGCTACTCAAAACAACCCTTTGAGGTAGGTAATACAGATAGTATCATCTCTATTTTGCAGATGAGGAAACTGAGTCACAGAGAGATCAAGTGACTATGGTCATACAGAAGTAGAATTAAAATACCAGTCTTTTACTGACTCCATGTCTGGTACTCCTTGACTTCTAGGCAACAAGATGGAGCTATGGATAGAGCTCTGGGCCTGGAATCAGGAAGACCTGAGTTCAAATATGACCTCCTTTGCTTGTCTCAATTTCCTCAACTGTAAAATGGGGATAATAGTACCTACCTCTCAGGGTTGTCCTGAGGATCAAATGCTTGGAATGTAGTAGGTGCTTAATAAATACCCTGCCCCCTCTTTTCACTTCTCTACTATACCGCATTGCCATGTGCTACCCACATGCAGGGAGGGGCTCAGGCTGGAATCTATGACAAACTAGGGCAGATCTGTTCTGCCAGCTCACAAATAGTCTGACTTTTGCCCAAATGCATCAACGCAGACTCAAGTGTAACCTGTTTGTGTCCATGAAAGAGCGTTGGATTTGTAGTCAGAAGAATTGGCTTTGAATCCTGGCTCTGCGATTTACTGCCTCTGTGAGCTTGCATATAAGTTACTTCACTTGTCTGGGCCTCAGTTTACTCACTGATAAAATGAGGGTGGGAGCCGGATGATTGCGTCTCTAAGATTCCTTCTAAATCTGAATCAGCCTCTGAACACTTTGACAATATTTGTATTTCCTGGGAAAAGGTAAAGCTGAATCAATCAAAATGTTGAACATTTGCTAAGTGCAAGTCACTGTGGGAGCGATGAAACCCAAGATCTATGTTTTTGAGTGTGTGAGGGGGAGGGATAGACACAAAGAAATATGAACCCTAGTCCCTGTCCTCAGGAGCTTACAGTCTTATTGGAGAGATGGGACATAAACACAGGAAAATTCAAAGAACGCATAACAGTCTTAAGAGCCAATTGAGTGGTATAGACAAGAAATATTAAAAGAGTCTAGACTAGAAAGAGAGAACTATTGACTGGGGTATTCAAGGAATGCTTTAAAGAGGAGGTGGGGCTTGGGGTGAACTTTGAAGAATGAGTAGAATTTGGACAGGCCATGGGGGAGAGGAGGGCATTGCAGGCGAGGGTATAAAGTTTGGGGGAAAAGGGAGGGAAAAACAGCTTGGTCAAGATGAGGTGTCAACATGCAAGGGATGTGTGGGACATCTGGGGGGCCACCTTTGCTGGAGAAGAGAGTTCATGTATGGAGCATTAGGAGATAAAATGGAAGCAGCATTTTGGGGCTAGATTGGGGCTACTTCCATGTGGGGAGTAAGAGCACACTGTGGCTGGATTCTGGAAGGATGGATTCCCTAACCATAACCAAGAGTGAGAGTTCATTTGCTTTGATCTTCAGGAAGCAGAATAGGGAAAGCAATTACCTGGATTATGGAAGAATCTGCAATGGCCCTTTTCTCTTTCTCAACTAAAGGATATGCTGGTGTGTCTGGCCTTGGAGAGAGATGAAGCTTAGGCCCATGGGTTGGCAGAGGACTGGGAAGTCACTCTTTGGATATATTGGCTGCTGTTCCCCCACCCCCACCCCTTCATCCCCCCTCCCTTCTTGCCAAAGACCTCTTGAGAACAGAAATACCCTCAGATGAGGTGTGTTTTTCCTACTGACCTGGAAATTCTTACTGCTGGGTAGTAGAGGAGGTAGAGAGAACAAGTGTGTAAGTGTCTCTGAGTAGGTGAGGGAAAAGGAACCCTTTTTCTAAGAAATAGTGGGCTGCTAGCCAGGCTTTCCAGCCTTTGGCCTGCACTGAAGCAAGGCCCCTGAGACCTTTAGTGAAGAGATGTATTTTTCTTCCCAGGCTGCTGCGGCTGACTCCCCTGGAGCAGCTATGGTACTGTCGGCTACCTCAACATTCTGGGGGAAGTGTCCTCTCTTATCCTCACCCCAACACAACCACATGAAGAGCCCAGAAGGGCAACCAAACTAGAAAATGGCCTAGGGATTCAAAAACAGGGATTTTTGAATTTCAAGTAATAATCAGACTTTTTATATCAGAATATATTTTATATTTATTTATATTTATAAATATAATATAAATATAGATTTATATCAAAAAACATCCTTATGGTAAAAACATAAGTCTTCCCTTGGCATATTAATTTCTGAAGCTGTCTTATTTGTTTGCTCTCTTGCTCCCCTTCGTACTCTCTCTAGTCCAGATAAAATGGCTTTCTTGTTTTTCACATACAACATTCCATCTCCTGTTTCTGTGACTTTGCATTTTCTGCGTCTAATACCTGGAATGTTCTCTTTCCCCAGCTCTACCTTTTAGAATCCCTAAGCTTCCTTCAAAACTCAGTTCAAGCACCACCTTCTCTAGAAGGCTTTTCTTGGTCACCCACAACTGCTGATACCACCTTCCCAGAGGTTATTTTGTACTTAGGAGATAGAGACCAGACCTATGAATTCAGTGGTATAGACGGAGAACTTCCAGGTGAAGAAACTCCATCTACCAATGTAGAGATTAAGCAACTTAACCATGGTCAGAAATCTAATTACGTGTCAGAGACAAGATTTGAACCCAGGCCTATCTACTACACTGTATGTCTCTATTTCTTGCACTTAACTACACACACACACACACACACACACACATACACATACATATATCTACATATTCACACATATACGTATATATGTGTGTATATGTACATGTGTATGTATATATGTACACATATATACACATGTGTCTGTATATGCATGTGTGCATGCACACGTGTATATACATACATACACACACTTATATATGAACTTGTTGTCTCCTCCAATAGAATTTAAGGTCCTCAAGGGCTAGGACTGTTTTATATTTGTCTTTTACAATTTTTATACAAATACACACATACAAACACACACATACATATATGTATGTATATATATATATATATATACTTAATAAATGATTGTTGATTCTTTGATCCCCATAAGAAAAACACACTATATGGGGGCAACTAGGTGGCGCAGTGAGTAGATTACTGGCCCTGGAGTCAGGAGGACCTGAGTTCAAATGTGGCCTCAGACACTTGACACATGTACTAGCTGGGTGACCTTGGGCAAGTCACTTAACCCCAATCGCCCTGCCTCCCCAAAAATATTTTTAAAAACATGCTAGAAATGGTTATCATGGCATAATGAAAGGGGAACACTGCACTTGAAGTCAGAAGAGCTAAGTCTGCATACTTGTTCTGTTGCTTGCTGGCTTGGGTAAATTGCTTCACCTTTTAGCCTCAATTTCCTCATCAGTAAAATGGGGGTGCAAATGCTATCTCTGCAAGCTTCAGTTTTCTTTTCTGTAAAATGAGTGAATTGACCAGAAGATTTCTAAAGTCCCTTGGAGCCCTTTCAGAACCCTCTCTCTTCCTTCTACCTCCTAGGATATTTGGCGTCTTTCACGGCCATAGATTAGGCAAAAAAAAAAAAATCAAAACTGTAGATTTGCCTATGAATGACCCTGTCATGGTCATGGAAAAAGTTGCTCCTCCTAACAACAAATATTTCCTCAATAAAATAATTCACAGGATTATATTTTTAGAGCTGGAAAGAACCTTAAAGGTCATTGAGTTTAAGCCCTTTATTTCATAGAAGAAGAAACTGAGGCTATGAAGTCATTATGAAGTCAAAACTAGCTTTTCACCCCAGAAGCTTCTATTTTGGGATCTTGGATGGAGCACTGGACAGTGGGACCTAGGCTTTGAGTTGTTTCTTAGTTGCAGCAATGGGTTGCCCTAGGTTGTTGCTCTCCCCCTAGTTTCTCCTTGTAAGGAATGACGCACATCCACTAGATGGTAGTTATGGAACTGTGTTTCCCTGTGCGAAGTTTTGTGTCCCCAGCCCCACTTCATGGGAAGCTTGTTTATTTCATAGTTAGCATGTTAGAAGGAGGGTCTAGATCTGAAGCCCCAGAGTTTAACTGTTGGTCACCATAGGTACAAAATTCTATAGCTCTTTTGGGCACCATGGACTCTTCTCTCTGCTCACGGTTGTCTTGGCCAGCCCTTCCAGACCAGAAGTCTCTCCACTGCTCTCCCTCATCTGCCAGTCTGCTGCAGAGCTGTAAGGTGCCCTGTCCGCTCTATCCTGGTCATCCCTGCTTCCTGGGGACCAGAAGGGAAAGAAGAGTTGGGGGCTTTCAAAAGAAAAGTGTCAGAGTGCTGCCAATTCCTCTCAGTCTTGTAAAATTCCAGGGCTGTGTCCAAGCTCCCAAAATAGAAGCTGCTGGAGCGCAAACTTCCTGACCGGAGGGCCCTCTGATGTGTGCAATGAAGCTGTTGGCTTGTGAGGTCCAAGGAGACAGACAGACGGGTGTATTGGGGGAGGGAAGGAGGGGGTGTGGGGGCTGTGGCTGAGTGACTGGGAATGAATGGATCCCTTCAGCACCAGGGCCCTGGGGAAAGGGACTACATTAGGGATGGTGACCATGGCCACGAGCAGGAGGACTCACACGTCGCAAGGAACACCCCACCCCTCCTCCCCCAGCTTGTAACCTGGGCATGGCTACTGGCACCAAGGACTTAACTATTTTTCATGCGCTTAGGAAGATGTCAAATGGCAACAGGGCCACTGGAATTCAATAAGCATTCAAATCAATAAGATTTATCAATGAATCCATGAGCAAGCATTTATAAAGTGCCTCTTGGAGGCCAGGTGCTGTGCAGAGAAAAAAAAAAAATGGCTAACAGACCTTCCCTTAAGGGGCTTACAATCTACTGGAGGACATAAACCTGTATACAAATAAGTAAACAGAAGATCATTTGAGGCAGTGAAGAGGGCTAACAGCTACAGGGATCAGGAAACTTACCCAGAGGAAGCAGCATCTGGTTGATCAGTGAAGGAAGCTATTTCTAAGGAGGAGGTGAGAAGGGGAGTACATTTCAGGTCTAAGGTCAGCACTGGAGGGTAGCCTGTCAAAGGCCCACTGACAGGAGTGGAATGCTAAATGCAGGAAACAGAGTGGACCAGTTTGGCTGCAACATAGAGAGCATGAAGGGGAGAAACACGAGATAGGTCTGGAAAGGTGAGCCAGCACTTGATGGGGAAGGTCTTTAAATGTCAAGCTAAGGAGTGTGCATATTATTCTAACTGAAGAAGATTTTTCAGTGGTGTGGTCAGATCTCTGCTTTAGGAAGATTTGGGGAGTAGCTTTGTAGAGGAGGGACTGCATGGTGGAGAGACTGCAAGCGGAAAGATCAATTAGAAGGCTGTTGCAATGGCCCAGAAAAGCAGCAATGAGTACCTAAACTACAGTCATTGTGGTCATACAAGTGGAGAGAATGGGATGGGTGGGAGATGATGGTTAGGTAGAATTTATAAAGTTTGCAACCGAGTAGATGTGGAATGGAAGGGAGAGAGGTGAGAAGAGTCAAGGATGTCTCTGAGGTCATGAGCCTGAGCGACAGGATGGATGGTTTGCTCTCAAACCAAATATTGAAGTTGGGAGGAGGACCAGGTTTGGGAGAGGGGGGAAGATGATGAGTTCTATTTTGGACATGTTGATTTCGAGTTGACTGTGGCATATGTAGATGGAATTAGCCAGCAGGTAGCTGGTGATATGAGACTGCAGCTCAGAAGAGAGACCAGGACTGGTTATATAGATTTGGGAGCTGCTTACATAAAGGTTAAGGTTGAAGTCAAGGGAGTTAACAAGGGTGCCATGGGACACATGAAAACTTACAAAGATCCCATTACCTGTCATTTGATGATTTATAATCCAAGAGAGACAATATTGGTTGGAATAACCCACAAAGAGATGTACTTGAAGAGAGCTGTTGGCAAAAAAAAAAAAAGGGAATTTGGTGCAGTGGCTAGAATGATTGGATTTGGATTCAAAAACCTGAATCTAGACCTGGCTTTGCTATTACCTAGAGGAGGGACTTGAAGCGAATCACTTTACCCTGAGGATCTTTTTTTATTTGATCAAATGGGGGTGGGGAATGGGGAGTTGGTAATAATTATTCTCATTATAGAGTTGTGAGAATATACCATTCTGTAAAGTGTAAATGTGAGCTACTATAAAGTATTGTCTGCTCTTTTATTAAAAATTTCTGTTCAAAATGTATATAATATATGTATATATGTGAGTATATATATGTATATATATGAATATATATATATATATGTGTGTGTGTGTGTGTGTGTGTGTGTGTGAGGGGATAATCTGTTTTCCAAATATGAAACAACTTCTTGTCCTTGTGAGGTTTATTAGCCTAATAATAAAGGAAATAAATCCATAATCTGAACCTTATTGGCACTCAGTTGAAACAACAAAAACCTGGGTTACTCACAAGGACTGATATGAGATTCCTCACATATAAAATGAAAGGGTAGGACTAGGTGGTGATGACGATGATGATGAGAATTTATCTATCACTTAGATTAGCAAAGTGCTTTACAAATATCTCATCCTCAGTACAACCCTGAAAGGAAGGTACCGTTACTATCCTCATATTATAGATGTGGCAAATAGAGGTTAAGTAAGAGTCACATAGCTAGTAAGAGTCTAAGACTAGCTTTGAACTCAGATCTTCCTGACTCCGGGGTCCAGAGCTCTAATCACTGCACCACTCTATGATTCTATGGTGCTCGTGATGAGATCTCTCTTGTACTTGAAGACTCGTTAATGTTTTCCTCTTCCCAAACCTTTCTTTCTTTGGATTAAATAAATCCTGTTCCTTCAGTTTACATATCTCATTTATTAGATCATAAGCTCTGTGAAGGTAGCAACGTCTTATATAGATCCCAGAACGAAGTACAGCGTATCACACACAGCCGCTCAATATTAGCTAGCATTCACATAGAGATTTAAGATTTGAAGAGTATTTTTATGCATGTCAGCTCATTTGATTCTCATAACAACTATTTGAGGTGGGTCCTATTGTAATCCTCATTTTACAGATGGGTAAACTGAGGCCGAGAAAGATGGAATGACTTGGTTTGGGTCACACAGCTAGTAAGTGTCTGAGGCTGGATTTGAACTCAGATTTTCCTGACTTTGAAGTCAGTAACTCAGTACACTATGTCACCTTGTTGGGTCATTTTGCAGTTGTGTCTGACTCTCTGTGACCCCATTTGGGGTTTTCTTGCCAGAGATACTAGACTTGTTTGCCATTTCCTTCTCCGGTCCATTTTACAGATAAGGAAACTGAGGCAAAGAGGGTTATGGGACTTGCCCAGGGTCACATAGCTAGCAAGTTTCTGAGGCTGGGTTTGAACTCACAAAGATGAGTCTTCCTCCCTCCAGGCCTGGTGCTCTACCCACTAAGCCACCTAGCTGCTTCATTGTGTCACCTAGCTGACTACAAAAATAAACGTTTGTTGAGTGAATCAGCACGAAAGATCACTGGCAAAACGACTAGTTGTGGATATTATAAAAAAAGATTCTTGCTAATGACCCCTGAAGTGCCTACCAACTTTGATAGTCTGTGATTCTGAATGAGTGAAAGTTAGCTCTTAGGCTCTGCCCCAGAAACTACCAGGGTTAGATGTACTACTACCTAGCTCTAATGTAGAACATTTAGCAATGCCATAACCCAGTTTTTGCCTAATTTTAGTGATGTGGTACCAGGAGGAACGCAGGACAGGCCCAATCGCTAACTCTCAACTTCCAAAGGCTGTCAAACAACCCTTGCCTTCTCTGCTGCTTTTTAAAAATCTTGCAAAGAACCTTATCTGTCTGGTTTGGAAAACCCCACATAAACAGAATCATGTTCTGATGCTGATGATGTGAACGTATCACAGGTTTATGTAATTATTATTGCTATTTCAAATCTTGATTTCCTCTCACCAGACATAATGTCTAAACAGGAAAGTCCCAACCTTCCTGTCTGGAGATAAGCGACTTTCAGAAGGGGTCTAGTTTACAGAGAGTTTTTTTTTTTAAATTCTCCATTTCTTGTGGTTTTCTATTTTTTAACTTTTTTTTTGGAAGATGAGGGGAAAGACCAACAATAGTCCCTGTGAAAGGAAGGGAAATCACAGCAAACAAAGCAAACAGACATTGCTGGGACCAGATAGCCAGGCTCAGTTCCAAGAATTATCTTTTTGTCCCTTAGCAAGTGGGGGTGGGGAGGGAGGGAAGCTAAGACCATTCTTCATTAGCAAGGAGAAACCACGGCCTCCTGATGACCCCAGCTGGGATGAGCATAAAAATATGTGGCTTCCTGATGTCCAGAACTTGTTGTTGTTGCTCAGTTGTGTATGACTCTTTGTGACCCCAACTGGAATTTTCTTGGCAGAGCTACCGGAATAGTTTGCCATTTCTTTCTCCAGCACATTTTACAGATGAAGAAACTGAGGCAAATAAGGTTAAGTGACTTGCCCAGGGTAACCCAGCTAGCAAGTATCTGAGGCTGGATTTGAACTCAGGAAGATGAGTCTTCCTGACTCCAGCTCTGGCACTGTATTCACTGCACTACCTGGCTGCCTCAGTGTCCAGGACTAAGGAGATGATAATCCTGTTGTACACTGCTCTGGCCAGATCACCTCTGGATTGAGATTCTGCATTCAGTTCTGGTCTCTTGTTTCTAGAAGGATTACTGATTAACTGGAGCTTATCTAGAGGAGAGGGACTGGGGGGCACTAGAGTCTTGAGATTATGTGAGAATCAGTTGAAAGAAGTGAGGGTATTTAGCTTGGAGGAGACAGCATGATAAAGGAATTTAAATTTTTGAAGGCCTATCATGTGGAAAAGGCATCAGACTTGTTCCTTCTGGTCCCAGAGGGCAGAACTGGAAATAACAGGTGGAAATTTCAGGGAAGTAGATTTTGGCTCTAACTTGATTATTTTTCAGTTATGTCCAACTCTTTATGACGCTATTTGAGGTTTTCTTGGCCAAGATACTGGAGGGGTTTGCCATTTCCTTCTCCAGCTCATTTTATAGATGAGGAAACTGAGGCAAACAGGGTTAAGTGACTTGCCCAGGGTCATACAGCTAGGAAGTGTCTGAGGCTGGATTTGAACTCAGGAAGATGAGTCTTCCTGACTCCAGGCCCAGCACTCTAGTCACTACACTACCTAGGTGTCCTATATTACATTTATATTGTCTATATTTTGTAAGTAATTCCATGTCTCCTCTTATTGAACGTAAACTCCACAAGGGTAGGAACTGGTGAGTTTTCGTCTTTGTATTTCCAGCACCTAACACAGTGCTTGCACATAGTAGATACTTAATAAATGCCTGCTCCGTGGTTGAATGGGAATAAATGGTGACTCGATGTGTCTGGGCAGAATTAGGAGCCCAAGATTCAAGTGTCTTATCGGCCAAGCATTGGACGTTGTGTCCTTGGGTCAGTTACATCTCTCTTTTGGGTTTTAATCTCTCTCTAATCTTGAGGTGGGGAAGGGCAGGGAAAGACCTAAAGAGAAAAAAGATGTTTTCCCTTTCCATCTTGGAAAAATCCACGACTTGGACAGATGAGGTAATGTCTGTGCTGTCTCCTAGGAGGGAACCTGGGATAATGCAAAGTGACACCGTGATTGGCTTCCCCTGGCTGGCTCAGGGTGGTGGAACCAAGCTGTTTTCACCAGCGATGGATTCCACAGCATCTAGCCTATGTCATCCCCCATGTGGAGCCAAAGTCACCTGCTGCAAGCTGTTCCAGATTGCTTAATGACAGCTGGAGAGCCGATCTTCTTCCCTCCTGCTCCTCTCCATCCACTTTGCTATGCCCAGATAAAATGCTAATTCTGCTGAAATGGACTGAGGGAACGAAGAGAGAATTGGATCGATAGTTGCCTTTTATTTATTATGGGAGCTGGGTGAAGTCTATGGGTTTAATCCATCAGAGACGATCACCTGATTGGATGTTTGCTGCAGAGGTCATTCCTACAGTGGGGGAAAGCTCTGGTGTGTGTGTGTATGTGTGTGTGTGTGTATGTGTGTGTGTGCGTGTGTGTGTGTGTGTGTGTGTGTGAGAGAGAGAGAGAGAGAGAGAGAGAGAGAGAGAGAGAGACAGAGAGAGACAGAGACAGAGAGACAGAGAGAGAGACAGAGACAGAGAGAGAGAATGACAGAGAGAGACAGAGACAGAGAGACAGAGACAGCCAGATACAGAAAGAGAGAGAGACATGGACAGGCAGAGAGACAGAATCAGACAGATACAGAAACAGATAGAGTGACACAGAAGGTCAGAGAAAGACAAAGACGGAAAGACACAGACAAGAGACAAAAAGACAGAGGCAGAAGCAGAGACAAAGACAGGCAGAAAGAGACAGAGACAGAGAGACAGAGAGAGCAGGAGATGAGAGCACTGAAGTTGAACATGGGGCCATCTCAATTGCAAAACATACACTTCTTTTCAGGGGATGTAAATTTTCTCACTGGACTCCTGTGAGGTCCCCAAAGAGGGCCCCCAAAACAGTAGAATCAGAAATACTTACCAAGGTACCTAAGGGGCCTAATTCAATCCTCTGGTTTTACAGAGAAGGAAACTGAGACCCAAGGGGGTTCAGTGGCTTGCCTGATGTCACACAGAGAGAGGCAGGATTACTTCAGAATCAGTGCCCTTTTCTCATATACTTCCAAAGAAATTTAGTGATCTCTTGTAGAGTCTGCAGAGGTCAGGCATGGGTTAGTAGGCATCAGGAAAGACAGAGAGGAAGACAGAAACTTGGGTTGGCTCACAAAGTATGGGGTTACTGAGCATTCTGGGAAGACTGAGGTTGAGGTAGAAGGGGAACCAATAACTTTAGCAGGGACCTAGCCCAGCTTTAGCTTCAGAATCTGTAAGTAGGCATTTCAACCGAGGCTTTCTTTCACAGAGCCCAATGCACAAAAAATGTTACCTGCTGTTTGTGAATAACTTCTAAACTGCAGCACCAGTCCACCTTATAGAATTTCCTTTCTTTTGGGTTTGAGAAGAATGGCAGAATGATGGTTCAAGGTTAGAAAGTCAGACTGGAGGCTTAAGATTCCAGTCCCTCCCACCCCAGAATAGCTGGTAGTAGCCCACAGTGGGCCATGACTGAGTGTCAGAGAGGAGAAAGCATGGCAGTCAGACCTTCTGGGTTCTCCAGTCAAGCATTTCATTGCTGAGAGTGGATGTGTGGGTGGGGGCATTTTTGAACTCTAGAAAAAACAAAACAAAGGCAGATTGTCTAAATTTAGAATCATGAAAATCTTAAGAGGGTTGGCAGAGACCCTAGAGGTCATCTCATCTGACTTCTCATGTTGTGATGGAATCTTCTATTGTAACATTCCTGACAAGTGGTGGTTCAGCCTTTTTGTGGAGGGATGAGGTGGTCTGGACACAGATATGGGCATAGATTGGAGCAATCCAATAATTTGGATAGTTTGGAATCCAAGCTGGAAGGACCCTTAGGCATCCAACCCCTTTATTTTACAGTTGAAGAACTCAAGATTAAGAGGTGGATTTAGAGACCCAAGGCCTCAGCGCTATTAAGTGGCAAAACTGGAATGGGACTTGGGTTCTCTGACTCCCAAATTAATGTTCTTTCCAAAATCTGCTGGAAAACTCTACTTGCACACAGGTAGCATAGAATCTTGTAAAGGGTCTGAGTCTTAGGGGTCAGGGCTGGCCTTGTGCAGCCAACCCAGGGAGAATAGAGAGGTGTGATAAAAACATCCCCCAAAACCCGCAACTCCTTCCCAATCATCTTTTAGTGTGTCTGAAATTTCCACTGGGAAAATGATTTCCTTGGGCAAAGGCATGATTCTCAGATTCTGTTACAATAGGACTATGTTATCTGGGGTAGGGATCCCGGGGTCTATGGACGGGAGAGAGATTGAAGGTCTTTATGCGGTGTGACTCTAGCATCCTGGAAGAGCCTCCTGCCACCCCAGATGTGATTACTACATCTCTGGGAAGGCTGATTTCTTAGAATGCCCAGCTTCATATATCATCCCATTATTCCTCTACCTTCGGCCACTGGTCCAGTTTTTTGGGTACCTCCAGGGTCAGATTTCACATCTGGTCAGTAGGGCTAGTGGTCCTTGTCTCCTGCTCTTTCAATGGAGAAAAATAAGTGTTTCCAGCTGAGTCACTGCCCTGGGCAAGTGTCAGCCCAGTTTGGCATCAGTGGTACAAATGTAAAGCCCAGAGACCAGTTCTGAAGTCCCATTAGCCCCTCCGTGTGTGCAAAGGGTGACCCCCTTGAGTGACCTGACAGTGACACTAAGTCTGGGTTCAGAGATGGAATGTGGGCGGAGTTTGTGGGCTGTGTTACACTGCCAGATGGCCCAGGCTGTGAAAAAACCAGAGAACTGTTTCTTTCTGAGGACTATGATCAGGCTCTGAATAAAGGTGAGACACTCATGCTGTCTTAGGGTTTTCTCCCCCAGGTCTGTGTGAATGTATGTAGGGGTGGAGGAGGGGAGTAGATTAGGCTGGAAATGGCAAGAGACACAATCCAGAACTCACTGTCTGCCACTAACCCCCAACATCACTGTTTTCCAGCGGGCAGGGCCAGCTGATCAGCCTCCAGGAGCAGGGAGTGGGGGAGTGCAGGGTGATAATTCTCCCAGTCCTGGTGAGGTGCACAATGCCATCTTTTATGTCCTAAGGTTGCAGGGCCAGATTAAGAGTTTGGAGCATGCCTTGATTTGGAAGGCTTTGTGCTGGCAGAAAGCCAAACCTGAAGTTTAAAGTGTAGTCTTCGGTCCAGATTTTTCAGACTATATTCAGAAAAAAGAATGGTTTCTGTCCAAAGGGGCCCCAGGTTTGGGCACAATTGGACGTAGGAGGGTGTTGGAGACTGTGGTCAGTCCTGCAGTGCCACCTGGGGGCTAATGTGGAGAATATCAGGGAAAGTCCTTCGGCTATGTTGGACTTGGGACCAAATGGACGAATAAGGCCTGCAAATCCCAGTGGTACGACCCCACTCCGACCAAGAGACCCCAAGGGAGCTTCCTCAGGACCTAATAGTCACAGCCTTGGGCCTCTGACCTGAGTTTGTACATTAGGAACATTAAGGGCAGATGAGTCATATAACCAAAGCTAGAAGGGACCCCATTAGAATGTCAGTGCTTTGAGGGCAGCAACTGCCCTTATTTTTGCTTGTACATATTTGTATCCCCAGCACTTAGCATAGTGCCTGACACATAATGCCTGGCACATAGTAAGAGCATAATAAATACTTGTTGACTTTACTTGTGTGAGGTTGTAGGGAGACAGGAAGAATAAGGTGAAGAGAGATTTCCCACCTTCATCTCTGTTACTGCATCTTTTCCTTCTCAGTTAAAATGTTTTTTAAAATAACTTTTAATTAAAAAAAGTATTTTGAACTTAAACACTGAAAAGACCATTTCCATACACAAAGCAGAATACAAAAAGAGGATTATATATGAAAACATGAATCTCTGTATTACATTGTTTGATTTTTAAAAAATATATAATAAATACATCTTACTTTCAAAACTATCCTGTTTGGGTTTCCTTCTGAACTTGCTTTCTGTTCTTTTCTGTGCGTTTTTCAACTGTTGCAGTGGTTTTCTTCATCATTGTTGCTAAGCTTCTTCCCTGCCTGATTACCCCCAGCCCCTACAATTAATAGAGAAAAAGAAATAGGTGGCGGGGGCGGAGGGGGGCGGAACTTTGTAACAAGTATGCATGGTCTAGCAAAACAATTTCCACAAAATAACATAGGAATTCTTCACCTTATGTCTATCACCTCTGTGTCAGGAGGTGAGCAGCATGCATCAACACAAGTCCTGCGGATACATGCTTGGTTACTGCTTTGATCAGCGTTCTTAAGTCTTTTAGAACTATTTTTCTTGGTTATTCAGTTATTTCAGTCATATCTGATTCTTGGTGACCCCATTTGGGGTTTTCTTGGCAAAGATACTGGAGCAGTTTGCCATTTCCTTCTCCAGCTCATTTTACAGATGAGGAAACTGAGGCAAACAAGGTGCAGTGACTTGTCCAGGGTCACTCAGCTAGTAAGTGTCTGAGGTCAGATTTGAACTCAGGCCTTCCTGACTCTGGGTCTTGTGCTCTATTTACTGTGCCACTTAGCTGCCCTGTTTTTCTTTACAATGTTGTTATTCTCATATACAGTATTCTTCTGATTCCGCTCATTTATTCTGTGTCAGTTCATACTAGCCAGGATTCTCTACAATAATATTCCATTACATTCATATGCCACAATTTGTTTAGTCATTTTCCAATTGCCTAAGAGGCAATCTAGTTTTATTTCCCTTCATACTCTAGTTTTTTTTTTTCCCCAGACCTCTTTAATTTTCCCTTCAGGGTCAGGTCATTTGTTTTGCTTGTGATTATTTCCTTCCCAGTATTATCCTCTTTTTAACCCCACTGCTCCCTTTCCCATTTGTTTCCCTGTCGAGTTTGGTGCATTTCTACACCAAATTTTGCATGTTTGCTTGTGTGCGTGTGCATGAATGCATGCTGTGTATGTGTGTTCAACTCTCTTTTGACAGTTTCAGATAAGAATTAAGTTCCTCCGATGCCCACTTCTTCCACAGCTTTCTTTGTTTGTATACTCTTGGGTATCCCACTTATGAGAAATAGCAAGTTCTACCCCTTTCTTCCTCCATTCTGTACTCATGTATTCCTCCTTTTACCCTCTCTTTTCTTTCCTCTTTAAGCCCTCAAAACAGAACCAATTTCTCTCTCTCTGTCTTTCTCTCTGTCTCTGTCTTTCTCTCTGTCTCTCTCTCTCTCTCTTTCTCTCTCTTCCCTCTTTCCTCTCTCTCCTCTATGCCTGAAAATTGCTTTACATCCATTATCTCTGAGCCTCACAACATCCCTGGGCATGTAGGACATCACAGTTTTAGAGATGGAATGGCCACTAGAGGTCATCTAATTGCGTGATGTCAAACTCACACAAAAACGGGGCCCACTCATCTGTACATATTGACTTAGTTGTAAAATGTATGTTTTATTATATTTTTATGTATGTTGTTAAATATTTCCCAATCACATTTTAATCTGCTCTGGGCCACATTTAGGAATGTTGTAGGTGGCATTTGATGCCTCTGATCTAGTTTGACTACTTCATTTACAGATAAAGAAGAAAACAAGCCCAAAAGGTAGGTGACTTGTCCAAGGTCACACAGGTAGCGACAGTAGCAGGATATGAATACAGGTCCTCTGACCTCAGATCCAGTGCTTTGGTTTTGTCTCCCCACCCCCCAGAACCACAATAATGTAATTCCTGTTTTCAATACACTTTACTGTATAGTCAAATATATCAGTATCAAGATTCTGTTGGCAGGAAGACCCGTGTGTGTGTCTGGGAACTACCTACTACCTACACAGGTCCAAACTATCTAAACCTGTTTGAATCTGGTCTGTCAGAGGATCAGAGCCTGGCCAGGTGCCCCTGACTCCAAAACAAGCACCCTCCCTAAGATCTAATCAAAGAGAGCACCCATCGCCATACGAAATGACATTAGGTAAGGGAAAGAACAAGTACAAACTGATGTGCTTAATAAATGTTGGTTGAATAGAGTACTTCAGAGCTATTGGTTGAATTCAATTGAAATGGAAGAGTGTGCTTCAATCAGGAAATAATGAGGAAATTCCTCTGGCTGGATCTGAGAGCTCATGTTGGAAAAAGGGAAAGGTTGGCTATTGTCCTTTAGTTTCAAAGAGGACCAAAATGACATCTCCATGTCGGGCTCAAGGTACGGTGTGTCTGACTGTGGCTGATCACACCAATATGAGCTCAGAAGGCTCTACTACAGGTTGGGCACATATAGCCCATATGACCATTTGGACTGGAGCTGTCTCTGAATTTGCACATCATGTTTCTTTTCAGCTACTGCAATTCGGCTGTGCTCAGGGAGCACAATGCTTTCTTTGACACAGGCATGCCATGCTGGGCACTTCTGTACCACTGTCTCCCATGTCTCATAATCAATTCCAAGGTTCTTCAGAGAGACCTTGAGAGTGTCCTTCTATCACTTTTTCTGACCTCCGTGTGAGCACTTGCTTTAAGTGAATTCTCTGTAAAATAGTCTTTTAGGCAAACACGTTTGACGTTCAAACAACCTGGCCAGACCAACAGAGTTGTGCTCTCTGTTGCAGAGTTTGGCAGTTTATCTCAAGAGAGGACCTCAGTGTCCAGTACCTTATCTTGCCAGGTGATCTTCAGAATCTTCCTAAGATAACTCAAATGGAAGTGATTCAGTTTCCTGGCATGGCACTGGTAGACTGTCCAGGTTTCACAGGTATACAACAATGAGGTCAACACAATGGCTCTGCAGATCTTAAGTTTTGTAGGCAGCCTAATAACCTCTTTTCTCTCACACTTTCCTCTGACTTTGAACACATTGATGGATACCTTGTTGTAAGGTGGAAAGAACATCCTCTCTGAGGTTAGGTGATCCCTCAGGAGTGGTTCAAATTCTGCCTCTGACACCTCTTACCTGTAAAACTTTGGACATGTCACTGAATTCCCTGCCCCTCGGTATCTTCATCTGTAAAATGATGGAGTTGTGCTAGGTGACCTCTGTGGTCCCTTCTAGCTCTAGACCCATGATCCTAAGATAATGGCATTCATTGAATCTTGGGTGCATGAGGCAAGAAGTGATCACCCGGTGATGCCATAGTAGCTGAACTCTCAGGGCATTAAACAATCTACTCACTTAAGGCCTGAGGGAAATTAGGGTGGGCCTTAAAAGTCTTCCTAAGGCCACAGGACTTGGTGCTGCTGGAAGAGACGCTAAAGGTCATCTATTCTAACGCTGACAGAATGGCTGGATGAGAGCCAGGAAGCACACATTCTTCAGCCTGGTTTATAGAATGATAAGTCTATGATGGGAATGAAACTCATCGTCCATTTGGTCCAACTTCTTCTTCTTAAAGATGAGGAAATTGAGACCCAGAGAGATTAAGACATCCAGCTACCCTACGTGGGGCCAATGGACCATAGCACCCAGAAAGGCAGCCTTTCCCCATGCCCCTAGGGGAAAGGCCCCAAAGGGAGAGAGTGCTGGTCATGACCCTAGAACTTCCTCATGAACCTGTGCATTAGGAAGCATAAGAGGAGATGTATCATAGGCTCATAATCTCATGGATCTAAAGCTGGGCAGGACCATAGAAGATATCTAGTATAGCCTCCCTCATTTCACAGATGAGGAATCTGAAGCCCAGAGAGGTGAAGAGACATTCATTTGTGTGAGACTTGGGGCCTGAACCAAAGTAGGTGTCATTCCTGTCTCCTCACTTTCTCTCACCCTCTGTATCTAATCTTTTGTTAAGGCCCGTAGATTTTACCTTTGCAGCCTATCTTGAATATATTCTCTCCTCTGACATTGCCCCCACTCTGTTCCTCATCACTTTATTCCAAGACTATTGCAATATCCTTCCTGCCTTAAATCACTCCAGTCCATCCTCCGTTCAGCCACCAAAGTGATTTTCCTAAAGCAAAGTCATCTACCGCATCCCAGACCATTGCTGGTTGTCTTGACCTATGTCTTGCCACTGGACTTCCATGACTCTGGGAGAAAGTGAGGCTGATGACTTTCTGCAACTCTGTCCCACTTAAATCTAATTCACATGGAAGTCAAGACATCACCCCTGATGTCTTTGATCCTCTTCAAAAATGAATGATGTACCTACTTCACTTGGCAATCTCATCAGCTCCCATGGATTTAATTACCATTTCTATGCTAATGATTCTCAAATCTATCTATCCAGCCCTAATTTCTCTGCTGAGCTCCAATCCTACTTCTCTAATTGCCTTTTAGATATCTTGAACTGGATGTCCAGTAGACATCTATGCTCAATATGTCCAAAATGGAACTCATTTCCCCACCTAAATCCTCCCTCCCCTCCTACTTTCCCTATTAATGTAGAAGGCAACCATCCTCCCGATTCCTCAGACTCATGACTTGGAAGTCATCTGTAATGTTAATGGGGCATGAAGATCTTCCCCACCCATTAATAGGCCTCACGTGGAGCCCATTAAGGGAAGCTTGCTTAGGGGAAGCTTGCTTGTAGAAAGGCTTCCACCCCTTTGGTAATAAGCTAATTAGGCACTGAGTTACAAGGGTTGTGATGCCTTCTGGCTCTGAGCCTATTAAGCCAAAAGTGTAATATATACTCTGAGGCATCATTTTGCTTTGGGAGTTCATTTGTGAGAAGGATGTTTTGATTTCCTGATAGAGAGCCTGAGCAGCCATATATTCAGAGTTCCCTGACTGCTCAGATGTAAAGGCTCTCTCGATCCAATGATGTATGTAAGGTATATAGCAATATTGCTTTGATCAGGCAGTTAGAACCCAGTCTTTGTGCTTGTATTTTCTCTGCTTGAATTTTCTCTGACATTCAGGGTACTGACTTTTCCCCTGAACTAGTGAATATAATTAAAGAAGAGTGTTGACCCATTTAAAAACTACCTTTCCTTTAAAAGCAGATTAAAGAGCCTGTGCTAGCAGGCCATCCTGGGTATGCTACGGTGCTTGCTGTTACATCATCCTGGATTCTTTGCTATCTCTTACCTCTACATTTCCCAGCTGTTGCAGAGGGCTCTTGATTTCACCTTTGCAACATCTCTCAAATATGCCCCTTCTCTCCTCTGCCACTGCCACCATTCTAGCACTGGCTCTCATCCCCTCACACTTGGACCTTTGCAATGACTCTCTGTTGGTTCTTCCTGCCTCAAATCTCACTTCACATCAATCCATCCTTCATTAAGCCACAAAAGTCATTCCCCTACTCAATAAACCCCAGTGGCTCCCAATTGCCTACAGGATCAAATACAAAATGTTCTGTTTGGCATTCAAAGCCCTTCATAACCTAGCCCTCTCCTACCTTTTCCAGTCTTCTTACACCTTAGTCTCTGAAATGCACTCTTGGGTTCAGCGACACTAGCCTCCTGGCTGTTCTATGAATAAGACATTCCATCTCGTTCCATGAACAAGACATTTTCTCTGACTGTTCCTTGTACCTGGAACATTCTTCCTCCTCTGCTCTGACTACTGACCTTTCTAGTTTCCTTTAATTCCCAACTAAAATCCCACCTTCTATAGGAAGCCTTGCCCAACCCCTCTTAATTCTAGTGCCTCCCTTTTATTAATTATCTCCTATTTATCCTGCATATAGCATACTTTGCATATATTTGTATGTTGTCTCCCCCATTAGATTATAGGCTCCTTGAGGACAGGGACTTGTCTTTTGTCTTCTTTTTTTGTATCCCCAGTACTTAGCATAGAGCCTGGCACATGGTAAGCATTTAATAAATTTTTATTGATTGATGACTTGATTCCACTTTGGGACAGCTTTAAATGTGAAGACAATTTTCTTTGGATCTTTCCTAGAGCTCTCTCTGCAATTTATATCCATTGTTCCTCATTTTGTCTTCTGTCACCAAGCAGAAGTTGAATTCCTCTTCAGATGCTTGAAGATACCGGTTAGAGTACTGGAACTGGAATCAGGAAGAGCTGAGTTCAAATCCAGCCTTAGACACTAACCAGCTGTGTGACCATGGGCAAATCACTTCATTTCTGTTTGCCTTAGTTTCCTCAACTGTAAAAAATGGGGATAATGACAGAACCTACTCTTCAGGGCTATTGTGAGAATCAAATGAGATCATATCAGTACTTGGCACATAGTAGGCATTATAGTAATGCTTATTTCCTCCTTCCACCCTAAGTCTTCTTTAACCTAAATACTTTCAGTTCTTTTAAGTGGTCTCCCTGCCTCAAGCCTCTCCCTGCTCTAGTATATCCTCTACATAGCCGCCAAAATGATTTTCTTTGGATGACATCTGATCGTACCATTCTCTGATCCAATAAACTCTAGTGGTTCTAGGTTCCCTTCAGTTTTAATCATAAAGTCCTACACAATTTGTGCCCAGTTTATCTTTCCTGCTTCATAACACAACATTCCCTTTCCTATGGTCCAGCCAAACTGGTCTTCTTTCTCCTTCTCACACCATGTTACATCTTTCACCTTTGTGCCTTTACACCAACTGTTCCCCAAGCCTTGACTGCATTCTCTCTTCACCAACTCATAGAATCTCTCTCTTCATTCAAGATACAGCTCAAGCACTAGCTTCTGTATTAAGCCTGTCCTAGGGCCCCGAATTACTAGTGGATGCCTAAAAACACTGTATTTATTCTGTCCATATATGTGCACATGTCGTCTTCCTGATGGAATGTAAGCTCTTTGAGTGTAGGGTTGTTGCATTTTTTATCTGTATCCCCAGCACATAGGTATTTAATAAATTATTATTGGTTGATTGCTTCAACTGTTCCCTCTATGGCAGGGTCTTCAGTCCTCTCTTCTTGGCTGATTTCCTTGGAATGCGCTCAAGTTTGTAAATATTGTTTCTAAATGTAGTGCTTGGAATTGAATATAGAACGACAGAAATGATCTGCCCAGGGGAAAGTATGGCAGGTCACCATCCTTATTCTGAACACTATATGTATTTTAATGCATCTATTCTGGGGGAGTTTCCAAATCACATTATTGTCATTTACTGTTCAATTTACCATTCACTAAAAGGCCCAGCTCTTTTTCATACAAACTGTTAACTGTGTGTTTCCTTCAACCTGTATTTGGGCAATTGATTTCTTAAACCCAGAAGTGTGACTTTACATTTATCCCTATTCCATTGTACCTGATTTGATTCTAGCTTGCCAAGATTTTTAAAAATAGAGCCTCTATCATTCAACACATGACTTATCCCTTCTAGCTGTGTGAGATTTACTGATAAGCATGCTATTTGTGCCTTTGTTTCCATCTTAATACTTAATGAATATTCCTTCATCCATTATTTGATTCCATATTTTTACCTAATTTATATCTTGACATCCTAGCCATAAAAATGTTATGAGAGACTTTTTCAAATGCTTTGCTGAAATCCAACTATGTTATATGTCTCTAATGCTTGCTTGATTTACCAGTCCAGTCAAAAAAAAGGAAATGAGGGCCATCTGGCATGATATGTACTTTCAAAAATTGTAGATAAATTTTGATGTGACACATCACATAAAACTCAAGGATACTCATGACTGAATCCTCATACCACATACATCCCCAAGCCCCAACAGCATAAAAGAGATTGAAATAGATGGTACTTACAACCCTTATATTTTGGGTGTTTTCTTCTGAGAGATATGACCAGAATGTACCTTGGAGTTGGTATTAATGTTGCCCAACTTTTTAAAATCTGAATTTTGTTGCCATTCAAAGTTATTATCATTTATATAGCTGCAGTAATCGTGTATAATTCTTTTTTTGTTGGCTCTGTTTCATTTCTCATATTTTTTTGACGTCTTCCTATTTGTCATTCCTTATAGTAATTTTCCAGCATGAATGGTCATTGGCAAAGGAAGCTGTGCTGGTGCTATAGTAATCACTGCTTTCCTTTTAATGCTAAACCCACCCATACTTTAAACTCTACATTCTCGAATTTTGCTAGGAATGAAAGTCAAGCCCTTTATGACCTATAGTTTGTAGATGCTACCCTCTTCAGGTTTTTCTCCCCTATCAAAAATCAGTTACCTTTCTCCAGGGTGTCCCTAAAGTCTGGACACATAGGAAATCTCATTAACATCTCATTAACCATTTCACCGAAGACTCTGTGTTATTCAGCGACTCCTTTTTCTGGGGTATGCTAAAGGAGGTGTACTCAATGAAAATCACAGATGCAACACACTTGATTGAATGCATAAAGAGTGGATGTGCTAAAATTGACGGCAGTGTGGAGTAATTGCATCGAGTTCACATGAATCATGTGCATCTTGCAAAGCATATCAACCTTTGCATCACAAATGATGGCAATCATATTGAAGATGTTATTTGTTAATATTCCAATTAGATAAAATATTGAAAATTTCATTCATTTCATTTCTTGAAAATATTCATTTTTGCCTATGTGTCCAGACTTTAGGAACACCCTCTAGTTCTCCGTGATTTTTTTAACAAAGATCAGCAGCAGCAGCCCAGCAATCATTTTTCCCCCGTTCCCTGAGATATATCTTGTTACACTTGCTAATTTGGATTAATTGATAACAGCTGGTGCTTCCTTACTATCTTACTCATACTGGTTTTCAGCTCCCTGTTAACCATATTCTATCTTTCTCAATCCTAAGATCATTCTCCTCGGTAGAGAATATAGAGCTAGTTAGAACTGAGTAGTTCTGCCATCCCTCTGCCATCCTTATGGTCCTCCTACCCAACCTGAGCAGCAGCAAATCCCTATTTTTTCATCTTTGTCTTGCTCCTATCCTAGCTAACAGTTCTTTTTTTGTCATCCTTAAAGTTCATCACCAGACACAAGTACAGTGATTCTGACTATTCTTACACATCTATGACACTTTCATATTCATCCTCAGTTACCTGTCCTTGCTTAAATGCCCTTTTTGGTTTGATTAGTTGTTCATCCACTTTGATGTCATTGCCCATTTCTAGGGAGCTTACCACTCACATCTCCGTATTCTGTGTGTTGAAACTTTGCCATCCTTCAAGACCCAGCTCAAAAGCAATCTCTTTACCTTTTCAAGTAACCAAGTTAATACTGGAATTTTTTTAGTGCATATTTCTCAGACACTTACTGGATGAGCCCGGGCAAATCACTTAACTTCCTGTGCCCCATTTTCCTCATATGTAAAATGAGTTAGGTTCAGTGATCTCTAAGGTCCCTTCCAGATCTAAATTTATGATTCTATATTCAGTTTGGGGGAAATGCTACTGATCCTGTGACATATTTAAATTCCAGAGGTACTGTCATGTGGTAGAAACAATGCTGGATTTGCAGTCAGAAAGACCTGGGTTCAGATGTCACCTCTGACACTTGTTGCCTGTTATACCATCGGAAAGTTACCTAATCACTCTACACACCTCATTTAAGTCCTCTAAGCCAATCTACTAAATTAGAGTAGGTCTTTCTCAGTAGAAGGGTTTCCTTCACTAATTGTATAGATTCATGTTCATATAATAATAAGTCACATTTTAATGGAACTCTGCTGTATTTTAAATTGCAAACGACACATTAGGATCTTCCAGAATGAAGACCAACAAGATGCCTCGTCAAATATTACACTTCTTATTCATTGGACCTCATAGTAGCAGAGAGTTTCACTATCTAAGCTCTTAAGTTTAGTTAAAAAGCCTACCCCAAGATCTGAAAACCTTGTGCCTCCATCTCAGGAGTGAGTTGATGTTTCTGCAGGAGCCGCCACGTTTGACATCCCAGGCTTCCAAGTGTCTAAATTCCCCGCTATGAGGCTGTGAGATGAAGGAGTTCAGTTTTTCACTGCGCTGACTTCTTGTTAATGAAGAGCAGCTGCAGTTGACAACATCTCTGGTGCTTTTTGGTGAGGCCCATATAATGAGGGCAGTCAAAACAAACACTGGGTAGAAAACACCCGCCTCCATAGGCTCAGATGCTGTGTTTTAAACTTTCATAACATTCGCAGCTTCTTTCTTTTGGTCTGGCTGGTTATTTCTCCTTGAAGATATCAGACCTGACCTTGCCAAGTTTAGAGTTTATAGCTCCCCTGTTAGTGAGTTATACAGGCATAAAATAGGTCAGGTTTTCTTTTTCTTTTCTTCCCTTTTTAAAAAGGAGGGAAAGTGTGTGTGTGTGTGTGTGTGTGTGTGTGTGTGTGTGTGTGTGTGTGTGTGTCTGCGTTTTCCAATATCTCATTGCTCAAAAAACAGTTGAAGTAATTTTAGCTTATTCTTTCCTCAAAAGATTCAGCATGATGGCACTGACTCACAACATGGAACACTCTTTGAGGTGATTTTTTCCATGAATGTTGAGTGCAATTAGGAAACGGGAGGCTTACGGGAGAAAAAATTCGTCAGTGTTAGCTGCATGTTAATTATATCTCCATCTAATACACATAAGCCATGTGCCATGTATAGTTCTGTGTAGATTTATGTGTTTATATACTTACACATCTGTGTTTGATGTTTTTAGCTAATTCATCTTACTGGTTTATTTATTTTTTAGTGGATAAATTTTGTTTGAACAAAATACATGTAAAACACACAAAAACCAAAGTTTACTTCTTGAAAACAGTTAAGCAAAACAACACAAAAGTGTGATTGCCCCACTTGTACATGCAACCAAATCTTTTTATAATTTACTGTTTGTCAACAGAAAATTATCTTATTTTAAAAATATTTTGTGGATGTCTTTTACATATGTGTATATTTATGTAGATGTGTGTATATATGTATAAATATATATGCATATATATTCAAATACTCAAATGTATCTGTGATCTCATAGATATTGGACTTCCCTTCATTGATGTAGATGACAATCCATCCATACCTGCCCATCCTATAGGATTCTCATCTATGTTCTCCCAAAAGTTTGCCACGTGGGGTCTATCCAATAAATTCCTTGCTTTCTCCTGGCTTCACGAGGCTACCAGGGGAGTACTCGGGCTGTCCAGCTGTTATCCCTCACACTTACCACATAGTTAGCCCCTCTTCTCTTACTGTCATATAATTCCTTGATAGGACCCCTTACTCCTGTTCTTTAAAGTTCCTTGTTGGTCCTATATTACAGCCTACTTATATCTACCATGTGCTTTTTTGTTGATCTCTGTGTGATACTCATTTTTAGTTCTTTAGAGGCAATTGTGTTCCAGGTCTCATTGACATATACCAATATTGGTAAAATGTTAATGTTGAAAGGATAGACTTTGGCTTTCATGGGATGCTTGGGGTCAGTAAAATAACTGCAATTTCCTGAAAGCAACTCAGCCAGCCCTCCTCCTTCTTTTCAACTCTGGGACCTATTGCCTTTCCCAGATATATATACTGTTAGACAGGCTTTATAAGATGTCCATTCAAATACATATTGAAATCTGGTCAATAGACTTTCTTCATCCATTTAGTCCTTTCTGTGTGGATAGATGGGCCAAATTACTCTGAATAACTACAGATCTCTTCCAGCGGGTTCTGCAGTGTCTTGGGATTTGATGCAATCAATGCTATGCTGTCTGCAAACAGGGGTATATCAAGAACCTCATCAACTTTGTAAGGAGTCAATAAATGCTATTTAAAATAATCAATAAAAATAAACACGATGGGGTCTCATATTGCCTACATCTTTCAGCTAATTTTGAGATGGTAAAGCTACATTCTACTGTTGAAGATGCAAAAAGTCCTCTATTTGTATATAGATACCCTTCATGAAGATTTTGTGCAGATGGGAGATTAGGCATATCAATTGGTAGTTGTTGATAGTCCCTTGAATTCACTCAACAAGTATTTATTAAGCACTTACCACGTTTCAGGCACTGTGCTAGTTACTGGGGATATAAAACAATGATTGAAAAAATCCCCTCTTGCAAGAAATTGACATTCTGAGGGGTGGGGTGAGGTGGTGGGGCAGTTGTAGAACAAGTACATATACAAGTATATACAGAATAAATATGAAATCATGTTCATGTACTATGCATTCATATGCCACAATTTGTTCAACCATACCCTAATTATTGGGCACATTATTCGTTTCCGGTGTTTTACCATTGCAAATGGCGCAGCTATGAATATTTTTGTAATAATAAATCTCTTCCTTCTAGAGTTTGGGAAGAGTAAGATTCTGTGAGGGGACGGGGAGAGAAGGACAGGAGGCTATTGATTAGAGAGCGGAATTTCAGAGTTCAAGGCAATGGATTTCAAGTAACTTATAGTCTAGTTGGGGAGATTCTTTCTCCAGTGAAGATGGGGAGCACATCAGAAGTCACACTCATTTCTATACATAAGCATACCAGTATACCTTGATTGTTGAGATTGGGGATAGGTAGGGAGAAATCTGTTTTGAGTGGAGTTTGTAGTACGTGGAAACAAACAATATGGGAGAAGCCTGAAAAAAGCAGGGTGGTACTATATTTACCAGACTGTGAAGGAAAGGGATTTTCAGGCAGCAGAGTTCCAAGGAACGGTGTGGCATAGTGGATAGAGCACTGTGCTTGGAGTCAGGAAGGCCTACATTCAAATACCACCTTGGATGATACCTGTGTGATCCTTTGTAAGTCATTTAACTTAACTGGGCCTCAATGTCCCCTAATGTAAAATGAGGAGAATGGACTCAATGACCTGTAAGTGTTTTCCCAGTTCTAAATCTACACTCCTAGGAACTTTATGGGTGGTGGGGAGCCCCTGGGGATTTTTGAGCAGAAAAGTGCCATGACCAGGAGGCATACAATACAAACTTTTGTTATTGGATTGATGAAGGCAGATGGCATAGTGGTTAGTGTGCTGTACCTGAAGTCCGGGAGAGCTAAGTTTGAGTTCTTCTACCTTCCACGAGTAAGCTAGTGATGCTTATGTGACCTTGTCTAATCACTTAATTTCTCTCGGCCTCAATTTCCTCATCCAAAAAATGGGACGCCTACCTCACAGAGCTGTCGTATGGATCAAACAAGATAACCTATATGAGGGCTTTGCAAACCTTGAAGTGCTATGTAGCTGTTACTATTATTTTATTATTATTAAGATGTCAGATATACCAGTCTTGCTGCTGCTGTTTAGCATCTCAGAGAAATATATGCAGAAATCTTATGTAAAAATGGGAATTTATTATTGTTTCCTATTAGAGCAAATTAAGTTAGATATCCAGACTCACAAAAGAAAAGCCTGAGTCTCAAATTCATATAGTCAAAACAACTGGTGTGGATGAAGGAGAATGGAAAGAAATTTCAGTTCAGGCTAATAGCATTTTTTTTAGGGCTGGAAGCATGTAATTAGGCAGATAAATCTAATCTTAAACATTGACCTCTCCAATGGCCCTAGCCAGTGTTTGTAATTGGAGAGTTAAGTAGCAGAGCTGATACCAGCGGGCTTGAGAGGCACTTTTTAGCAAAGTCAACACCACTGGTCAGGGGTCAATCATCAAAAAGGAGAAAGGTCCTGAAAAGAAAAATATATACATATTAGCCTGAGGTACAGGGCTGTAGTTTGCCTAATGCAAAGATAAACTGTTTTAACATTTGATGTCTGAGAAATTAGACCTTCTAACAGGTGTTCAACTGATCATTTTGGCTGCTTTCTGGGTCGGGGGCAAGAGCTAGAGGGAACACATTTCCCTTTGCTCAGAAGCTAGCTCAAGAAGAGGCTCATTCACAGGGTAGGAAAGAGGAAATCAAGGAATCTGAGTGTCTTCTCATTCATGGACAACTTGGAAGGATTTGAATGGAAGGTAATGATGCCACAGATAAAGGCTGCTAAACACCACTGCTTCCCTCCACTCCACTTAACAGCAAGAAGCGATTCAGGAAGGGATGTGAGGCAATCAATTAATATCACACTTTACTCCCTTCCACACACTTCCTTCCACTGTGGGCCTTCTTGTTATTGGATGAGACGCTTCATCTCTCAACAGAGAGAGAGAGAGAGAGAGAGAGAGAGAGAGAGAGAGAGAGAGAGAGAGAGAGAGAGAGAATGAGAGAGAGAGAGAGAGAGAGAGAGAGAAGGAGGAAGAGGAAGAGGAGGATGAGGAGAAGGAGGGGGAGGAGGAGGAGGAGGAGGAGGAGAAGAAGAAGAAGAAGAAGAAGAAGAAGAAGAAGAAGAAGAAGAAGAAGAAGAAGAAGAAGAAGAAGAAGAAGAAGAAGAATAATTTGGGGGTATATCCCTAGCTAGCAGGCAGGAGAGAGATAATGGTCCACCAAAGGCAACTGAGAAGCAAGCAGGTAAGGAGAGAACCAAGAAGGAAAGCAATATTCCAAAAACCTTGAAAGAAGAGAGTGTTTATTCAGAGGTTACCAAAAATGCTACAGAGGCATTGAGAAAGATGGATGGAGACAACCATTCTGGGAATCCCAGCAGTTATGGCTTGTTGTTTTCCTATGCTACCGTCCTCAGTTTGAGGGGTCAATGCCCCCAAATAGGGACACTGGCTGGTAGTTTCTGTGTCTCTCCACCAAGCAGATGTTCTGTAAAAATGTAGCGAGGCATAGGATTCTACTGGCTATCCCCAATAAAAAAAAATATTTTTAGGCCTAGCCAGGCCTGGCACATCATGCAGAGTGAAGTAGCTTCGTTAACACAGCTGCAGCTGGGTAGGGGAGCAGTGAGTCATTAATAAGTAAGGTCATTGGAAAAAATAGGTAACCAGCTTCAAACACTTGTCTCTGGGGGCTTTTTGAGTGCCACCCTGACTCCATATAATTCATGTCAACCAGGAAAGAAAAATCTAGACACATTTTAACACACCTGCTTTCTGAAGGCCTCTTGGGGCCTTTGTGATAGTATGTCACTCATTTTTTCCTTAACCACATCTCAATAAAGAATCACTCTCATGTAATGAGTGGGAGAATTGAGACGTCTAGGAGAGAGGTGGATGTGCTGGGGAGGGGGCAGGGAATATAACCCCTTCTCTCAGAAGGGACCATGGAGGCCAGTTTGCCCAACTCTCCCTCACTTTACAGATGCTGAAATTGAGGCCCAGAGAGGGTAAACAAGTAGTTCAAGGTCACAGTTCAAGGTAGCTCCCTGTTCTTTTCAGTGTGGTGGACTTAGGATGAGAAGCTTCCAAAACGATGCTTGCCAGTCTGTTTCCTGGATCACTTTGCTTGGGGAGGGATTGCAAATTCTGCAAGTCACAAGGAAGCTTACTTTGGGGTCAGGGTGGCCCAGTTCTTTAAAAGGTATTTTCAAGATTAATTGTGTTTGAGGTGACAAACAGGAGCCAGAAGCTCATTCTCAGCAAGTTTGGTTCCCAAATCTGTTATGGACCACTGATTAGTCAGCTTGGGTGTACACTGTCAACCTAAGACAAGAAGGATTGCCCATGGGCAGAGCTCCTACCTCTGGACAGAACCCAGCAGCTACTCACCCAAGTGAACGTATTTGTCAAAGGACCCTATGACCGCAAGACTTTATTAACAGACGCCAGCTGTCACTCTTACAGATGCACTGTTGTCACGGGTAGAAGTCACTGCTGCTGACAGTGATTGCTGGGCCAGCGGCTATGAGAAAGCAGACTGATCCATGGCCAACCCTGCTCTTCCCTGGTGCTCACACAATAGACCAGCTTTTGATTTGTGGCCGTAACTGCTGCTTACGGCAGGGCGGTTGGGCTTCCTGTTATGATACCACAGACTTGAAATAAGATGCCTTAGAAGCAAGATACAGTGGGAGGAGTGCTGATCCTGGAGTCAGTGGATCTGGGCTCAGACCTTGACTCAGCTCCTTCTTGGCATGAAGAAGTCCTGGGCCTCAGTTTCCTTATCTGTGAAATGACAGGGTTAGACTATATCACTTTCTGGGCTATAAATGCAGTTGTAAATCTATGATCTTATGGACATAAATTCCTACTATTCTGTCTCTCTTCCTTTTCTATAGGTTAAGTCACTCTGTCCTTGGTTATACCACTGTGGTTTCGACTATGATTCAATGTCCTCTGTGTCTTTTTTTTCTGCTCTGTCTGGCTGTGGTCACCTCCTTTCAGCTCACCATCCAGCAACTCCTTAGATAATAACTGGTACTCATTTAGTGTTTTAAGATTTATAAATTACTTTCCTCACAATAACCTGTGAGATGGGTAGTATGAGTACTGTTTTACAGATAAAGAAACTGAGGCTCAGAGTGGTTAAGCGACTTTTTTCATGATCATACTTTAAGTGGTGGAGGTGATATCATGGCGCCACCCTGCCTGCCAGGTATGATCTATTTCCAGTACCTTTAGAGACCCAGGTTCTATTGCAGAGACCATTAATTTAATTCTGATGGATAGCCTTCAATCCAGGGTATGGTTTCCATTGATTCTACGAGAATGATCAGCAGTGTCAAAGGCTATAGAGAGGGCAAGAAGAATGAGCCTTAGAAAAGATCATTATATTTCGCATTTAATATTGTGTGGCTTGGAGTTAAAAAGATTTAGAAATGGTAGGGAATTTAGAAGCCTCAATAATATCAATTAATATTTATATAGGGCCTACTATGTGCCAGGTACTATGCTAAGTGCTTTATAAATATCATCTCAATATAAATATTATCTCAACTATAAATATTATCTCCATCGATCATCACAACACCCCTGGGAGATAGGTACTATTATTATCCCCATTTTATAGTTGAGGAAACTGAGGCAAACAGAGGCTGAAATATGGGCTCAGATACTAGCTGTGTGACCCTGGGCAAGTCACTTAACCCTGATTGCCTCAAAAAAAATTGAGGTAGATTCAGTCAGCAAGGTTTTGTGATTTTCTTCAGCCTTTTTTTTCAGCAACACAGAAGTAGGAGCAAAGGAATCAAATGGGGGGGAGTAACCCAAGGCTTTGGCTGGGAAGGCTGAGATCATCACTAAGAGAAGGGGACAAGGAACTTGAGAAAAGCAGTCAATGTAAAGTTAAACTGGTTCACCAAGGGTTTGAGATGGGGAAGGAAGATGGTAGCCAGTGTAGGCTGGGGAAAGAACTATGGAATGGAGGGCTTAGAGGTCATAGAGAGGATGAAGAACAGGGCAAGGGAATTCAGTGCAGAGGGAGGAGTGGAAGTGGATTATGGCAGTATTGAGGGTATGATCATCTCTGTGTGTAGCTGTTGTGGGGTGGAGAAGTAAGTTGTGGGAAATGAGTAAGTTGAGGAATTGGGCGGTCAGGGTGTTGAGGGAGAAGCAACATGTAGGTTGAATTACTTTAGCATGAGGGCAGGAGGAGGGGAGGAGAAGACCACTGTTAGCTAGGCACTGAGCTCTTTGAAAAAGGAAGGAAGGAAAGTATCCTGGAGAGGTGATCTTGGGTAGGAGAGCCGAACCCTAGGCCTTCGTTTCCTCGTTGACAAAATGAGGACTAGATGACCTCTAAGATCCTTTTTATTCTAAATCTATCATTTTGTGGTCCGGTTTAATCCTCTCACTTTACAGATGAATCTGAAACTCGTGGGTGTTCTGTGACATGCCAAAGTCACACAGGAAGAAAGTAGGAGAATCAGGATTTGAACGTGGTACTTCCAATTTCAAACCCACTGCTCTTGCACACTCTTCAACAAATGAAGTTGCTGCTTGATTGGCGGACCAGCCTAGCTAACATCAGAGAAGCTCACCGCTGGGTTGGATGGAGGGTAATGACATGGTTTGAATATACTAAGTTACAGAAACCATTTAATAGTGTGTTTTGTTTTCCCCCATTAGATTGTAAGCTCCTCGAGGGCATGGACTGTCTTTGTATTTGTATCCACAGTATTTACTACAGTGCCTGGCACGTTGTGTTTAGTAAATGTTTGTTGACTATATTGACTATTATTAATCAGGCATGATGGAGTTGCAATCAACATCAGTATAGAGGATCGACTTGATAAACCCTGAGAACTAGCTTGGAAGGACAGTTAACTGAACTACTTAAGAAACCAAATGGAATGGCTGTGGCAGGTCCGGTAATCAAGGACACAGCACAGGGAAGTAGAAAGAGGGCTAGATTTGGAGTCCAAGGAACTGGGTTCAAATCCTGCCTTTGCTCCTTACTGTGTCCATTTGTCTCTCCAGGCTACAGTTTCTTCCATAAAATGGAGTTGAACTAGTTGACGTCTATGGGCTATTCTAGTTTTAAATCTATGATCACGATCCCATGATGCTGTAGCATGTGATATGTTTTCTTCCCAGCACAGCAACTTCCCTTCTAGATGTCTCAATTTTCCCAACTATTAAATGGGAATGATGCTCTATTAAGGTGACAAAATGAATGAGGTGATATGGCAAAGACCACCCTCATAGGACTTATTTTGTCCTAGCCCAGTTTTCTTCCTTAGCAGCCATATGAAAATAATGACTAAGAAAAAATAATTATCCTTTTTAGTCTGTAGAACATTTTAAAAAATTTTTCCCACGGGATTTGGTGGTTATTGTCTCATTCTCTTTCCATAACATCTCTATAAAATAGGTGGGGGTATTTTGCAGATAAAGAAAATGAGGCGCAGAGATCAACAATTATTGCATTTTCATACGGCTCAAATCCCAGCCCAGTGTTCTTTCTACCAAGTCACTTCTTGGAACTGAAAATGCTCGTAATGCCAAAGCCAGAATCTGATTCATCTGTGTTTTACCCTGAACACCTTGTACTTGGAATTGATGGCTGCTTGGAGATGACAGAGGAGTAACAGAGATGGGAAGCCTATTGTAACTCTGCACATTGCGTATGAGGAGGTGCCAAGGAGGAGAGGGCAGCTGGTTTCTAGAGGGAAAGCTGGAAGACGGATAATAAAAAGAAATGATCTTCATCAAGCCCCATGGTATATCCCAGGACTTTTTGCTCGTTGGGGGTCACAGGAGCAGCTGAAACTCTAACGGCTCTTTAGGGTTAATCAGTTGACCACATCTCCAATTAATCTGTAGCCTAGCTCGGGGAGTTTGGGAGGCTTTGCAGATGTAACCTATGATGTCAGTGCATAGAAATGTGAGACATATTGCAGATGTAAAGTACTCTGTCAGAGAAAGGGGCCACTTGTGACTTCTAACCAAAGACCTGTCTCTACACAGTCAAAACCAGGTCTGCCTTAAAGGGCAAAGTATAGAATACACTTCAAAGAAGCGTTGGGTGACTTGGTGAGCCCTAAGTTCTACTCCAGAGTTGCTGCTGAGCCCTGGTCATTTGATCCTTCAGCCTTTTGAACAGAAGTGCTGACCTAAGTGGGGAGGAAGGTTGGCTTGAGTGATCGTACAGAGGTCAGAGGTCAGAGGTTGAGTAGGGGAACCGCTAGTGATGCAGTTTGGCTGGAATGTAGCACATGAAGGGGAGGAATGCACAATAAAATGAGAAAAATAGCTTGGAGCCTGATTGTCAAGGACCCGAGGTGCCAGGGTAAGAGAAAGCAGAATTGTTCTGCTTTGAGCAAAAGCTGGATGGCCACCCGTCAATCAATCAATCATTTATTGTTATTATTAATAAGAGCTAGCATTTACATAGCATTTTAAGGTTTGCAAAGAGCTTTAAAATATTTTCTCATTTTATCCTCACAGTAGCCCAGGGAGGTACATGCTATTATTAGCTTCATGCTACAGATGACGAAACAGACAGCCAGAGGTAAAGTGGCTTGCCTGAGACCACACAGCTTTTAAGTGTCTGAATATCTTAGGACTTGGACTCAGGTCTTCCTGACACCAGGTCCAATGCTCTCTCTATTCATCGTGAGCCAGGCACTGTGCTAGGCACTGGGAGGCAAAGACAAAAGTCAAACAGCTTACACCATAACAAGAGAGAATACATGTATGTACATAGGTACGTATAAAACAACAGCTGGGTGGCACCACAGTGCACAGAGCGCCAGCCCTGGAGTGAGGAAAACTCATCTTCATGAGTTCAAATCTGGCCTCAGATACTTACTGACTGTGTGACCCTGGGCAAGTCACTTCACTCTGTTTGCCTCAGTTTCCTCATCTGTAAAATGAGCTGGAGAAGGAAATGGCAAACCACTCCAAGAAAACCCCAACTAAGAATTAGACACAACAGAAAATGACTGAATAGCAACAAATATATAAAATTCATTTATAGGTGGATACAAAAATAAATAGAAAACCAAGCATTAATATAGGTGAATATAAAAATAAATAGAAAACAAAGGGTTAGTCAGGGAAGGCCTCATGCAAAAAGATGGGGTAGGTTGTGGAAAGGAATTCTTGTTCTTGTACGAGTTAGACGAGGGGCCCACTGAGGCCCCTTCTGATTGAGATTCTGAGCTTGGAGGGGAAAGGTTTGGGACTAATTGCTTGGCCTGAGGTATAATCCATGACCTACATTAATAGATTTAAAACCAGAAGTGTTCTTAGAGGACATTGAGTTCAACCCACTCCTTTAGGAAATTGAAGCTGAGAAAGGTTTTGAACTCTGGTCTTACCTGCCACTGTGCTATGGAGCATCCCACCTTAACATCAAGCAGTACAACTACATCATGCAAGGAACTATTGACAATGGACTGTTGACGTTAAAAAAATTTATAATACGACACAATCAACACCTTTGGTATGTTAACCGAGTATCTACTTACTCTGGGCACTGGTCTAATTCCTGAGAGGAGAACAAAAGATATAGTTCTTATCACTAAGAATTGAAATTTGGAAATTCAAAGGGAGGTAAATTCTTTCTTTTCCATAGTTTAATTTCTCTCAAATCTTCTTCCGAGGTTTTTCTGTAAGCAGCGTCCAATGGCTTTGACCTTGCGTCTTCTTGATAAAAGCGCTGTGGCTTTGCCTTTCCAATTCCAGATCTTAAATCGCACTTGGAAAGAACATGACCTGAGAGCAAGTAAGAGGTGAAGTCTGAGTATTGGTTGGGAAATGCAGCTATAGCCATGGCTCTGAAAATTACTTCCTACTAATCTAGGGCTCCCTGCCTCAGTTGTTCCAATTGTCAATGGAGGGCAACGACTAGGTGCTGTGAAGGTTAACTTTCGGAAAGCATGATTCTATAGGAGCATGGATCAAGACCTGGAAGGAATCTCAGAGGCCATTTAGTCTAACCCCATGATTGTGTACATGAGGAAAGTGAGGCCCAGAGGCTAAGTGACTCACCCAAATTCATGCAGGTATAAATGTCAAAGCTAGATTTTAACCCGGTCCTCTGACTCCTTCTTTGAACTCTAGCTATCCTTTCCCACCTTTACAACTTTACTTATGCTGGTCTCCCTTTCTGGTCATGTTCATTAGTCAAAATTCCAACCTTCTTTCAAGACTCAGCTTCAGTTCCAACACCTCAAAAAAATCCTCTCCTAAGCTACCACAGCCCTCAGTGATTCTTTACTCTTCTGAACATCTTTGGCATTTATTGTTTATACCACTCACTGACTCCTTGGCATTGATTACTATGTGTGTGTGTGTGTGTGTGTGTGTGTGTGTGTGTGTGTGTGTAGGTATATATGTATGTATGTATGTATGTATATATGTATGTATATGTGTGTATGTATGCCTTTTTCCCACATCTACATTCAAAGCAACCATGTATGTTTTTATCTCTGTTGAGGGTGATAATGATGATGTATGACAGATTTCCCAAGTGAGACTTACAATCACCTTTTTCTTTGAAGGAAGTGCGCCAGAAAACCTATACAGTACCATTGTAGTAAGGAGAAAAATATGACAATCTAAACACCTAACTATCCATTCCACCTCCTTTTAGATCTGCAATCTTGCCTGAGATTTGTGTCTCAGAGCACTTGACATCATGTCAAACAATTGCACAATTCTGCTGAAAATCAAAAAAGGACTGGCAAGTGAAGAAAGAAGATCCTCTCCTCTTTTCTTCTGCCTTCTCCTCCCCTCTCCTCCCTTCCCCTCTCCTCCCCTACCTCCTCCATCTTCTTCCCTCCCCTCCCATGCCTCTTCCTTTATCCCCTCCCTTTTCCCCTCCCTTCCCTTCTTCCCCCTCCCTTCCTTTCCTCCCCTCCCTCCCTTCCCCTCCCTCTCCTCCCCTTTCCTTCCCTCCTCTTCACTCCCTACCCCTCTCCCTTCCCTTTCCCTTCCCTTCCCCCCATCTGATGTGAAGCACAGAGAACCCGGCAATGACAATTGCCAACACTTCCACAAAACTGAATATTAATGAATGAGCATCACTCATGATTGTTCCCTTTTCCAAGCTCCCCTCCCCATACTTAGCATATTGTCCATAGTTTATGTGACACCAAGAGAAAAATTCATGCAAGGCCATTAATACTGTGTCCTAGAGGACAGTATTGGAGAATGAAGGCACTTTAAGTCTTTGGTCTGGTTCTTAGGGTCAATACCAATTTTCTAAATCATTAATTTTCATTTTAAAGTCAGCATAGCAAATCATTGTACGTATATGAAAAACAGAAGGTTTCTCTCTTTCCTTCACAGAAAAATCCAATGAATAATAATGAGAAATAGCATTGATATAGCACTTCCAGGTTTGCAAATTACTTTACAGAAATTATCTCATTGGATCCTCACAAAATCCTGTGAGGTAGGCTTCATATGATCATCCTCATTTGACAGATGAGGAAACTGAATCTGGAAGAGGTAAAGCAACTTGCCCAACGTCTCACAGCTATCCAAGGTCAAAGGAAGGATTTGAACTCATGTCTTCCTAACTCCCAGTTTAGCATTCTATCTATTCCATCAACTGGCTGCTTCCAAAGGAACAGCCAAACACATGTAATGCAAATATAATGAGAAGAATAGCTTCCAGCAGGAGTTGAGGTTGAGAATGTCTTCTTTGGCTAGGATATGGTTGCTATAGTTTGCAAGGGGATGTTGTTGGATTTCTTCTTTTCTTCTTTTTTGGTAAGTATGCATTGAGAGAGTTTATTTAAGAACCAGCCAACATCCTGAAGGTCCTCAGGCCACCTCAGGTATGGTTGCCTCTGCACAAAGACTCGGATAGGTGGGTATTTCATCAACTGATACTGGGAGAGGGATCCAGCTACCACCATGATGAGGACATCTTTAAGATCAGAGAAGTATCTGCCCTGGGCAAAATTGAAGGCTTCAATGCACCAGCCATCTTTGAGGAAATGCCTGGTCACAATGCAAATAGTCTTCCTGCTGCTCCAAATGGCATCCCGGATGTTGCTGATGTGATCCTCTCCTGGGAGGAAGTCCCTTTCCTCAAAACACAGGTTAAATCTATTTTCAGGATTGTACCGGGAGTCCAGGTGATTGAGTAGTGCATTCTGGACCCATTCAAAGTCTTTGTTACTGAAGCACAAGTATGCATCATATTTGTGCTGATCCTCTTCTACACCTTGGGGATGGTATTTGAATGCCAGTCTCAGGACCATTTTATGCCAGAGGAAAAAACAGTGCCCACGGAACTTGGTAAATATAATAACTGCTGTGAGGAACAGAGTCAAGGTGGTGGTGAAGAAGATGAAAAGTGAAAAACGAATTAATTTTAGGGCTTCCTCTTCATCACAGCCCTCTGTGGAAATTGAATAGAGTGAGACCCCAGAGAATGAGTCAGGGTATGTGCAGTAGACATCCTCAGGGGACCCAAACATGGTGACATTGGTTCGGTTCAGCCAAAGGATGAAATTTCTGGTTTCACATTCACAGATATATTTGTTGTGCGTTATATCTAGGTGGCTCAGTGATGCAAATATGGTAGGGTCAGGGGATAGCAGGTGGTTGTAGGATAAAAGCAAGACTCTTAAATTTTCAGGTAGGACACCAGGAGAAAGAGATGTCAGCTTGTTGCCATGTAGGCTAAGGATTTGTAATGCAGTCAGATCACTGAAAACACCAGGTGGAAGGAAATCAAGGTAATTATTATTCAGGTAAAGAACTTTAAGATGAGAAAGTCTCTTAAACACATCCCAACATGATCCTGCTTGCCAGATGAGTTGCAGCATATTTTCTGAAAGATAAAGCTGCTCTAAGATATGGTTCTTTGAAGGACCATACTGTTGGTTACAAAAGGAAATCGATTTTGATTTAAAATGAGAAACTTCAGACCTGGAACCTGGAGAAGAGTATAGAGATCATTCAGATTTTCCAACCTGTTTTCTGCTAAATCAATGAATTCAGCAATTATTTTGATATTTTGAAAATTTACCAATTTATTGCCACTTAGGTAGGTAACATTTAAGTTTAAATTTGAAAGAGAACTAACTGTTTTAATAGCATTATCGCGAAGATCCAAAGCTTTTAAATTTTTCAAGTGTTTGAATGTCTTCTCCTGAATCACCCCAATATGATTTCTTTGCAGATCAATATAAGCAACTTTAGGCAGACCATAAAAATCAGAATTGTAGAGTTCTCCCAGTAGGTTATAGGACAGATCAAGAACCTGGAGACTGTCCAGGCCATAAAATGCTTCTGCAGCAATCTTGTTTACCTTGTTATGTGAAATGTTTAAAACTTTCAACTCTTTAAGTGTCTCAAACAGATGAATGTTCAGGGAGAAGATATAGCCATGTGAAATATCCATTTTTATCACTGAATTCATGCCCAGTGCAGCAAATGTATCTTGGTCGGGTTCCTTTATGTTATGAAAACCAAATCCTGCGCCCATAATATGGGAGTCAAGAAGCAAAGAAAAAATCTTGGTTCCACTGATAGCACGACCAAAGTCTCGTATGATATCTACTGTCCAGCCATTGTCTGAGACGTCCAGGATCTCAAAGACCATATTTTTGAAAGGATTCATGCACTCTTCCCAGTTGACTGAGACTCTGCTATAGAGGCTATTGGAAGCAAGGCTAAAGAAAGAGAATCCTTTCCCTTGAAGGGGCTCAAGATCCCTTTCACATGCAAGGGATATTTGATTTAGAGACAAGTCTATTGATTTCAAAGATTTCAGATCTCTGAAAGAAGGATGAAGTTGGAGACTTTGGATGTGATTTTTAGATAGGTCCAATTTGGCTAAAGAAATTAAATTTCTAAAATAACCATCTTTTAGAATAGAATCTGAGAAACCACAGTAAAATAGCCGTAATTCAATCAAGTTGGGCAAGCCTTGAAAAGCATCAGTATGCAAAGACATAATGTTATTATAGCCAATATCCAAGACTGCAAGGTTGGGCAGGTTTCTGAAAGCGTTTCTCTCAATGGTCAGAGGACTGTCCTGATTTCCTAGCTCTAGCAATCGAAGCTTCTCCAATAGCGGGAATGAAGTGGCATTAACTACCCTGATGTTGTTAAAACTTAACAACAGGTTAATAGTGGTGTTTGGCACTTGGGGGACTTGGGTGAGGTTACAGGAACGATATAAGGCAATTTGTCCATCAGCTGAGCAAGAAGGAATTCCAAACACAGAAGTGGCTTCAAATACCAATCCCAAGAGAAATGCAAGGAGGTAGCCCATCATGATCCTAGAGAGAATAGAAGAAAGATCAAAACGTGCTGGGCTATATATTAAGAAGATTACAGGAAGGGTAGGGAACACAATGTAGGATGATGTGATTGATGCAGGCAGTGACACTAGGCTTAGAGAGCACCTCCAGAATTTGGGGATAAAGTCATAGAATGGAAGCTAATGAAATAAGAATAAAATTGATTAAAAGAGGTAAACCCCTGAAAGAGCCAATGTGATTTCCCATGTTAAGAAATGCTAGCTGCAACCAGGAGTTGTCCACCACTCAAGCTTTTTTAGAACAGTGAGCCATGAGGGGCTCTCTCCACAAGGTTTCAGGCATGCCTGCCACAGGACCCATGTCCAGTTGCATGTAAAATCTTGGCACATGCTCAAAATTGATTGGGCAAAGGGTTTCTGAATTTTAAATCATATTTCTTGTTTGCTTCTTGAATCCTATTACCTTCATATAGTGGACTTGTTCTTCCTAACCTTGGACACGCCACTTGTCTTTGTCTTATATTTGCTTGATAGTTCATTCTAGATTTTTTTTGTCTTTCTTTTGAGTTCCAAATTTTCTCCCCCTCCCTATCCTCTCCCCTTGATAGCATGTAATCTAATATAGGTTCTACATATACCTTCACATTAATAATCAAATTGTGAAGAAGAATTATAACTACTGAAATGAACCATGAGAAAGATGTAACAAAACCAAAACATAAATTAAATTAATTTTTTTTAAAAAAAGAGAGATCAAATACTTTGCTTCAATCTGCATTCAGATTCCGTAATTCTTTCTCTGGATGTGATAGTCTTTTCCATCATGAGTCTTTTGGAGCTGTCTTAGAACCTTGCATTGTTGAGGAGACCCAAGTCTATCAAAGTTAGTCATCACAGGAGCAATGTGTCTGTGGTTGTGTACAATGTTCTCCTGGTTCTGCTACCTTCACTCATCATCAGATCATATAAGACTCTCCAAGTTCTTATGAAGTCCATCTGCTCCTTATTTCTTATAGCACAATAGTATTCCATTACATTCATATACCACAATTTGTTTAGCCATTCCCCAATTGATGGGCATCCCCTTGATTTCCAATTCATTGCCACCACAAAAAGAGCTGCATTCTAGATGTTTTGAAAACTGACCCCGCACCCTTTAAATGGCATACCTCTTGTGTCCAGCCCCTTGAGCATTGAGATGCTACCACTGTGATGTGTTCTGCCAAAAGCAAGCTGACATGTTGGCGCTGCTACCTGTACATGGAAAATAGAACACTAATCTAAGGGATGGCTTGTTGATGATATCTGAATAGTTTGTGAAACACCATGGGATTGGATGGGTCTTCTGAAACCTTAGAAGGGGCAATAGCTACCTAAAATCTAGTAAGTATAAAACAAATTGTAATTTTACTCATTGTAACATGTTCACCATAAAGAAATGTTTTCCCAGAAGAAGGGTGGTGGTCTGAATGGAATCTAAAAAAAAAATGATGAGCTAAGAGTAAGAATTTCTAAGTATTTATTCATCATGGGCTAGTGGAGGGGCAGGCTTCCTTAGAGAAGAAAATATTCAGAAATGTTTGTTAGGTAAAAATTTAAATCATCAATAAGACAAAAAGAAAAGTGCCTAGATCACAGAAGGGTAATGTAATAAAAAAATCACAGATTAATAAAAAAAATTCCTCTATTTCCATGTGCCTTTAAAACCTTTAGATTCTGTTATTTGGTCTCCCGAATGTATTATTTTTAAATATTATTTATTTAACATTCTTTTTTTAAAAAAAGTTCAAGCTACAAATTATCTCCCTCCCTCCCTCCCACCCCTCTCTCATCCACTGAGAAGGTCAGAAATAATATAATTATACATGTGGAATTATGAAAAACATATGTCCATATTAGCCATGTTGCAAAAAAAAAGCAAGAAAAATAAAATTAAAAAAATATACTACTTCAATTTGTACCCAAAGTTCAACAGTTCTCTCTTTGGAGGTAGATAGCATTTTTCTTGCAACTAGAATTGTCTTGGATCATGGTATTGATCAGAGCAGCCAAGTCTTTCACAGTTAGTACTCATTGCAATATTGCTGTTATTATGTACAATGATCTTGTTCTGCTTACTTCACTATGCATCAGTTCATGTAGGTTTTCCCAGGTTTTTCCAAAACTGATCACCTCATCATTTCTTATAGCACAATATTCCTTCACAATCACATACCACAACTTGTTCAAGCCATTCCCCAATTGATGAGTATCACCTCAATTTTCAATTTTTTGCCACCACAAAAAGAGCTGCTATAAATATTTTGGTACATATGGGTCCTTTTTCTTTTTCTTTGATCTCTTTGTGGTACATACCTAGTGATAGTATTGCTGGGTCAAAGGGTATGCACAGTTTTATGGGCCTTTGGCCACAGTTATAAATTATTCCCCAGAACAGTTGGACAAGTTCACCAGTCTACTAACAGTGCAAGTTTCCCAATTTTTCTACATCTCCTTTAGCATTTTTGATTTTCTTTTCCTGTCATGTTAGCTAATCTGATAAATGCGAGGTGGTACTTCAGAGTTATTTTAATTTCCATTTCTCTAATTAATGATTTAAAGCATTTTTTCCTATAATTGTTGAGATAGCTTTGATTTCTTCTTCTGAAAACTCCTTGTTCATTTCCTTTGACCATTTATCAGTTCAGGAATGGTTCTTATTTTTTATAAATTTGGCTCAGTTTCCTTTTTATTTGAGAAATTAGACCTTTATCAGAGAAACTTGCTGCAAAAAATTTTTCCCCCAGTTTCCTGCTTTACTCCTAATTTTGGCTGCATTGGTTTCGTTTCTTCAAAACCTTTTTAAATTTCATATAATCAAAATTTTCCATTATACTTCCCGCGGTCTTCTCTATCATTTATTTTGTCATAAACTCTTCCTCTGTCCATAGGTCTGTTGTCTCTCTCTGATTCCTCCATCTTAATTTGTACACAAGTGTAAAAATTTGCATTTATCCCTATGGAATTTCATAGGCAAACTATGTGGGACAAATCCTGCTCACTTCCTGTTTTTGTATGCCGTGTGAGCTAAGAATGGTTTTTACATTTGTAAATAAAGCTTTATTGTATTTAAAAAATTTTAAATCACTATTAGATCAACTATACAAAAACAGGCAGTGGGCTGGTTTGGCCCATGAGACACAGTTTTACCTCCTTTAACCAGTGAAGATTATTTTGGATCCTTACTCTGTAATCTAGTATGTTAACTATTTTTCCCTGCTCTTTGTCATTGGAAAATTTGATGAATAGGTCATCTATGCCTTTAGACAAGTAACTGATAATAGCGTTAAACAACACGGGATCAAGCACGGATCCTTGGACTGCTCCATTGGAGGCCTCTAGACACCTTGACATTGAAGCTTTAATAACCACTCTTTGAGTATAGTCATACAATCAGACCTGATCTACGTGATTATATTATCATCTAAACCATGTCTCTCCATCTTCTCCACAAGAAAAGAAGGATGAAAGGCTTTATTAGAAGCTATGCTGCCCAGAAACAGAAGAACATTTTACACAGTAACAGCAACATTGTGCGATGGCTAATGTTGATAGACTTATGTCTGCTTAGTAATGCAAGGATCTAAGACAACTCCAAGTGAATCATGATGGAAGATGCTATCTACATCCAGAAAAAGAACTATGGAGTCTAAATGCAGATTGAGGCATACTATTTGCTCTTTCTCTTTTTTTTTTGTTCCTTCTTTCTTGTAGTTTCTTCCATTTCTTCTAATTCTTCTTTACAACATGACTAATGTGAAAATATGTTTAATATGAACATATATGTCAAGCCTGTATCAGATTGCATGTTATCTTGGGGTGGGGGGAGGGAGGGATGGGGAGAAAATTTGGAATTCAAAATCTTATGGAAGTGAATGGTGAAAACTAAAAATTAATTAATTTAAAAAACAAAGGTTAAACATTGTTTTTCCATGTAATTGGGGAAAAAGTAAAATATCAAAATTTTTAAAAAAGCTATTCTACCACCAAAGACACTGATATCCCAAACACCCCTGATAACGTGACTAAGTGTTGCAACAATCTGTCTAGCAGCTGCTGTGGGGGGGTGTAAAATCAACAACAACCAGCTCACAGAATGCTGAAAAAGCCCAAGTTCTTTTCATCTGCTTTACTAAGGAAAGCAATTTAAGGGGTTGACAATCTCACTTTAATCCAGCATACAAATACCATTCACTCAGCTCAGGGGGAAAAGCCGTCACCCTGAACTTCAGAGCAAATACAGAAATACAATTCATAGTTACCAACATCTAAGTTCAGCCTGGAGCTCATAACAAGGGCTGGCCCAACAAGGGCTGGCCCAGAGTCACACGCACCACCATGGCTGTGGGTAAGAGCTCCGAAAAAGAGAAAGCCAACCCCTGGTTTTATATCCTTTTCAGGGTCAAGGGTGAGTCACACATGCGACTCACCCACGTGACCTAAAATCATCACAAAGAGGCGACTTAAACCCACATGGTCTAAAACCTCAGATGTCACAAACATGTCACTCAAACCCATGTAAACTAGGCTTTCCCTTGAGGCAAAGAGGTTGTCAAGGACTCCTAATCTGATCAAGGAAATAAAGGCCAAACTCTTCAAGGGCACTTGGTTTAACTAAGTGCTAAGAGCCCATTTTGATTGCCAACACACTAAGTCTCCCAAAGAGATCAAAGAAAGAAGAAAAGAACTCCTATGTACAAAAATATTTCTAGCAGCTGTTTTTGTAATGGGAGAAAATTGGAAGCTATGGAGGTATCTATTAATTGGGAAATGGCTGAACGAGTTATGACATTAATATAATGGAATGTTATAACAAGTTACGACATTAATATAATGTTATAAGAATATAATGTTATAAGAAATTGATGGAATACTTGTATGAAATGATGCAGAATGAAGTTAGTAGAACCAGGGGGAAAAATCATACAATGACAACATTATAAAGACAACTAAATTTGAAGGACTAAGGAACTCTGATGGGCACAATGACCAACCAGGATTCCATGTAGAATCTGTGTCTTAAGATGTAGAATATGACACCCACCCAAGGACATGGAAAATGTGGGAATTTATTTTACTTTGCTTGCATGTTTACATATTTACTTGCATATTTACTTTGCATATTTGTCACAAGGGTTTCATTTTCCTTTTAAATTAGGAGGAGAAGAGGTGGGAAAGAGAAAATAAATGCTTATTAGTTGAAAAATAAAATAAAATAAATAAAATAAGATTTCCCTCATCTACTAGTTTAGTCATCCTATCAAAAAGGAAATTAAGTTAGTCTCAATGAAGCCAGGCTTACCCTTTGTAATCAATATTTCCCTCTCCAGATGTTTGGCGACCATCTTTAAAGATCAATTCTAGAAAAAAGTCCTTAGAATTGGAGTCAAATTCAATGACTCATAAAGTTCTCTTTTTTTTGAAAATCAGGACATTTGCCCTTTTCCGACCTTGTATTGTCTCTTTCATTTCCCATTCTGTTTTCAAATATCACTAGCAGTTGCTCAGCAATCACATCTGCCAGGTTTTTTTTTTTTCAGCAAATGAAGATGTGTCATTTGGATGAGGTGACTTGAATTCATCCAAGGCATCTACGTCCTCTCTCTCTCTTGCCTTACTTATCTTAGTCATCCACTACCTCCATCAAGACAGATGAACACATTATTTGTATCTTATTTATAATCTTAGAGTGTTTACTGTAATATTGAGAAGTTAAGGGGCTTTTCTGGGGGTCACAAGCTAGTACGTGACAGGTAGGACTTGAACTCAGGCTTTTTGTTTTTTTTTTTTTACTCTGAGCCCGATTCTCATCAACCGAGCCATGTTACCTCTCTCTAACACCATCTTTAAGCAGTCAGATGGTCTCATACCTGACCATTTGATTAACTGAATGGAACAGGCTCAAGTTCCTAGCAAGCGTACCTTTGAGAGAGAATAAAACAGGTCATCTTATGGGAAGAAATGTGCTCGGTTCCTTACATGCTTTTGTCCCTTTAACTTCATGGCCATGAGCACTGAACAATTCTGCCTGGAGCTGGCAATAACATAGCACACCTGGTACATCTGTACAACTCTCAGCACTTTGAGGAAATGTTGATGTTTCGAAGAGCCATGGATCTCATTAACTAGGGAATGGATGAACAAATTGTACGTGAATGTAATGGAATAATGAGTCTGTGATGTAAATGGGAAAAGGCAGACCAGTGAGGGACTTCATTAAGTGCTTATTATGTTCTGGGGATTCAAATAGAGAAGTAAGCCAGCCCCTGCTCTTATGGGGGAGACAACACATATGGAAAGTTTTAGTTGCAAGTCAGATGGCAAGGCCTGATGGTCCTTAGGGTGCAGTGGCAAAGCAGATGGTAATGCCTCTTCTTAAATGCTGTTTCCACTGTTATAATTATGTCATTTTCTGACGTTGAGTCATTTGATGGTGCCAAGGATTTTGGTGGCAAGAACTTACTTTCCTGAACCTTCAGTAGCTGTGGCTATGGCATTTATAAGAGCAGTGAGTCGCCAGGCTGACTCTCTAGAGGCGTATTATTATTACAGCTTCTCAAGATGATTGCTCTGGGCTCTAATGGAAATTGGTCATGTTAGAGAATGAGGAAAGAAAATTAGAGTAGCATTGGAAAAAGAAATGAATCTTCTTCAGATCAGGAACAGAGCCCCCAGGGATATGACTGTTAGCAAAACATCTTTTGCTACTTTCCCCAGCTTCCCTTACTGATGCCTTTCCTAGAAGCTTAGGTCCTGTCAGAGTGAATCCCCTTTGCAGCAATAAAACAATATCACAGTAAATTCAAGAAATAAGCCTCCCAAATTACTTTACTTTCCCTTGCTCAGCTATCATGAAAGGTAATGGAGAATTGGCTTTCTTAAAAATATATTAATTGTTCAGAATAGGTGTCAGTGCCAGCTTCGATGGCCAAGAAGAACAAAAACACACTCCACCCCCAAGCCCTATTTATGTTCTTGAATTAAAATGCAAATATTTTCAGTTTTAAGTTTAGGAAGGAAATGCAGATAATAGCCAGGAAGTGGTTTCTGTTCCAATTGATTTTTTTTTTTTTGGAGGAGAGGAGAGGATAAGAAAGAGGAAGGCAGAAGAGAATAGTTCCAGGACACTTCTAAATCTGTTTGGCAGATATGTGAAGCATCATGTTTCAACTGAGTCCACATTTGGACTTAAGAAAAGGGATGGCTAATCTTCAGTGAAAGGAAATCTTTCAAATATATAGCGGCAATGTTTTCTAGCATTATGTGTATGCCCTGGCCTCACTCTCTCGGGGTTGGGAAGCCTACAAATCCCTCTCAGGGTTCTCAGGGACTCCAAAGAGTTTGAGACTATTTTTTCTCTGTCATTGCCTTAAACTCCCACTGGAATTAGGAGGGGTAATGACTACCATCCCAGGTTTATTTAACCACTTAATACTTGTAGCTTTTATGAATGGATGTTTACTTCAAAGATAATAAGAACAAACATACAAAAATCTCCCCTAACACCTCAGGGGCATAATCCCCGCCCTTCCTATACCATCTCATTTTCTTATTGGGGAGATTAGGGTAAAAATTTAGCTCAATTCCTATATAGCATAGCTCCCACCAAGTTCCTGAAGGTCATTCCTAAAGATCAAGCCTTGCTCCTTGGGAGATTGATGCTGGGCTGGCTACAACACCTAGACTGGATTACCATGGCTTGCCTTCCCAGTCTTTTAAAACTCCCAAGGATGGAGACTCTACACCTTGTACCTAGATTTTAAATCCAAGGATCCAGCCCTATTTCTTGGGGCCTTTCCCTTTATGCCATGGTCTTTTATAAGACACATCATACAACCAGGGCACATGATGAGATAATGAAATGAAGAACAGCAAGGAGGAAGTAGCTGAAGCCAACAGATCTTTTTGAATGCCTCTGGAGCCAATCAGAGAGACTCAGCATGTGGTTAGCCAACCAGAACCAGTTACAGAATGTCCATGAGTGCTTCTACTAGTCTGGAAGCAGGGTCCCAGCCTCCTCACCTGGGAAATGCTCTGGGTATGATTTAGACTGCTGTTATATTTCTCATGGTCTTCTCCCACAGAGCTCAGAAATTCTCTCCTGATAGTATCTATTTCCTATACATAGTCTAAGTAAAGAGCACAAAGAATTCCCAGCTCATGGGAGCAGGGACTTCATAGGGCTAGAAGCTTTAGCAGAGATTTGTTGTCAGTCATAATGTCACATCTGGGGAAAAAGAGGAACTCAGGATATGTAAAATTCCAACTTCCTAGAAAAGCAACTCTGGCGGTAATGTCTTTACAGGGTCTAGTGTGGTGACCTTGCTTAAAATAGCCTGTGAAGGGGTGAACATCATTCAGTCCAAAGGCCAGCTCTCCAGATGTCCAATGAGTAGTATGTTTGGGAGATGACAATAAAGATGATGATGACGTCTCTTTATGATAATGTCCTTTTAATCTGTATATAACACTTTATATTTCCAGACACAGAGCAGATATTATTATTCTCATTTTAGAGATGAGGAAACAGGCCTGGACAAATAGAATGAGTTTCCCAAGGTCCACACAGCTAGTCAGTAGTACAGCAGACACTAGAATCCAAATTTTCTAGGTCTCCATTTGGTCTATTCCCCTGCTACGACTAGCTACATTTGTAACCTAAACCACATCACCACCATCTGGTTCATCTTGATACCTCTGCCTGAGAGAAAAATTTACTTTGATAATAATCATTTGTTTAATACCTCAATGGGTCCTGCTCCCCCAGTAAAAGCAAATAATTAAATATGCTTCCTGACAAAAAGGTTCAGGAACTTGGATAAAGAGAGGAGAAAAGTTGTAGAAGTAAGCCACTGATTGCCAAGTGGTTTAACTTATTTTCCAACACTATTATTTTGCTGGTAGAAAAGATTACCCAGGCGCATCATGGCAGAAACATGAATTCAGTAACCTATTCTAATGTGGAGACTGAAGGATCCTTTGTATGGCATGGTGATTTTCCAGGGTGTTTGAAAGACTGGAGCAAGTGTTTCTGCTATGCAAAACACCTAAGACTGAAAGCCAATGGCTAGGACTTGATGCGATGGCTGTGATCTACCTCACGTGGATCCCAAAGGGCTACCGACACATGGATTTCTACCTGTAGAAGAAGGATAAGTGAGGGATCAAGCTGCTGCATGGGGTTGGGTCTATTTGTTATTTATGGTACAGTTAAACTGAGAGTCTTACTCTGCCCACTGACTCCCCCAGCCTCATTTTGTTGAGATTCCTGTTCTCAGTAGGAGAAACACTTTGTTAAGTAGTATAGACCTTCCTGCTTGTATGTGAGTTAATAATTTCCTCTGAAGTGTATCATAGCTGATTATAACTTCTTAACTGGTCTATTAAAATCTTGATAGTTGTTTTTCTCTTTTTAGCTTTCGCAAAAACACACACCAAACTTACTGTAATCTAATGTTAGTCCATGGTCACTCTCAGGACGTTACATAGTGCAGGACCTGTACTATGCTGGTTACCTATAACGACCCAAGGTTATTACATTTGAGTCATCTTTTGACTAATTGTGAGAAATTGTCCTATATAGATCTCCCTTTGAGATACTAGCTTTTTGTGTCTAAAGCTGCTAATGGTCTTGAAGGTGCATTAAGTTTAAAGTGTCCTAAAGAGTAGTTATGAGTTCTGACTTGTCCATAACACACTGATTTGCATGTACCCTGACCAATTAGGCTCCCAACATTTTAAGGCCAAATGAGAAGTAACTTTCCTAATAAACTGTACCCTCTCAGCCTTTTCTTTATACAAACAAGAGCAATTTGACCTCAACTTACATTTTATTGAAGCTGCCCTGCGACTAAAGACCCATGCTGGTGAGTATCTACTGTTACCTGCCCTCCACAGATAAGTGAACTGGTAAGTCACCATAGCCCTGAGAGGCAGTTTCATTTTAGAACCTTTCTCCACTATCTTGGAAACCAAGTGGCTCTGCTATATCTTTTGATGAACCCCAACCATATACATAAGTTACATATTAGACTCTCACTTTTGATTGGCATGATGGCAATACCCACCACGTACCCATCCATTTAGACACCATTTGCTGCTAAATGTTGGAGAATTGACAAGGAAGACAGATCACCTCTCCAGACTCTGAAATTATCCTCTAGAAACCAGGGCAAAGATCAGGTACATTCAGAATCACCTGGCTATAAATGATAATTCAATGTTGTGCTACCAAAAGAAAAGGAGAAAGAATTACAGGAAAACTGGGCAACCTGTTTCAGGGATCTTTCCTTGTTCATTTTGTCATTCATTGTTTTTCAAATCCTAGGCAGGTGGACCTTTTGGTTTTAAATAGCAAACCTGCATTCTCCTTGTAAAACTTTCCACATAAAACTTACTTTTCCTTTCTTTTTTATAATAGAGCCACCTGGATACCTCAACAAGCAAGGCTTTTTCTAATAAAACCTATTCTTACCATTTATTTTACAGGTCCTTATTGTTCCTTTTCTGTAAAGGAGTAAATCATAACATACAAACTAATCAACATTGACACAATAAAAAACCACTGAATTGATAGCCAGTCTGAACTACTATGTCACAGTGACAAAAACTTCTATCTGTGGGTAGTATTTTAAGGTTACAAAAATTTTTCCTTCCAAGAATCCTATGGGGCAAATAATGCACATAGCCAGAAGCGACTGGAGCTTTGAGCTAGGCCACTGAGACAGGATGGGTCCCTTTTCCGCTCTGTTCACTGAATCCTTCAGTCTCTGTCCCCCACCTTCCTCTGTGTCCCAGCATTTTTGTACCCTTCTCGAAGATCCAACTTTTCTCACTGCAGCACCTTCCCCTCCTGCTTGTGGCTTTCCCCCCACTCCACCTCTTCCTAGTGATTGGGGGATATCAGCCCTGGCTATGGGGGCACAGCTTTGACACTCTGGGGGATGAGTTGCTCTCTTTCCTGACAAAACCGCACCCAGGATGGACTCTCTTTTGAACTGAACCCTCCTCCCTCCTTCAATGCATTAACACAAGAATTCTTAATTACGCTGTTGGCAAGAATTATCTTCCTTTTTTCAAAGGAGAAGACTAATGACTTGGGACAGTAAAGTGACTTCTCCAGTCACATAGCTAGGAAGGTTATCATCTGAGGCTTGTGTACCCAGGGTACAATACATATTGGAGGCTGTAGGTTTGTAGATGACACCCAATAAATAGGATGGCGAACCGTTTGACAGGGTCCGTAGGGTGAATTTAAGTTAATTTAAAAAAAAACAACTTGGCTACTTTATGCTATGGAAACTATGATCCCTATATGATTCATAGTAGATACAGGATTTACATAGCATAGTATTTACATAGTAGATATAGTAATTACACACACACACAATATAGTGTAGTACATAATGTAAGTGAAAAATCACCACTTATTGTTTCTCCCTACTATAATCAAAATTCAAAATGACCTTGATAAATTGAAGAATTGTGAGAAATAACCAGAATGAAAATCAGTGAAAACAAGCATAGGACGTATAACAGCTGTGGGGGAAAGCCAGGCTGTATAATAATTGACTTTTTGCAAGTCAAGTTAGATTTAATTTTAAGATTTAAAGAGTTATTGTGAACCAAGATTGAATCATCTATCATTATTACAAATCTTTTTTTTCTCCCTTAAAGCAAGCCTAACACTGGGCTTTATAAAGAATTGAATAAATGGGAACCCTGAAGTCATCCTCCTATTTACGCCCAGCCATGAGAAGACAATGCAACTTAACGGATGGAGCGCTGGACCAAGAATAGGAAGACCCAAGTTCTAAACCTATCTCTAACACTGACTAGCTGTGTGACTCTGAACAAATTCCTTCACTTCTACATACTTTATTTTCCCCCTCTGTAAAATGGGAATAATGCTCGTACTACCATGGTGTTATGGAATAGATGTGGATTTGAGGTCAGCGAATCTCGGTTCAAGTCCCAGTCTTGCTACTTGCCATCTGGGTGACTTTGAGCAAATCAATGAACATACTTGGGTCTCAGTTTCCTCATCTATAGATTAGGAGATCTGACTAGCTAGCCTTAAAGTCCCTTCCAGTTTGGAAGTCAATGGTTCAATGATACAAACACCTGCTTCACAGGGAAAATTAACCTTTAAGTGCTATGCAAATACTAGTTGTTATGCTTCTCAGTTTTATTATTTTGCCATTGAACAAACTGGGTTCAGTTCTTCTCCTGTCTAAAAACAAACAAACAAACAAAAAAACAACCCGGTCCCTTCCAAATCTAAAGTTCTGAATTTCTATGATCTTACCAGAGACAGGTCCTAAATTTGGAGAGGATTCAGAAAACAGCCTTCAAGAGAAGAGCATAAGGATAACAGATTCATAGAACTGGAGATGGAAGGGACTACGGAGGTCTGGTCCAGAGGTGTTGAACTCACAGCCACATCCCAAGCAGCTGGCAAAACTCAGGAATGTCCAGTAACCAGATTAAAATGTAATTGGGAAATGTTTGACAAATTTCTTTTTTTTAAAAATTTATGGATTAAAACAAGAATTTCTATAACATAGTATAAGGAAAAAAAGATGATTGCACATGAAACTACAACCCCATATTCCTTTTAATTACATAAAAAAGCTATCAAGTAAATTTCTCTTCTTTTTCTTCCTCCCTCTTTGCCCTACCCACCCCCCCCATGGCAACCATTAGACACATACACACAAGCACACACACATACATACACACACACACGTAAAATCATTCTGTACATACTTCTACTCATCAGTTCTTTTTCTAGATGCAGATAACATCTTCCTTCATATGCCCTTTGTAGTTTATTTGGGTATTTATAATAGTCACAATGATTTATTTGCTCAAAGTTGTACTTAAAACAATAATATGGCTGCTACTACATACAATGTTCTCTTGGTTCCGCTCATTTTACTCTTCATTATTTTGTGCACGTCTATCCATGTTTTTCTAAAAATCACCAAACTCATCATTTCTTATAACACAGTAATATTCTATCACAATCATATACCACAACTTGTCCAGCCATTCCCCAATTGATGGGGATCCCCACAATTTCTAGTTCTTTGTCGCCACAAAGAGAGCTGCTATAAACATTTTAGAACATACAGGTTCTTTTCATTTTTCCCTAATCATCTTTAGAAATAGACCTAGTAGTGATATTGCTGGGTCCAAGGGTATAGGTAGTTTAATAACTCTTTGGGCATAATTCCAGATTGCTCTCCAAAATGATTGGACCAGTTCACAATTCCACCAACAATGAACTAGTGTCCCAATTTTTCCACACATCCCCTCCAATATTTGTGGCTTTTCTCTTCAATCATTTTAGTCAATCTGATAGGTATAAAACGGTATCTCAAGGTTGTTTTAATTTGCATTTCTCTAATCAATAATGGTTTAGACTATTTTTATATGAATATAAGTTGTTTTGATTTCTTCTTCAGAAAACTGCCTGTTCATAATTTTTGACCACTTATCAATCGGGGGAATGACTCATATTCTTATAGATTTGAAAAAGCTCTTTATATATTTGAGATGAGACCTTTATCTGAGAAACTGTCTACCAAATTCACCCTCCTTTCCCCAATTTTCTGCTTTCCTTCTGATCTTGGCTACATTTGTTTTATTTGTACAAAACCTTTTTTAATTTAATATAATCAAAGCTATCCATTTTACACCTCACTCTGCTGTCTGTCTCTTATTTATTCATAAATTGTTCACCTATCCATAAGTCTGATAAGTAATATGCTCCATGTTCTTCAAATTTTTTTGTAATATCTCTCTTTATATCTAGGTCATGTAAATAATAAATAAAAATGCAACATAGATAATGTTAACCTGTGGTTGTCTAAGTAGATATGCCACATCAGGAAATAATTGTCTGAGAAGAGGTCCATAGGTATCACCAGACTGCTGAAGGGTTCAATAACACACACAAAAAGATTAAACACCCTTGTTAAGGAAAGGAAAGTTTAAATGGCTTGGGGAAAGAAGAAAAGGCAAATATAACCTCCAAGCATGGAATTTAACTATAAAGCATTAAGTGGTTGTTGTTCTTCATTCTCCAAGAGAACCAAAATGATATCACCATGTTGGGGTCAAGGTATGGTGTGTCTGACTGCGGCATGAGCTCAGAAGGCTTTACCATAGGTTGGGCACAAATAATCCATATGAACATTTGGAATGGAGATGTCTCCAAATTTGCACATCTCATGTTTCTCTTGAGCTATTGCAATTTTGCTTTGCTCAGAGCACACAGCACCTTCTTTGATACTGGTGCACCATGCCAGTCAATCCTATGGCAATCCCATGTCTCACAATTAGTCCCAAAGTTCTTCAGAGACGCGTTCAGAGTGTCCTTGTATTGCTTCTTCTGACCTCCATGAGAGCACTTGCCTTGGGTGAGTTCTCCGTAAAACAGTCTTTCAGGCAAATGTGTGTTTGGCATTCAAACAATATGGCCAGCCCTCTGTAGTAGAGTTTGAATGCTTGTCAGTTTAGTTCAAGAAAGGACCTCAGTGTCTCATACCTTATCTTGCCAGTTGATCTTCAGAATCTTTCTAAGACAATTCAAATGGAAGCAAATCAGTTTCCTGGCATGGTGCTGGTAGACTGTCCAGGTTTCACAGGCATACAACAGCACAACATTCTCTGTAGATATTCAGTTTGGTAAGCAGCTTAATACCTCTTCTTCCCTTTCTCTCTACTTTCCTTTGGAGCCTCTACATACTGAGCTAGCTCTGGCAATGCATGTGTCAACCTCATCATTTATACGGACGTTCCTTGAAAGTATACTACCAAGGTAAGTGAACTTATCCACGCCATTCAGCATTACTCCATTTGCTGTAATTAATGGTTCCACTTATGGATGGTGTAGTGCTGGTTGGTGGAGAACTCCTGTTTTCTTGGTGTTAATTGTTAGGCCAAAATTAGCACAAGCAGCAGAGAATCGATCCATACTTTGTTGCATCTCAGCTTCAGAGGCTGCATTGAGTGCACAATCACCTGCAAACAAAAAGTCACCTACCAACTCTCCTTCCATTTTAGTCTTGGCTTGTAACCTTTTCAAATTAAATAATTTATCATCAGTGTGGTAGCTGACTTTGATGCCATTTTCATCCTTGTTGAAGACTTCTGACAACATGGCTGAAAACATCATGCTAAAAGCATGGGAGCAGGTACACAGCCCTGCTTTACTCCTTTGGTAACTGGGAAAGTGTGAGAGCTTCATTCATTATCCAGAACCCGTGCAAGCATGCTGTCATGAAAATGACATACAATACTTCTCTGGGCAACCAAATTTTACCATGATTTTCTACAAGCCCTCTTGGGTAGATGACCATCTTCCAGTTGAAGGATTAGCCTGTTAAGGGGAACCCTGGCAAGAATCTTTCCAGCAATGACTAAGAGTGAGATTCTCCTGTAATTGTCACAGGGAAATCTATTTCCATTTCCTTTATAGAGATGGACAAGGGAGGCATCCTTGAACTCCTGAGAGATAACCTCTTCTTGCCATATTACCTGGAAAATTTCTTAGAGATGGACAAACTCTCTTGCTGGTAAACCCTGAGGAGTTCTCATTTTTCATTTAGCAGCTTCTGAATTTCCCCATCATTTTCATCAAATCAATCTTAATGTTTGTGAGTGTTCTGGCCCAGATGAACAAATGCAATGCTGTACACCAAATCTCTGAAAGCTGTCCACTCCTTTTCTGCTCCCCTGCCAACTGTGTGTTGGCTCAACATTCCCTCCAAGTTAGCAGTGAACTCTTCCTGCTTCTGTCTTCTTGTTTTAGGGCCACTGCTTTTGTTGAATGCAAATACTTAGCTTGGAGAGGATAAGTTTATGATCAGTCCAACATTCTGCTCCACACAGCCTTTGTCACTCTCACATCCTGTCTGTCTCTTCTCCTTAAAATGACACAGTCAATTAAATGCTAATGTTTGCTGTGCGGGTCCATCCATGAAGTTTTATTGCATTTAGGTAAATGGAAGACAGTCTTGGTGATGAGAAGGATATGAGATGCACAAGTTTTTAGTAGGAAGTGACTATTCCCATAGCTGTTTCCAACTCCATTCCTCCCAAGGGCTTCCTGCCATGTCTGGTAGTTTGAGCCTGCTCTAGCATTAAAGTCATCCAGAATTATAAGCTTGCTCTCTTTTGGCACATTGATGATGAGGTCTCCAGCCTTCATAAAATTTTTCTTTGACCTCATCAAGGTTCATAATGGTGGGAGCATAGGTACTGATGAAGGTGGCACAGTGCTTTCCTGCAAGTGGCATCACATTGTCATTAGCATGCCCGTCACTCCTTTTGGTAGGTATACAAGCTTGTTGACTAGATTAGTTTTGATTGCAAAACCTATGCCGTGGGCACTCCCCTTCACTTCAACCAGTCCAGAAAAATGTGTATCCAGCTCTGACTTCGTTTGCCAGCCTTGTTTCACTCAGGGCCAATGACTTCACGAGCAGGTGCAAATACACCGGGAGCTGTAGTCACAACCTTACACCCAGGTGGCCCAGGCCATAAGGTCATCTTCTTCTCCTCACTGGACTGAAGCAGCAGCGGGATTTGGTAGCCCCCTACATATCTGAGCAGCCTTTTTTAAGGACCATATTGCTCACTTCCTGGTGTGAAGAATTTCGTGAAGTCATTGGCCTCACTTTCTCTTCCAGAGTCATTGGAATCCAGATGACTGGCAGTGGCTTGGGATGCAGTGGATGACCTTGGTGTCTTTAATGTCTAACCAACCTCTAAGCATCCCACAGCATCTGCTTCAGCCACCTTCACAGCTGTTGGAAAAGATTGTTCTTATCTGCCCATTCACCAGGCAAGTCTTCACAAGATTGGAGCAGACTAGCTCATCCAGTATTTGAGAGCCCTCAGCTATCCTCAACCTGGTTTAGGCTTTCTGCCTAAAGGGTTTACCAGGGTGTGGTCATTGTGCATATCACTGCTTCTTGGAGCCACAGGTGAGAGTTGGGTGAATCAGGTGGATGCCAAGGGTAGAGAGCAGCCCTGGGAAAGGCTCGGCAGCCCTCACAGCAGAGCTACTAGTCTTCCCCAAACATCTGTACATCCCAAAGCATTAAATACGAATTCACAAATCTCATTCAAGACTCATGATCTTTATTTCCAAGCTATGCCTCCTATAGAAAGAGTCTAACAAAGGTGACCAGCCACACTTCCTTAGGAAGTACTGTTTGTTTTCTAGACTCTGGGGACTAAACAATATAATGCCTCAATTTGTAGAATTCTTTATTGTTTACAAAACATTTTAAGGAAACCTATTACCTCTCACCTGGACACCTGGTCTCCCTCTTCTAGTCTTTCTCTTTTCTTAATGTGCTGTCCACTTAGGTCAGATCAGGTTACTCTTGGCTCAAAAATCTTTATTGTCTCCGTTGCCTACAGCACAAAATACGAATTTCTCCACCCAGCATTTAAAGCACTCCACAAGGTGGCTGATACTCACCTTTCCAGGCTTAGTTCAATTGCTCTCCCTCCCTTGTTCTACGTTATAGCTGAAATGCCTTATTAGTTGTGGCCAGAGCTCAGCCCTCTGTACTTTCCCATAGGCTATCCCTACCATCTGGAATCCACTTAGAGAGTCACAGAATTTTAGAACTAGAAAGGGCAGTCACTAACCAGCTAGTCCATCCCAAACCTTGGGGGAAAACCCCACTAAACTGTTTTACAACATGCCAATTAAGGGGTCATCCAGCTCTGCTTGTTGACCTCCAGTGAAGGGCAGCCACTTACCTTCCAAGGAAGCTATTCTGCCTGTGGATAGCTTTAAGTTTCTAAGCAAAGCATTTTGAAAATCATGTAATCCAGGGGTTGTTAACCACTTTTTTGTGTCATGGATGCCATTGGCTATCTGGTGAAACCTGTGTACCTCCTTTTCAGAATAATGCTTTAAATGGATAAAATAAAAACATAGGATAATGCAGGAAACTGATAAAATTGAAACATAGTTATAAAAAAAATCAAGGTCATGGACCTGTGGTTAAGGTCCGCAGCTCTAGAAAAAGAAACTGAGGCCCAGAGAGGGCGAGTCATTTGTCAATGTCACTAACATCATAGCAGCTAATATCCTGCAGAAAATATGCTTCATGCATTTTAACAGCTAACATCTCCCTTTATGCCCAAAGAAGGCAAATCAAAATACAACAGAACTGAATTTGAGAATCTCAGAAATTCTCTGTAAGGATTATTATTACCAAGAGAGAATACATTAAAAATTATGGGCTTTGTGTTGCTATTAGCTACTAAATATTCTTTCAATTTAGCCTGCATTTATCCTGCTTCATTAATGCTTGAGGATGATGATTGTGTAGCCTGGAATTACAGAATCAGGAATGAAAGAGATCTTAGAGATAATACGGTTCGTTGCCCTCCTTCGGCAGATAAGGCAGCTGAGGTCCCAGAAGCAGTAAATATCTTGCCCAGGGTTATATTGATAGATAATGGAGAAGCCAGGGTTAAAACCTAGTGTTCTTTCTAGGATATGATCCTGCAAGGAAGTTCCTCCCAGATCAAAAGAATTGTAAGAGGTTCAGTTTACCCAGGTGACTGGGCAGAATGGAGCACGGTGACTGTTTATTGTCTGCTGTTGTTGTTCAGTCACTTCAGTTGTGTCTAACTCCTTGTGATCCTTTTGGGGGGTTTTCTTGGTAAAGATACTAGGGTGGTTTGCCATTTCCTTCTCCAGCTCATTTTACAGATGTACAGATTAAGGAAACTGAGGCGAACCAGGGTCACACAGCTAACAAGTATCTGAGGTTGGATTTGAGCTCAGGTCTTCCTGACTTCAGATCTGGCACTCTGTCCACTGTACCACCTAGCTGCCCTAGATAGAAATATAGCAAATATTTAATAAATGCATTTCTATTCATCCATTCATCTACCTTACTCTGAGCACAACTGATCCCTCATTTCTTCAATATACTCCCATCCTAATTCCTACCTCCTAGAATCTCTAGTGTCTTCCAAGCACACTCAGATAATCAGAGTGAGTTTGAGCCAATGTCAGAGACCAGATAGCCCCTGAATCCCCTTAAGGCTTGCAGCAAACCCTAAGGGAGGAGCTTCCAGGTGGTGGGGGCCAGGGTGATCACAGGGACAGAACACAACAGGCCTAGAACTTCCCTTGGGACGGATACTAATCATGCAACCTAAGATTACGCCAGTCATCTGCCGTGTCAAAGCATTGGTTCACATTGAGTTCTCAGGCCATTAACCATGCTTCTCCCAAGTCCCAACTAAATTTTCTTCACACTATCATCTAGCTATACCTCCCTCATGCTGAACCTGTGAAGTTGTTGAGTTTTCAAAACCTGAGTGGATAATTTGATGGAGGTAGGTTAGGTGCTGCAGTGGATAGAGCAAAGGCACTGGAATCAGGAAGACCTGAGTGCAAATTGGCTCTCAGATACTACCTGTGTGACCCTGGGTAAGTCACTAAATCTGTTTGCCTCAGCTTAAACTATAAAATAGGGATAATGATACATACCTATCTGACAGGGAGATAACGTTTATAAAGCACTTAGCTAAGTGCATAACACATAGTAGGCACTTAATAAATGCTTATTCCCTTCCCTTCCCCTTTATCCCTATTAAATTTTGTCTGCTTAAATCTGGACTACTGGTCTACCCTCTTTGGCCTGTGATTTAGAATCATAGGATCTCAGAGCTGGAAGTAATCTCAGTATCCCTGAAGAGGAATCCCTTCTTCAATATCCCCAACAAGTGATTATTGAGCCTTTGTCTGAGGACTTCTAGTTGGGGTTTGGGGTGGGGGATACCCACCCCAAAGGCAGCTCAATTCATCTTTTGGCTAGCTTTAGTTATTAGAAAATTTCCTTCCATCAAGCCAAAATCTGTCCCTCTGAATCGTCCACCTATTGTTAAGAAGTCTGCCCTCTGGAGCCACACAGACTAAGTCTAACCTCCCTTCTAAAGACCCCCTCCCCTTTCAAATACTTGAAGATAGGTATCATATTCCCCCTGATGATGCACTCTGAAGTGGGGGAGAGGAGAGGGAACAGCTGTGTGCTGAAGTCCAGGAGGGTTTGCAGCTGTTCCTAGTTATTGAATGCTTTCCTTTCTTCGTCCCCATAAAGGGGCAATTAGGAGATTCTCCGGACAATGGCAATCAGTGCAGTGGGGGAGACAGCTTCTAGAATGGAATGTGTGGAGAATGGACTACAGCCTGATCGTTAATGTTGTGGTTTGAGAGATCCGTTGTTATTAAGACTAGGGGGCTAAGAAAGTGTGAGAGAACACGGTGGGTTGTGAATGACTAGGGTTGTGTTTGGGAGTGGATCCCTGGGAAGTCTGAGGCCATGTCAGGCATAGATCCATACACAGTACTGTGGACAATACTGTGTATTCTCAGACATTTGGAGCTGACTGCTAGGGTGCAGTTTGTTTTAGGGAATGTGGGCAAGAGGGTTATTAAGGTGGCATTTGGAGGCGGGTGTCTCTATATTGAACTAAAACGACAGAATGTGTGCTGGTTCTGGTGCCCCGCCCATTAAATTATTATATCAATCAGTAAGTCAGCCAACAGGCATTTATTGAGCACTCATGTGCCCAGCACTGAGCTGGGAATACAAAGAAAGGCAAGAACAGTTTCTGTCGCCAAGGAGCCCATATTCTAAAGGGAGAGATGACATATAAAATAACTATGAACAGTTAAGATATGTACAGAATAGATGGGGGGTGATCTTGGGGAGAAGGTGCTCTTTCCCAGCATAAGGGACCTGGAAAGGGACTTTCTGCGGAAGGTGGAGCTTGAGCTGAGTCTTAAGGAAGCAGGGAAAACCAGGAGGCAAAGGTGATGTGGGGCCCTGACAGATACCTGAAGGGCTAGCCTTCACATGGGAAGAGACTGCTAAGGGATGAATGACCACTTGGACGGTGACTAAGCTCTAGTCAGTGTGAGAAGGTCCATTGGTGCATAAATCTTTGCACCACATCAAACATTCCCAGTTCCTTCAATGCATCCTCCTAGGGTATCATCTTCTAGCCTCTAGACATGCCAATTATCATCTAACTTGGATAATATTCAACATATGGTCTGACCAGGACAAAGTACGTCGGGATTTTTACCTCCTGTGCTTGGGATACCATGCCTTTCTTCACGATGCCCAAAATCCCATTCATTTTCTTTTCTGCCTGTCCCATCATTGACTCACTTTAAGCTTGCAATTTCATTTTTTTCTTAAATGCACTTATCCATTACCCCTATGATTCAGCCATGCCTAAACCTTGTACTTAGGAATTTAATTTTTTTTTTAAACTCAAGCCGAGGGCTTCACATTTATCCCCATTAAATCTAAGCCTATTAGAGCTGGCCAATTATTTTATCTTTGGAGATTCTGATTTTATCATCTGAGGTTAGCTATCTCTCTTAGTTTTATGGCTTCTGAAAATAAGATAAACATGCTCTTTATAATTCCAGTCTGGCTTCTTCCCACCTTTCTAGTCATCTTACAGTTTAATCCCCTCTATTCACTCTATAAACCAATGACACTGGTTTGATCATGGTTCTTTGAACACAACATCTCATCTTGGTCTCCGGGTCTCTCTCCCATACCTGGAATTCTCACCCTCCTCACTTCCTTTTCTCCTCTTGCCTGGCTTCTTTAAGACTCAGCTCAGAGCCTACCTTTGGCAGAATTCATTTATTGGTCACCTTGCTTCTAGTGCCTTCCCTTTGAGATTACTTCCCACCTACTCTGTATGCACATAGTTAGTTAAATGTTGCTTGCCCTATTAGAATGTGAGCTCCTTTGGGCAGGGACTCTGTTATTACTGTGATTTGTATTTCTAGCATGTAGCACAGGATCTGGCACACAGTGGGTACTTGGTAAAAGTTTGTTGATTGAGCTGAATCACTGATTAAAAAAAAGAACAAGGCCAAGGTTAACCTTCCCTGTGGAACTTTGCTAGAGACCTCCCTCCAAGATGACACCAATCCATTCATGATTATTTGGCCAATAAACCTATCCCAGTCTACCTAACTATACTATCATCTTCTGGTTCAGTTGATTCAGTCGTGTCCAACCCTTCATGACCCCATTTGGGGTTTTCTTGGCAAAGATACTGGAGGGTTTTGCCATTTCTTTCTCCAACTCACTATAGAGATGAGGAAACTGAGGCAAACGGGGTTAAGTGACTTGCCCAGGGTCACGCAGCTAGTAAATGTCTGAGGCCAAATTGGGACTCAAGAAAATGAGTCTTCCTGATTCCTGGCCTGGCATTCTATTCACTGTGCCACCTAGCTGCCCTATACTATTATCTAACATCCATCTTTTCCCAAAAAGTAGCATGAGAGACTTAGTTAAAATGCTTTGTTGAAATTTATGTCTATGACACTTCGTTATCTTCCAGTCAAAATACTGTATCACCAAAGTAAATGAGGTTAATTTGGCATGGCCTGTTCTCCAGGAACTCATATTGGCTCTTAGTAATCATAGCTTTTCTTTCTAAGTTTTTATAAACCATTCCTTTAATAATACATTCTAGAATTTTGTCAGGAATCTGTTAATTTCATTGGTTTATAGTTTACAGACTCCAATCTTCCTGTCAGTATAACATTTGTGATCACCCTGATCACGGTGATCAGTGATCACTGAACTCACCAGCCATACAAGCTATTTTTTTTTCAGTACCCTTGGATGCTGTTCATCTGGTCAGGAGATTTGAACTCATTGAGGAAAGTTATGTACTCTCTTACCATCATTTTGCTTATCATGAGTTTCAGTTTCCAGTTATCCAGATTTATTTATCCCACTCTGAAGATCCTTCTTTTTGGCTGAGAAAATAGATGCAAAACATGCATTGCATTTTATCATAGCTTCATCCATGCCCAGGCAGCAGTCCTTTCTCTTCCTTGAATTCCCTTAAGGACCTGATTTAACTTTTTTTTTTTAAAAAAGCCCTTTTTGGATGATCTTAGTATTCATTGTAAGCCTCATATCACATAGGTTTGGTTTTCCTAACAATATCCCCTACCAGAGCTGGTATATTTTTGTATTCATCCTTGGTTACTTGCTTTTATACACATACATTTTTGAAATCCAAATTAGTGATAAGTTTCCTATGTATCCACATATGTTCCTTTAGACCACTTTTTCCTTTCTTCCTCATTGGAATTATATGTCTTTCTATTTTCAGGTTTGTTATTTTTTTTTCCTGAGCGCTCCCTACCCCTCACAAGCCAACTTCAGACTCTTAGGCCACAGGATGTTACCTGTTCTTTCTCTGATCCCCTTGAAATAGGGTCTCTTAAGATTGTGGATATGAGTCAGATTTTGCTCACAATTCTCTTTTTTTATCTATCACAGATCTTAAGATGTTGGGTTTACTTCTTCCCAAAGTTGCTGCCATTTTTAAAAAAATTATTTTGTTTTTAATATATGGAATAAAATAAGCACTTCCCATAAAATAGCATAATAAAAAAGATGATTGCACATGAAACTGCAAATCCATTTTATTCAATTTGCTATTCCTTTTAAATATATAATAAAGTTTTCACATAAATTTCTTTTTTTCTTCCCTCTCACCCTCACACTAGAGATGACTACCATTAGACACAAATAGGTGTGCGTGTGTGTGTGTGTGTGTGTGTGTACATATGTGTGTGTATTTATCTATCTATCTACATATGTATTTCTATACATACTTCCATTTATCAGTTCTTTTTCTAGATGCAGATAGCATCTTTGTTCATATATTCTTTATAGTCAATTTGGGTACTAATAATAGTCAAAATGACTTGTTTGCTCAAAGTTGTTCTTAAAACAATATTGTTCTTACTGTATACGATGTTCTCTTGGTTCTGCTCATTTTGCTCTTCACTATTTTGTGCAAGTCTTTCCGTGTTTTTCTAAGATCACTGAGCTCATCGTTTCTCGTAGCACAGTAGGATTCCATCACAATCATACACCACAACTTGTTTAGCCATTCCCTAAATGATGGGCATCCCTGCCATTTTTATTACACTAACCATGTCCTCCATATTGATCAGAATCAGGTTCAGAATAGCAAGGTGCACTGATAGCTTGCTTCAAGTGAAAAAATTAATAACTGGTGTACTTTTAACGTCCAATAACATTCAAATAGTAGAAGTCCCCCATCACAGCCACTTTCTACTTCTGTGCCAGTTTCTAGAAGCAACTTTGCAATCTGTTTCACTTGGCTAGAAATATCTACAATATTGATTCTGTTTTTTCCTGCCATTGATCCTTACCCTAAATGCTTTACATTATGTTTCCATCCTCCGCTTTGTGGATTTCCTCATAGGAGGCTATCTCCTTGACAGCATACCACTCCCCCTTTTATCTGTTTCCCTTTAGAATAAGATATAACCTTCCTTTGCCATAGTCTAATCATGAGTCATATCCTGCCAAGTCTCCGTAATGCCTTAAAGGTTGAATTTATCTTCTGTAACTGAGATCCCTGGTTCATTTTGTTTATTGTCCATACTCTGTATGTTTGCTTATAGACAATTGCTGCCACGAGCAGTGTTATTGCCCGTCGTCCTAGATTGAGTTCTTCTATTAAGCTTGTCTATTGGTACTTGTATCTTGAACAGAAAGAGCAAATGGACTACGAAGTAGGCCCAGAATAAAAAACTAGATTGCCTTTGGGGAATCATACAGTTCTTTTAACAATGCTAAACTTCGGCCTAAAATAGTCACATTTTTTAACACTCATATTCTTCTGGTGACATTATATGGCTGTGAACCACAGACAACTAATGTCTGAGGAATTGGTGTCAGGGATTACCCAGAAGGCAATGGAGAGACACATGATGGGCATTCACAGGCTGAAATGCGTTATGAAATTTGAACTAGACAAAAAGAAACAGTATAAAGATGTCTTTGGAGGAATCTATGAGAGGGAATGAATAGGCAATGAAAATAATAATAAAAATATTTAAAAAATATTATTTCATTTGATCCTCACAGTAACCCTGAGAGATAGGTGCCATTATCATTTCCATTTTACAGTAGGGTAAACTAAGGCAGACAAAGGTTACATGACTTGTGTAGGATCACACCGGAAGAATCTAAGGTCAAATTTGAACTCATGTCTTCTCCCATCTCTGAGCCTGGCTCTCTATACAGTACATCGTGCCACCTAGCTGAAAAAAAATGGGCAAGTCAATTAGCAAGAATGAGGAATAACAAATAGCTATGTTATGTGTTCCATTAGTACCCATCCATACGATATCAAGAGAACTGGTAGAGGCCCTCAGCATATTGGGTGAACCACATATGGCAGATTTAAGGAAGTATATGGATAAGATTTGTGCAAGATGGGCAGAAACAGATGGGTTGCAATCTGCATTGTGGGAGGAAGTACCTACGTCAGTGAGATCACAGGCCCAGGAATGAAGTACCTACTCCTGAAGTACCTTCCTGGAGATTGTCTCTTTTTGAGGTCTTGGGTATTTCCACAGCTCTTTGTTATTAATAATAATAAATATTATTCCTCTCGTTAACATATAGGTACCACTTGTACATTTTTCAAGGTGTTTGACATTCATTATCACATTTCAATTTAATACCACTAGCATTTATTATGGGCCCACTATTTACCAGGCACTATACTTGGTGTGAGGTATGCAAAGACACAGATACAACAGTTCCTGTCTCATAGAAGCTGGCATTCTCTAGGAGGAAATGACACATACATAGAAAATTAAATATAAAAATGTTTAACTTCTGGGAGGGCAGTTTGTGAATAAAAACCCAACAGTACAGAGGGCAAAGGCAGGGTAAGGCAGACTGGGACAGGGGCCTGAGGGGTGGGGCTAACAAGGATAGCTATAACAGAAGGATTGGCAACAATTCAGAATGATCATCCTACCCTCCAAAGCAGCAAGGGGAAGGTCGATCCTATTGTCAATTCTTGAGCAAGAGGTAGGGAGGGAGAGAACGGGTAAGCTGTAAGGGGGCAGATGGGGAGTCTCTGGTCCTGCCTGATGGCCCAATGATGGAATAAAAAAGAGACTCACTCCCCTCCCCTCATAATCACCTTGGTTGAATGGAAGTTCTTAGGGGACAGGGATTATTCCATTTTCACCTTTTTATTCCCAGTGTCTAGCACAGTGTCTTGCACAATGAAGACACCTAATGGATATTTGTTGAATTGAGTTAGCTGCTGATGCCAACTTTATCAAATGAGGTAGTATTTAGGAAGTGCATTGCAAACCTTAAAGCGCTATTAAAGTGCTAGCTATTATTATTATGGTTATGGCGCCCAACTTTCTTACCACTTATTTCCTCCTTAAGTTTTTGTACTCCAGTTTCTTCACCACTTTAGTTCTTACTTTGTTTAGTTGTTTCAGTCATGTCTGACTCTTCATGGCCCCTTTTGGAGTTTTCTTGGCAAAGATACTGGAGTGGTTTGCCATTTCCTTCTCCAGCTCATTTTACAGATGAGGAAACTGAGGCAAACAGGGTTAAACGACTTTCCTAGCGTCACACAGCTACTAAGCATCTGAGGCTAGATTTGAACTCAGGTCTTCCTGACTCCAGGTCCTTCGCTCTATCTCATGTACCACCTAGCTGCCTCTAATCCTCTCTACTTCCCTGAAATTACCCATTTCTTCTGGTTCTGCCTTCTGGGGCCAAACAGAGCAAGATTAATTTCTGTTCTATATAACAGCCCTTCAAATACTTGAAGAAGCTATCATGTTCCCCAAGAGTCTTCTTTTCTTCAGGTTAAACATGCCCAATTCTTTCAAGCAATCCTGATATGTCATAGACTTGTCCTCCTGGATGCCCTCCTCTGGACACTCTCCAGCTTATCAAATCATGGTGTTCAGAACTGTACAAAATACTTCACATGAGGTCTGACAAGGGCAGAGCACGGTGGGACCATCGCCTTCCTATTCCTGGAAACTCTGCCTCTCCCAATGTAGTTTGAGATTGAATTAGCCTTTTTTGGCTGTCACAGCCCATGAGTGATTCATATGGAGCTTATCGGGGAAGGGAAGGGAAGGAAGCATTTATATAGAACTTAACTGTGTGCCAGGCACTGTACTAATACAGTCCACTAAAACTTTCAGATCCTTCTCAGAACTACTTCTATCTTTCCCTGCCTCCCCCATCTTATACCTGTGAAGCTCTATTTTTTGGTACTTGAATGTAAGATTTTTCATTTATTCAGGGTTTTGCTGGTAAAGGTTTAACAATCAAGTCTATTAAAAAAAAACTTTAAAATTTAATCTGCATTATTCACATTTTCTCCATCACTTTTAAGTTTAGACAATCAATAAATCAAACCCTGAATTATAGTTTGCTGATTTATGAGATGTAAATGCTCACACTGAAAATTTACCAATCGACTCTCCCAAGCCTGCATGAGCTGGTTCCACCACAACCCTGCATTTATCCTTGTGAAATTTTGTCTTCCTTAAAGAAGGCCCCTTGCTCTATCCAGTCAGGATCGTTTGTGACTCTTGCTTTGTCATTCAGTATATTAACTATTCCTCCCAGCTTTGTGTCATCCGTAAGATTTGATGAGCGTATCATCTATGCCTTTATCCAAGTCACTGATGAAAATGGGAAGCAGCAAAAGCCCAAACTCAGATTCCCCAGGTGCTCCACTGGAGACCTCCTGACACACTGACGTGGAACCATGAACAACTGCTCTTTGCGTTGTAGCCTGGCCACCCAACCAGTTCTGTCAAGGGCAGAGCACGGTGGGACCATCGCCTTCCTATTCCTGGAAACTCTGCCTCTCCCAATGTAGTTTGAGATTGAATTAGCCTTTTTTGGCTGTCAGGTTATCATCTAATCCAAAGTTCTGCGAAGTCTAGGTAAAGTATATATGCAACATCCCCTTCATTTCCTAGCTTTATGATCCCGTCAAAAAAAGGAAATGTTGCTGGTCTGGCATGACCTGGGTCTTGAGGAAACCACGTTGACTCTTTGTTATCATTGCTTCCTTTTCTACATGCTCGCCAGCCTTCTTTTTAGTGATCCTTCCGAGAAATTTCCATGCAATCAAAGCTCATTGATCTTCCCTTATTTTGAAAATCAGGACAGTGTCAGGTCATCTAGTCCAAACTGTACCTGGACAATAATCCCTTTTTACAATATCTCTAATCAGTGGTTATTCAGTCTGCCTGAAACCCCATCACTGAGGAAAAAGGATGATCACTCAAGGCCATCTATTATGCTTTTGGATAGCTGTAATGGCGGCAGCTTGGTGATGCGGTAGATAGAGGTCTGGTCTGGAGTCAGGAAGACCCATTGTCCTGAGTTTAAATCTTGTCTGAGGCGCTTACTAGCTGTGTAAACCCTGGACAAGGCACTTAAAATGTTTTGCCTCAGTTTCCTCATCTGTAAAATGAGCTGGAGAATGAAACGGCAAACCACTCCAGTGTCTTTGCCAAGAGAAGCCCAAATGGAGTCACAAAGAGTCGGACACAACTGAACAACCACCACCAGAATTGTGTTTTCCTTATTGTTGAACCGAAATCTGCCTCTCTGTACCTTCACCTTATTGCTCTTAGTTCTTTCTTCTGGAGGGAGAAGGGAAGGGATTAAACATTTATTAAGCACCTACTATGTGCCATGATCTGTGCTAAGAACAACAATTATTACCTCATTAGATCCTTACAACAACCGAGAGAGATGTCGTTGAGTTGATTTTCAGTCCTGTCTGAGTCTTTGTGATCCTATTTGGGGTTTTCCTGGCAATACTGCAGTGATTTGCCATTTCCTTTTCCAGCTCATTTTACGGATGAGGGAACTGAGGCAAACAGGGCCAAGTGACTTTCCCAGGGTCACATAGCTAGTAAGTGTCTGAGGCCAGATTTGATCTCAGAAAGAAGAGTCTTCCTGACTCCAGGCCCAGCACTCTATGCACCGTGGCACCCCTAGCTGTCCATGAGAAATAGGTGCTGTTACGATTTCTCAGGGTTGAGGAAATTAAGGTAGATAGAGGTTATATGACTTGCCCAAGGTCACCCAGTTAGAAAGTCCCTGAGGTCAAATTTGAACTGAGGTCTTCCTGACTCCATGCCCGGTGCTCTATCCACTGTGATACCTAGCTGCCTCTGATCCCTCTTCTACGTGATAACCCTTCAAATACAGGTCCCTTACCTTCCTGATATTCATCTTCTAGACTTATTCTTGCCTTTGTCAGTGTTCTTCCTGAGGAGTGCCGAGAACTGAACACAATCCCAAAGATAACAGTGTAGTAGAACAATTGTCTTTTGGGATTAAGCTTTCCTTCCCCATGTTTTGAAGCACTTGCTTTGACCCTTCATTTGTCCTAATCACATTCCACTTTGTATCTATCATATTTATTTGCAAACAGTTCTTACCCTCCTATTAAGGCTTCAAGCTCCTGGAGGGCAGAAACTACAATGTTCTTTAGTCTTCTGTCCTAAACACTTAATTTGTGGAACTGATTTGAATTTCCAATTGTCTTAATAAACAGGAAAAAAATGATGAATCAAAGGAGTTAATAAAAAACCAAGTGAGACAACATGACTATTATGGATATGTTTTGCATGACTACACATATATAACCGATATGGAATTGCTTGTAACTCAAAATTTTAAAAAACAAATGTTAAAAATTGTTTTTATATTTAACTGGGGGAAAATTGAATACTAAATAAATATAAAAAAAACACAAAAACAAAGTGAGAGGTAAATCATTTTTAAAATGACATTATTTGTGTCAGGCTAATATTCTTGATAAATAAATACATGAAATAATGTTCCCCCCACCACTCCCCACCGTACCCCCACCCTGGCTCATCATGGAGACTATGGCAAGAGAACAGTTGCCTCCCAAAGCTTTTTTGATTCCTAGAGTTTAGTTTCTAGTGATGAGATATGTTTTGGCGGAAATGATGAATTCACAGATCTTTTGATGTTAGTTAACAAGCATTTATTAAGTGCCAACTATGTGCCAGATACTTTCTAAATGCTGGGGATACAAAGAAAGGGGGGAAAATAGAACAAAAAAATGGTCCTTGCTCCCAAGGAGGTCACAGGGTAATGTAATGGGAGAAACAATATGAAAACAGCCACATACAAACAAGCTGCACACAGAGTAAACTGGAGGCAATCAACAGAGACAGGGCACTAGCATTAACAAGGATCAGGAAAAGTGTCTTGTAGAAGGGGTTTTAGCTGGGCCTTGATGGAAGCCAGGGAAGCCAGGAGGCAGAGATGAGGAGGGAGAGAATGCCAGTCATGGGCGATGGCCTGTGAAAATGCCCAGAGTTGGAAGATACAGGGTCCTATGTGAAGAACAACAAGGAGGCTGGTAACCCAGGATCTCTGAGTATGTGGGGTCAGTATAAGGTGTGAGAAGAGTGGAAAGGCAGGAGGGGCCATGTTAGGAAGGGCCTTGAATGCCAAATAGAGGATTTTGTACTTGATCCTGGCAATCATGGAGGACTACTGGGGTTGACTGACTTTTGATTTAGGAGGACCAATTTTACAGTTGAGTGGAGGACAGACCGGAAAGAGGAGAGACATGAGGAAGGGAGATCAATCAGAAGATATACTGAAGAAAGAGAAGTTTAATTTATTTTTAAAAATTTAAAAAAACTCTTGTGAGGTTTTGGGTCCCCCCCCCCTCCAACTCTTCAAAAAAAGAGAAGGAAAGGTTTTGTCCCCAAAGTACTCACTTTCAAAATAGAATTTTGAATTAGGGAAGAACTATACCAGGGGTGGGGAACCTGCAGCCTCTAGGCCACATGTGGCCCCCTAGGTCCTCAAGTGCATCCCTTTGACTGAATTCAAAACTTCACAGAACAATTTGTTCCCCACCCCTGAACTATACCAGGGAGCGTTGGGTTGGGAAGTAGGAGGAAGAACTCAAAGAGATGGTATATCTTGCTGGGATGGGGGAGAAGAAAGTTCAGAGATGCTAATCAATGTTATATGCTTGACAACAGTGGGTACTCCTTCAAAAAAATGAGGGAAAAAAACAAGGATTCATCAATGAACACTGTATTTCTAAATGATGACACAAAGCAACCTCATCAATCAACAAGCATATATTAAGTGCCTGCTATATAGCAGAGAATACAAATGTGTTGGGAATACAAAGACAAAAATTAAAGCTTACATTCTACCAAAGGAAACACCTTGGACATAAACAAATATATGCAAAAAAAAATACAACTTAACTTGTGTGATTATCTGATTGTTGTCTGTGTAATACTTTTTGTCAGATATAGAAAGATTGACTGGTATACAGATGTACTGCCTAGGGGAGGGAGGACTGGTAAGAAAATTCAGTGTGTTGCTGGATTTCTGGTACTGACTAGCAAGACTGGGTTAATGCCTATCTAGGGCATTGGATGGGGGAAAAATAGGAGAAAAGTGCAATCAATGCAGACCTCAATACTTCTGCCAACTACTGTTAATTAAGTTAATGAGACTAGAGGGAAAAGGGTCACTATCTCTGTCATCAGGGTTGGAATTCATTTAGCTTTAATCCTTGCCATTAATTGAGAAGGTTCCCTTTCCTGGCTTAAATTGATTGGATAGCAGAGTTGCTGCCTGAAGCTCTGGAGTGAGTGAGTTATGGGATGTGGTAGCCCTGAAACTAACTCACTCTCTGTATCTCTCTGTGTCTCTCTGTGTCTCTCTCTCTGTCTCTCTGTCTCTGTCTCTGTCTCTCTCTCTCTCTCTCTCTCACACACACACACACACACACACACACACACACACACACACACACTCAGTCTGCTCCATCATCCTTAACCTTACTCTGCATGCCCTGTGTTCAATCTACGAATCCCTCAGGCTGGGTTGAGGGCTTGCACTATGCTAATTTAACGTTTGCTCTTCAGCACATAATAACAACAGACTTCTGGACAGAGCCAAGGATCCTGGTTGTCAATGGTCAGGCCTTGCTTCTAAACAGACGATGTTGATTGATGATTGCCTTCCGACCTGATAAGCAGCTAGAACTGAGAAGTGAAAATTCTAGTTGGAATAGAAATTCAGTTCATTAAGAAATGGTGGTCAAAGGATAATTTTACTGGAGGTTCACCTTAAAATAAGAATCCTTGAATGATTAAAATGTGAAGACAGTGAAAAGTAATGAGAGGGATATATGCCTTCGGCAAGAGCTAGAGGGCAGCAAGGGAGAGGATCTCATTGCATTGTAAATGGATTATCTAACTGCATAACACAGGATAATACTAAAGCCAGACAGTAAATGAGACAGTGTGGTTTTTGTTTTTGTTCTTAGACTACAGACCCATTGTTCTGTCCCTGACAGTCATTCCAAGGGACTTGTTATAGGGTAAGATGAATGAATTATATAGAATAGGATGTTGATTAACTGAACAAGGCCAGAACTGAACTCATTATCTTTCCCCCTCAACCCTCCCCCCTCCTACCTTCCCTGTTACTCTAGAGGGCAACACCATTTTCCCAGTTCCTCTGGCTCACTGTTTCTCTTTGGAACAGCAACTCTGAAGATCTTCCCCTCCCTGTTTGATTTTTTTTCTTTTTTTTTTTTAATTAAAGAGGCCATCCCTTGACTCACTTCTTAAAGAGGCCTATTCACTGAATAGGCCTCACTCTAAGTGAGTACATGAAAAGGCCTTAGCCTAAAAAGGCCAGGGTCCCCCATTGCATCCTGGGCCATCTTCAGTCAAAATGATGAATCTCAGGTCACTGGACCCAGATAGCTCTGGAGGAGAAAGTGAGGCTGGTGACCTTGCACAGCCCTCCCTCACTCAAATCAAAGTCAACTGCAAGTCATGTCATCATTCCCCTGATGTCAAGGTCCTCTTCGAAAAGGAAGGACAAACATACCAACAAAGGAGTGATTTGAACTCCTCACTATCTCTCATCCCCTATATCCTAGCCATTGCCAAGGCCCATCGATTTCACCTTTGTATCATCTCTCAGGTATCTCTCCTCTTACACTGCCACCCCTCTAGGGCAGACCCTCATCATCCCATGCTTAGACTACTGCAATAGCTCTACTGGTGGGTCTGCTCGCCTCGAGTCTCTCCCCGTTCCAACCCATCCTCCATTCAGCCTCGAAAAGTGGTTTTCCCTAAAACTGAGGCCTGATCATGCCCACACCCATACTCAATAAACTCCAGTGGCTTCCTATTGCCTCCAGGATCAAACACAAAAGGTACTGTTTGGCATTCGGCCCCTCTTGCCTTTCCTGTCTTCCTGTGTCTTACTCCCCTTCATGTTTCAATTTAGTGGCACTGGCCTTCCGGCTATTCCATGAACGAGACAATCTATCTCTTGGCTTTGAGCATATTCTCTGCCTATCCCCATGCCTGACATGCTCTCCCTCCTCATCTCTACTTCCTAGCTCCCCTGGCTTTTTAAAGTCCCAACTAAAATTCCATCTTCTACAGGAAGATTTTCCCAACCTCTCTCAATTCTAGTGCCTTTCTCTCTTAATTATTTCCCATTTACCCTGTGTATAGTTTGTTTGTACATATACGCATGTTGTCTTCCCCATTCAAGGCAGCTGAATAGAGGACTGAGCCTGGAATCAGGAAGACCGGAGTTCAAAACTGACCACTAGCTATGTGACCCTGGACAAGTCACTTAACCTCTGCCTTAATTCACTGGAAAAGGAAATGGCAAATCACTCCAGTGTCTTTGCCAAGAAAACCTCAAATGGGGGTCCAGAAGAGTCAACACAACTGAAATGACTGAACAACAATTACTGCTCCATTTTGTCTTTCCTGAATTTCATTTTCCATATACAAATTTAATCTTCTAGGTGTATCTTTGTTATAGGTTTGCACAAGGTTAGGATAATGGGCTTCTAATTTGGTTTTTATTCATCTTCCTATATTTTGTTGGCCTTTTTACTCACAAAAGTGTATCTGATAGCTCTGTGGAAGGAGCATAAGTAGTGGAAAGAGGACTAGACTCCAGATTAACAGCCTAGATTTGAATTTTGGCTCTCCCGTTTTCTATTACTGTTACCTTGGGTGGGGGCTGCACTAAATTCTTGTTGGTATCTGTAAGAAGTGGGAGGAGGAGTTTTGTTTCCACAGAACTAAAGGTGTGCTTCCCCGCCCTCCCCCACCCCAGCTTTAGCAGAGACCAGGCCTCAAGGTTGGTCAGGTGAGAGGTCAGAGGCTTGTACGCATGTGCATACTTTTTAAGAAGGCAGTCTAGGGAATTAGAGAGGCCAAACCCACTTGAACCTGTTCAAGCTTATCTAGGGTCTGGTCTTGGTCAAGAATCCAGGCCTACTGATTTGCGTAATTCGCATATGTTAAAGAGGGAAAGTAGGGGAAGTAAAAGAATATAGTTTAATCCTAAACTAAGACAAGGAAAATCTAATTAACTTCACTTTTGCTTCCATATCCTTATTATCCTATTTATATAAACTGTATAACCTAGGCAAACTATGTAAAAAACAAAGATTGTAAACTAACCATGACTCTAGCAGGAGTGGAGGGAATGGTTACCCCTGCTCCTGCAGCTGTATCAGTGTGAATGTTCCCGTGAGCACTACACCTGCTCTCTCGGGGAGCATAATAAAATGCCTTCCTCTGTCCGCTCTGGTCTTGAGTTCTTTGGGTGTGAATGGGCAAATCACATGGATTTTCCTAAGGTCAAGTGAAGGGAAGCAACAGGCAGCGGAAGCTTGTAGGGCTTACTCCTGGATCTTATCTTGGGGTGTCATGTGATCCCAACTGCGGTGTTAAGAGGGCTACCACTCTGGATTCCCTTGAGGAACCCTGTGGTCTGCACGGCCTTCTTAAGGGGACTTTCGGCCCTGTCTCAGGAACCTTGTGATCTTACTGCCATCCTAAGGGGCTATCACTTGGGTCCTCCTTAGGGTCTGACCCCTAGGAGGCCCTGTGATCCCCACAGATTAAGGGATGGCTACCACTTGGTCTTCCTCTGGGAGTCCTGTGGTCTGTACAGCCTTCCCTAGGGATTATCACAGGGTTCTTCCTCAGGACTTTGGCCCTGCCTAGGAAGTCCAGTGATCCCCAAAAACACGTTTCTCACAGTATCTTTTGTTTTTATATCACTTTTATTTCCAAATCTATCCTTCCTCTCCTGCCTTAGCCAGAGAGCCAATCCTTGGAACAAAGAATTATTTTTTTAAATCATTATTTATTTTAATTTTTTTTTAATTTGAAGTTCCAAATTCTCTCCCTCCCTCCAGCCCCTCACCCACTTACTGTGAAGGCAAGCAATATGATATTGATTATACATGTGAAATTCTGTAAAACATTTACATAAAGTGAGGAAACTATATTTTATTTTACACTCAGAGTTCATCAATTCTTTCTCTAGGGGTGGATAGCATTTTTTTTTATAATGAGTCCTTTTGAACTGTATTGGATCACTGTATTGATCAGAGTAGATAAACTCTTTTACAGTTGATCATCACTACAATATTATTTACTATGTAGAGTGTCCTGTACACCATCCTGGTTCTGTTCACTTCACTTTGCATCAGTTCATGTAAGTTTTTCCATATTTTATCTGGGACATCCCCCTTGTCATTTCTTATGGCACAGTAGTATTCCATCACAATTATATGCCACAACTTGTTTCCCCAATTGATGGGCATCCCCTCAATTTCCAATTCTTTGCCACCACAAATTGCTGCTAGAAATATTTTTGTACATATAGGTCTTTTCCTTTTTTCTTTGATCTCTCTGGGATACAGACCTAGTAGTGGCATTGCTGGGTCAAAGGGTCACAGTTTTATAGCTCTTTAGGTATATGTCCAAATTGTTATTCTGAAGGGTTAGACCGGTTCACAATTCCACCAAGAGTTCATTAGTGCACCATTTTCCCCTTATCTCTTCCAGCCAGCATTCGTCATTTCTGATAGGCATAAGATGGTACCTTAGAATGGTTTTAATTTGCATTTCTTCAATCAATAATGATTTAGAGCATTTTTTTCATATAACTACAGATAGCTTTTATTTCTTCTAAAAACTGCCAGTTCATATCCCTTGACAATTCACCAATTGGGAAATGGCTCTTATTTGTATAAATTTGACTCTCTTCCCTATATATTTAAGAAAAGAGGCCTTTATCAGAGAAATTTGCTAAAAAAAATTGTGATATTACTTCATCTATATTACATTTGTCAAAATGTATTTTCCCTGATTATTTCTTTTAATCAGGTTTATTTTTGCTTTTGCTTCGAGAGGCCACCCCTTCCTTTATTTATATTACTATATATTATATTGTATATAATATTATTTATTTATTTATTTTAACTGAAGCATAATCGATTCGGCTCTGTCTCCTTAACTCTCTGCGTATGTCTTTTTGTTTTAAGGGTGTCTCTTGTAAGCATCATAATGTTGGATTCTGGTTTCTAATCCATTCTGCTATCTGCTTCTGTTTTATGTGTAAACACCCCATTCACATTCACAGTTATGATTTTTAACTGTCTATTTCCCTCCATCCTATTTTCTTTTGTTTATCTACTCTCTCTTTTTAGCTCGTCCTTCCTCAAAAGTTTGCTTTGCTTCTGACCATCACCTCCCTTAATCTGTTTTCCCTTTTGTCATTCTCTCTACCCCTTTTGGAACAAAGAATTAAAAAGAAAGAAAAATAATGGCAAACCTAACCAACCCTTCAGTCAAAACTCCATAGTACAAGCAATGTTACACACAAACAGTCCCTAACCTCTTCAATGAAGGAAAGACGGAAGGTTGCATTACATTAGCAAAGATAGGTTAGACCAAAAAAAAAAATCAATATTAGTGGGACTGTGGAGAAATAGGCACACATTTATACTACCACTGGGGTTGGGAATGGGCACAATCTTTTTGGAAAGCAATATGGCATTATGCTATAGGAACTATAAAACTGTTCATATCTTCTGATCCAGCGATCCCATAACAATGACTTATATCCCCAGTATGGCATTAGCAGGAGGGAAAGACTTCTCTGTACAAAAACATTCACAGAGGCATTTTTCATCACAACCCCCCACCAAAATCCCCCAGAAATCACCCATGTGTCTAAATATTTGGGAATAGTTAAACAAATTGTGAGAAATGAAAACAATCCAATATTATGATGCTTTAAAAAGTGACAAATATGAAGGATATAAAGCAATGTGGGAAGGTTACAAGAACTTATGTAGAGAATGATATTCACATTGATTATATCTGACTTAAGCAAAAAGCAACAAACTCCAGAAAAATACTCAGAAAACGTTTGGAAGGAAAGTGACCAGGACCAAAAACGTCGTGATTATTACTATCTTGTCAAAGTTAATACAAGCCATTAAAAATCGATAAGTAATAGTATTGATGGTCAAATGCACCAACATTCTTTATTCTTTCTTATGTGTCTAAATGTAATTTTTGTTGACGGATACTAAGTTTAGAATACATTGTAAAAAAAGTAAAATGAGCAGTTTAGATCAGATGATCGATGAGACCCTTTCCAACTCAAAAACCCTGATTCCTGTGAGTCTCAGTTCCCTTTTCTGGACCATTGCATAGAGCTCAGAGCTGATCACCTAAGTCTGTGGGCTAGTGGGGAGGGGCAGGGGGGAATTAGTCCATCTCTAATCAACTGGTTCCTTTCATGCCTCCCACCTTCCAAATGCTGAAATCACAGAAGGGGCAGGTACCAGAAACAACAAGATGTTAATGCCTTAAACAAAGTGCAAAAAAAAATGGGGGTTTTGTTTCATTTGGTCATCCCTTTATTGAGGTGTCAAGAAATTTATCCTGATAGAATTAAGAGCAGCTAGTTACTAGATTGTGAAGGTGAGGCCACATCCCTGGTGACCTTTAAAAATAAAACAAAACAAGGCACACCTCTTACAGACAGAGAGTCAGTGGAAACAATGCTTGTTTGAATTGAGAATGATAACTTGCAATATAGAAGAAAGCAACAGACTCAAGAGATAATTAGTCCAAGGCAGTCAGCAGTCAGGTTCCAGAGAACAGTAGGTATGGGAGTCCACCTGAGTGACTTGCCCAGCAGAGATGCTGACAGGGGGTGTGTGGAGGGCTGAACAGCGTGAAGTCTCTCTGAGAAGAGAAAACACATAAGGGCTAAAGGTATAAATTGTCCTTGGCCACATGTTCCCAATGTGTATATCTCCTTGGGCAGCTAGGTGGCACAGTGGACAGAGTGCCAGACTTGTCTTCCTGAGTTCAAATGTGACCGAATGTACTTACTAGCTGTGTGATCCTGGGCAAGTCATTTAACCCTGTTTGCCTCAGTTTCCTCATCTATAAAATGAACTAGGGAAGGAAATGGCAAACCACTCCAGTATCTTTGCCAAGAAAACTCCAAATGGGGTCACAAAGAGACTAAAATGACTGAATAACAACATACCTCACTGCCAACGTCTTTTATCTATGTACCTACCCTTCTTACTATTGCTCTGTGTATTGGAGAGAAAGTGTAACACAGGTTTATGAGGGAAATATTCTGTAGCCACTGATCTTACAATGCCATCTTAGAACTGACCTTTCTAAGGTAGCACTGATTTGATTAATGTTCCTATAGCAAGCGATGAAAAGGTGATGGAGGAGTACATGCCCACCAGGATGGCAGGACAATGTCTGGTAGATCTGGGGAGTACCTAAATTTGGTGAAACTCTAACCAATCAGGAAGGCAGAAAATCACTGGAGGAGGACATAGCATGGCAGAGAGATGCTGGGGTGCAGTATGGTGGGTTTGGGAGTACCTACATATAGTGAACTCTCATATATCAAGGGTCTAAGTAGAATGTAAGCTCCAAGAGGGTGGGAGGGCACTGTTCTTTTTTTTTCTTTCTTTTTTAATCAGATCCCAAGTGCTTAGCACAGTGCCTGGCACTTGCTAGACCCTTGATAAATGGTCGCTGAATTGAATTAAATCTTAAGTCCTAAACAAATGGTATAGATAAACACTCTGGCCATTCCAAATAGGGAGATATTAATTCCATCTTTCCACTGAAGCTTCCTAGAGGGAGTAGGACTTCAGCAGAACAGTTAAAAATAGGTAGGATTTTCATGTGTGCAGAAAAGGGTGGAGTCCATTCCAAGTATGGAGGGTGGGTACAGGTGAGAAAAAGGGAACGCCCCAAACAAAACATTACTTTGTGTCAGGACATAGTGGGAGGAAAAGGATTTTTAGATTGGAGAACGTGGGAAGCAAGGGTAAGCAGTCTATCCTGTGGGTAATGGGATTCTAGGAAGGTTTTCTAAGCAGGGCCAAATGTCAGGTATCGTCATTTTTTATTAGATTTGGTAAAGTTTAGTGGAGGAAGATGCTAAGAAATTATCCAGTTTCATTTATTCAAACCAGGACTATCATCTCATCCCCCAAAGTGCTCCAAGTCAAGAGACTCCTTTGGAACCTGGGTGAACGTGCATCCCATTCCGACTGGAGTGAGCTGCTGCTGCCCTCTGTTGACCTATGTTTGTCCAGCACGCATCAGCAAGAAGAGGACCAAAAAAAAAAAAAAAAAAAAAGAAAAGAAAAAGAAAAAAGAAAAGATGCCCTAAAACAGGGCTCAGTAAATGCAACTAGGAGACAGTCTCCACATTTAGGAGTTGGACTTCGTTAGGTAAGCTGCATTAAAATGTGCTGATCCCCACATACTGACCGGTGACCCTAGGCAAGCTACTTAACGTAATAGTGCCCCTAGGCAACTTTCTAAATCTGGGGAGATCTTAACATGGGGTCTGAAAACTTTTTTAATTAAAAAGTGTATTTCAATATAACTTATTTTCTTTGTAATCCCATATATTTTATCTTATTCAATTAAAAGCATCATTCTGAGAAGGGATCCATAGGCTTCCCATGGCTGCCAATGGGGTCCAAGACACACACAAAAAAAAGATTAAGGATCCCTGATTTAAACATACTGCAGAGTGATTGCCAATCTGCAGTGGTAGGGAGCGTTTCTTTCCCAGATGTTCTTACACCAATTATATCATGGTTCAGTTCAGTTAAAAAAAAATGTGATCAATTTCTCTCTCTCTCTCTCTCTCTCTCTCTCTCTCTCTCTCTCTCTCTCTCTCTCTTCCCCTCCCTCCCCCTCTCCCCTCTCTCTCCTTTTTTCCCTCTCCTCTCTTCTCTTTTCTCTCTCTCTTTCTCTCCTTTTTCTTCCTCTCTCCTCTTTTCTCCTCTCCTTTCCTCTCTTTTCCCTCTCCCATCCCCCCACCCTCTCTGTCAAGAAGGTGGGATGAGTGGAGGCTACTGGGCCACACAGCAAATAGGATTGACACTTAATCTCACAAAAGCCAGGGACACTTACTGGATCAAAAGAACATAGGATCCAAGACCAGAGATAGAAGGGATCTCAGAGGCCAACATCCTCGCCTCATTTTACAGATGGGGAAACTGAGGCCCAAGTCACTCAGAGAGTACCAAGAAACAATTTGAACCCATTTTCTCAGACCACCTAGAACAAGGGTTTTTAAGCCAGGGTCCGTGAACCATGAACCCTTAAAGGGGTCTATGGAGAGACTGCAGGAGAGCCAAGAACTTTGATGAGAGACAAATTGCATGTTCATTATCTATCACCTGTGGCTTCCTTTGTAATCTTGAGTTTTATTTTATGCCTTTACAAGCACCATTCTGAGAAGGCCATTCTAGATTTCACTAGACTATCAAATGAGCCCATGACACAAAATAGGTGAAGAACCCTGTTCTAGAACAAAATTATTTGACTTCAGAGCCACTGCGTTGTTTGCTGCTCTGGGCTTCCTCCCCTGCCTGTCACCCACAACAAATAGGCTAGATTGACTTTATCTGGACACTCACATGAAGGGAGGTTCCAGGGAAAGGATTAGGTCCAGCTACCTCCTTTCATGGCACCTGGTGGTGCAGCGGATGGAATGCTGGGCCTATAGTCAGGAAGACCTGAGTTTAAAAGTAACCTTGTGATCCCAAGCAAGTCACTTAATCTCTGCCTGCCTCAGTTTCCTCATCTGTAAATAGCTTCCAGCACTGTTGTGAGAATCAAATACGATATTTGTAAAGTGCATAGCACAGTACCTAGCACATAGTAGGCACTGTATGACTTATATTATATTGTGTTGTATCGTATCGTATCATATCATATCATGTTATATTATATGTAATATAATATTATATATAATGTTATATAATACAATAATGTTAGTTATTATTATTTCATGAGCAGGATTTGAGGAGGAGAACTTTGATATTGAGAGATCAGGACAAATGGGGGGAGACTAGAAGATGGGCATTGGGGTATCAGAGGAGACACTTCTGCTGCTGGAGAAGGGTTTTCAAAGAGAGAGGGAAGCTGGAAAGGTAGAGACAGAAGTCGGAGCAGGGTAACATATCATTTGCATCAGACTTTTACATAGAAAGAATCTGAGTCCCCCCTGTTTCAGTCTCTTCTTGCTCAGGAGCTTGAGGTTTAAAACAAAAAAAACAAAACACAGGGAAGAGCCTGGGCTTGGCTCTATCACATCCCCCACTTGGCTGCCAAAGAGGTCTAGCCTTGGTTGGGACAGCCTTCACATTCACCCATCAAGAACTTGGTCACAAACGCTAGGGGTAATGATGGCATATCTAGGTGCCATGACAACTTGGCATCTGTGCTTTGCTGAGTCCTATCATACGAACAACTGGCTAATCAGCTTTGAAACACTGAAACTGGATGCCCTGTTCCACTGAGTGGGGCATGCATAGAGGTTGGACAACGGGAGGTAAATGGTGAGCTGAGGTGACCCAGCTTGTTCTCTATGCTCAAGCGATAAATAGAGCATAGCTAGAGAATGCTGGGAAACAGCAGGCAGTGATAGCAGAGACAGAAACTTTAGTGGGCAAGATTCAGAGCTGGGGGTGGGGAGTGGTAGAGAAGCTCGCTTTGTGCAAAAGCATCAAAGAGTCTAGGCAAATGAAAAGCCCATGGCAGCAATAATAATGGACCCCACAAATAAGAGCCCCAACCATAGACCAAAGGGCATGCTTTTCATGTATGTGGAAAGAAAAAAATGTGCATAATACCTATCTAGCCTTTTCAGTCACACGCATCATTAGCATTATCTTTGCATATAAATAACTGGCTAATGTCCTATAAAGCCCAGAAAGATCAGAGCGTTTTCCCTTCTCTGGTTAACCGTCACTTCCTAACCCAATAGTTCATTTTGTTTCCTGCTGGCTGATGTTCTCATTAGGATCCCTGGTAATTTTCAACTCAATTCAACAGACTTTTACAAATCCCATAGAATATGAAAGGTAATCAACAAGCATTGATTAAATACTTACTAGGTGCCAGGCACTGGGAAAACAGGAACAAAAAGGAAACAGTCCCTGCCACCAGGCTGCTTACATTCTATGGAGGGGAAATTACAAATATGAGTCGAGAAAAAATACATGCAAAATATTTTGATCTCATTTAGGGGGCTCGGGAAAGTCCTCACGTAGAAGGTAAGGCTTGAGCTAAACTTGGAATAAATGAATAAAAGGAAAAGCATTTATTTAGCTCTATGCACTAAACCTTGTACTAAGTGTTGGGGATACAAATACAAAAGTGGCAAAGGACCTGTCCTCAAGGGGCTTATATTCTAAGGAGAGATACCATATGTAGGAAGAAATATTTTGGTTTGGGGAGTCACATGAGCAGAGCTATAGGGAGTTAAGTCGTTCCTAGAGGCATTCCTAGTGGGTTTGATTGCAGTTTTCAGAGAAAGGGGTGGAAAGGAGAGGAGACACATGCCAGCCCTGGCAAAGCAGACCAGTAAAAAGATGGCAGCGATGGAATGTGAAGTATGGCTAGGACCAAGATGAATATAACGACCATGTGAATTTGTGATCAGGACTAAGTGGGCCCCAAGATAAGAATTCCAAAGTTGAGTGGTTTAGTCCTCCAGGGCATCATTTCTGAAGGCCCAGTGGTTTAGGAATATCAGTGGCAGGTACATTGAAAGAAGATTTGAAGTATTTGAGATGGAGGTAAAAAGGGATGAATACTAGGTATAGGGGTTAGTCCATGCAGAAGTGCCGAGATAGGAAATGGAATTATGTATTATGAAGAGCACAAAGTCCTTTTTGTCACCAGGCAATAGAGAGTATAAAACGGAGTAATATGTAATGAATCTGGAAAGGGAATTTGGAGTCAGGTTGTACAGGGGTTGAAATGTCTAACAGAGGAATTTTTATGTGATCTGAGAGGCAATAGCCAACCACTGCACCATGGAGGGGAGGGCAGAGAAAGAAGAAATATCCTGGAGGGAGAATTAACAGGATGTGGCAACCAACTAGATCCAGAGAGAAGCTAGAGAGAGTCAATGATAATTCCAAGGTCTTTAGCCTGAATGACTGGGAGTTGTTTTATAGGCAAGGAAGTTAGAAGGGACACATTTTTTGCTAGGTACTATGCTAACTGCTTTACAAATATTATCTTGTTTGGTGCTTGAAACAACCATGACAGGTAGGTGCTATTATTATCCCCATTTTACAGATAAGGAAACTGAACAAAGATTAGGTGACTAGCTCCAAGCTCACACAGCTAGTAAGTGTCTCAGGCTGCATTTGAACTCAGATAATACTGGTTGCATGTCCAGCACTCTCTTTAAGCATGTCAAGTTTTAGGTTCTGAAAGGGCATCTAGATAGAAATAATGAAGCAAGTACTCATTTGAACAGATCTCTGGAGAGAAATTTGTGTTTAATATCTAGATTTGGGAATTATGCTTAGATATGATTATTGAAGTAATAGGAATGAATGAGTTCATTGAAGAAGACAGGAGAAAGACAGAGAGAGACAGAGACAGAAAGAGAGAGGAACAGAAGGAGGAGAGAGGAGAGGAGGGAAAGGGAGGGGAGAAGAGAGAAGAGAAAAGAGACAAAGCAGTCTCTCATTTAATTAGTAAAGAGAGGAGATAGAGGGGTGGCTAGTCAAGGAAGGAGAACCAACAGAAAGCAGTATGACAAAGTTGAGGGAAGAGAGCATATGAAACAAGAAGAGGAAGATATCATATGGTAGAAATGTTGACAAAGATGAGGACTAAGAAAAAGTCACTGACTGTGACAGTTAGGAAGTCTATTCCTAACCTTAAAGAGCAATTTCAGGAGAGTGGAAGAGAGAGTGGAATGGCACATTGCCAGGGCTTGAGAGTTAGTGAATAGTTAACACACTGATTATATCTTCTAATTTAGTAAAGGGGAAAAGTGATAGAGGACAATAACTTGAAGGGCACGGTCAAAGGAAATTTTTCTTTTCTTTTCTCTTTCTTTTCCTCTTCCCTTCTTTTCTTTGCTTTTCTCTAGGATAGGTGAGTGTTGAGAATTTTTATTGGCAGAAGGAAAGGAGCCGGTAGAGAAAGATTGATGCAGCTGGTTAGATTGGGCTCTTTTCCCCAAAGGAGAAGAAGGGAGATCTGGAAACAGAGACAGCTGTAATGACTGATGAATATCCATGAGTGCAGTCCCTTGATACCAAAGGAATTCTAATAACCCCTCTATGTTGAACCTTATCTGACCTATTCATAATTGGTTTATTCAAAGGTACTGGGGTTAGTTTGCCCTAGATTGGGCAAGCTATCTCATTTCCTCAGGTCCTAACCACAGGCCATCTGGAATTGGTCTACTAAATGGATAGAACCAATTTCCTGGGTATGTGGCTTAATTTTCCTGAGCCAGACAAAAGCTGGGACCCAGGTTGGCAGGGAGGCAGATGCATATTTCTTCTTGTAAGAATGAGTGTTCCACCAGTTGTTTGTTTGCTACCAATAAACCCTGTAATTAAATTAGCTTTGGCAAGAGGATGGGACAACACATTTTAAGGTTGGAGAGAGAGAAGAAAAAGTGGATGATGATGCAGAGAGACTTTTAGTTATGAAGACCGTGAGTCAAGAGAGTTCACTGTGAGTAATCCTATTACTCTGATTCAAATGGCATTTGTTGAATCTGGTACTGAGATAGTTTCCTCTAATTTTTTATTTCCCAGTCTAATTGATGGATGGTTGTTTTAAGGCAATTAAACTCTTCAATTAAATTAAAATATTTATAACTTTTGAGTGGTGGTCAAGGCCCTTCACAATCAATCTCCAATCTACTTGGTATCATCTAGGTTCAATCCAATCCTCCTTGCACCACCACCACCACCCTACCAGATAACTAGGTCTAAGTGATTTCTTATCAGCCTTCAAATCTCATACTACTTTTGTATTTTTCCTATTCTTTATTATGCCATTAAAGGAGTTTTACAAATTCCCAAAGGTAACCCATCCCACTCTCCTTCTGGGCCCAACTCAATGATCACTTTATACATACTGGTGCATATCATATCTAGGCAATAAACATTCTTCATCTTCTTGATCTTTCCCATGTGGATGGTCAGGCCAAACTCTTTTGGAGTGGTTTCAGATATCTTCCAGGAGGCACTGCACTGCTCTGGGGTTTGATGCCACAATGTCACTAGCAAATTTGGAGAATTTCACCATGAGGAGGATCCTTCAACTTAGACTCTGCAATGGGTCTTTTCCATCACAATGGCAAACATCTTTGGCAACATACACTTCTTTGTTTTATGCTTTGCTGGATATTTATAACGAGAGCATTTTTCTAAACAGGATTATTTCTGATTTTATATCTTACTTATATCTTATTTCTGGTTTTATATCTTTTAAGTCATCTCGAATGATTTTGAAGGGAAGCATTGTGGTTCAGTGAACAGTGCTGAAGTTGGAGTGCTGAATTTGAAATCATAAGACCTGAGTTTGAGTCCTGGTTCTGCCTCCATGACCCCAGGCAAGGCATTTAACCTCTCTGAACCTCAGTTTCCTCTCAGTTAAATGAGGGGTTTGGACTAGATGACCGCTAAGATCCTTTCCAGCTCTAACTCAATGATTCTGTGAGGTATGGTCAGGAGAAACTTTGTAGGAAGAGAGCCTTTAAGGAAACACTTTGGTCTGCTTCCTAGCTCTGCAACCCTGGACAAATCACTTAACCTTTGTCTGCCTCAATTTCCTCAACTGTAAAATAGGAATATTAATAGAACCTGTCTCCTAGGGTTGTTGTGAAGGTTAAATGAAATATTTATAAAGCTCTTAGTATAGTTCCGGGTCCATAGTAGGCACTTAATAAATGCTTCCTTCCTCCCTCCCTTCCTTCCTTCCTTCTTTCCCTTTTCATTTGTATCAAATGCTTTTCCCCAATCAACAAACAATAAGCAGTGACATCTTCTATCTCTCCACCTTTCAGTCAACTGCAAAATGATAAAAATCTCATTAATTCTTGAATATTGCTTGTGAAAGATCCCTTGTTACCTACTGACACCCTCAATACAGCTGCTTTTGATTTTTGTGTGGATGACTCTCCTAAAGATTTTGTACCTTTATATATGGGAAAGTTGGTCTATAGGTCCATTCTTAATGCTTTCTTGTTTGCTTTATTGTTGTTTTTGGTATTAAGAAGGTCTGAACCTTTGGTATATTTCCTTCCTTTAGATATTTTGTGTATCGATCCCTCAATATCCTCACAATTGTATCATTTCTAGCACAGATCTCCTCTCTATACACTTAGTCCAATCTGGTTGCTTTTAGTGTTCTCTTTAATGTTTGTTCACTTTAGTGCCCTTTCTACTACCCCAGTAAGGATGTCTGTAATGTCAGGATCCAAATATGATGGCCCAATTGCCTTTACCAATACTTTCCTAATTGCCAAATCCAGCAGTCTCTCCTTAGGGTTCATCTTCCTTTAATGACTGCAAGTTTCCCATGGAAACCACAGCCTGACTTTTGCATATTAACATTCCACTGGTGTCTCCATATGACAGTGAGACACAGAATGCAATAGATTCCAAAAAGTTAAAAATGAATAACTCACAGAGGGTATTGAGAGGAATATGGTGGGTATGAGCAGGATGCAAAATACAACCAATGAGGAATTTCAGAGATTAGGAGTAAAGAGGCTATCAGGAAAATGTCTGATGGGAAGTAAAGATGGGTTGGTCATTTGGTTAGAGTGGGAGATGACAGACAGACAGACAGAGTGCTCCACTGGCACCCTGAAGATGTTAAGAGAAAGTGAGAAAGACCTGCAACATATCAGTTGGACCCCCTATGTTAAATTTATGGGATGATGTGGATAAAAGCTGCATGCCATGAGCAGACCTAGTTGTGATCTACATTGTTGGAGTTCCTTTGCAAATTAATAAGATCAGAAATCCATTTAAGTATTTTCTTATGCTAGACTTACTTGTAGACTTATCTTTTTTCCTCATTAAATGGTAAGCCCCTCAAGAGAAGGATCATACACACACAAACATACATATATACATACATACATATACACACAATACATATACCACATGTATCCAGAACACTTACCTCCTTATCATAACACTAAGATAGCCAATAGATCTCCTCTATTTCAAAATGCAAACCTTTCTTGTAGTAAGTGAACTTCAGATCCTGGAGTACATGAATATCCTTGATGGTGATGATGACCCATATTTCCCTTGTATGTCATTAGCAGGTAGTTCATATCTATTTTTTTCCTGGAGAGAAAAGAAAAGATGTTAGTGAGGTTTGGAAAATCAGAAAGCATACTTAAGGTGCCCTCATAATATGCAACATTTTTTTCATATCTGAGAATTTTAAAATTCAAACATTACTTTTTATAGCAGCATAAAACTGGAAACAAAGGTGACCATTGGTTGAGGAATGATCAAACATGTTTTGGCTTGTGAATGCAGGGAACCATTGCTGTTCCATATACAATTATGAATGCAAGGCATGAATGGGGCAGCTAGGTGGCACAGTGGATAAAGCTCCTGGCCTGGAATCAGGAAGACCTCTCTTCCTGAGTTCAAATCTGGTCTCAGACATTTACTAGCTATGTGACCCTGGGCAAGTCACCTAACCCTGTTTGCCTCAGTTTCCTCATCTGTCAAATGAGCTGGAGAAGGAAATGGCAAAGCACTCCAGTATCTTTGCCAAGGAAACACCAAATGGGATCACGAAGAGTCAGACGTGATGGAAACAACTCAACAACAAACAACAAAAGGCATTTAGGGATGCTTGAGAAGATATATAAAGCCAATCAGAGTGGTGTGAGTAGAGCAAGAAGAGCAATAAGCTTAATGGCTATAATTATGCAAATTGAAAGAATACTAAAAAGTTGCCCGACTCAGCTTTTAAATGATATTTCTGAAGCACACCAGTAGGGGCTCATGAGCTATAGTACTAGAATACTACACCCAACCTCTCAGTATTACCCTTATAAAAGGAGAAGTAGTTAACTGCTCTTTGGAAACCCAACCTGCCAGTGATAATGAAAATTGGTAGAGTAAGCCTAGAGAGGGTACAACATAATCCAATCTAACCCTCTCATTCTTTCTACATATGAGGGACCAAAAATTCCCCATAGACACAAATACAATGATCAGATGATCTGGGATTGAATTCAGGTCTTCTGACATCACACTCTTTTAGGAAAATTGACACATTTCACCAAAATTATAATTTTTTGATGTGACCAACATTAAAGCTGCCTGAGTTTATACATCCTTTGTCCTTTACCTACTTACTTGCCCTGTACCTACCATGTATGCTCTTCCTATAAGTGGACTAATAAGGCAGAATCTCAGGAGATACAGGTGAGAGGCTTCCAGGAAAGCAGAGGTGCTGAGCAAGAAGTAATTACTAAGAAAGGATACATTCTCAGAATTATGATTTTCCCCTCCCTCCACCTCATTCCCTTATTCTCCCACTCCCCCCTTGCCACCCTCTCCCTCCCCCTCATTTGGGGCATAATGGAAAGGCCAAAACAAAAGCTGGGACAATTATGAACTCAAGGCTAGTGCCAGAATGAAGCTCTTATCATCACTTTGAGAGCAGCCAGTCAGCTGAAAGAAAAGGGACAAGGGCGGAGGCTTATAAATAAAGACTAGGAAAATGTATGCTCCATTTGGAACCAAGCCCAAAAGGCTATAAAGCTGTGCATGCTCTTTGACTCAGCAATACCATTACTAGGTCTGCATAAAAGGGATCAGAGAAAACAGAAAAGGACCCACACGTACAAAAATATTTATAGCAGCTCTTTTGGTGGTGGCAAAGAACTGGAAATTGAGGGAATGCCCATCAATTGGGGAATGGCTGAACAAGTTGTGGCATATGAATGTAATGGGATGCTATTGTTCTATAAGCAATGATGAGCAGGAGCAGCTAGGTGGCGCAGTGAGTAGAGCACCAGCCCTGAAGTCAGGAGGACCTGAGTTCAAATGTGACCTCAGACACTTGACACATTTACCAGCTGTGTGACCTTGGGCAAGACACAACCCCATTTGTCTTGCCTTCCCCCCTCCAAAAATTAAAAAAAAAAGAAATGATGAGCAGGATGCTCTCAGAAAAAACTTGGGAGGACTTAACATGAACTAATGCAAAGTGAAGTGAGCAGAACCAGGAGAACATTGTACACACAAGACACACAACAACAATATTGTAGGATGATCGACTGTGAATGACTCAGCTGTTCTCAGAAATACAACCATCCAAGACAATTCTGAAGGCCTTTTGATGAAAAATGCTATGCACCTCCAGAAAAAGAACTGGTGAAGTTTGAATGCAAATTAAAGCTTACTTTTTTTACTTTCTTTATTTTTCTTTTTCGGTCTGTGTTTTCTTTACAACATAACTAATATGGAAATATGTTTTGCATGACTACACATGTATAATCTATATCAAATTGCTTGCTTTCTCAAGGAGCAGGGAGGGGGAGGGAGAGAATTTGCAATGCAAATTTTTAAAAAAAAATGTTAAAAATTGTTTTACATGCAATTGAGAAAAAATGAAATAAAACGAGAGAAAAAAGTATGCTCCTTGTTGTGAGAGCTGGGTCATCTGCCATCCTTTCAGTTTTGATAACTAAAGGGGTAAAACTTGTTAGAAGGAAAAAAAACATATGAGGGAGGAAAAGAGGGGTGGAGACTAGCCAGCTGGCCCAGGTGAAGGATGGGCCTCTATTGTTTTAGAAATAACCCTGCCAGTTTCAGTGCTATTTAGGAATGTATAACCTGAGGATTTTTTTTTTTCTTTACCAAGCATACCAAGCAGCTGACTTCTGTGACACCCCTGTGGAGTAGTCTCTTTGAATCCAGCAGGTGGTCCTTGAGAGGAATAATGAAGACAAGCCCATTTATGGAGAGTGTTTTTAAGATGCGTGAAACTCTTTTTTGTTTAGTAGTTTTCAGTTGTGTCTGACCCCATTTAGGGTTTTCTTGGCAAAGATACTGGAGTGGTTTGCCATTTCCTTCTCCAGCTCATTTTACAGATAAGAAAACTGAGGCAATCAAGGTGAAGTGGCTCACTCAGGGTCACACAGCTAGTAAGTGTCTGAAACTGGATTTGAACTCAGGAAGATGAGTGTCCTTGATTCCAGACCCAGGGCTATATCCACTGTACTACCTACATAAATCTTATTTGCTTTTTACAACAACACTTTGAAGCAGCTCCTTTTGTTATCCCCATTTTTATCAGATGAAGAAACTAAGGTGGGGTCGGAGGAGTTTACACAGCTGCTAAATGTCTGAGTTGGGATTTGAACTGAGGTCTTCCTCACTCCAAGTCTATCACTTTGTCCACTGTACCACTCTAAGAAAAGTGGAGGAAGAAATATAGTCGCTTATCTCAGAGGTTTTAGCTATAGATTGTAGAGGTGGTCCAGTGCCTAAGTCTTTGGGGGTCACACTTATAGGTAGTAGGGTCACTAAACACAGGTAAGGGGTATAGCTGTATGAAGCCTAACATTAGAAGGGGTTCAAAGCATGCTCCCCCTTCCCTACCTGCTGCTCACCCCTAACTCCACTGGTATTGCTGTGGCTACCTCTTCCCACAGCCCTTCTAGGGAAGGCACCCTCCTTTGTTGTCTTCTATTTGTTTTGCTTTCCCCCTTTTGTTTGGTGGTCCCTGCCTGGGTGGTAAATAAAGACCTATACCAGAGCGGTGTTTATAACTCAGTTTGTCTTGAAGAGAACTGGACTATTGTTCTCAGAGGGTCATAAGTGACCTGCTTAGAGATCACCTACCAATCCCTTCATTTTTGATGCTCAAATAGCTGTAGCTGGTGGGCGTGAGTACAAGCAAACGATGTCAACCGAAGATGAAATTCTCACTCCAAAACATAGCTCCTACACATCCCTTCTATTGACTCATACACTAGTTTAGACTCTCCTCACCTCTTGCCTGGACTACTGCATCCACCTTCTAATTGGCTTCCCTGCCTCAACTCTCTCCCTGATCCAGTCTATCCTACTAGCTGCCAAGAAGATTGTTCTAGAGAACAGGTCTGGGGGCAGCTAGGTGATACAGTGGATAGAACACTAGCCTTGGAGTCAGGAGGACGTGAGTTCAAAATCAGCCTCAGATACTTACTAGCTGTGTGACCCTGGGCAAGTCACTTAACCCTAATTGCCTTAAAAAAAAAAAGGTCTGACTACGTCATTGCTCCACTCAATGAACCCAGTGGCTCCCTATTACCTACAGGTTCAAATAGAAAATCCTGTTTGGTTTTTAAAAACTCTTCCTAGCTTGGTCCTTTTCTAGTTTTCCAGTCTTCTTACAAGCTTCTTACTTCTCTCTCCATAGAATCCACGATCCAGCTACGCTGGCCTATTTGCCAGTCAAGCACCAACACGAACCCGACCTCTTGCCTCCACAGGGTTGCGGTGTCTGTCCCACCTTCCTGAAATGACTCTCCTCGGCCTCCTGGGTTTCCCAGCTTCCCTGAAGGTTCTATTCAAACCCCATCTCCTGCAGCCATGCTTTCTGAGTCCTCCCTTCTCCTTTCAGGTTATCTTCTATTTTCTCTGTATTTCTCTTGTACCTACCTAGTTATTTGCATGTTGTCTCCCCTATTAGAATGTCTGCTCCTTGACTGTATTTGCGAGTTTTTTTTTGGGGGGGGAGGAGGAAGGGTTAGCTTTTCTTGGTATCCCCAGAGCTTAGCACATTAGCAAGCGCTATGGATGTGCTTGGGGCAGCAAGGTAGTGCAGTGGATAAAGCACCAGGCCTGGAGCCAGGAAGTACTACTCTTCCTGCGTTCAAATCTGGTTTCAGATACTTACTAGCTGTGTGACCCTGAGCAAGTCACTTCACCCTGTTTGCCTCAGTTTCCTCATCTGTAAAATGAGCTGGAGAAGAGAATAGCAAACTACTCCAGTATTTTTGCCAAGAAAACTCCAAATGGGGTCAGACACAACTGAAAATGACTAAACAAAAAGTGTTTCACACATCTTAAAAATACTCTCCATAAATGAGCTTGTCATCACCATTCCTCTCAAGGACCACCTGCTGGATTCAAAGAGACTACTCCACAGGGGGTGCCATAGAAGTCAGCTGCTCTCATAGTAACCTAGACTATCAGAATATCCGAAGATACCCAGAAACCCTATTAGATTTTACCACTTAGAATTCACAGAAAGCAATCAGTGAGAGAAAGCAGTGGACTTGGTCATTCAATACAGAGTAACCCTGTATTGCATAGATTTTTTTGTCCTTTTCAAGGAGAAAGGGAAATTAGTTAGCCACTTAACGATATTTGCTATTCCATTTTCTTTCCTTAGACCTGGTTTCCAGAGTTCAAAAAAATCTGTGGAGCATTGTCTTTTTGTAGAGGGGAAGAAAAGATGGAAAAATAAAATGTATTTATCTCAGAGATCTTCCCACTGGTATACTAACTATAAATACTGTGGAGCACATAAGGAATTCTTAAGCATCTAATTATAAGGGAACAGTTCAAGCTGCATTATTAGCAATAGTTAACAATTAGCTATATTGATTATATTTTAGGCCCTTGGGGGAAAAAGGTGACTCAGTGAGAAGTCAAACACTGCTGAATGACAGTTCTGCCTGGGATTCTCTGAACAAAGGTTGGAGAGTGTCAATATTGTAGATTAGAATATTAACATTTGTCCTCTTTGAGGTCAAAGCAGCTTTGATGACCTCCCCAAACACACCTTAGCTAAATCTAGCCTGTTGATGGGGAAAGTAAATTGCTAGGGAAGATTGGATGCTGCAAGGTGGAGGGAGATGATGGCACATGAAAGATACAGTGCTGCATCCCCTGTATGTAATGACACAATTGGCTGGGTGCAGCCCAAGCTATTTGGCTTGTGATGTAAATGAGAAAAAAAAAGGCTTTCTGAGGGAAGTAGGAGAGTTGTGAAGGTAATCCATTAAGTTGTGACTAGCAAGGATGTGGAGAAATTAGAAAACACTTGATAACTGTCCAGGGAACAAGTCTATGGACAATGCTGGGCAAGAGAGAGCTGGTAACAGAGAACTCAGAGGATCAAATCACATCTAATCTGTTGCTTATTGGGATTACCCTGCCTGCCTGAGGAGTAAGTGGTGAGGCTGGCAGAGGCCGGGAAGGGGAGAGAGGCCATGAGAGGGACCTGGGGCTGCTGATGTCTGGGTGATGGGATTTCAGCAAGGGCTTTAACTGTTATGAACTTAGCTGGAGCAGATAAAAATTTAAAAGTGATTTCATTAGTGCTGATCAGGCCCAAGTGAGTGTGTGGGGAGGGGGGAAAAAGGAAAAGAATAGAAGAAGAAGCAAAGCTGCCCCAAACAAGAACTCTGCTGGAAACACATAGCCCCCTGGGATGGAGTCCCTGCAAAAAGCATAGCAAATACTACTGTTTTGTGTGCCTGGCTAGCTGCTTTACATGCCTAAGGCTAGGGGGATGGTGAGGAGACAAAGGAATTGTCTTCACCTTCTTCCTCATGGGACATATGCCAAGGCATAAGAGATCATGGGAAAACCACTAAGTAGCTATGTGACCTTGGGTTCATGGACTCAGATTTTGAGCTCAAAGGGCCCTCAGACAGCAACTTATCCAACTGCTCATTTTTATGGATAAGGAAACTGAACCACAGAGGGTTGACTTGACTTGCTCAAGGTCACGTAGGCAGCAAGTGGCAGAACTAGGATCATCTGATTCCAAATCTAGGGCTCTTTCCAATACCCCAAGTCACTAGTCCATTGTGAGCCTCTGTTTTCTCCTTAGTAAGGTAAGGGTATTGGAGATCTCCAAGGTTCCTTTCAGCTCTAATGCCCTATGGTTCTAGGACTAACTTGCCCAGTAGTATACAGTAACTACAACCATAGAATCTTAGAACTGGGAAGGACTTTATAGAAAAACAGGATTCATATTGAGCTTTCAACCATTCTCCCCTCCAGAAAATGTATCTATGCTGAAGAAAGCAGTCATGGAATATGGATTGATGCCTGTGATTACAGAGGATTATAAAAATGCATAGCAAGAAACAGCAATATTAACATAAGTGTATTTATCTATCTCTCCGTCACCTTATCCATTTTACTTAGAAGGCATCCCTCATCTCAAAAGGTTTAAAATGCTTCCCTTATGTGACAGTTTTATCCTCAGAGGACAGGAGACTTACTCCCATGTTTCCATTTTACCACCTGAGCAACTAAAATACCACTAATCATCACTAGAGTGGACTGGAGCTATTTCTGGCATGGACCAATAAGATCAGCCCCTAGCTGATCGGCCAAAGGATTGAATTCTTCTTAGGTTTATGAACTTGTCAGTAACGAAGGGAATGCAGCCAAGCCAGATCTTGTAACAAGTTGGACATAGAAACCAATGCCAAGGTGCAACTACCATGTTCTTTAATCCTGAGCTTGCTAACAGTGAAGGGAGAGATTCTAACAGCTTCAAAGGGACCAGTACCAGTGTGAGGGAACACCAAGGAGAATATTCATACAAGAAAGGGCACAGGAGATGGAGTAGGATAGAATAATCCATCTTTGATGTAACTGCCAAAATGGCCTTCCTAAAGCATAGGATTGACCACCATGCTCAAGAAGCTTCAATGGCTCACTATTGTATCTAGGATAAAATATAAACTCCTTAGACAGGCATTTAAAGATCTTCAAAATCTGGATCCAGCCTATATTTTCAGACATTACTCTCCTTCATGTATACTAACTAGTTCATAGCAAATTAGACATTCACTATTTCATGAACTTGGCAGTCCCTTCTGTGCCTTTAAATGGCAGTGTTGCATGCCTAGAACATATTTCTTCCTTACCTTTGCTTCATAGAATTGTCTGCTTCCTTCAAGGCTAAACCTGGATACCTCCATCTTAGAGAGGCTTCCTCTCCTCTGATATTTTGCAACTGGGCAACTGCTCTCCAGACTGTTCCCAAACTTGCTTAAAGTACTTAACACTTGACAGATGTCTTTATGTTTACTGCTCAGAGGGAAGCACTATTCCACGGTCATCAGCACATGGGCACCCACCAAGAAGGTGAAGAAGGAAAGAGAGAGATTCTATGGAAGACCTGGACAGACTCATTACAACCATGTCTGTGTCTGATGAGCAGATGAGAGTGGAGAAAAATAGATGAAGCCTGGCTAGTTAACCAGAGTAGTCTCCTGTGGCTTTATCACTATGCCCAGCATCAGCTTGTAATCATTAACACCCTTTTCTATGTAGTGAACAAGAGAAAACATTGAAATGTACCCAAGGGCCTGAAGATTGACATTAATCTTACTGATTACCACCTCATTCAGCAACAGGTGACTGCTGTGATTGGTGGTGCATGGTGGTGGGCAAACATGCTGCAGACACTCATTAACCAATGTTCTGGGAAGTGGCATCCAATCCATTCAAGTGTCTCTAGATCAGACTCCTGGGGAAATGGATACCTGCAAGGTGCTATATCAAATGATATATCACAGCAGCCTTAATAGATACCCTTAGAACAGCCACCCTCATTGACTGTGAGCTCCTTGAAAGTTGAAACTGTCTTTTGCCTTTCTTTGTATCCCCAGAGCTTAGCATAGTACTTGGCACACAGTAGGCACTTAAGAAATGCTTATTGGCTGACTCCCCACCCCTAAACCTACATCAATTAGGAGGTTCTGATGGTATCTACTTACAGAGCCATGAACACCATAGGTACTGACCAAAAAATTCACTCAAGGCTCTTGAATCCTTGGGTTTTCCATCTGTCCCTCTTAGACTGGAATCAATATCATGAACCTTAAGAATCAACAGTATTTATTAGAGAACTAAGTTAAATATTATGGTGAGTTTGCATTTGGAATATGGAGCTCAGGATTATAAGATCTAAAGCTTATAAGGATGATAATAGATCATCTACAATTTTTAGAGAGGTCCAGAGGGAAGTGACTTGCCCAAGGTCACACAGCCATAAAAAGCACAATGGAGAATATACAGTATGAAAAATGGGATTCAAACTCAGATTCTATGACTCTATATGGAGCACTCTTTCTCCAGAAAGGTGAAATATCTCCCCCAAGGTCATGCAGGTAAGGAGCAGGGCTGAAATTCAAATCCAAGTCCTGTAATATCAAGTTTGGCACTCTTTCAACTACTTCATATTGCTTATGATGCCAGCTGTATGACCTTGGGGAAATCACTTAAGTTCCCTGAATATCAGTTACCTTATCAATAAAGTGGGGATTCAGTCTTTCTCTAAAGACTTAACTCCCTCATAGGATTAGAAATACCTAATATAAGGGAATAGGAGTGGTTCAGTCATGTCTGACCCTTCATGACCCTATTTGGGTTTTTCTCGGTAAAGATACTGGAGTGGTTTGCTATTTCCTTCTCCAAGTCATTTTACAGATGAGGAAACTGAGGCAAACAGGGTTAAGTGGCTTGCCCAGGATCACACAGTAAGTGTCTGAGACTGGATTTGAACTCAGATCTTCTTGACTCTAGGTCTGGCCCTCTATCTGCTGAGCCACCTAAGTGGCTCAGTTAGCAGATGGGAGAATCAGAATAGAGATAACAAGAGGTGTCCTGCTTGTCTCCTAATTCTCTCTTACCCCAAACCCTTATCATTGAATCTGTTGCCAACATCTGTCAATTTTATCTTTGCAACATCTCTTACATACTCCCTTCTCTCTTCTGACATAGTCACCACCCGTGGTTCAGGTCCTATCACCTCACCCTTGGACTATTTAAATAGTCCAGGTCTCTCTGCCACAAGTCTCTTTCAATTCCAGTCCATCCTCCACTTAGCTGCAGAAGTGATCTTCCTAAATAAAGCACAGGTTTGACTATGATGACCTCCTTAATTAACTCCAATGGCTTCCTATCCCCTCCAGAACCAAATATAAAATCTGCTTGGCATTCAAAGCCCTTCATAACCTAACACCATCCTACCTTTTCAGTCTTCTTGTACCTTTTACCTCCCACATACTCTGGGATGCAGTGATATAGACTTCCTTGCTGTTCTCAAACACCATATTTCATTTGCAGATTCAGCATTTTCCTAGTAGTCTCCCATGCCTCCAGTGCTCTCCCTCCTCATCTTTGCCTCCCAGCTTCCCTGGCTTCCTTCAAATTCCAGCTAAAATTCCACCTTCTACAAGATGCCTTTCTTGACTTTCCTTAATTCTAGTGCCTTACTTCTGTTGATATCTCAATTAAACCTGCATATAGCTTGCTTGTACATAGTTGCTTGCATTAGTCTTTGAGCTCCTTGAGAGCAGGGACTGTTTTGTTTTGTTTTTGTGGGGGGCACTTTCTTTCCATCTCCAGTGCTTAATACAGTGCCTGGTGCATAGTTGGCGCTTAATAAATGTTCAATGACTTTTGACTCATACTTGTAGTTCCTTCCTCACTGGGTTATTATGAAGAAAGTAGCTCATAGATTACCACAGTAAATGTGGCTATGATTTATAATCACATCTGTGTCACTCAAGTTTGGGGGTTCCCTCCCCTAAATTGTGCCCCCTTTCTCGTCTTTTGGCTCCTTGATAACATTTCCAGCAGAACGTGGGGCAACGCCTAGGTGGGACAGCCGGCGATCCCAAAGGGAACATTGGACGGGTAACAAACCTCTAGCCAGCCTGGGAAGGCTGCTTAGGAAGATAAGAATTAGGGCGATGGTTCAGTGGGGAAGGGTTTGGGGGAAAGTGAACCGCTCTATGCAAATGCTGAATAGTGACAACAGGTATTATTGTTGCTGTCATTACAATTAGTATTCTCCCTCTAGGTCTAGGTCTCTCAAGGTCTCATTCATTCTTGCCCTCCCCTCTCCCCCTAGTTTATTTTAGAATAGTGTGTATAGTCTCCAAGCTCCCTCTGGTCTCTACTCCTCCCCTCCTCGTCCACAAGAAATGGCCACCTCCTCCTCCTCCTCCTCCTCCTCCTCCTCCTCCTCCTCCTCTTTTACCTGCAAGAAATTACCTTGGAGAGAGAGAGAGAGAGAGAGAGAGAGAGAGAGAGAGAGAGAGAGAGAGAGTGCGTGTGTGTCTTGCCTGGCCTTAAAACTTCGGAAAAAGCGTCTGCCAGCACAGCTCACCTTCGGGGATCATTCTCCCCCCAGCCTTCAGTCTTCTCTTTTTCTTTCCAGGTTTGATCCAGAGGGCCCCCAAAGGCTTATCATTTTCTACCAGGCCTGAAGTCTTTGCCTTCGCATACCCAGACTTAAGTCCCAGGTTCCTTCCGCCTCTCCTAGAGGGATGGGTCCCCTCCGGTCCCCTCCCACGGCTCCTAGAATATTATTCAGTTTCGTCCCGCCCCTTACACCCAGTGGGAGGGAAAGGACCTTTCCTTAACCGCTTGGCAGCTCCCAGACCCCTGTCCACACCCCGCCCAACTCCTCAACTCACCTATTCCGAAAGCTTTCTCCTCACTCGGGCCAAAATCCTCTCCTTCCTGAGGCCAAAGCAACAATCTTATCACCTTACCATCTCGCCACCTTGGGGGACTCTTCCTACTCTTTCCCTTTCCATCCGCCACCCCCGGGACTCCCTCTGACCACCCCTTCAGTCACAGTCCTGTCTCAAGAGCTGCGAGGGAGGGGGTGGGGTGGGGTGGGGGGTGGGGTGAATGGGCGGGGCAGTCTAGGCGGTGGGTCCTAAACTCTCTGTTCTTGTCTCACTGGACTAGTGGAGCTGAAGCTGCAGACCGAGAGGAGGGGAGCTTTGGGGGTTGTCGGCCCCTGACAATGGAGGGAGGGGGTTGAGGCAGAGAAGGAAGTTAGAGTGTGTGTTGGAGTAGGGGGCGGGTAGAGTACGAAGTTAATGGTTGTTCACTCCTTTCAGTCTTGTCGGACTCTTCATGACCCATTTGGGGTTTTCTTGGCAAACTTACTGGAGTGGTTTACCATTTCCTTCTCCAACTCCTTTACAGATATGGAACTGGGGCCAGCCGGGTAACTTGCCTAGGGTCACACAGCTCAGGAGGAGGAGTGTTCTATGCTCCAGGCCCAGCACTCTGTCCACTGCACTACGTAGTTGCCGGATGAAATTAGAGCCAGCACCAAAAGACTAGAAAGTCCCTGTGCTTCAGGCTTGAAGTACCAGGGGGTAAAGCGAGGCAAAGAGAAAAGGACCTTGTTTGAGGGGAAGGGGTGATCAGGAGGATCAAGGAGGAGCTGCTCCTGGACTGAAAGTATAAAGTTAGTGATGTGCATATAACGCAAACTTCTGGTGGGGGCGGGGAGAGTAAAATTGACACTTGGAATTGATTCTGCAGAGTTCTAGAGACAGACATCCTGGACTTTTGCTGCCAATTTCTGCTTTTTCCTTATTTCTTTCTTCACCCGTTCCGGCTAGAATTTTCCCGGTACGACATAGAAACACACCAGACCAGTGCAAAGTTTCAACAATTTTAAGTTATTTTATGTCAAAAATTGGGGAAGTGGCTTTCAGAATTAAAACCCGCTTTAAGGACAGACATGAAACCTACCAGTCATTCCTTGGCTTAGGGGGCAAGATCAGATGGGGGAAAGATGGGCTCGCTCTGGGAAGGATTTAGGGGGAGGGAGCTAAGGGAGAGGGTTTTTTTTTCCTCTACCTAACCTCCCCCCCCACCCCCCACCCCCACCTTAAATAGGAGTGTAATCTCAAACCAGCTGAGCTTCCTGATGTCAATGTCATAGCCTAAAGCTTGACTAATTCATCGACTGACTCATTGACTGACAAACCTGAAAAGATAGGGGTAAAACAAACTCTTTAACTGAATCGTGGAGTGAGGACTTGACTCTTAAGGCAGCTTGGTTAAATGCTTGTCAATTGTGATCGAAAACTATAAAGTAATAGTAAATATTTACAAGAGGACTTCGAAGAGTTTGATGAGACCAAGGGATGAGGTATTCTATTCCACGCAAAGTCATACAGATTTCCTCCTCTCTCTTTCCCCCTCCCATCCCTGCACCTTTCCACCTTAAAGGCAAGAAGATTTACCTTGGAGTTAAAAGGATGGCTTATGGGGAGGGGGCGGGGGGGGGGGGGGCAGATAAAATCCAGAGCCTGAAACTATCTTGAAATACCAGCTACCAGATTCACAACACAAAAACCCAAATCCTACTTATATCAAGTGTTCCATTCTGCCTAATGCCCTTTCTCTAACAATAGTTTGGAGGGAAACCTGAGAGAAAATCATGGTTTAAAAGCTCCCTGTAGTATCTACTATCACTTTTTAGTTTTCAATCACAATCAACAAGCATTTATTAGATGCCTCCTATGTGCCAGGCACTAAGATATAAAGAAAAGCATCAAACAGCCTTTGATCTCAAGGAGCTTGTTTGCAAGGCCCAGCACAACATCTTGGGTCTGAGGCACTTAAGAAATATTTGTTCCATAGAATTTTTTTAGTAGACCATAAGCTTCTTGAGCATAAAGACTGTTTTTGTTCGGTTTGGTTTTATATTCCCAGCATCTAATAATAATAGCTAAGATTTATATGGCCATTACTGTTATTACCTCATTTGGTTCTCATAACAACCCTGGGAGGTAGGTGCTATTATTAGCCCCATTTTACAGAAGATGAAATTGAGAAAAAAAAAACAGAGGTCTAGTGACTTATCCAGGGTCACACCTTAAAGTATCTGAGACTGAATTTGAACTCAGGTCTCCCTGACTCCAGGCTGGGTGAGACACCTAGCTGCCCCATCTAGCATTGTGCCTTTTCATTACACAGAATTTTAATTGGAAGGGATCTCAGTAGCTATGTGATCCAACCCACAGATAATAAAGAATTCACTCTATGACATATGGTCATCCCTGATTTTGCTTGAAGACCTCCATTGCTTGGTGGGGGTGGGAAATACTACCTGGCTGGGCAGACCTCAACACTTTTGGACAAGGCCAATTATTAGGAAGTTTTTCTGAAATCAGTCCTAAATTTGCCTCTTTGTAACTTCCATCCCCTGTGCCTGTTTCTGCCCTTGGGTCCAAGAAAAACAAATCTCCTTCCTTTTAAAAAAATTATTATTTATTTTTTTAAACATTCTTTATAAATTCTTTGAGTTCCAAATTCTATCCCTCCCTCCTGCCCCTTTCCCAACTCGCTGAGAAAGCAAGACATATGATATCAATTATACATGTGATATCATGCAAAACCTATTTCCATATTAGTCATATTTCAAAAAGAGCAAGAAAAATACACTGAGAAAATTATACTTCAATTCACACTCAGAATTCGTCAGTTCTCTCTCTGGAGTTGGAGAACATTTTTTCATCATTTTGTCATTTTTTGGAATTGTCTTGGATCATTGTATTGATCAGTAGCCAAGTCTTTCACAGTTGATCACCATTGCGACATTGCTGTTACTGTGCACGATCATCTCCCTGTTCTCACTTCAGTTTGCATCAGTTCACATAGGTCTTCCCATATTTTTCTGAGCTGCCCCCTACCCCCATCATTTCTTTTTTCTTTTTTTTTTTTTTTTGGAGAGGGGAAGGCAGGGCAATTGGGGTTAAGTGACTTGCCCAAGGTCACACAGCTAATTAGTGTGTCAAGTGTCTGAGGTCAGATTTGAACTCAGGTTCTCCTGACTCCAGGGCCAGTGCTCTACTCACTTCGCCCCTAACTGCGCCCCCATCATTTCTTATAACACAATAGTACTCCATCACAATCATATGCTACATGTTTGGCCATTCTGCAACTGATGAGCATCACCTCAATCTTCAATTCTTTGCCACTGCAAGAAGAGTTACTATACATATTTTTGTACATATAGGCCTTTTTCCTTTTTCTTTGATCTCTTTGGGATACAGACTTCACAGTGATATTACTGGGTCAAAGGATATGCTTAGTTTTTATAGCCTTTGGGCATAGTTCCAAATTGTTTTCCAGAATGCTTGGACAAGTTCACTACTCCATACCTAATTATTACCTATTAGCATACCTAATTTCCCCTCATCCCCTCCAGCATTTGTTATTTCTGATAGATATGAGGTGGTACTGAGTTGTTTTAATTTATATTTCTCAATAAAGATTTAGAGCATTTTTTCATATGATTCTAGACAACTTTTATTTCTTCTTCTGAAAACTTCCTGTTCATATCCTTTGATCATTTATCAATTGGTGAATGACTTTTATTTTTTAAAATTTGACTTAGTTCTATACTCAGAATAAATTGAGAAATGAGTTCTTAATCAGAGGAACTTGCTGTAAAAATTTTCGATATTACTTCATTGTCTATGATACCTTTTAGCAAAATGAAGTTTCCCTAATTATCTCTTTTAATTAGGTCTATTTTTGCTTTTGCTTTGTCTGAGATCGTGATTGCTACCCCTACCTTTTTAACTTCAGCTGAAGAACATCAGATTCTGCTCTAACCCTTTAATTTAACTCTGTGTATGTCTTTCTGTTTTAAGTTGTGTCTTGTAAACAATATATAATTGAATTCTGGTTTCTAATCCATTCTGCCATTGCTTCATTTTATGGGTTGGCTCAGAGGTGGGGAACCTGCAGCCTTGAATCCAAACTTCACAGAACAAATCCCCTTAATAAAAGGATTTGTTCTGTAAATCCTTTGACTCAGTCAAAAGGCCACACCCAAGGACCTAGAAGGCCACATGTGGCCCCATTCCTGGCTTAGCTCATCCCATTCACATTCACAGTTATGATTACTAACTGTATATTTCCCTCCATTCCATTATCTTTTGTATCTTTTATTTCTCTCTCTTTCTCTGTCTCTCTGTCCCTCTCTCTCCTCTCTGTCTCTTTCTCTCTCTCTCTCTCTCTCTCTCTCTCTCTCTCTCTGTCTCTGTCTCTCTCTTTCTCTCTCTCCCTCTCTCTGTTGTCTTCCTCTTCAAAAGTCTGTTTTGCTTCTAACCACTGCTTCCCTAGTCCATTTTTCCCTTTATCATTGTCTCTGTCATCACTTTTTCTTATCCCCTTCTTCTCCCATTTCCCTATTAGGTAATTTACATTTTTATACACAATTGAGTGTGTATATATTCTTCCTACTTTGAACCAATTCTTATGAGAGGAGGGTTCAAGCATTGCCTGCCACCTTCCCCTCCCTTTTCCTTTCCACTGTAAAAGCTCTTCCTTGTGTGCTTCTTTTATGTGAGAAAAATGTCCCCTTTTTACTTCTCCTTTCCCTTTTCTCCCAGTGCTTCTCTTTCTCTCCCCTTCATTTTTTTTTGGGAGATTATTCCAACATAATCAACTTATACCTATGCCCTCTGTCTCCATAAGCTCCTTTTAATTGCCATAACAAAGTTTTTAAGAGTTACATGCAGTACCTTCCCATATAGGAATGTAAACAGTTTAACTTTATTGAGTCCCTTGTAATTACTATTTCATGTTTACCTTTTTATGCTTTCTCTTGAGTCTTGTATTTGAAAGTCAATTTTCTATTCAGCTCTGGTCTTTTCATCAGGAATACTTGAAAGTTCTCTATTTCATTAAATATCCAATTTTTCTCCTCTGAAGGATTACACTCAGTTTTGCTGGGTAAAGGATTCTTGGTTTTAATCTTTTGCCTTCTGGAATATCATATTCTAAGCCCCTTGATCCTTTAACATGGAAGCCACTAAATCTTGTGCGATCCTGATTGTGGCTCCATGATACTTAAATTGTTTCTTTCTGGCTGCTTGAAGTATTTTCTCTTTGACCTTGAAGCTCTGGAATCTGGCTATAATATTCCTGGGATCTCTTTCAGGAGGTGATTGATGAATTCTTGCCATTTCTATTTTACTCTCTGGATCTAAGATATCAGGGCAGTTTTCTTTGATGATTTCTTGAAATACAGTGTCTAAGGTTCTTTCTTTGATCATGACTTTCAGGTAGTCCAATAATTCTTAAATTATCTCTCCTTGATCTGTTTTCCAGCTCAATTGTTTTTCTGATATTTCACATTTTATTCTATCTTTTCTTTTGACTTTTTTTTAAATTACTTCTTGGTGTCTTGTGGAGTCACTAGCTTCCACTTGCCCAATTCTAATGTTTAATGAATTATTTTCTTCAGTGAGTTTTTGTGCCTCTCTTACCATTAGACCAATTTTGTTTTTTAAGGTGTTATTTTTCTTTAGTATTTTTTTTTTGCTTCTTTTACTTAGCTGTTAATTCTCTTTTCATAGCTTTCTTGCATTATTCCCATTTCTTTTCCCAATTTTTCCTCTACAACTCTCATTTTTTTCTTTAACTCAGGGTCCAATTAGCATTTTTTAGGCTTTTTTTGTAGCTGTTTTCACATTGTTGCCTTCTTCTGAGTTTATGTCTTGGTCTTCCCCACCACCAAGTAGCTTTATGATAAAACTTGTTTTTGTTGTTGTTTGCTCATTTTCCCAGCCCATTTCTTGACTTTGAACTTTACATTAAAGTAGGGCTCTGCTCACCTTGGTGTGGGGAGGCACTGTCCCAAGCTTCAGAGACTTTTTGATGCTGTTTTCAGAGCTAGCTCTGGGTGTCTGCAAGTTTTTGGTGTTTCCAAGGCATAGGAGAGGTATGGTCATGGATCTCCTGGTCCTTACCCAGGAAGGCCCTCTGGTCCCCTGCAGGGCTGCATGCACTAGCACTTCTCTCTGCTTTGGTACTATTACCAGGGCCCTCCTCCCTTGTGACTGACCACCAGTGTTCCTTTCCACCCTGGAACTGCAACCCAGAACCGCATATCAGCAATAGAGTTGCCAGTCAGTGCCCACTGTACCCAGTGCCAGCAAAGGGTCCCTTGTACTCACTTTCTGAGCAGTAGTTTGACACTCCCTCCCTGTCTCTGGCCTGAGAACCCCTGAAGCAGCTGCAGTTGCCACTTCCAAGTGTGTGGGCTCCAGATAAACATCCACCAGACCTCACTTCAATGTTACGGACTACTCCTTCCTCCCTCTTAAATTTTTTTAGGCCAAAAAACTATCTCATTCCTAACTTTTTGTTGGCTCCACCACTCTAAAATTTTATTTGAGATGTTATTTTAAAGTTATTTGGAGGGTAATATTGAGAGAGGTGGCTGCCCCTATGCATTCATCTTGGCTCTGCCCTCAAAATTCTCCTTTTGGGTTACAGTCCTTCAAACACTTGAAGACAGCTATCCTGTTTCTCCCAAGTCTTCTCTTCTCCAGGCTAGACTTATCTAGTCCTTGCAATCAATTTTCATATGGTATTGACTCAAGGGCCTTCAACATTCTCATCACCCTCCTTGGGTCTCCCTCATGCTTATCAATGCATTCCTAAGATGTCTGATCAGGGTAGAGTCCATTGTGATTACCACATCCTTATTCCCAGACCCAGTGCCTCTCTTACAGCAGTCCAAGAGGGCATTACCTTTTTTAGTTGCCATATTGTGCTGTTGTCTCATAGGAAGCTGTAGCATATTTAAACCTCCCATTATTTTTTAGGGAAAAAAAAAGCTGTCTAGCCATATCTCTCCCATACTATACTTGTGGAGTCAATTTTTTGAACCCAGTTGTAAGACTTTACCTTTATCACTATCGACTCTCTCTCCTCTCCGTCTCTCTCTCTCACATTCTCTCTCTCTCTCTCTCTCTCTCTCTCACACACACACACACACACACATCCTCTCTCCCTCACATCCTCTCTCTCCCTCTCTCTCCCTCTCTCTCCCTCTCTCTCCCTCTCTCTGTTGTCTTCCTTAAGAGGCAGCTGCAGGGGACCAGGGACCCTTCCTGGGTAAAGATCAAGGCACAGTATGTCATAGTGGGTAGAGAACTGGCCTCAGAAGACTGGCATCCAACTCTTGCCTCATCCTGGGTGTATAACCTTGGGCAACTCATTTAAACTCAATTAATTCTCTAAGTCCTTCAGTCAACTCTCTAAGACTATAAGTTTCAGAGAAGGGCTGGATGTTATTTGATGGAGGAAGCTCCTCATAGGTAGTCCCTTTCAATGATGATGTCATAGGTCTCATAAAAACAAACAAAAAGTATCTCTTTAGATTTGATCTCTCAAAATCTCTTTGGATCCTGATTCTGTCATCCACTATAGTAATATCCCTTCCATCTGTATGCCATCTTCAAAATTGACAAACCTGATTATCTCAAGAGACGCAGAAAAAGCCTTTGACAAAATACAACACCTATTCCTATTAAAAACACTAGAAAGCATAAGAATAAATGGAACCTTCCTTAAAATTATAAATAGCATCTACCTAAAATCATCAAAAACAAGCATTGTTTGTAATGGGGATAAGCTAGATGCATTCCCAATAAGATCAGGGGTGAAACAAGGATGTCCATTACCACCCCTACTATTCAATTTGGTACTAGAAACATTAGCTGTAGCAATAAGAGAAGAAAAAGAAATTGAAGGCATTAGAATAGGAAAAGAAGGAACTAAATTATCACTTTTTGCAGATGATATGATGATTTATTTAGAGAAACCTAGAGAATCAAGTAAAAAACTACTTGAAATAATAAACAACTTTAGCAAAGTTGAAGGATATAAAATAAACCCACATAAATCCTCACTATTCCTATATGTTACTGACAAAGCCCAACAGCAAAAGATAGAAAGAGAAATTCCATTCAAAGTTACTGTAGACTATAAAATATTTGGGAGTCTATTTGCCAAGGCAAACCCAGGGCCTATATGAACATAACTATGAAACACTTTTCACGCGAATAAAATCAGATCTAAATAAATGGAAAAATATCAGTTGCTCATGGTTAGGCTGAGCTAATATAATAAAAATGACAATTTTACCTAAATTAATCTATCTATTCAGTGCCATACCAATCGAACTACCAAAAAATTATTTTACTGAACTGGACAAAATTATAACAAAATTCATCTGGAAAAACAAGAGGTATAGAATATCTAGGGTATTAATGAAAAGAAATGCTAGAGAAGGTGGCCCAGCCATACCAGATATTAAACTGTACTACAGAGCAGCAGCCATCAAAACTACCTGGTACTGGCTAAGAAACAGAGGTGTGGATCAGTGGAATGGGATAGGAATACAAGACGGAGAAGTCAACAAATATAGCAATCTACTCTTTGATAAACCCAAAGAATCCAGCTTCTGGGCTAAGTATTCACTATTTCACAAAAACTGTTGGGAAAATTGGAAAATGGTAGGGCAGAAACTGGACATAGACCAATATCTTACACTATATACCAAAATAAAGTCAAAATGGGTTCATGATTTAGGAGTAAAGGCTGATACTATAAGTAATTTGGGAGAGCAAGGAATAGTTTACTTATCAGATTTATGGAAAAGAAAAGAATTCATGACCCAAAAAGAGATATAAAATGCAAAATGGATAATTTGGATTATGTTAAATTGAAATGTTTTTGTACAAAAAAAGCCAATGCAACAAAAATTAGGAGGGAAGCAGAAAATTGGGAGAAAATCTTTACAACTAGTATCTCTGATAAAGGCCTCATTTCTAAAATATACAGGGAACTGAGCCAAATATATAGGAATACAAGCCATTCCCCAACTGAGAAATGGTCAAAAGATATGAACAGGCAGTTTTCAGAGGAAGAAATTAAAGCTATCTATAGGCATATGAAAAAATGCTCTAAATCACTACTGATTAGAGAAATGCAAATCAAAACAACTCTTAGATACCACATCTCTCCTGTCAGATTGGCTAAAATAACAAAACGAAAATGATACATGCTGGAGAGGATGTGGGAAAATTGGAACATTGTTACATTGCTGGTGGAGTTGTGAGATGATCCAGCCATTTTGGAGAGTAATTTGGAACTATGCCCAAATGGCCATAGGAATGTTCATACTCTTTGACCCAACAGTACCACCTCTAGGGTTGTATCCCAAAGAAATCACACAAGCGGGAAAAGGACCCATATGTACAAAAATATTTATAGCGGCTCTTTTTGTGGTAGCCAAGAACTGGAAATCAAAGGGATGCCCATCAGTTGGGGAATGGCTGAACAAGCTGTGGTATGTGAAGGTAATGGAATACTATTGTGCCATAAGAAATGGGGATGATATGGACTTCATAACAATGTGGAAAAACCTACACAACATAATGCTGAGTGAGCGGAGCAGAGCCAGGAAAACATTGTACACAACCACAGATATATGGATTCCGTGAGGACCAACCCTGACAGACTTCGCTCTTCTCAGCAACACAAGGTGCAAGGACAACTCCAAAGGACTCACGATGGAGAATGCTATCTACATCCAGAGAAAGAACTATGAAGTTTGAATGCAGATTGAGGCACACTTCATGCTCGCCTTTTTCTCTTCTCTTTTGTTTTTGTTTTTGGGTTTTTTTTTTGGTTCTGTTTCTTCTTTCTCATGATTCATTCCATTGGTCATAATTCTTCTCTGCAACTTGACTAGAGTATAAATTAATTCAATACGAAGTTATACGTGGTAGCTATATGAGATTCCATGCCGTCTTGGGGAGGAAGGGGAGAAAATCTAGAACTCAAAATTATGTAGAACCGTCTGTTGTAAACTAAAAATAAAAAGAAAAAAATAATAGTAATTAAGTGTATAATTAAGGAAATATGTTTATCTTCAGTCTAAAACAATAAAAGTTTTGATCTTCAAAAATAAAATTGACAAGCATGCCGTAAATGCTTTCACACAAGTCATTGCTTAGAAGGTTAACCAGCAAGGAGCCCAGGATAGATTCCTGGGGCACTCCATTAGAGACCTTCTTTCAAGGTGATACTGGACCAGAGGTGGGGAACCTATGGCCTTGAGGCCACATGTGGCCCTCTAGGTCCTCAAATGTGGCTCTTTGACTGAATCCGAACTTCACAAAACAAATGCTCTTAATTAAAAGATTGTTCTGTATAACTTGAAATCAGTCAAAAGGCCACACCCAAGGACCTAGAAGGCCACATGTGGCCTTGAGGCTACAGGGTCCCCTCTCCTGTACTGGACTATTAATGACTTTCTTTGGGTCCAGTTATTCAACAACTTCTGAATTTATAATTGTATCAGATTCTTGATTGACTTATTTGTTAAATAAATGAAAGTTCATCAAACTAAATTTTTAATTTTCATTAAAAAAATTTCCTCCTGGGTATTTTACCTACAATTAGAATGAGCTACTAAGAAGTTGACAATAACTCTGTGACTTGAGCATTTAGGCTCTCCACAGGTATGGTTAACCAAGAGGAATAGATTAATGTTTGTCACTTGGAGGCAATGTTTTATAAGTTTTTGGAAAGAGGAAAGCCAATGTGATACCATAAATATGGTACCAGGATTGGAATCAGGGGATCTGAATTTTAATGATGATGATAACATTTCTTTTTTAGTTTTCAACATTCACTTTTATAAGGTTTTGAGTTTTAAATTTTCTTCCCCTCCTTCCCCTCTCTCCTCCCCAAGATGGCATGCAATCTGATGTAGGCCATACATGTACAATCATATTAAACATATTTCCACGTTAGTCATGTTGTAAAGAAAATATAGGACCAAAGGGGAAAACTATGAGAAAGAAGAAACAAAAAAAAAGAGAGAAAGAAAACAATGTGCCTCAATCTGCATTTAGACTCCATAGTTCTTTCTCTGGATGTAGATAACATTTTCCATCATGAGTCTTTTGGAATTGTCTTAGATGGTTGTATTGCTGAGAAGAGCTAAGTCTATCAAAATTGGTCATCACATAATGTTACTGTTACTGTGTACAATGTTCTCCTGGCTCTGTTCACTTCACTCAGCATCAGTTCATGCAAGTCTTTCCAAGTTTTTCTGAAGTCTGCCTGTTCATCATTTCTTTTTTTCCAAAGTGTTCATTAGCCCTTTTTTTATTAGCTATGATCAAAGCCATAACAAGCTGTTTGTCCAAGGTAAACAGCACAAAATGTGCCTTAAGGCAAGACAGCAAAACCCACCCTCAAATCAACTTTTTAATTACCAACACAAAAATAATATAAAAAGTAATAAAAATAAATTAAATCAAATGAGGAGAAGAATTAGTTACTCTAGTGGCTACTGAAGGAGTATGTGTCAAACATTTTTTTTATACCCTTTACATTTTATTGCACTGGGACAAAGCTCTGGTCTACCTGCCCTAGTTATTGCCCTGGTCATAATCATTGTACCACCAAAATTGATTTTAAGATAGTTCTGGTAGATGGAGCCATCTATTCCTAACAAGGTCAGGATTTATTTTTCAATTAGTTGAGAATAAATATAAACTGACCATTTTGTTTTTACTCCTTTCTTTCTTTTTTTTAATTAGATTTTTTATTTTTATTTACAACACTCAGTTCTACATGTTCTTGAGTTTCAAATTTTCTTCCCTTCCCTCCCCTCCCCCTCTCCCCCAAGATGGCATGTAGTCTGATATAGATTCTATATAAACCTTCACATTAAACTTATTTACACAGTAGTCAAGTTGTAAAGAAAAATTATGACCAATGGAATGAATCATGAGAGAGAAGAAACAAAACCAAAAAAGAAGAGAAAAAAAAGATAGCAAATAGTTTGCCTCAATCTGCATTCAGACTCCACAGTTCTTTCTCTGAATGCAGATAGCAGCTTTTTTCCATCATGAGTCCTTTGGAGCTGTCTTTGAGCCTTGTACTGCTGAGGAGAGCCAAGTCTATCAAAGTTAGTCATCACAGAATCAATATGTCTGTGGTTGTATACAATGTTCTCCTGGTTCTGCTCCTCTCACTCAGCATTAGATCATGCAGGGCTTTCCAGGTTATTATGAAGTCCATATCTTCATTATTTCTTATAGCACAATAGTATTCCATTATATTCATATACCACAACTTGTTCAGCCATTCCCCAATTGATGGGCGTCCCCTTGATTTCCAATTCTTTGCTACCACAAAAAGAGCTGCTATAAACATTTTTGTGCATACAGGTCCCTTTCCCACTTGTGTGATCTCTCTGAGATATAGCCCTAAGAGTGGTATTGCTGGGTCAAAGAGTGTGCACATTTTTATAGCCCTTTGGGGATAGTTCCAAATTGCTCTCCAAATGGCTAGACCTGTTCACAACTCCACCAGCAATGTAATAGTGTTCCAATTTTCCCACATCCTCTCCAGCATGTATCATTTTCCTATTTTGTCACGTTAGCCAATCTGACAGGAGAGATGTGGCACCTAAGAGCTGTTTTGATTTGCATTTCTCTAATCAATAGTGGTTTGGAGCATTTTTTCATATGCCTATAGATATCTTTAATTTCTTCCTCTGAAAACTGCCTGTTCATATCCTTTGACCATTTCTCAATTGGAGAATGACTTTTATTCCTATAAATTTGGCTCAGTTCCCTGTATACTTTAGATATGAGGCCTTTATCAGAGACACTGGTTGTAAAGATTTTCTTCTAATTTTCTGCTTCCCTCCTAATCTTTGTTGCATTGGCTTTGTTTATACAAAAACTTTTCAGTTCAACATAATCAAAATTATCCATTTTGCATTTTGTAATGCTCTCTATCTCTTGTTGGGTCATGAATTCTTCTTTTTCCCATAGACCTGATAGGTAAACTATTCCCTGCTCTCCCAAATTGCTTATAGTATCAGCCTTTATTTCTAAATCATGAACCCATTTTGACTTTATTTTGGTATACTGTGTAAGATATTGGTCTATGTCCAGTTTCTGCCATACCATTTTCCAATTTTCCCAGCAGTTTTTGTGGAACAGTCAATTCTTAGCCCAGAAGCTGGATTCTTTGGGTTTATCAAAGAGTAGATTGCTATAGTCGCTGACTTCTGTTTCTTGTGTACTTAACCTATTCCACTGATCCGCCACTCTGTTTCTTAGCCAGTACCAGGTAGTTTTGACGACTGCTGCTTTATAGTACAGTTTGATATCTGGTATGGCTAGGCCACCTTCCCTAGCATTTCTTTTCATTAATTCCCTTGATGTTCTGGACCTTTTGTTCTCCCAGAGGAACTTTGTTATTATTTTATCTAACTCTGTAAAATAATTTTTTTGGTAGTTTGATTGGTATGGCACTGAAAAAGTAAATTAATTTAGGTAAAATTGTCATTTTTATTATATTAGTTTGGCCTAACCACGAGCAACTGATGTTAGTCCATTTATTTAGATCTGACTTTATTTGTGTGAGAAGTGTTTCGTAATTGTGTTCATGTAGGACCTAGGTTTGTCTTGGCAGGTAGATTCCCAAATAGTTTATAGTGTCTACAGTAACTTTAAATGGAATTTCTCTATCTCTTGCTGTTGGGCTTTGTTAGTAACGTATAGGAATGCCAAGGATTTATGTGGGTTTATTTTATATCCTTCAACTTTGCTAAAGTTGTTTATTATTTCAAGTAGTTTTTTACTTGATTCTCTAGGATTCTCTAAGTAAATCATCATATCATCTGCAAAAAGTGATAATTTAGTTTCTTTCTTGCCTATTCTAATTCCTTCAATTTCTTTTTCTTCTCTTAATGCTAAAGCTAACATTTCTAGTACCAAATTGAAAAATAGGGGTGATAATGGACATCCTTGTTTCACCCTGGATCTTATATGGAATGCATCTAGTTTATTCCCATTACAAATAATGCTTACTGATGGTTTTAGGTAGATGTTATTTATAATTTTAAGGAAGACTCTGTTTATTCCTATGCTTTCTAATGTTTTAATAGGAATGAGTGTTGTATTTTCTCAAAAGCTTTTTCTGCATCTATTGAGATAATCATATGGTTTCTGCTAGTTTTGTTATTGATATGATGAATTATGCTGATAGTTTTCCTAATATTGAACCAGCCTTGCATTCCTGGAATAAATCCCACCTGGTCATAGTGTATTATTCTCCTAATAAGTTGCTGCAGTCTTTTTGCTAATATTTTATTTAAAATTTTTGCATCAATATTCATTAGGGAAATTGGTCTATAATTTTCTTTCTCTGTTTTGACTCTTCCTGGTTTAGGTATTAGTACCATATTTGAGTCACAAAAAGAATTTCGTAGGACTCCTTCTTCACCTATTTTCCCAAATAATCTCTAAAGTATGGTCATTAATTGTTCTTTAAATGTTTGATAGAATTCACATGTAAAACCATCTGGCCCTTGAGATTTTTTCCTAGGGAGTTTATTGATAGCTTGCTCAATTTCTTTTTCTGAGATACGGTTATTTAGGTAATTTACTTCCTCTTCTATTAACCTGGGCAATTTGTATTTTTGTAAATATTCATCCATTTCCCTAAGGTTATCAAATTTATGGGCATACAATTGGGCAAAATAATTCCTAATTTTTAAAAATTTCCTCTTCATTGGAGGTGAATTCACCCTTTTCATTTCTGATACTCGTAATTTGGTTTTCTTCTTTCTTTTTTTAAAATCAAATTGACCAAAGGCTTATCAATTTTATTGTTTTTTTCATAAAATCAATAGTTTTATTTATTAGTTCAATAGTTTTCTTGATTTCAATTTTATTCATCTCTCCTTTGATTTTCAGTATTTCTAATTTGGTATCTAATTGGGGATTTTCAATTTGTTCTTTTTCTAGTTTTTTTCAGTTGCATGCCCATTTCATTGATCTCCTTTTTATCTTTTTTATTCATGTAAGCATTTAGAAATATAACTTCCCCTAAGAATTTCCTCTGCTGCATCCCATAAGTTCTGGCATGTTGTTTCATTATTGTCATTCTCTTGAATGAAGTTATTAATTGTTTCTATGATTTGTTCTTTGGCCCACTCATTCTTTAGGATTAGATTATTTAGTTTCCAATTAATTTTTAGTTTATCTTTCCATGGTCATTTATTACAAATAATTTTTATTGCGTCATGATCTGAGAAGGATACGTTGACTATTTCTGCCTTTCAGCACTGGCTTGTGAGGTTTTTATGCCCTAGTACATGGTCAGTTTTTGAGTATGTGTTATGTACCGCTGAGAAAAAAGTATATTCCTTTTAATCTCCATTTAGTTTTCTCCAGAGGTCTGTCATATCTGCCTTTTTAAAAATCCTATTCACCTCCTTAATTTCTTTCTTGTTTATTTTGAGGTCAGATTCATCAAGTTCAGAGAGGGGAGGTTGAGGTTCCCCACTAGTATGATTTTGCTCTCTATTTCTTCCTGTAACTCCCTTAACTTCTCCTCTAAGAATTTGCATGCTGTACTGCTTGGTGCATGTATGTTAAATAATGATATTGCCTTATTGTTTATGTGTCTTTTAGCAGGATATAGTGTCCTTCCTTATCTCTTTTAATTAGATCCATCTTTGCTTTTTGCTTTGTCTGAGATTAGGATTGCTACTCCTGCTTTTTTTTTTTTTTTTTACTTTAGCGGAAGCACAATATATTCTACTCCATCCTTTTACCTTTACCCTGTGTGTATCTCCCTGTTTCAGATGTGTTTCTTGTGAACAACATATTGTAGGATTGTGGTTTTTAATCCATTCTGCTATCTGCCTCTGTTTTATGGAAGAGTTCATCCCATTCACATTCACAGTTATGATTATAAGCTGTGTCTTTTTCTCCAACCTGTTTCCCTCCCCTGTTTATGCTTTTATTTCTCCCTTCCACTCCTCAAAAGAGTTTTGTTTTTGACCACCACCTTCCTCAATTTACCCTCCCTCTTGATTCCTCTCCCTTATCTTATCCTTTTCCCCTTTCTACTTCTTCCCTCCCTTCTGACCAAACCCCCCTTTTCTTTCCTTTTTCCCCTCCTACTACCTGTAGGACAAGTTTGATTTCTATGCTTATCAGAGCATGTTATTCTCTTCTTGAACCAAATCCAATGAGAGTAAAGCTCATATACTACTCTTCTTCCTCCCTTCTTTCCCTCTATTATAATACATTTTTGTGCCTCTTCACCCTTTTCTACTACCTCCTTAGGTCTTCTCCCAGAACCCTCCCTTTACATCTCTTAATTATGTTTTTTGTCATTATATCAGTTCTTTTATACTGACACCCACAGTCTATGTGTATCCCTTTCAATTGTCATAATAACTGTACTATTCTCAAGATTGACATACACACACACACATACATATATATATATAAACAATATAATCCTATATAAGGATGTAAACAATTTGCCCTTATTGATTAACAAGGTTTGTGGGTTTTTCCTCCCTGTTTACCTTTTTGTGTTTCTCTTGAGTTTTGTATTTGAAGATCAAATTTTCCATTGAGCTCTGGCCTTTTCATCAGTAAGGTCTGGAATTCCCTTATTTTGTTGAATGTCCATCTCTTTGCCTGAAAAATTATGCTGAATTTTGCTGGGTATCTGATCCTTGATTGTAGTCCAAGCTCCTTTGCCCTTTGGAATATCATATTACAATTTCTCCTGTCATTTAATGTAGAAGCTGAGAGATCCTGCATGATCCTGACTGTAGTTCCACAATATTTGAATTGTTTCCTTTTGGCTGCTTGCAGTATTTTCTCCTTGACTTTGTAATCCTGAAATTTGGCTATATTTCTTGGAGTTTTCAATTTGGGATATCTTTCAGGGGGTGATGGGTGGATTCTTTCAATGACTATTTTCCCCTCTGGTTCTAGGACCTCTAGGCAGTTATCTTTGATAATTTCTTGGAAGATACTGTGCAGGAATAAAAGGAATAATAAACATCATGGCTTTCTGGTAGACCAATAATTCTTAAATTGTCTCTCCTGGATCTATTTTCCAGGTCAGTTGTTTTTCCAATCAGATATTTCATGTTTTCTTCTATTTTTTCATTCTTTACATTTTGTTTGACTACTTCTTGATGCCTCATAGAGTCATTAGCTTCCACTTACTCAATTCTAATTTTTAATGAGTTTCTGTCTTCATTTTGCTTTTGAGTCTCCTTTTACACTTGGTTGATTTTACCTTTCAGGGTGTCATTTTCTCTATTTAGATTCTGAATCTCCTTAGCCATTTCACCGATTTTACTTTTTAAAGATTTGATCTCATCCGTGGCTTTTTTTTCATTTTTTCTGTTACCTCCCTAATTTGGTTTTTAAAACCCTCTTTTAGCTCTTCCAGGAATGCTTTTTGGGTTTGAGACCAGTTCACATTCCCTTTTGAAGTATCAGATGTGGGTATAGTGTCCATGCTGTCCTCTTCCAAATTGATATTTTGATCTTCCCTGTCTCCATAAAAAGAATCAATGGTCTTTGTTTTTTTTTGTGCTCTTCTTCATGTTGGTTAGCTTTTTCCTGGCTTTACAGTGGATTTCTACTTTTGGGGCTCAGGGAATCTCTGTCCCAGGTTTCTTGTTCTGGGGATTGTGAGCCTAGTTACTGTCTTTGTGTATTATGGCCTTTGGTCTCCTGAGGTGTGGGGGAGGGGTTGTCTGGCTGCTGGAAGTCTCCTCTTCCCCTGGGGGTGCTCTCAAGCACCAGTGGTCTCAGTTGTTATCTGTGCTGGTGTCCGCCACTTCCCCTGGCTGTGCAAAGGCATGTCTGGGTTCCTGGTGTTAACCCTTGCTAGCTCTACCCTTCTGGGACTCAGGAACTCCCACACTTTGGTTACTGAAGTCCTATTTCTGGTTCCTCTATTCCAGAGTTTTTCCTGAGGTGTTCTCTGGGTCAGGGAGGGAGGGATGAGAGCCGTTTACCTGGCCAGTATGACTCCTGGAAGTTCAAGAAGGTGAGTTTCAAACCTTTGGGCTGCAAGCCTCAGGAGTAGATGTCTCAGCATCACAGGTGCTGCACTGCTGCCTCCCGTTGCTTCAGTAGACTCCAGTCCTGTGCTGGGAGGCCTGGGGATCTCCACCAGTTTCCCTGTTCATCATTTCTTATAGCACAATATTATTCCATTACATTCGTATAGCACCTTTTTCAGCCATTCCCCAATTGATGGCCATCCCCTCAGTTTCCAATTCTTGGACACCACAAAAAGAGGTGCTAAAAATATTTTTGTAAAGTCCTTTTTCCATTTTTTATGATCTCTTTGGGATGTAGACCTAGAAGTGGTATTTTTGGATCAAAGGGTATGCACAGTTTTATAGCCCTTTGGGCATAGTTCCAAATTAGAGCTACAACATTTATATGATAGCACTTACATAGAGCATTTAAGTTTTGCAAAGTAAGTGATTTACATATTTTATCTCCTGGATCTGACACTTACTACCTATTTGGCCTTGGACAAGTCATTTAACTTCAGTTTCCTCATCTGTAAAATGAGAGTGTTGTACAATGAGATGCTATGACAAAGAAGGCTGGATTTAGAATTGCAAGATCTGATTTTTAATCACTACTGGGTAACCTCAAGCCAGACACAAGTTCCCTCAACTTTTATTGTCTTTTCTTCTAAAATGAAGGGCTGGATGGCCTCTAATGTTCCTTCCAGTTCTAAAATCTACGGTCCTATGTAGATGTAGACCTGAGTTGTTGAGATCTGGGATCAGAGACTTTGGATGCCATTGCTGTACCTTAATTATACCACTGGCACTATTATCAGGCATTCTGAGGAGAAGTCATATGTTAATAGACATTCTGAGTAGAGTTTTGTTCCAGAGAACTCCATTTACATGGTTATCCATTAGCCTTAAGGAAGGGACTTCCTTCCAAGTTTTAGGGTATTAACTTGGAAGGGCAGCTAGGTGGCTCAATGGATAGAGTGCCAAGCCTGGATTCAGGAAGACTCATCTTCCTGAGTTCAAATTTGGCCTCAGGCACTTAGTAGCTGTGTGATCTTGGGCAAGTCATTTAACCCTGTTTGCCTCAGTTATTCTCATCTATAAAATGAGCTGGAGAAGGAAATGGCAAGTCACTCTAGTATCTTTGCTGAGAAAACCCCAAATGAGGCCACAAAGAGTCAACTGAAATAACTGAGCAAATTAACTTGAACCTGAGACACAGGAGAGAGAAGGCAGGTATATATCAGAGGAGCAGACTAGAGTTGAGATCAGGCCAAACCAACAAGAGGTGACAGTTCAATATTGTCCAATATTGTCTTGAGTCTCTTTTGACCTTATCAATCAATGAAATAATCAATATTTATTAGGCACCTACTATGTTCCAGGCATTGTGCTAAGTTCTAGGGGGTACAAAAAAAGGTAAAAGATAGTTCCTACCCTCAAGGAACTTATAGTGTAATGGGGGAGACAATATGCAAATAGAAACAAAGAAAAGTATATAAAGGATAAATAATATATATATAGGAAATAATTAAGAGAGGGAAGTCTTCCAGTAAGAGATGTTTTTAGTTGAGACTTAAGGGAGTCAGGGAAGTCAGTAGCCAGAGTTGAGGAAGAGGAGTGTTGTAGAAATGGTGGACAGTCAGGGAAAATGCCTAGAGATGAGAGATACAGTGTCTGGGACATCCAGACCAATGTTACTGGAGTGGAGTATGTGGTTGGGAATGAGGTATAAGAACACTGGAAAGATAGGAAGGAGCTAGGTTATGAAGGTTATCTGATCATGCTGTGCCAAGTTTCATTCTCAGATTACCCCCACCATCCACTGCTTTCACCTCTATTCCTAATGCTGCTGAATGAATCTGGAGAAAATCACAAGACCATGCAGATTGGGTCCACTACAAAGTTTGTTACACAATCTCAGCTGAGCTCTCACTAGGGCAAGACTACTATCCTTTTATACCTCCTGAATTGACTCACTGTACTTACTATAGTGGTTTTCCCCAACCTTTCTGTCCCTCTTCAAACCTTTCATGGCTCTCCCTCTCTGCAAACTCTTAACTGAGAGCCTTGCATCATATTTAACCGAAAAAAATTTAAAGCCATTCACTTAGAGCTCTTTTCCCTCCTCCTCTTACATCACTCCAATGACTTCCATCATTATCTCTTCCTATACTCTATCTCATATGAAGAGGTGGCCCTTCTCCTTGTCAAGGCAAACCCCTTTATGTGTACCATTGGATCTCATCTTCTCCAGAAGATTGCCTTTCTATCTATCATCCTTACTCCCTTACTTATCTTCAGTCTCGGTCTACTGTTACTTCCCTTCTGTCTACAAGCATGCCCATGTCTCCCCCGACTCCTCAACAAACCTTCACTTGACCTGTCCAATCCCAATAGTTATCTCTTCTCCCTTTTGTGCCTAAACTCCTTTTGAAGGCCATCTACAATCAAAGCTCCCACTTTAGTCCTATTACTCTTTTCTTAACCTTCGGCAATATGGCTTCTGATTTTATCTTTCAACTGCAACTGCTCTTTGCAAAATTATCAGTGAATCTTCCTCCTCCTCCTCTTCTTCCTCTTCTTCTGGCAATTGGGGTTAAGTGACTTGCCTAGGGTTACACAGCTAATAAGTGTCTAAGGCCAGATTTGAACTCAAGTCCTCTTGACTCCAGGGCCAGTGGTCTATCCACTGTGCCTCATCCTCAATGATCTCTTAATTGCCAAATCCAGTGGCTTTTCCTCAATCCTCATCCTTCTTGACCTCTTTGCAGTCTTTAACTGTCAATCAACCTCTTCTTGATATTCTCTTCTTTCTAGATTTTTGGGACACTGCTCCATCTTGATTCTTCCCTTACCCACCCAACTGTTCCTTCTTAGTCTTTTTTTGCTGGATTTCCATCCAGGTCATGCCTGTTAGCTATGGGTCTCATGTGCCCTGGGCATTTTCACTTACTGTCTCCCATCCCAGGAATGTTCCCCCTCCTCATCTTTTAGCTTTCTTCTCTTCCTTCAAGTCACAGCTAAAATCCCAACTATTTCAAGAAGTTTTTCCCCATCCCTCTTAGTTCTAGTGCCTTCCCTCTATTAATTATTTCCAATTTATCCTGTCTATAGCTTGTTTGTGCACAGTTATTTGCATATTATCTCTTCCATTAGACTGAGCTCCTTGAGCATAGGGACTGTCTTTTACCTTCCTCTGTATCCCCAGTGATTAGTATAGTGCCTACCACATAGTAGGCTCTTAATTAATATTTATTGGCTGACTGACTATTTTGCTTGGTTATCTCATTAGCTCTCATGGATTGAATGATCATCCCTATGCTAATGATTCTCAAATCTACTTATCCAGCCTTAATCTCTATGCTGCTAGTCTGGCATCTCCACCTACCTATTGAACATCTTAAACTGTGTGTGCCATGGACTTCTTAAACTCAACATGTCCAAAACTGAACTTAGTATCTTTCCCCTAAAACTCTCTCCTCTTCCTAACTTTGCTATTACTGTTGAGGATACCACTGTCCTCTCAGTCACCCTCCCAGTCATCCAGGCTTCCAACCTAGATGTCATCCTCAGTTCCTCACTCTCATCCTTCATACCTAATTTGTCACTGAGGATTTTACCACTGAAACATCTCTTGTATACGCCCCCTTCTCTCCTCTGACATTGCTACCACCCTAGTTGCAGGGCTTCATAACTTTGTGCCCGGACTATTGCATAAGCCTGCTGGTGGGTCTTCCTGCCTCAAGTCTCTCCCCATTGTAGTCAACCCTCCACTCTACTGTCCAAGTGATCTTCCCAAAGTACAGTTCTGACTATGTCGCACTGCTACTCAAGAAACTCTAGTATCTCCCTGTCATCTTCAGCATCAAACAGAAAATCCTCTTTTAGCATTCAACACTCTTCAAAACCTGCCCCCCACCCCTACCTTTCCAGTCTTCTTACACCTTATACTCAGCGACACTGGTCTCCTCAAACAACAAACTCCCACCTCAAAAGAAGGGCATTTCATTGGCTGTCTCCCATGCCTGGAACGCTCACCCTCCCATCTCCACCTCCTGGCTTCCTTCAAATTCCAGCCAAAATACTGCCTTTGACAGGAAGCTTTCCTCAATCCCTCTTAATTCTAGTGTCTTCCCTCTGTTGATTATTTTCAATTTATTCTATTTTTAGTTTGTTTATACATAGTTGTTTGCAATGTTGTTTTGACTGACTGTTTATCATTTGAGGATCACAGACTTTGGGGTGGAAGGGACCCCAGAGGCCATGGAGTCCAACCCATTTTCCTATTTTGCAGTTGAGGAAACTGAGGCCCAGGAAATTAAGGGAGATTCAAACTTGGAACCCCTGATTCCAGAGGCAGTGCTCAATTTTGGTAATTTGTGACATTTTTTCTGTGATCTTTTTGGTTTTTGATTTTTGGTGATCTTAGAAAAATCATAGTGGAGAAGACAGATGGTGAAATACTGATGCCTAATGTTATATATGCTGACACATTCTAAGTGTCAGTTGAGAGATTTCCAAGGGGGTGATAAAAGGTAAAGTGGAAGTGCTTTTGAAAGTGGAAGTGCTTATAAAAATAAGGCATCAACAATTTTTTAAAGAAAAAAATCACAGAGGATAGGAGATGGGAAAACGTTCAGATTTTCAGTGAAGGGAATAGGGTATATTATTCAAACTGTAGATTAGCAAATAACTTCAATTCTTGGCAAAATTCAAGAATGTATTATTAGAAAGATAATTTATAAGTATTTAGAAAAGAAAGCAGCAATTGCTAGGAGTCTGAATGGATTCCTCAAGAGCAGGTCATACCAAACCTTAAATAATTTTATTTTTGAGAGGTTTACCAGTCTGTTAGAAGAGGTGAATGCTGTAGGCACAGCAAATGCTGTAATTAGATTTTATAAAGGCATTTGACAAAGGCTCTCATGTGATCCTTGTGGATAAAATGATGAGATATGAGTGGGTTAGGGCTAAATGATAGTAGTTGAAGAAAGGAAAGAAAGAAGGAAGGAAGGAAAGAAGGAAGGGAGGGAGAAAGAAGGAGGGAGGAAGGGAAAAGAAGAAGCAAGGAAGGGAAGAAGGAAGGAATGAAGAGAAGGAAGAAGGAAAGAAAAAGGAAGGAAAGGAAGAAGGGAGGAACATAGGAAGGACAGGAGGAAAGGAGAAAAGAAGGAAGGGAGGGAAGATGAGAGGAAAAAAGGAAGGGAGGGAAGGAGAAAGGGAGGGAAGGAGGAAGAAAGGAAGGGACAAATGGAGGGAAGGAAGAAGGAAGTGAAGGAGGGAGAGAGGGAAAGGGAAGGGAGAGAGGAAAGAAAGAATGTGGAACAAAGGAAACAAGCATTTATTAGGCATTTACTATGTCAGGACCATGCTAAACATACACACATACAAGCAAAAAGAAGGACAATCCATGACTTTAAGGAGCTTAGATTCTCATGGTGGGGAGGGGAAGACAACACATAAAAGGGAGCAGGAAAGTGGTGGGTGTGGGGGAAGGTATCCCACCCCCAGAGGCATGGTTTTGAAGTCCAGAAAGTTAGGGAGGGACTGGAAAGAGAAATGTCTGTACCCAAAGAGTAGTGATTAATAAATACAGATCAAACCTGAGGGAGGTCCTCCCATCTAAGATTACCTTTCATCTACTCTATAATGTCTTGTATTTATCTCTACTTTTAAATGTTGTCTCCTCCATTAGACTGTGAGCTCCTCAAGAGCAGGGGCTGTTTTTGCCTTTCTTTGTGTCCCCAAGACTTAGCACAGTGCCTGGCGCATAGTAAGTAAGTGTTTAACAAGTGTTTTTTAATTGATTGTCCTTAGTCCTGTTCTGTTCGACTTTTCTATCAGTGACTTAGATGAAGACTTTAGCTAGGTCCTGCAGCAGCTCCCACTGAGAGACATAGTCAGAGTGCACTTGGCAAAGTCAGAATTTAACTAGGTGGGTGCAAGAATAACAAGGTTATGAAACAGAGAAGGGGAGAAACTAGTCAGAAGATCAAGGTTGTAATAGGTAAAATAGATGTACCTCTAATCATATAGAACAAGTGCTGACGTCTTCGGAGCAATCTGGGGGGCCTCGAACTCACTTGCGCTGGCTAGTGTAAGATCTAGAGCATCCTTATCATGGTGTGGGTGGGGGGAGGACGGACAGAGAGACAAAAGGAGGCCATTGGCTAACCACAACTATTAGTAGGTCTGATCTTCCGTGATAGATCTTGACCTTGTGTTTAACCACTGTATCCTTTGTTGTTGTTGGGTCGTTTTTCATGTTCGACTCCTCCTGACCCCATTTGGGGTTTTCTCGGCAAAGCTACTGGAGTGGTTTGCCATTTCCTTCTCCAGCTCATTTTACAGACAAGGAAACTGAGGCAAACAGGGTTAAGTGGCTTGCCCAGAGTCACAGTGTCTGAGGTCAGATTTGAACTCAGGTCCTTCTGACTCCAGAACCAGCACTCTATTAAGTAAACTCTGGTTTTTTATACATACCCTTTTCTCATGTTGAATCAGGCATTTTCTTTTTCTAGCTACTTGAGGTTAGAACAGCTTCTTCAGCCTTCTAGAAGAGTATCAATGGCAGGTATGTCAAATTTGCAGAAGACACATAGCTGTAAAGAATAGTGATAATATTGGACAACAGGGACAGTTAGAATTATTATAAACTTAATAACCTTCAAGAAGAACAACAGTAAAATAAACACATAAACTAAGGGATGAGATTTTCATAAAATCATTAGCATTGAACAGGGTAGAATTAAACCAATGAACTACAAACAAGCAAAAACCCTTTTATTTTATGCCCCCTTCAAATTTCTGTCAGAAGTTGCACTGAAGAGGCAGTTAGGGGGCAGAGTGGATAAAGTGCTGGACCTGGAGTCAGGAAGAGCTGAGTTCAAATCCAGCCTCAGATGCATACTAGCTATGTGACCCTGGGCAAGTCATTTAAGTTTCATGTGCCTTAGTTGCCTCACCTATAAAATGAGCATAGTAATAGCACCCCCTTTCTAGAATTGCACGGAGGATCAAATGAGATAATATTGCCTGGAACATGGTAGATACTTGATAAATGCTTCCTTCCTTCCTTATGGCTTTTCTATTTTAATTAAAAAATATAGGTGTCAATAAATATGCAGGTCTGTTTCTACTAATATCACTTCGCATCACTTCATATAGGTCTTTCTGTTTTTTCTTGTATGGTTTGTATGTGTCCTCTTTTACATCACCATAATATTCTATTACATTAATATGCCATAATTTATTCAGCCATTCTCAAATTTGGAGGTATACTTATTCCTAATTTTTGCTATTATAAATATAGAAGGTATTAATATTTTTGCGCACATATGTCCTTTATAGGATATTTTTCACAGGGTAAGATAAAGTCCTATCTATGGAGTCATGGACTTGAAAAGTCTGACAAATTTTGTGACTCATTGTTATTGCCATATTTCTCTCCAAAATGTTTGTTCCAGTCCACAGTACCACCAACAATGTAATAAACCCCTGAAAACCCAATAACAATGAATTTTAAGATCCAATGACATTTTGACATGCTAGATTAATTTAATCCAAAATTTACTGAATGGCTCCTATGTGCAATGTACTTTCATGGATAGTAGGATTTTTTTTTGGTTGAGATCTGTGATTTCATTGGAATAGGAAACTCCCACTGAGGAAATTCCCTATACCAATGCAAAATTAGTAGCTAGTCCGCAATTTGTATTCCTAAAGAGTTTCCTAGGGCTCTGAGAGTTTAAGTGACTTGCCTAGGGTTGCACAGTCAATCAGCTAGCAAGCAATTATTAAACATTTACTATAAGTCAGGCACTGTGCTAATTGCTAGCAATGTAGAGAAAAGCCAAATACAGTCCCTGCCACCAAAGAACTCACATTATAATAGAGGAGACAAAGTGTGAACAACTTTATATATTCAGTGTAAATAGGAGGTAGTCTGGGGAAAGACACTAGCATTGGGGGGTGGGGAGATAGGTCTCTTGCAGAACATGAGATTCGAGCTGAGTCTTGAAGAAAGCCAGGAAAGCCAAGAGGTAGAGGGGAGGAGAACATTCTAGGCATGGAGGACAGCTCAAGAAAAGATACGGAGCTGAGAGATGGAGTGTCCTGTGTGAGCAAGAATATATTGTTGGATCATATTCATAAAGATGGGAGGAATAAAGTGTAAAAATACTGGAAAGACAGGAAGGGGTAAAGTTAAAAGCCAAACAGAAGATTTTATATTTGATCTGGGAGAAAATAGGAAGCCACTGGAGCTTATTCACTAGGAGGGTCTGACAAGGTCAGACTTGCACTTTAGAAAGATCACTTTGGTGGCTGAGTGGAGGATGGAATGCCTGGAGATTTAAATCATGGAGATAAACAAACAGGATATTGCCTACAGTCCAGGTAGACAAGGACCTGTGTTAGGGTAGTGGCTTCGTGAGTAGAAAGAAGAGGAGTTCAAAGGAAGAACAAGAAGATTTGGCAACAGATTGGCTATGTGGGGTGAGTGGGAGTATGGTGTCAAGGATGGCACTGAAGATGCAAGACACAGCTACTCCCAGAGAACTGAATAGCCACCACGTTCCTTCCTGGTCTATACTCTGGAAGAAATATAAGACATAAAGAGAGCCATTTCCCAATTGATAAATGGTCAAAGATTATGGGCAGGCAGTTTTCAGAAGAGGAAATCAAAGCTATTAATGGTCACATGAAAAAAATGCTCTAAATAACTATTGATTAGAGAAACGCAAATTAAAACAATTCTGAGGTACCACCTCATACCTATCAGAATAGCTAACATGACAGAAAAGGAAAATGACAAATGTTGGTAGGGAAGTGGAAAAATTGCATTGTTGGTGGAGTTGTGAACTGGTCTCACTATTATGGAAAACAACCTGGAACTATGCCCAAAGGGCTATAAAACTGTGCATACTTTTTGACCCAGCAATAGCATTAGTAGGTCTATATCCCAAAGAGATCAAAGAAAAGGGAAAATGATCTATTTGTATAAAAATATTTACAGCAGCTCTTTTTTGCGCTGGCAAAGAAGTAGAAATTGAGGGGATGCCCATCAATCGGGGAATGGCTGAATAAATTATGAAATATGATTGTGATGAAATACTATTGTGCTATGGGCAGCTAGGTGGTGCAGTGGATAGAGTGTTGGGACTCATCTTTGTAAGTTCAAATCTGGCTCCAGACACTTACTTAGTTGTGTGACCCTGGGAAAGTCACTTTGTTTTCTTCAGTTTCTTCATCTGTTAAATGAGCTGGAGAAGGAAATGGCAAATCACTCCAGTAACTTTTCCAAGAAAACCCCAAATGGGGTCATGAAGAGTTTGAAACAACAGAACAATAACAACTGCTACTACTACTATTGTGCTATAAGAAATGACAAGCAGGGAGGTTTCAGAAAAACCTTGGAAGACTTACATGAACTGATACAAAGTGAAGTAAGCAGTACCAAGAGAGAACTGTACACAGCAACAGCAATTTATGAGGATGATCAACCGTGAGAGACTTAGCTACTCTGATCAAGACAATAATCCAGGAAAATTCCAAAAGACCCATGAGAAAAAAATGCTCTCCACCTCCAGAGAGAGAACTGAGAACTGATGAAAAAAGAATACTTTTTTCCACTTTCTTTGTTTTTTTTTGCCTTTTTTTCAACATGGCTAATATGGAAATAATGTTTTGCATGACTTCACATGTATTACTGATGTATTGCTTACCTTCTCAAAGGGTAGGGTAAGGACTGAGGGAAAGAGAGAAATTGGAAATCAAAATTTTAAAAATTAAATTAAAACATTCAATTTTAATTCATTAATTAAATTGAAAAATTAAAATTAAAAAATAGAGATAAAAGCCACACTTTTCCCATCATCCCAGTTGCCCAGCAATGGTTTCATCATCTGAATCTTATTAGAAGGATGAAGAAATACATCTAGAGTTGTTTGTACCACTAGGTACAGTAGAACATAAGCTGCTTTTTTAAAAATCCATTTTTATTGATGTCCTTTTAAAAAATATCCTCATAGTTTCCCCAAGTTTCATTCCCCATTTCTCTCCCAAAGAGCCATCCTACATAACAAACAGCATTTTTAAAGACAAAGAAAGAGGAGAAAATTTTCCCAATTGATCAATACATTGAAAAAAATCTGAAAACGTGTAGTATACAATATTTAGAGACCTTGTATGTCTTCCTTTGAGCCATGTGTGTTCATTGTAATTACGCAACATTAACTTTTGACTACTTTTGTGGTTGTTCCTTTCATTTAAATTATTGTAGTCACTGTGTATGTTGTTTTCTTGCCTACATTTACCTCACTCTGCATCAATTCATGTCGATCTTTCCATGCTTCTCTGTATTTATCACATTCATCATTTCTTGAACACAGTAATATTCCATTACATGCATGTCCAATAGTTCATACAGCCATTCTCCAACGATAGGCATCTAGTTTGTTTCCAAATTTTTGCTATAACAAAGAGTACTTCTATAAATATTTTGGTGTGTATAGCTATATTTTTTAAACAATGGCCTCTTTAGAATATGATTAGTAGTAAAATCTCTGGGTCAAAGGGTATGGACATTTTCATCCATTTTATTTGAATAGTTCAAATTTCTTTCCAAGTGATTCTACTGATTCATATTTCCCCAAATAACGTGTGCCTATTTTACCACAACCCTTCCAATATTGATTATTCTAATTTTTTGTCATCTTTGCAAATTTGCAGGGTGTGAAGTGAAACCTCAGAGATGTTTGATTTGTATTTCTCTTATAATTAATGATTTAGAGCATTCTTTTATATGGTTATTATTAGTTTATAATTATTCTTTTGAAAACTATTTCTCAATATCACTTACCTATTGGGAATGGCTTTTGGTCATGTATGTATGTAATATATATTTGTGTATATGTATATAAATGGATTTTTTATAAAAAAAGAAGCTTATGTTCTGCTATACCTAGTGATCCAAACAACTCTAGACATAGTTCTTGGTCCTTCCTCTAAGACTCAGACAATGAAATCATTTCAAGGAGATTGGGAGTGCTGGCAGTGGGGAGGTGGGGTGTGGGGGGAAGGTGGGAGAGAATGACTTTTTAATATTTATTTAACTATTCATTTAAAAATATATAATATGCACACATGTACACTCTCTCTATGTGTGTGTATGTGTGGATAGATAGATAGATAGATAATAATCTGGCATATTAAACCCTTATTAGAGAAATTTAACACAAAGATTTTTTTTCACATCCCACTGCTTCCCTTTTTTTCCTAGTAGTGTTAATTTTGTTTGTGGAGAAGCTCTTTATTTTCATGTAATCAAATTATTTATTTTATCTTCTGTAATTGCTTCTATCTCTTTTCTCTAGGAATATATCTCCTACCCATTGCTAGAAAGGTATATGATCTGCTTCTCTTTTTAATTTTTTTTATAGCCTGATCTTTAATTTTAATGTCATGTATCCTTTTAGAATGCATCATGGAATATATCTAAGGTAATTTCTACCAGACTGCTTTCTAATTTTCCTGGATTTTTTTTTATCAAATAGGGAATTCTCTTAGAAGTAATTTATGTTTTCTGGTTTATTGAACACTTGCTTATTGATTTTCATTGCTTTTTATTGTCCCTTGTCTAGTTCATTGATCTCTCCCTCCCTCCATCTCTCTCTCTCTCTTTAAAGTCAATACCAGGTGATTTTGATGACTGTTGCTTTATAATACAGTTTGAGGGCTAGAAGTGCTATTCCCCCTTTGTCCCTACTTTTCATGATTTCCCTTGCTATTCTAGATCTTTCATTTTTCAAATAAATTTTATTATTTTATAAAAATCTTTTAAGTATCCTTTTGATAATTTGACATAGCATTAAAATTGTAAATTACCTTCAGTAGTTCCTGTATTGTCAGTTTTATTATATTGTCATGGGGCAGCCATGAGCACTGACTATTCCTCTAGCTTTGTCTCTTCAATTATTTTAAGGCAACCCAATTCCCACTGTTTCTCTTCGCCTTATCCCCAACCACTCCTCTTCTCCTTTTGTTACCCCTTTTCTTAGTTTCAGAGTTTTGCTTCACTTATAGACTCTTTTCAATTTCTTCCTTTTATCTAATTATTTAATTCTTCCCTTTTTGCCTCTTAGGCAAAATTCTCTTTACTTACCTGCAACTTATTTTGTTTGTTTTCAAAATTTTGTTTTCACACTTTCCCCCCTCATTTTCATTCCACACACTCCCTCATTTTCTTCATTAATTCATCTTCTCTTTCTGACTAGTCTAGACATTGATTCTTTGATTCATGGCCCTTGTATTTATTTAGTCTTTCTTTAGTCTCTCTATTTCTTATGGAATTAAAGTTTCTAAGGTACCTATTTTGGGTTCCTTCTTCTTAATAGTTCCTGTTATTCTCTTGTAGAGCCTACTTTCTGGTTCCCTTTTTCTTTTGTGCCTCACTCTTAGGAATACAAAGCAATACAGAGGTTATTGCCTCATGGTAGGAATTTTCCTGTGGTGCTGATTGTGCAGTTTGCCATCCCCATGGTAATTGTTTCCCATTTGCCATGCAGTCTCCACCTTGCTCTTTTGTATGTCAGTTGCCCCCAGGAACTCTGATTCCCCTTTTCTTGGATGCAAGATGAATGATCTAACCACCTAATGCCATGTAAGGTTCTTATCTTCCTTTACAGAATCTCTCTCTGTCCCTGTGAGATTGTTCTTCGGTGGTCCTCACTCCTACCACTGAAATAAGACTTCCTCTTTTGTTTTCCCTATTGCCATACACCTCTTTTTGCCTTCTTGCCCATTCTCCTACAGGCTCTCTTCTTCCAGAGAGACTGCAGGAATTCTTTTCCGTTCATTGTTAACCTTGGATTTGATTAGGGTCATCACATGTTCTTCTCTATCTTCTTCCTTCTTTCTCCCCTGTTATACACCTTCCTCTTTTTTAGTTTAGCCTGACAAAACATTAATTTACTTATAGGCAGAGTGTTGTGAAGTTAAGTCCATGATGTTTCAGGCTTGTTTCTCCACCATCACTTCTATTTGGCTTTTTCTTTCCCCCTTGTTTACTTTTAGTAAGCAACCTCTTAACGAAATCTACATTATTATTTTGTTGTTCTCCTTGGTTGCTGCATTTGTTTACTGTTCTTGTATTTCTGTTATCCCAGGTGTTTCAGAGTCAAACAACTTGTATGGTCTGGTATTGTTTCTAGAAATGCTTTGAACACCTTTTTTTTTCATTAAGTGTTCACCTTTGTTCCTTGAGAGGTTGAAGTTTACAGTGTCCATCATTTAGGTTGCTTACTGAGTTCCTTTGCTCACATTATTCCATTCCCTCCCACTATACCTAGTGGATGCAGAATAGTCTTGTGTGATTAAAATTTCCTTTCCATCATGTTTAAAACTCTTTCTTCTGGTTCCTAGCAGAAATTGTTTGTCATTTAAAGTGTTAAATTCAATCCCTATGTGTCTTAGAGTTTCTGGGATAGGGTTTTTTCCCACCTCACCCCAGGTAATATGAGAGTTCTTTCAATTGTCATCTTGTTTTCTGTGTTCAGAAGTTTTAAAGAGTTTTCTTATATTATTTCTTGCATTATGATGTTTGGGTTTTTTATAATCTTTAAATTATCTCTACACATCCTGTCTTTAAGATCAATGTTTTATTTGTACGTGTATCATGTTTTCTTTCAACATTATTGCTTTTTGCTTCTCTTTTTCCATATTGTCCTTCAGTTCTATATATTTACATTCCCAATCAGTTATTTTCTTTCACATTTCTTAAGTGAGACTTGCCCCCATAGATTCAAGTTTTTCCAGTTAGTCAATTATTACTGCTGTGCAAGTTAAAAATTCTGCTTTCATTATTCTTATTTCTTTCACAAATTATTCAGGAACATTGTATTAATTCCATGCTCTTTTGAAAATCTACAGGCTCCTCTACCTCATCAAGTACTGATTCATTTTCCTTTGTCTTGTAATATTTATTCATAGATCCCAGGACTCTTTTAGCTGATCTAGAGGCCATGTTCTCCTCTGTTATTATCTTCCATGTTGGTTATCTACTTAGGCTCAAGATCTTTAAATGAGTTTTTTTCTCCTGATAAAAAGGTCATTTTGGTCTTTTTACCTTATTTTCTCTTATTACTCCTTTTCTGGCTCCTTCTCCTTTGATTTTGGTTTTCTGTGGGGCTAGACCTTGAAGCTACCATGTTTCACCAATCTTAGTCTGCTCCAAGTGACTTGGGGGTGGGTGGGTAGTCAACAGAACTAGCCCTAGCTGTATGCTAAGATTTAATGATGTGCTATACAGTAATACATACACTATTCTGCCCCAGTTCCTTCTATTCCTCAATCCTTTGACCCAGTGCCACACTGCTGTCTAAGTTTCTACTTTTTGGTTTGCCTTGGTACTGGAAGGAAGGAGCAACAAAGTTATGTTCTGTTACAAGCCTGTGAGTCAGCTTGTGCAGCCCTGTCCTGAATGGTGGGCAGTGGAGGAAAGGGATTGCTGAGAGTGGGTAAGGGATTATAGTATAGCTTTCTCAGCTGTTAGTTCACTGAATTGTTTATCTTGTTAGGGTTGTTGGTGTTATAGGCTACAGAGATAGCTGAAATGCTTTTTTTTCACCTTATAAGTAGTTGCTATTTTGGAGAGAATATGAGTATAGGAGAAAAAGGCTAGTTTTCCAGCTTGTTGGTCACATGACATGGAACTATTGAATGCAAACTTTTTAAGGGAAGTTTTTTTTCTTTGTTAATCCAATGCCTAGTATAATGTCTTAAACAGAGCATATGTTCAACAAATGTTTGTTCAGTTGAGACTGCAAAGAGAAAATGTGATGGGATGAATCCCAGAGTCCACCTTCAAATAGGAAAGAAAAAGAAAAACCTCATTTGGGATGGAATGCTATACAGGTGGTAAGATACCCAGCATGGGGTTTAGGCTGAATAAAATTTGTGTTTGGGGGTTTGTGTTGATCTGCTCCCACCTGATGAAAGACTCAAATACCAATTGAGAACAACAGGTTAAATGATCAACTTTTTAAAAAAATAATTTTTATTCATTTTGAACTTAAATACAAACAGACACCAAAAAACATTTCCATGTACACAGCATGACATAAAAAGAGGATTCAACATAAAACCATGAATTTCCTAAATGGTCAACTTTTAAAAGAGCAATATCCTGTGCTGCATGCAGCTGGAGGATTTTTTTCCCCAGACCAAATAAATTTCAAAGATCAGTTTTGGTTGCTACAGTAGTCTTTCAGATATTGAAGTTCCAAAATCTTCAGCAAAGGGGTGATCAGCCATATACCAATTAAGGTGAGCAGTCCAAAGCCTCAAGAGTGGGAACTCTTAGGACAAAGAGAGAAATGATTTCTTTTGACTAGGTAGCTAAGGCAATAATCTTTGAATCTGGCTGTCTTCTTCTGCCTTTGTTTCTTTCCTAAGGACATGTCTTCTACCAGCAATTGGCTGGAATCTGGCGGTGAGGGTCCAGTAGGAGGTGATTACTACAACTACACTGCTTACGGGAGAAGATGGTAGATAACAGGAGTATCCTGGACCTGAAAGGTCTGTCTGGCTTACCACAAGATCTGGACTTTGTTAGTGACTCTGGCAGCATAAATCTGACTGAAGTGAAAGTGAAATTGTCTTTTTAGCAGTACATTTTGGGAAGAGTATGGTAAAGGGATGAGTTAGTGTTTTAAAGTATTTGTTAACACTTTTGTGGTTTTTCTTTTGTGGTAGAGGGAAAAAAATAGCTGTCCTTTACATGGCACTTTGTACATTGAGTACCTAGAAGGGAATTTACTAACTTCCTTCTGGGGCAATCCTAGACAGGGCCATACCAAGGCTTTGTTTTAGAGATTTCTCCCCCTCTCTCCACCAGATTACTGCTCCAGGTTAGGGACATAACATGCCAGAGAGAAAGAGAAAATCCTGAACTTTAAGGAGTCAGATTGCACTCCCCACACCCCAACACACCATGAACTTGTCTGTGTTAGTCAAGAGCAGGATCTCCTTTTGGGAGAAGGACCCTTGGCCATAGATAGCATCTATAAGCCTGTTATGTTTTCTGCATTCAAGTCATTGGTTAAAATGTTGACCAAGATAGCCGAAGACAGAGCCCTATGGTAAAACACTAAAGACCTCCCTCTTTACTTATAACTCAAAGGAAGACCAAGACCTTAGGTGTTGATATGGGAGTCATAGGAACCAAAAGACAAATGGGCTATAATAGCCTATTGAGAACTTTGAGACAAGAGGACTTCCAAATGAAGGAGCTTGAAAAGGCTAGGCAATTAGTGTTTACTGAGGAACTTCTTGACCTGAGTAAAGGAAGGTGATTATAGAGTTTGCATAAAGAACAATAGGAAATTGGGAAATTGTAAAGGGAAGCAGACATATGCTAGCAATATCAATGCCAAGAGCCTCAGAACAATAAGGGAAGCCTGGAAAAAGCAATGGGCCTAGCTAATGGAGCAGGAATGAATGACTTCAATCTATCACTCGATATACCCTTTGGATTTGGTCGTTCACTCAACTCCCAAGTATTCTCTAGCTTACATCTTGTTCATTTGAGAGACTTAATCAAATGTCTTGCTGACATCCAGATATACCATGGTGGATATAGCATTCCCTTGATCTACCAGTCTAATAACTCTACCCTCCCCCCCAAATTAATTTGGCTGGCTTATTTTTAGTGAATCAATGCTGGCTTCTGGAGGTCAGCTCTAAGTATTTGTAAATCTTGTATTCTATGAGTCATTCCTTAACTGATAAATGGTCAAAGCATATAAGCAGACATTTTTCAGAAGAAGAAATCAAAGCAATCTATAGTAATATGGAAAAAAACGCTCTAAATCACTATTGCATAGAGAAATGCAAATTAAAACAGGTACCACCTCACACCTATTAGCTTGGCTAATATGAGAGAAAAGGGAAATTATAAATGTTGAAATGGACATTGAAAAATTGGAACACTAATGCATTGTTGGTGGAGTTGTGAACTGATCCAACCATTCTGGAGAACAATTTGGAACTATACCCTAAGGGCTATAAAACTATGCATACTCTTTGAACCAGCAATACTACTAGTGTGCCTGTATTCCAAGAAGATTTTTTTTTAAAAAGGAAAAGAATTTATATGTACAAAAATATTTATAGCAGCTCTTTTTTTGGTAGCAAAACAATTGAATATTGAAGGGATGCCCATCAGTTGGGTAATGTCTGAATTAGTTGTGTTATATGATTGTGATGGAATACTGTTGTGCTATAAGAAATGATGAGCTGGATGGTTTCAGAAAAACCTGGGAAGATATATATGAACTGAGCAGAACCAGAAGAACATTGTACACAGTAACAGCAATATCGTATGATGATCAGCTGTGAGTGACTCAGCTATTCTCAGCATTACAGTGATTGAAGACAATTCCAGAAGACATATGGCGAAAAATGCTGACCACATCCAGAGAAAGAGTTGATGGAGTCTGAATGCAGATTGAAGTATACCTTTAAAAACTTTATTTTTCTTGGGGTTTCTGTCTTCTTTTGCAACATGACTAATGTGTTTTGCATGATTACACAGGTGTAATCTATATCAAATTGCTTGTTTTCTGAAGGAGTGGGGAAAGAAGGGAGGGAAAGATTTGGAACTCAAAATTCTAAATAATGGGTGTTAAAGATTGTTTCTACACATAACTAGAAAAAATTTATAAAAATAAATCATGTGCTATATATTTTTCTGGTAGTTAACAATAACCTTGTCAAGTTATAGTTTCAGGATTCTACCTTTTTTTCTTCCATTTTTGAAAATGAGGACACCTGCTCATTGCCAGTCTTCCTACTCTTTTCCTTTTCTCGGTGATTCCCCAAAGTCAAATGAGCAACAGCCAGATAGGTGATATAGATAATTAGTGCTAAAGGGATTCAGAAAATTATGAGAACGCAAAGTACACATGTCCAATCTCCTTTCTCCCTCCAAACCATACACAATCACAAAACAAGTTATCTAAACAATGAGGAGGAGTTCTGGTAGTCCAAGGCATCACATAAGCATTAAAAAGGGAGTCCTTCTTGCTCAAATGAATGGGGGAAAATTCTCTACCATACATCATCCAGCTTGCCTGAAACTCATTGGGAATTTTCAAAAAAAAAAAGAGCAAGAATATTCAGTTTTGCAGGCCCCACTATAGCTTCCTTTCATCCCTTCAAAGCAAACATCCAACCAAATGGAGTTGAGGTGATGGTAACTAGCAGTTAGTAGGAACAAAGGAAAATCCCACATCCTTGAATTTCTGGTAGAAGAAAGTATACATGAGGAATAGAATAAACTCCACTGTTAAGAAATCAGTCACTCAGTTAATGAGCATTTATTAAGCACTTACTATGTTCCAGGCGTTATGCTAAGTGTCATCCACAAAATCTGTTTATTAATCACAGGTGGAAGAGAGTTTAGATAGGCTTAACTATGTAGACAAGAGCCAGGTAATGAGACACAATATTTTAAGCTATGAGTCCAAGGTCAATCATTTGAAAAACTAAGCATCCATACATTAAAGTTTGATGTCTCATCTTAAAGATGTGATCACAGATTCTCAAAGGCTGTCTTAGCAGAGTACAACATTGGGTAGGTATTCCAAGCTGGGATAGTTTCAAATTTATACCTGAATGGTGATCAACTTTTTGTCAACTGAGGACCTGTCTAGCTCAGTTCAGAGAAGCTTATCAATTACTTAGACCACTAGCTTGCCCCAGCCATATTTCACTTTTGTATCCCATCTTGCCAGTAGCCTGACACCATACTTATATACCTACACTCTCCCCTTCCACTTTTGGCTCTGGGCATGGTAACAAAATAAATAGTGCCATTGCTTCTGGAAAGCATGTATCAGTTGGATCAATTGCCTATCCTCTTATTCCTCAGATCGAAACTCTTTCTCATCCACCGTTCCCCCGTGTGTGCTATTTTTTCCTTTAAGAATATAAGCTTTTTGAGGAGAGGAACTGTTTCACTTTTTGAATTTGTTTCCCCAGCAGTTAGCCCCATGCCTGACACATAGTAAGTGCTAAAAAAAACCCCACATTTTAAATTAATTAGTTCATTCATTCATTCATTCAACCACGAGGTTGTTTTTTTAAGTGCTGAGTTTTTCATTGACAGCAGCTCTCAGGGATCATTCTGAGTCAGTGGAAAGAACACCCATGTTGATGAAATCACAGATTCTTGAAGTTGTAGTTTATATGCCAGAGGTGTCTGCTATGGCATTTCATTTCCTCCAGTCTTCAAAGAGGAACTGAAAAAGAGCACCAGAAGTCATTCACATGCAACATGATACAAATGTAACTGAACAGCTGAGAAGTGTCTTCTGTTTTCCTTGTCATGCTTGCTGGGTAATTGTAAGCAAAGGAGCCAAACCCATTTTAATAACAGCTGTAACTCTAATCAATGTGTTATATAGCTGAAAGAGCATTGGTTCAGAAACTCTTAGACAAGGCACCTGGCCTCTATGAGCTTCTATTTTCTCCCTTGTTACGTAGAGAGGGCGCTTCTCTACTGACAAGGTTATAATGTCTTGCTGCATCCTTGCCTACTATACTGCAGGTAGAGATGGACTGCAGGGGTTGGGAGGGAGCATCACACAATCGGAGATGATGCTTCTTCAGGGTAAAATCCAGTTGGAGGAATTGACTTGTTTAGGACAGTGACGAGAGATACAAGGTCATAAGTGCAGTTTTGTTGGAGGTGGGGTGGAGACACAGAGAGAGACAGAGAGACACAGACAAAGGAGAGAGAGGGAGGGGGAGAAAGGAGGGGAGAGAGGGAGCTAGAGAGAGAGAGACATACACACACACACAGAGACAGAGAGACAGAGAGAAAGAGAGAGAAAGACACACACGCACAGAGGAAGAGAGGCAGAGAGACAGCAACTAGGGCCAGCACACAGTCATGCCTGTCCCTCTGACAATGTCAGAATTAGTGAATGACAGAAAGGTGGTACCCTGTTGGAGTTAGCTTCTGAGGCATTTGAACTCTCTACCTTTTGAATGCCAAGGCTGCAGCAACAAACAGATGCGTAAGTCAGACAACAGAAGTGGCGATCCTGATTTCCCAGCATCCATGAAAGCAACAACAACCCTGGCAGGAAAACCGACTATCTAGCCTGGTAGTTACTGAGAGTGACTGTGATCATCCCACGTGAAGCTGTTTGCTTATTTCTTTACCATGTGGTGTGAGTGGCGGCTCTTATCCTCCCTCTGTATCTGTAGTGATGGGAGATGGGAGATGCAAATCGAGCAGGTAGAGTTCCCGATTTCTTCTGCTCTGAGTTTGGGAAACTGGAGGAGAGGACTAAATTCTAACCTGAACTGGGTTTTCTGCCTCGAGGGATCAGAACTACGAAGTGGGTGGGAAGTTGTGTTCTGTGATACGTCTATTGATTTTGAATATTACTAAGATTGAATCTAACTTAATTAAACTGTTTGCTTAACCATGACCAATTAAGCGATGAATGACTGAAACAACATTGGATCTGTGTCTGTTTGAGAGTAGGGGAAGGGACTTGTGGGAGGCAGTAGAGGTGATCAGGCTCTGCTCTCCATTTTCCTCACCATTTAGAATCAAATGGCTTCTTAATTGGTTGATTCTGTGGCAAGCCACAGAGGCTGCACCAGGGAAACAAAAGCACAAAACACATATCTGGAGCCAATTTATTGAAGGGGATTGGAGTCACAAATGACCAGCCATGGACGATGAAGCTAAGATCTCGACTACTGGTTCTCTCAGCATTTCCCTGCCCGAGAAGTAGTCTTTTCTGTCCTGCGGTCCTATGGCACCTGGTGACCCAGCTCCAACAAACACCAACCCATCAACTTATAGAATGAAAGCAGCAAAATGGTATCCTAGATTTCCTTTATATACCAAAAAAGTCTTATCTCTCATGTAGCCAGTTATATTTTATCATTTTTTAATTGTTCATATTTTATTGGTTTTTCCAACTTTTAAAATCTGTACCTGGGGAGTCAGAGGCCAAACTTTGCCTTAGGAGTCTGAGGGAATTGAGAACAAAGGAATCATTAAAAAGAGGTGTTAAAATCATCCAATTCAAGCAGTTTCTAATTCTATTTGAGAGAATTTGATATAAAAGAAATACTAAAGCTTATTCGTACATCTTTGTAAAATTTCTATATCTACTTTAGCAATTCTAAACCGAGAAGGCTTTGGTCATAGTTTTCAGGTTGTCCAGTGATTCTTAAATTATCTCTCCTTGCCCTATTTCCAGATCAGACATCTTCTTCCTTGTTTTCAATCTTTTGATTTTGTTTGAATATTTCTAGATGTCTTTCACATGTGTCCTTGTGTTCTATTTGGCCCACTCTAATTTTTAAGCAGTTAAATTCTTGGGTAAAGTTTACTACTGTCTATTCCAAGGTGTTAGTTTTCCTTAACATTTTTCTTCCCTAGCTACCCCTTTTTGTATCTTTTGTTTCATTTCTTCCTGGTACTCTTGTAATCCTTGTGGCAAGGACATTCTTTTCTCTGAGGTTCTGTTTCAACTTGTTATGGAGTTACTCTCTTCTTCTAGGTTTATCCTTTGGGCATCCAAGGTATTTCTTGAGTGTGATTGGTGTTTTCTTCTGTTTCCTTTTATATCTAGTCTCAGTTTCTAGATTGTGGACTTCTGCTTGGGTGAAACTCTATTCCTGTGCTCCTAGATGGTGTAGGTAAACCCCGCTTGATCCTGAGTTCAGTGGCTAAGACAAGGCTCTAACCTTCTTCAGGAATTTCCTGGCCTTGTTTCCTGCTGTGGTTCAGTGCCAGGCTACCTGGATACTGGTTTGGCCTTGTTTCTTGTCATAGTTGGAGCCCCTGCGTTGCTCATGTTGTGTACCTGAGTGAGGTTTTATCAGAAATCAAACCCTTTCCAAGCTCCCCACATCCAAAGAGAACTATCCATCATGAGAGAGATAAAACATCTCAGGAGGAAGAAAAAACAGAAATCAATAAAAGCATTCCTTTATCTATTTTTTTATTATTAAATCTTACAGGAAGTTGTTAAATATGTTTGTTTTCTATCTAACACAAATAACCTTGCGCTTATTTACTTTTGAAAAGTAAATAACCTAATAACACTCTGCTCCTTCTTGTAGGCAAGGATTTCCTCATCCCTCTTCTTGGTAAGATGTCTTCAAGCAAAGCTATTTCTCAGGGAGGGGGAATGGTGAAAAGGAGTGACTTTAATGAACAAAGAGGGTTTTGAAATACTTGCTGCCTCACCAATAAATACTTATGATTAAAGGAGACTATCTGACAAAGCAGAATGTGTAAATAAATATCAACCGACAATCATGTTTCATATTCCTTCTTTGAGCAGTAGCTGATGGAAGTAATATCTAGAGGCAGAACTCTCTCCCTCTATATCTATGCAATGTCACAGCTGGAGAAACAAAGATTATTTCGAAGCAGAGCAGGACACTGGGCATTTAGCAAGCAATGGGGTTTACACCCATACCACAGATCCAGAGTTGGAAGTGTCCTCAAAGGCAATACAATCCAATACCCTCATTTTACGTGTGAGGAAGCTGAGGCCTGTAAAGATGAAGTGATTTCCTTGAGGTCACCTGTTTAGTAAGCATCAGAGACAGTCATTTCTTAAACAGAAAGGGATGTCCTTGTAGATGGATCATGGTTACGTAACGAGAGGGAGCATTACTCAGTAAGAAGTGGGGCCCGTGATACGTACATGTATGTAACATATGTGGCAGGGGTAGAAAGTTGGTCTTGAGTTCAAGAATACCATGGGTCAAGCCCTACTTTTGACACATACACACTGGCTGTGTTACCCTGTGTTGTTGTTGAGTTGTTTTAGTCGTGTCCGACTCTTTGTGACCCCATTTGGGTTTTTCTTGGCAAAGAGACTGGAGTGGTTTGCCATTTCCTTCTCCAGTTCATTTTACAGATGAGGAAACTGAGGCAAACAGGCTGAAGTGACTTGTCAAGAGTCACACAGCTAGTAAGTGTCTGAGGCCAGATTTGAACTCATGAGGATGAATCTTCCTGACTCCAGGCCTGGTGGTGCTCTATCTACTTCAACACCATTAGCCTGCATGCATCACTTAATCTCTAAGACTATTTGGTCACCAACCTACACCGATAGGACTTTCCTTACCAGGGAGTTCCCTATACAAGCAAAATCTGCTCCCTATTGAACTCCCCTTAATATCCGTGTATGCTTATACATGTATATCTGTGTGTATGTATTTTCAGGGCATCTCAAAAGACTTAGTGTAGTTTTAAGAGCTTACTAAGACTTTGGGGACATCTATACATACAACCACACATGTAAAAGAAGGCAGGAATCAGCTACTGTGATAAAGTTTTAAGTAAAGTAACCTATTGAGCAATAGGGTCCATGAGGTGCTTTTTTAATCAGAACAGCGCTTTTAGTTCCTATTTCTCTTAAACTCATTTCTGAGCTTTGAAGCATGTAAAAATAGCCTTTGTTTGATAATGAGAAGTATAATTTTTCACATAAGCACTTGCATGTAGGAAACAGGCCAAGTAGATATTTGAGGGAACCACAAAAGGCAACAAGAAATAGCAGAGGTCAGTAGAGAGGGGTGGAGTCATGTGACATGTTTGACCCCCACATTCTTTATCAAAAGAAGCCAAGTATGACAGTAAGGGATGGAGTGCCGAGTGATCAGCATCCACCTGCTCCATGGTTCTGGCTGCAGACAGGGTCACCTTTTACAGTAAAATTAGGGAGTTGGGTTTGGTGATTGCTAAGAGCCTTTCCAGCTCAGAATCCCATAATCCTTCCCTCCCACCCCCACTTAACAAAAACTGTGTACTTCCTCATTGTTGTAATGCTTATAATTCTTAATGAAACAGCTTATTATATTTATTGATTTAAATATATGTATATATAAAATCAGTTTTCTTGGCAAAGATATTGGAGTAGTTTGCCATTTCCTTCTCCAGCTCATTTTACAGATGAGGAAACTGAGGCAAACAGGGTTAAGTGACTTGCCCAGGGTCACAAAGCTAGTAAGTATCTGAGGCTAGATTTCAACTTGGGTCTTCCTGACTCCAGGTCTGGTACTCTATCCAGTGCATCACCTAGCTGCCCAAATACATACATACAGACAGACAGACATTTGATGTTGTTTAGTTGATTGGTCATGTTCGACTCATCTTCTTGAGTTTCGACTCATCTTCTTGAGTTTGAATCTGGCCTTAGACACTTACCAGCTGTGTGACCCTGGGCAAATCACTTGACCCTGTTTACCAGTTTCCTCACCCATAAAATGAGCTGGAGAAGGAAATAGTAAACCACTCTAGTATCTTTACTAAGAAAGCCCCATAGACAGTACGGTCTATGAGGTCATCAAGCATCAGACCTGAGTTAACAAGATGCTGTATCTATCTATATACATACACATATTTATTTCTCTACATGTACACATACATGTACAAATATATACATATATACACATGTCTATGTCTACAACTATATAGCAAGCAGGCCAGTTTGACTAGATGATAGTATGTGAATGGGAATGCTATGGGATAAGCCTGAAAAAGTAGGTGGAGAAAAGGTTGTGAAGAGCTTTAAAAAACAAAAAAGAATTTTATGTTTTATCCTACGGGTAACAGGGAACTACTGGAGCTTCCTGAGTGAGGCAGCAACATGGACAGACCTGTGCTTTTGGAAATATCACCTTGGCAGCTGTATGGATTATGTTTTAGAGAGGAGAGGATCTGGTGCGAGTGCGCTAACGCCTATGTATGAGTGTGTGTGCACGCGCATGTGCGTGTGTGTGTGCCAGGTTGAGGGCTACCCTATGAGTCGGGCCGACCTGGTTTCAGTTCCTGCCTCTGATACATATGGACTGTATGACCCTGGGTAATTCACTTTACTTTTCAGGGAACCCTTCAAGAATATCTTTATTGGTAGAGAGTTCCCTCAATGAGAGGTCCATTCTCAAAAATGCGTGTTCTTAATAAACAATGCAACTCCACTCCTTTTATTTCTATTTCTTTGAAAAAGTAATTCTATTTTTCTTTTCTTTCAAAAAGTTATTCTATTTCTTTCTTTCAAAGAAAGATTCTATTTCTTTCAAAAAGTTAAAACTTTCTAGTGCCAAATGCTAAGCCTAAGTACTATCTCCCCAACTCTCAGTGATACCCCATGAGGTCAGAACTTCCTCCTTGCTTTATGATCTCTCGTTCACCCCATTCATTAATCATTTTACTGTGCAGTGCCAGGATGGGTTTTATTGGCGATTCCCTTCTTGTCTCCTGTGATGTATGGTCCTCTCTTCTGCTCCTCTTTCTTCTTTGACATACCTACCACTCTCTGTGGCACCAGGTTGGTGAGGTCTATGTGGGTAGTTTTCCCTTTGCCCCTCTCTTTTCAGTTTAAAACCTTCTCGTCAGACTTGTAAGACTCCAGGAAATTTATTATCAGTAGTATTAGTATTACTTTTTAACAGCCCTTGCCAAGAATCCACCACCCTAAAGGTTTTAAGTTGCAGTCCATAAATTCAAATCCTGTTCTTTGAAACTACCTTCTTAACCAGCTGTTCATTTCCCAGAGCTGCCTTTCTCTTTTGAATTTACCTTTGATAGGCAGTATTAAAAACACTATTTATGCCTCCAAAGTCTTCAGGGCTCCCCTCAGGATTTTATAATCCTTGGAATGCTTTCTGGATCCATTCCATTGGTGCTGTTTGTCCCAACATGAATCCCTAGAAGTAGGTATTGATCATTAGATTTAACAGTTCTTGGCAGGCTCACCTTCTATGTTGTAGTACAAGCCCCAGGAATACCTCAGACCTCTCTGTTGTTTACAAAAGGTCAACAGAGAGCTGTATCCAAACTTTTCTGTGGGTTGTCACTAACAGTAGTGTAGTTTTCTTCTTCCTCTGACCATTATCAGGTGACCTTTTGCCTAGGCAGCTAGGTAACACTGTGGATAGAGTTCTGGCCCTGGAGTTAGGAGGACCTGAGTTCAAATTTGGCCTCACATACTAGCTGTGTGACCCTGGGTGAGTCATTGAACCCTGTTTGCCTCAGTTTCCTCATCTATAAAATGAGCAGAAAAAGAAAATGGCAATCCACTCCAGAATCTTTGCCAAGATAACCCCAAATGGGGTCATGAAGAGTCAAATACAACTAAGTGACAAAACAACAACAAACCTCTGCATTCACAATGTCATGGTGTTCCTTGAAGTCCAAGAAGATGGTTCTCCCAGAGATGCAGAGATGGTCAAGGTATCCTTTCTCCACTCTTACCTATTATATAGCTTTAATTATTTGATGGTCCTTCATCCTTTCCTGGTGTCTCACATTTGCCCACTATCCAACTTCCTGACATGGGTATAAATTCCTTTCTGCCATTTTATAGCAGGTGAGAATTTACTTTTATCTTTCTATACTTAGAAGGTAGGCTGATCTTCAGAAAGCACAGCCTGTCAGCCAATGCCATATTGAAAGCACCTCAGCTAAATCTGGCTATAGTGATGGGGAAAATAAATGATAGGGGAAGAGATGGCGAGGCAAGTTGGGAGGGAGCAGATGAGAACTAGGAGGTCCAGGGCTTCATCCACTGTAAGTTATGGCGGAGAGAGTCAGCTAAGTGGAGCAAAAGCCATTCAGAGTGCAATGTAAATTAGAAACAGTTGAGTGGGAGAGCAAGCTAGGGAGGAGGAAACTTGTTAAACTGTATTGGGTAAGGCATAGAGAATGAGAATGTGAAAAGAGAGTATGAGACACTTGCAAACTATCCTGGGAGAGATTTATAGACAGGGATGGAGAGAACAGAGCTGTCAACAGAGAGCTCAGACAAGCAAATCAAATCTGATCTGTTGCTGATCGGGATTACCCTGCCTGCTTGAGGAGTGAGTGGTGAGGCTGGCAGAAGCAGGGGAGGGGAAAGGAGAGGGACCTGGAGCTGCTGATGTCTGGGTGATGGGATTTCAGAAAGGGCTTTAACTAATGAACTTAACTGGAGCAGATGAGAATTGAAACGTGATTTCATTAGAAGGCAACATCCTGAGTGAATGCATTCTAGCAGAAAGGAGAGAAGGTTGCAGGTGGGAATGGGGAGAGAAAAGTCACCACCAAAATTAAGTCTATAAAATAAGGACATTGCACCTATATCCTGTTTCATTGCTTCAAGTTGCAGGGATAGATTTCACTGGAGGACCTTGGAGTGATGATGATCCTACCTTTCTGTTATCCCCCTACTTTTCAGGGACAAATAGCCACATGAGCAGGCCTATGGCAGAATTGCCAATTAAGTGCCTTCTAAATCCAGACCACATCTGGGGCAAAGCTCCATTTGCCATACTGTTATAGATTTGATTTCTCACAAGGAACCAAGAGATACCTGAGCACATCATTTTTCAGTCACGTCTGACTATTTGTGACCCCATTTGGGGTTTTCTTGGCAAAGATGATTTGGGTGGTTTGCCATTTCCTCCTCCAGCTCATTTTATAGATGACAAAACTGAGGCAAACAGGGGCAAGTGATTTGTCCAGGGTCACATAGCTAGTAAAGTGTGTGAGGCTAGATTTGAACTCAGGAAGATAAGTCCTCCTGACTTCAGGCCTGGCACATTGTCCTCTGTGCCACCTTGCTGTCCCAAGCATACCCTATTACCTTGACAGTATCTCTGTATGCTGTATGTTTCCATTAATGAATTTCATTCTTTCTAGCAATTTGGTGCCTGACCTTTTCTTAATGAGTGTTGAGGGTGTCAGTGGTTTTCTAGGACTAGACTCTGGTTCAGTGTTCCCTGAAAAAATGGGATTTTCTCAAGGTGCCCACCATCTGGTAGTATTAGTAAGGAAAGTGTATGAAAGTCCTTGCTTCTCTGCCAAGTGTTCTATGTAAAGAAGTAAGAATTTAAGTAAGTGATGCCTTGGAGCAGAGGCGTAACTAGGATAACATTGCACCCTGGGTAAATTCAGTTAAGAAGGGGACACAGCTGGGGGACTGCTCAGAAGATTTTCTGATCACAGGTACAGTATTGGCAACTCAGAGAGCAGTCCAACTGTAGGTAGAGTCATGCTGGAAAGGGGGTAGCCAATCCCTTCCAATCACACAGGGATTAGGAAGGAAGACAGCTTTCGGAAAGACAATGGCAGAAGGATGTTCTAGGTTGAGAAGGCCACAGGTTAGATATGAGGTAGATAGACATAGATATATACAGATATATCTATCCATACCTAACACACACACATAACTAGGTAAATTTTGTATGCACATATATATCTACACACATAGATATATACACATATACATCTATTGCTCTATCAAGGGATCTAGAGATGGATAGATCTATACATAGTTGGATAGGTCCGTTGGTAGGTGATGAGAGAGAGAGGGATGAGAGAGAGAGAGAGAGAGAGAGAGAGAGAGAGAGAGGGAGAGATGAGAGAGAGAGAGAGGGAGAGATGAGAGAGAGAGGGAGAGATGAGAGAGGGAGAGATGAGAGAGGAAGAGATGAGAGAGAGAGAGAGATGAGAGAGAGAGAGAGGGAGAGATGAGAGAGAGAGAGAGGGAAAGATGAGAGAGGGAAAGATGAGAGAGGGAGAGATGAGAGAGAGAGGGAGAGATGAGAGAGAGAGAGAGGGAGAGATGAGAGAGAGAGAGGGAGAGATGAGAGAGAGAGGGAGAGATGACAGAGAAAGAGAGGGAGAGATGAGAGAGGGAGAGATGAGAGAGAGAGAGAGGGAGAGATGAGAGAGAGAGAGAGGGAGAGATGAGAGAGAGAGGGAGAGATGAGAGAGGAGAGAGAGGGAGAGATGAGAGAGAGAGGGAGAGATGAGAGAGAGAGAGGGAAAGATGAGAGAGACAGAGAGAGAGAGAGAGAGAGAGAGAGAGAGAGAGAGATGACAGAGAGAGAGAGGGAGAGATGAGAGAGAGAGAGGGAGAGATGAGAGAGAGAGAGGAGAGAGAGAGAGAGAGATGAGAGAGAGAGGAGGAGAGAGGAGAGAGAGAGGGAGAGATGAGAGAGAGAGAGAGGGAGAGATGAGAGAGAGAGAGAGAGGGAGAGATGACAGAGAGAGAGGAGAGGGAGAGATGAGAGAGATGAGAGAAGGAGAGAGAGGGAGAGATGAGAGAGAGAGAGGGAGAGATGAGAGAGAGAGAGAGGGAGAGATGAGAGAGAGAGAGGGAGAGATGAGAGAGAGGAGAGGAGAGAGGAGAGAAGAGGAGGGAGAGATGAGAGAGAGAGAGAGAGATGTGAGAGATGAGGGCAGAGGAGAGAGGATGAGAGGATGAGAGGAGAGAGAGGGAGAGATGAGAGAAAGAGAGAGGGAGAGATGAGAGAGAGAGAGGGAGAGATGAGATGAGAGAGAGAGGGAGAGATGAGAGAGAGAGGGAGAGATGAGAGAGAGAGAGAGAGAGAGAGAGAGAGGGAGAGAGAGAGAGAGAGAGAGAGGGAGATGACAGAGAGAGAGAGAGAGGGAGAGATGACAGAGAGAGAGAGAGAGGGAGAGATGACAGAGAGAGAGAGAGGGAGAGATGACAGAGAAAGAGAGAGATGACAGAGAAAGAGAGAGATGACAGAGAAAAAGAAGCAAAGGTTCTACTTTGCCAGTTTTCTGTAGCATGGGTTCCCCACCAGGAGCCATTTCCTGCTGAATCAGAGTTCAAGTTGTTGACAGTGAGGGCACCAGGGTAATATTTGGCAACAATCTGAATATGGGAAGTGAAAACTGGAAAGGGGTGGGAGATGTCTTCCGTGGGGGAAATGTAGGAATTGGGCCACTATTCCCCAAAACTGTATGACTACCATACACTCTCAGTAGGGAGGATTGAGTGGAGGGCTTATTTTTTTTTTAAATAATTCTTGCTCTCAGTAAAAGTGTGAAATGATAGAAAGAACAATGGGTTTGGAGTCAGATGACCTGGATTTGAGTAGCATTTCTCCCCTTCACTCACTGTGGTTTGGGGCCCCAATTTCCTCATATATAGTTTAGGGATGATCACACACACACACACACACACACACACACACACACACACACACACACACACACACCCCACCTCCCTCATAGGGCTCTTGTGAGGAAAGTGCTTTGCAAATCTTGAAGTGCCATATACCTAAGAGTTATTCTTATTCTTTGGAGTTTTTGCTGTTTTTCTTTGTGTCTTCAGTGCTTGATTAACTCAATGCCTGGCACAAAATAAATGCTTAATACATGCTTGTTGATAGATTGCTTAGTGTCCTATGCATAGGAAAAGAACCAGGCTAGATAAGACTTACAGAAGGAAGGAGCTTAGACGTTGTCTAGCCCAACCCCCTCATTTTACGGATGAGGAACTGAAGTCTAAAGAGGTTGTATGAATTTTCCAAGGTCTCACAGGTGGGAGGCAACAGAATCCAGACTGGAACCCAGGTCCTTTGACACCAATCCAGAACTGCTTTCACTATGCCACAGTAACAGGTTGCTTTATTAAAGAGTTCATACGTGATCAAACCCTACCACAATATTGGGAAACCCACTGTAATGCCATTTTCCTCATTGCCCAAGACACAAAAATAGATGGTCTAACCACAACTTTAACAACTGTGATGTTGGTCTTGCCTAACCAGTTAGCAGCATTAGGCAAAGTATTGAATGTTTGCATTGACTACCCAGTTGGTAGCAAACCTTATATGGAACAAAAAAAGGTCCGAGTCCTCAGTGAGGTTTTTGCTCACTGAGCAAATAATGATCCTCTCAGAGACCAATCTGTGATCTATGTCATATCAGGGATGGGAGTGGACACTCAAGACAAAATCTCAGAATGCCAGCCAGGGTAATATTTGGCAGGAACTTCATGCATCCTAAAACTACTACAGGAGCTGTGAGGCCCTGATTGAAACCCTGGAATTGTGCAGACCAGAGCTTTGGGGACGCTCTTGATTATATTAGCCACCTAATGCTAAGTGTGATGTACTGCTGCTCAGAGTCAAAGAAATAAATGGGTTGGCATAGCACTATAGGATGGCCCTATTCAAAAGCCATAGTGCTCATCAGCTTAACATGGAGAATAGTGGAATGAGTGGTATTTTTTTGTATTTTGGTGCCAAAAGAAGGCAAGAGACATCAGAACAAATCAGAAATACCAATACCTCATCTGCTGAAAATGCTTCAGCACAGATGGTACAGACTACTAAAGCAGCTAAACCATAAGCGCAAGTAAAATGAACTGACGATGTGAATGCTTTCAATACATGCCAGGACTCAATCATAATAAAATTGGAAATAAATTTTATAAATCCATATGCAAAGGCTTTCTACTACTTTTTGTCAAAAGTACCTTCAGCTAAAAGCCAAAATAACATAATGCAGACCAATACAAGGCAATGATAAAAAAAAAATTCAACCCAAAAGCCAGATTAGATGAAATTAGAGCTGAAGTCATCAAGCTACTAAAATCCAAAGAGAGAAAGGTTGAAGAATCTGACGTCACTGAAAATCTTCATTAAATGCGAACTCCAGAAATTCTACCTAATCAAAAGACAGATGAGAAAAGCAAATAATGTCTGTAATGACTTGGAAGGGAAATGGGCATTCTTAAACTGGAATGTTGAAAAGCATTTTTTGAGTTTGATAGTATAAATCCAACCAGTAGGTCAACTATATCAAAACAGAATACATATAAATATATAATAATACATTACATTATGTATGTAATATATTATAAATAATATGCTATATTATTTATACAACATACATTATATATTATAAATTATACGTATAACATATAATATATAAAACTACACACACATGTGCATGCTTGCTTAGCATTTGCCATAACCATCATGAACAAATACATTCTACCACAATATTTGAAATAAAATGTAAAAACATTTCAGGACCAGCATACAAAAGTACTGACATTGGCCACTGCCACAGTAAGAACCGTAAAAGGAAAGGTGGAGTGACCAAGAAACATACCTAAAGACACGCACGCATACATCAAACACCACTGTTGAAGAAGCAATTTGAGAAAACTATTCAAGACCCACAGAAAGGCCTTGGAAGATTAAGTCAATGTAAAGTTGGCACATGTAGTAGAAAACTTGAGTGCCAGATTGTGCAATTTAAAGGCAACAAAAAGGAAACGTGGACAGGAAGAGAGAAAATAAAATTGCATTGTAAATTCCAGATTTCCTTTGAAAGCTGAAATCAAAAGGTTAAAGTCATGCAAGATATAACAAATGTCAGATTTTTAAAAAATGGCTCTGTTTTTGGTATAATTGACCTTCAAGTTGGATTTGTGTATTTTTAGAACTGGCACATAATGAACACATTTGTGTCTTCGGTCCATTTCATGTGCACAATTCGATAGCAATCAAAAACTTTATTTCTTAAAATAATGTTTATTCTTCCCCCAATCACATGTAAAAACAATTTTAAACATTCATTTTTTAAAAAATTAGTCAAAAATATTTATTACAGAATCTTAAGAAGCAAAAAATAATCAGGAGAAAACCCTCAAAGAAGGAGGATATAGAAAAATTCTGGTCATCTCTATGACCATTATAGTAGTAATAATAATGATAATAGCTAACTTTATATAGGGCTTACTACATGCCAAACACTGTACTAAGCACTTTACAATTATTAGTCAATTTGATCCTCTCAACAACCCTGGGAGGTAGATGCATTTTATAGATGAGGAAATTAAGGCAGAGGTTGAATGACTTGCCCAGGGTCACACAACCAGTAAGTGTCTGAGGCCACATTTGAACTCAGGTCTTCCTGACTCCAGGCTTGGCACTCTATCCACTGAACTACATAACAATAGAAATAATAACTAGCATTCATATATTGCTTTAAATTTTGCAAGGAGTTTTTTTAATGTTATCTAATTTGACTATAAGAAGACCAACGCAATAAAAATACAAAATGGCTCAAACATGAAACTGAAAACTGACGTACTTTAATAACACAATGGTTTTGTCAGAGGAGATAACTTACCTGCTAGCTTCTCTGGAAAGCAGCAGAGGCAGATAAGATCTATAATTATTGGAGGTGTTGCCTGATGGCACATGAATTAATAGCAAAGCATGTTACTGGCTTCCTTTCAGATGAAAGCCTGATCTCACCTTTCTTGAGAGAAAGTGTCACTTTTCTACTGTCAAGAAATGAAGATGCCATATAGTGTCCTTCAGGCACAGGCCAACTCCATGTATATGTATTTTATACAAAGCATTCATGATTTTTATCATTAAAAAATTAAAAAAAACTATGAGTACTCATAAGAAAATAATATGCTATCTGAAGACCACAAAGATTGTATTTAAAAAGTCCCAATGGTAAAAAAACCAATATTATTGAGTTGGTAAATGTTGCATTAACCTTCCAAAAACACCATAACACTTCTACTATTGCCTTCATTGGTTATCACAAAATTTTTTACTCAGTTCTGCACTCATGGCTGATTCATGTGTTGTACATAAATAAAACAAATCCAAGTATAGTGAGAATGTTAGAGTATTTGGTGTCCACATAGAAAACTTTTCTCAATTTAAAAACACACTACAAATGCAATAATAAAAATAAATAAAATAAAAAATAGCAATTAAAAAAAGTCATTAAAGATCCAGGGAGACTGTTTAAGCCTGTTATGGTTCTGCTTAGGTTTAAAGCCATCATCATCTCTCAATAAAATTGAGACAGGCCTTCTAGATTAAATTAGGAATCATATCAAAACATTAATCACTTGGTGTACAAAGATGACATTATATTTTATGACTCCATCAAGAAAAGATATTAAATAGCTTCTTCATATTGAAATCTTTCTTCAATAATATAAAAATATAATTTGGACTCAGTAAGTATCTAAAAACTGAAGCCTAAAAGCTTGAATTTGTGATTTAAATGAAAACAATGGGTAAAAGCAATCAAATATGTGGCTTTCCCACAGTAAGTATAAAGTTATTGAGGAGAAAGCTGGCCATATTGATATTTTCTGGTCACCTAAGAGCATAAAAAAGCTCAACCACATAGAGTTGGGCCCTTTAGACTTGTCAGATACCCCAAGGCCCTGAGTTATGCAGTTGACCATAAAGTTCTACCGAAGTTTGTTAAATGTCCTTTCAGTGCTATTCCTAAGTAACCCCTACCCCATTTTGTAAACTGTTAAATGAGCCATGAGTGCCTCATTCCATTCCAACATTGAACCCAAAGTAACAGGCTACTGGCCTGATCCAGGGTCACCCATTTACTATCCTGATTATCATATGTTCTGAGAATATCGGTCCTCTTTCTCTTCTTTGACAAGGAAGTATTACTCTTTCTATAGCTGCCTTTGGTTGATGCGCCCTGTGTTTCATTAATATTATATGGGTTTTTTTTATTAGGATACTTTCCTAATCTTCCATGTTAAATTTTACAATTCCAAATGTGCATGTTAAGATTGGTATCGTGTAGGCGTTAATTACATCAAACATATTCTTCTTCTAAAGCTTTGATTTCAAGAAGCCACTTAGTCTCATGACCTACACAGCAACAGCTTTTTTCTTGATTGCTTTATACTTGGTGCCTTGCCCGGAGGGGGAGGTATTACTGAATATTCTTTTCACTCATTGTTTTGATTTGAATTCCAGATTCAAGCTTGAAGCCTTCTCTTTCTTTATTTGATATACATTAAGAATTTCGTACATATCAAGTCTAAGTTACATTTTTACATCATTAGCGAAAGATCCCACAAGATGGAGATACCATTTAATGTGTTTCTTTGTGAAGCTAGGATGTGGGTTTCTGATCACTGGGGATTTCTGATGACCCCAGTATTTTTTTTTAGGGAGCCTTCCACTCTTACCACCTTAGGAGCCTTGCAGAATACCAGTATCCCTGATCCATCTCTGGTCTCTCTGAAAGGTCACCAAGCTTGTTTTCCTGTGCCATCTCTGGCTAGGCTTCCTTTCCAAATGTCGGCAGGTTTCTGGCTGACTTGTGCAATTCTGGAGTAGAAGAGGTCATTTCCCGTATAGTTCCTCATTGAATTTTTTAGTCATTTTTTTAGCCTTCTGTGAGTTTGAGGGTTTTGCTGTGGTAGACATGTGGGAGGTGGGTGGTCTGCCTCCTTTTGGGCAGGAAGCTGAAAACAGATCTTGTTCTGTGGAACAATAGTAAAAGTTGACGATAGACTCAAGCTACCAGATATGTCAAATGTAAATAAAAGTGGCTAGCTCCAGTTGGAGCCTATGATATGGTAAAGATGCAAGAGTGGAATCAAAAAGCCATCCATGGGTGAAACCCACATTAATTTAATCAATGATATGTCAACAAGGAAGTATCTAAAAAATGATTGAGTCTTACAAATATTTATCGACACAGAGGGGTTCATGATGTCAATTCAGGACCTGGTCACTGCCAGACAGGCTGTCCTAGAGTTGCTTTCAGTGAGCCTGTAAAACATGTGCCTACATCCTAATATTTTTATTCAATTACAAAAAGAACATAATCAAGATAAGCATGCCTCCCAATACTTTTATTCAATTATAAAAAGCAACGATATCAACACCTGCAATAGTCCACAGGACACTCAATAGGAATGAGCACTATTTCTATCTGAACTCTATTAAGAAAGATGAAAAGAATGAGATGCATAGTAACTAACATTTGTGTAGCACTTCGAGCTTGCTGAGTGATTTCCTCACAGCAACCCTGTGAGGCGAGTAATGTTATTCCTAATTTACTGATGAATAAATTGAGGGTCAGAGAGATTAAGTGACTTGCTGATGGTTACAGCAAACACTACAGGATGCTGCTGCTAAAGTGCTGCACTCAACACGCCAGCAAAACTCAACAGTGACTGTTGGATTGGAAAAGGTCACTTTACGTCCCAATCTTAAAAAAGGGCAATGCCAAGTAATGTTCAAATTGCCAAACCATTGCATTCATTTCACATGCCAGCAAGGTTACACTTAAGATTCTGCAAGCTAGGCTTCAGCAATATGTGAACTGAGCATTACCAGAGGAGCAGGCTGGTTTTTAAAGAGTCAGAGGAACTAGAGGTCAAATTGCCAACATTTGCTGGGTTATGGAGAAAGCAAGAGAGTTCCAGAAAAAAACAACTACTTCTGCTTCGTGGATTACATGAAAGCCTTTGACTGTGTGGATCACTACAAAATGTGGCAAGTCCTCAAAGAGATGGAAGTACTTAGTCTCCTGAGGAGCCTGTATATGGGTCAAGAAGCAACAGTTGCAGTGGAACATGGAACAACTGATTGGTTTAAGATTAGAAAAGGAGTGTCTCAAGGCTGTATATTGTCACAATCTCAGATAGGCAGATGATGCTACTCTGGCAGAAAATGAAGAGAAATTAAGAAGCCTCTTGACAAGGGGGAAAGAGGAGAGTGCAAAAGTTCGCCTGAAGCTTAACATAAAAACCCTCCCCCAAACCCTAAGATCATGGCAACTGGTCCCATTACTTCCTGGCAAATAGAGGGAGAAGAAATAGAAGCAGTGTCAGATTTTATATTCTTGGGCTCAAAGATCACTGCAGACAACACCCGTAATTAAGAAATTAAAAGACACTTGCTCCTTGGAAGGAAAGCTATGGCAAATCTGGACAGCATACTAAAAAGCAAAGATATTATCTTGTCGACAAAGGTCTGTATGGTCAAAGCTATGGTTTTTCCAGCGGCAAAGTATGGCTGTGAGAATTGGACTTATAAGGAAAGCTGAGCACTGCAAAATTGACACTTTTGAATTGTAGCCCTGAAGAAGACCTTTGAGAACCCCTTGGACAGAAAGGAGATAAATCAGTCAATACTTAAAGAAATTAATTCAGGCTATTCACTGGAAGCTCAAATGCTGAAGCTGAAGCTTAAGTACTTTGGTTATATAATGAAATGGGACTCATTGGAAAAGACCCTGATATTGGGACTGAAGACTGAAGATTTGATTGAATCAGGTTCAAATCCTGCCTCAGACACTTGCTAGATGTGTGACCCTGGGCAGGCCACTTAACCTTGTTTGCCTCGGCTCCTCATCTGTAAAATGAGCTGGAGAAGGAAATGGCAAAGCACTCTAGTGTCTTTGCCAAGAAAACCCCAATTGTGCTTTTGAAGAGTTGGACATGAATGAACAACAAAATGGCTTGTCCTCCTGTCCCCCGTATAGGAAGAAAAAAAAACAAACTGAAACTCTCACCTGAGTTGTTAGAAAAAGGGCAGCTAGGTGGCACAGTAGATAGATAGGATACTGGCCCTGGAGTCAGGAGGACCTGAGTTCACAAGTGGCCTCAGACACTTGACACTAGCTGTGTGACCCTGGGCAAGTCACTTAATTGTTATTTCAGTTTCCTCATCAGTAAAATGAGCTGGAGAAGGAAAAGGCAGACCATGGCAATATCTTTGCCAAGAAAACCCAATGGGGTTCATGAAGGGTTGGACATGACTGAAACTCAACAGCTAGACTGAAGAAAGTGATGGAGAAAATGCACATCAAATTTTAAATGTGCAAGCATACACGCATACATACATAGTTACACTTCCATATGTGTATATGTGTATACATGTTTACATATACATGCGTGTATATATACACATGTGTTATATGTATATATGTATATATATTTGTGTATATGTATGTGCGTGTTTTTATTTAGAGACCAGTTGCTAAACATTTGCCAGCAAATCCCTGTCTTTGCCTTACCTTTTACTTACCTTTTGGAAATGGTTCTTAAGGAGTTAAATTAAAAACAAGAAAATAGAATAGAATAGAGCAAAGGCAGGAGGTCGATTAAAGTTGTGCGTACACAGTCCTCTGATAGAAGGCAAAGTAGAAGTGTGCTGCAGTCTGTCTCAGGTTTCATGTAGTGCAAAGGAATGAACTTGAACAAATTAGCCAAGAGAGGTGAGGCAGTTAAGTTCACATATGGTCATGATAGAGACTCACTGGGACCCCAGGATATTTTAATTGTTTTTAAATAGCAGCGAGGTTAAAGCAGGGCCAATGAATAAGCAAGGACAAACAAGGACAAGTAAAAACCACTCAGAAAATGCCAGCTACTCCAAGGTGCCACAGAGCAGCATTGCTCTTGGTTTCTAGTGCCAGGTGAGTATATGTTTCATAACGTTTTCTGGTCTAGGAAATAATGGTAAATTGCCAACCAGTTTTAAGGGCTCTGACAGCTTGGTGGACCAGGGAAGAACCTTCATCCTGGCTGTCTCAGTAGTACCCTGCAAGGTTCCTTAGAGACTACAAGCCAGGAAGAGGGGGTTGGGGACCGGAGGAACAGGGCAGCCTTTTCAAATGACTCCATTCTAATTCTGCCTTGAAAAGCACAGTACCATGACAGGCGTATGAAATTAAATGAAGAGCCAGACCAGGCAGGCAGGGAAAATAACTCCAATATTAGCATTTAGAGGGAATGTAAGATGGCGATAAGCCAGGGAGGCAGAGAACTGGTAATGGAAGTGAATACAGAGTTCTAGAGATGAAGAGATGATAACCAGGACCAGTGCTTGATTTATGAAACACAGCTTGGGAATCCACTTGTGTCTGACCCCTGCTCGCTTCACTAATGCTTCCAATTCATGGGTGACTCAGTGGTTAGAGCACTAGGCTTGGAATCAGGAAGACTCATGTTCCTGAGTTCAAATCTGACCTCAGACACTTACTAGTTGTGTGACCCTGGACAAATCACTGTTTGCCTCAGTTTTCTCATTTGTAAAATGAGCTGGAGAAAGAAATGGCCAGTCACTAATATCTTTGCCAAGATAACCTCCAAATGGGCTTCAGTCTGAACAACTACATGTTAGAGCTGGGAGTGACCTTCAGAGCCAATTATCTCATTTAATAGATGAAAAAACTGAGGCTCAGGCAAGGGGAGGTGTTTTAGCTAAGGTAGTAAGTATCAAAATTGGGGCTTACAACAAGATCTTCTGGCTCCAAGATCAGTGTCCTTTCCACTCCACTGAAATGACTCTTAAAATTGGAACTTGTCTGCCTACTTTTTTCCCTTCTTCCAATCCTGTGAAAATTACCTACCCCTTACAAAACTCCACATCTTAAAATAATTTAGAAATTAAGAACTCTTAAAATCTTGCCCCCAGATTGCCCTGGAATGGCAAAGGCGCCTTCTAAGAGCAGTAGAAACAAACATTTTGCATTTCTATAGCATTTAAACATTTTCAAAATGTGCTAGATTGTGTGACACTGTCTGACAATGACTCCGTAAGACCCTGGAGAGAGGTAATGTGTTTTAAAAAAATTGTGATGAACTCCTAGGCTCTGAATTTTGAATCTCAGGACTTAAATTTGAATGGGCCACTTACTATCTGTGTGATAGTAAGCCACTCAATATAGCATGTTCTGCCTCAGTTTCCTCATCTGTAAAATGAGGAATAGATGACCTCTGAGGTCCCTTCTAATTCTAGATCTACGATCCTCTGTCAGCTGCCTAGCTGGGTCTGTCTCTAAAAGCCTCAAAGTCAAAGAGAAAGAATTATGTTGAGAGCTTTCAGAAACCTCTCTCTCTCACACATATCATTTGGATCTAAAAGACATCAAGAATTGAATCTAATGGCCCTGGATCCTTTCAATTGCTGGCTATATTTTTAAGGATCTCTTTACTCAGTATATTTCTTTAAATTTAGGCTCTATCTAGCACACCACCCCCCTTTGCCCTCCATAAACCACAATCTGACCTTTGTATTTTCTCTTCCCTTTTTCCTTCCTCCCCCCTGCTTTTCACATTCCTTCAGAGGCTCATTAGCCATAAGGATGCTCACGGGAACTACAAATGACCACCACTGTGCTCTTCCCAATAAATTAGTTAACACATAATTATCAGTGCCCAACACCATGCTACAGTGCTGTGGGAGATGGAGAAACATAAGATAGTCTCACTGTGGGGGAAAAAAAGCCTTTATTCAGCTCTTCAATCAGCAAACATCTATCAAGCTGCACTACAGGCAAGACATGTAGGTAGGGTGGCATATTAGAGAAAGAACCAATCTCAGAGTCAGAAAGACCTGGGTTCAAATGCTGCCTCTGATACAAATTGTTTCTCAGTGCCTCCAGACAGTTCTCTGGGTTTTTTAATTGTAGAAAGTTCACCCATCTGTTTTGTTAGAGAAACTTCCTTGCACCAATGAAATCACAGGTCTTATTTAAAAAAAAGAAACAAAGAGAAAAATTATAAGATATCGTACTTAAGGATGGAGTGGGAGAGAAGATATATAGTTGCAAGAGATACAGTTCTGGCGTGGAAAAGTTTCTAAATAGAAGATAAGACATAGATACAAATAACTACAACAGTACATAAAAGTGGAAGAGAGGATGGAGGAAGAGATAAGCTGAATGGATAGAAGCAGGCTAGGAGAGAAACAAAGATATAGAGGAAGTCTAGGAGACACACACACTCTCTATGTAAATAAAATGTGTGTGTGTGTGTGTGTGTGTGTGTGCGCGCGCGCACGCGCACACATACACACATATTTCCTAGCTCTTCTGTCAAGCTCCCCAATTCTTAGGGCCCTCTCTTCTTAACTTGTATCTACTTTTTTTTTATCAACTTGCTACGTTCCCCTCCCCCAGCAGATATAATATATGTAAACTATTTATATATATATATATATTCTTTTTATATAGTATAGCTAAGTATAGTATATATAGCATAGCTAAGCTCTAGAAATAGTCTAGAAGAGCACAAGAGAGTTATGAAGAATAATAATAGGATTTCTAAGGGAAAAAATAATTTCAGCCTTACGCAGGTAGGTAGGGGGGATATCAGGGCAGGCTTCATAGAGGAGAACATTTGCTACAATGAGAAAACCATACAGCCCGGAATGCTAATCAAATGTTGAGTTGTGTGATCTGGAACATGATGTCTGCTTGGTCAATGCTCATCCATTTCTAATAATCTATTTCCTTGGGCTTTTTGATAGTAGCGGATGTAGAAAACAATGCTGCATGACAAACAGCTCCAGATGATGGGGTAGGAAGCAGGGGAGACCACATCTTGTGTCAGAGGCCAAACCTGGTGGCTCTGGGATGTCCTAAATTGGTTTTGATCTAGTGACACAAATGAGCAAACAAGGCCAAGAACCTGAACCAAAGAGGTCTCATGCAGCAGGCACTCAAACACAGGCAGACACACTGAGGACTTTAAACTCGGAAGCAAATCTCATAGAATATTCCAGTGGGAAGAAAATATCTGTAGGATATTTAGTAGGAAGTAGGAAAAGCATCAGATTTGGCTGTGTTGAAGCTGTATCTCTTCCATTTAATGAATGAAAAAGCATTTATTAACGCTATGTTCCTGGGTACTAGGTTAAGGGCTGGGGCTACAAATACAAGGAGTATTTCCCCCGCCGTCACAGTGAAGAAGAAAGTACATTAAGGGGAGTGCTGGCTAGGAATATGAAAGGGAATGGTGATTGGAGTCACTGGGCAATTGATGGACGTGTCATTTCCAGGAATTGCTGAAGTGTTTTTTTTTTTTTTTGATGACTGTTTTCAGAGCTAGAGTTGGAAATGGGGGAGAGGGGAGGGTCAACGAGCAGAGATGTGACCTTGAGAAAATGACAGCCTCTCTTTCCTTATTTCTAAAATGGTTATTGGTGCTACCTACTTCACTAAATCAAATGAAATAATATAAGTAAAGCACCATAAATATGTGTGCTATTATTATTATAGAGGAGAAAACAGACCCAGGAGATGAAATCCCTTACCCAAAGTCATGGAGCTAGTCAATAACTGAGCTAGAATAAAAATTTAGGTCTCCTAGATGGCAGCAGCTCAGTGGCACAAGTGAATAGAGTGCTGGCTTGGAGTCAGGAAGACTCATCTTCCCGAGTTCAAATCTGGCCTCAGACACTTAACTAGCTGTGTGACCCTGGGTAAGTTACTCAACCTTGTTTGTCTCAGTTCCTCATCTGTAAAAACGAGCTGGAGAAGGAAATCGCAAACCACTCCAGTATCTTTGCCAAGAAAACCCCAAATGGGGTCACAAAGAGTTGGACGTGACTGAACAGCAACAAAGACCAGCATGCTTTTTTATTACAGTATACTTCTCCACTAGCTCTTCCCTCAAGCTCCCCAGTTCTCAGCACCCTCTCTCTTCTCAAATTAACTTGTATTTACTTTTCTATCAACCTGCTGTGTTCCCCTCCCCCAGCAGATGGTAAGGTCTTTGAAGACTGGGATTGTTTCTTAATCTTTGTATCTCCAGCATCTAGTAGATGCTGTCTTTGTACTGGAGAAAATCTGGAAGCCAAGATACGCAGAATTGCTTTTGTGAAGAAAGAGAAGTCAGGTCATCCTTCTCATTTACTGTAGTTCTCTTACTTATTTAAGTATTTCAGTTATTTTGCAGAATCTGGCTGGTAAAAAAAGATAGCATCCCTAGCTCAGAATTCCTGAAATTCCTTCCATCTCTAACACTGTATGAGTCTGTGTGACATCCTTGGACAAAATTATTCCAAACAGTCCCTTCTTAGTGTTCATTTCTTCTGGGGATGGGTTTTTTCCAGCCCTATCCTCTCAAAACTTCCCCACCTGCTGGTTATGGCCAGCATTATGTGTTTTCCTGACGCTGAGTCCAGTGTTTCTTTCATGCTAAATGACTGTGGTTATAGAGCTAAAGAAAGTTATTCCAGCAGAAAGTGGTACCTGTTACCTAGAAATCTGGCCAGGACTCACTGCTTTCAGCTGGAATCCATTTAGACAATCCTAAGCAAATGTTTCCCCACATACAGAGAGATTTAACATTCCTAGATAAATAGCCCTGCAACACTGATATGCAAATTATGACTTAAAAACCTGCCTCTGCTACTTTGCACAATGCATACCAATTTGACTTTGACCACAGTTGGCTGAGTCAAGGAAGTGGTAGCTTCTTCCGTGAAGAAGTATTCCCTGCACGAAATCTGCTTCCTTCCACTACCTGAAAAACAGATCATGAGAAAGCAACAGCTCAGTTTATGCTGGACTATAACCCAGTGGACACAGCAGATACGCATGAGCACTGGTGACCAGAGACTGCAAAGGACTGTCCATTTGTGGCAACCTATCATATGGTGGGAGCAGGGTAATGAAGGAGTAACAGAGGTTCCCAAACTTATTTGGCCTATTGCCCTCTTTTCCAAAAAAGATTATTCAATGTCCCCCTGGAAATCTACTTTCTTTAACCCTTTAATGGTTTTTTTTTTAAAGAAATTTGCATCACTAGAGGCTACTACTGTCTGTCTGTCTGCCTACCTGCCCACTCTCCCTGCCCCCACATAGTTCCAGTGCCCCCCAGGAGGCAGTATCACCCACTTTGGGAGCCTATGGACTAACCAGGAGTGGGGAACCTGCAGCTTCAAGGCCACATGTGGCCCTCTAGGTCCTCAAGTGCGGCCTTTTGACTGAATCCAAGTTTCCCAGAACAAATCTTTTTATTATTTGTTCTGTGAAGTTTGGATTCAGTCAAAAGCCCACACTTGAGGACCTAGAGAGTCACATGTGGCCTCAAGGCTACAGGTTTCTCACCTAAACCAACGCTAGAGAGAGAAGTGTGCAGTCAGATAAACAATGAGATGACAAACTTCAAGAACATGGGCTTTTAACGTTTTCTTAGGTCATGGACCCCTCTGGAAGTCTGGTGAAGCCTATGGACCCCTTCCCAGAACAATGTTTTTTGATTGCATAAAATACATAGAACTACAAAGGAAGCCAATGATATTGAAATTAAGTTGTATTTTTCCCCCAGCCATATTCATGGATTCCAAGTTAACAACCCTTTTTAAGAGGGCTTGAATGAAGGCTATTGAGGAAGTTAAAAAAAGACTAAAAATAAAAAATAAATTTTAAAAAAGTTGAATATGTCTGATTGCATGCTGTCTTGGGGGGGAGGGGGAGGAGAGGAAAGGGGAGAGAATTTGGAACTCAAAAACTTGTGGAACCGAGCATTGTAAACTACAAATAAAAAACCGAATTAATAATAATAATAATGAAGGTCATGATGGAGGCTTGAGATAGGAGAAGCATCCTAATAAATGAACAGGAAGTGAAAACGTGATCAGGCTTTCAAAGAAGAACACATGTGAAAGGTTTTCTGTAGTCCCAAGACAACTGAAAAAGAATTAGAAGTGGAAATGGATAATTGGGAAGGTACAGCTGGGATATTTAATGGGAACTAATTTTCCCCTTTAAGAGGGTGGGGGTCCAGTGACCAAGCCCCTGACACTCTAGGATGTTGCTCCGAGTAGAGGGTAGCTGCTCTTTTAGTGCAGGAACCTATGATCCCTTCAAGTCAATAGTAAGCCAAATTTCATTGAAGAACAGAGTTCCGCTCTTGCCTTCCCCAAACCCTCGTCATTAATAACCTCTTTGCAACATTGGCACTGTTGGCTACTCTTTCCTCCTGGATAATCTCTCTTCTCTGACACTGTTCTCTTGCTTTTCTTCATACCTGTCTGACTGTTATTTCTTAATCTCTTTTGCTGATCCATCATCCATATCTTACCCTTTAACTGTGGTTGTACCCCCAGGGCCCTCTTCTCAACAGACCTCAGCAGCTCCCACAGGTTTAATTATCACCTCTGTGCATATGACTTTAGCCTTAGTCTCTTTTCTGAGCGCCATTCCCACATCACCAAGTGTCTGTTGTCTGTTTCAGACTTGCTGTGCTGTAGGCATCTCAAACTCAACATGCCAAAACCAGAACTCCTGTCTCAACCCTACTCCCCAGCTGCAAAGATGCTATTTACCCTAACTTCCCTATTAAAGTTGAGGATACCACCACCCTTCAAGTCATTAGTATTTGCAACCTTATTTGTTATCCTCTGCTCCTCTATCTCACTCATCCAACAGGTTGTTAAAATTTGCTTTTTCTACCACTAAAAGCTCTCTAACATTTATGTCTTTCTCTCTTCTCACAAGCTATATTGATATTGTTTCTTGTTATGGTCTCCCCCGATCACCCCACCAACTACTATAGTTAATTTATAAGTTACCAGCGTAAGGTAACAAGAGATAGAAAATGGGGATTAAGAGCGAAAAGGGGAGCATGGAAGCTACTTGCCAAAAACTGCCTCCCAAATAAAGGGCACATCCAGAGACTGTGAGCTAAATTAGGACATGTAAATGCTTCTATTATGCCCTTTCCCCTCCCCATCTCTTCCCCACTATTTGCCTCTCTTTCCTACTCTATTCCCCATTCCATTCCCATACTGTCTGCCTCCATGCTCTCTGTGCCTTGTTAAAGAGTGACTGATGCATTACTTGATGACATGCTTGCTACCAGTGTGATCTTTCCCAATGAGTATCCAAACTACTGAGCTTGTTCACCTGGACCCAAATGGGGACCTCTTTGTGGTCCCCTTCCTTAGGTATGAACTGGGCCACCCAGGCTGGGACTTAATTTGTTCACAGTTACATCTACCATGGGTGAGCTTGGTACTGTGAACCCATTGGTAGAAGGCAAGGGCAGACAAAGGAACACTGTGCTCCCCTCACCATGTAAGGACCTCCACCTCATAGCTGGATCTGTGGGAAGCCTTAATAGAACATATGCCCTCCACCTTAGTTCAGGCTCTCATCCCTTTTTGCTATTGTAATGGCCTCTCAAATGGCCTGCTTCAAGTTTCTCCCTCTTCCAATCCTAATCGACACAAGCACCAAAAATGATTTTCCTTCAGCACAGGTCTGACCATGTTACTCTTCTACTCAGTAAACTCCAGGGTCTCCCTATTACCTCTAAACATCTCTCTTTGGCACTGAAAGCTCTTCATAACCTGACCCCAACCTCTCTTTACAACCTTATTATATATTATAATAATTATTTGTATTATTACATTATATTATACATGTATACCATACTATACTATTATTTGTATTCTAAATTATGATTATCTGTATTATTAAATTATATTATACATGTATAATATACATAATATTATGATTATTTGTATTCTGTATTGTGATTACATTATACATTATATTATATATGTATAGTACACTATACTATTATTTGTATTCTAAATTATGATTATTTGCATTCTTATATTACATATGTATACTATACTATTATTTGTATTATTACATTATATTATATATGTATAGTACACTATACTATTATTTGTATTCTAAATTATGATTATTTGCATTCTTATATTATATTACATATGTATACTATACTGTTATTTGTATTATTACATATTTTTATCATATATATTCTTTTTCTTCCCTTACCTCATGACCCAGCCAAATTGGCCTTCTTGATGACGTTCCTCACCTGCCATTCTCATCTCCCACATATACACTTTTGCACTGGCTCCCCCATTTCTGGAGTGCATTCACTCCTCACTTCCATCTCTTAGAATCATTTGTTTTTCTCAAAACTCATTTCGTCTCTGCTTCCACATGAAGCCTTTCCTGATTCCCCAACCCTCCTCCTACAGCTGGTAATGCCCCTCCCCTCCCCCAAATTATATTGTATTTACTTTGTATATATTTATATATGTCTATATTGTCTCCTGTAATAGAATCAAGGTCCTTGAAGGTGGGGGACATTTTTGCTTTTGTCTTTGTATCCTCAGTGGCTGGCAAATAGCAGGTGCTTAATAAATGCTTTGATCAACTGATCAATAGAACAAAGGCCAGAGGTGCAGCAGCTTGGAAATGAAGTCCTTTGCCAATATTGCAGGGTACAGTTGAATCCTGGGCTTCAACCTTCAAGAATGAAAGTGTGGAAGTTCCTTCCTCTAGGAAGAAGAAGGAGGAAAAATAAGAGAAAGATGAAGAGGAGGAAAGAGGAAGAAAGAAGGGTGGAGAAGAGGTCAAGGGAGATGGACAGGAGAATAAGAAAACAAGGGAGGAAGATGAATAGAGATGCTTCTATAACCACCATCAAATATTAATTAAGTGCTTTCTGTGTGCAGAGCCCTACATGGTGTATCAGGGGAGACAAAGTTTAGCCAAGAAGAGGTCCCTTCCCTCATGAAGCTTATAGTCTAGTGGTAGTGGGATATATAGTTCAAATACAAAACATTCCCTGATAGATTGAGGTTTGGGGGGGGGGGAGAGGAAGAATGGACCTGTGATTTCATTGGTGCCAGGAACTCTCATTGAGGAAACTACCTCTGGCTGTTGGTTGGTACATGTCATTTGGCACATGCTGTGAGATTTAGAGCCTTATCCAAGTCCCCGAGAAGATAAGTGACTTACGTTGGGTCACAGAGTCCATATTTCTCAGAGGCAGGATTTGAACCCAAGCCTTCCTGGTTCTGAGACCAGCTTACAATCCACTAGAGTAAATCACCTCCCTCACAAAGTACTTTGTGAAATCTGAGGAACACGGTGGTTATTTATAGGAGGAAATCAAGGAACGCTTCATGGGCAGGGGAAGAAAGAGCCCTTTACAAATATTCCATCTAATCCTGTGAGGCAGGTGCCATTATTATCCTCATTTTACAAATGAAGAAACTGAGGCAAATAGAAGCTGTGACTTGTCTAAGGTCATATGACTATTAAGTGTCTGAGGCTGGATTTGAGCTCAGGTCTTCCTGACTCCAGGCCCAGCTCTCTAACCACGGTGTCACCTAGGGGCTGGAAGAGATGACATTTCAGCTTCAGACTGGAATTCAATAGGTTCAGAGGGAGGGGGAGGATCTTCCAAGGCTGGAGAACAGTGTAAGCAAAGGCCTGGGGGGAGGGGGTAGGAAAAACATGGAGTTTGTTCAGGGACCAGAGAGCAGCCCAATTGGGGTTAAATGTAGTGTATGGAGGGGAATAATATGACATATAACCGGTAAGATAGTGCTGCATTTTCTTGTAATTAGACTCAGTGTTAGGACAGAGAAGGTGAAAACAGGATGTGAGTGGACGAATTTAAGGTATTTTTTGGGAAAAAAAGAAATGTTCAAAAAGCCATTTAAAAACAACATATCATAAAAATCACAGAATTTGAGACTTGGGGGGGGTCGTCAGAGCTGATGAAGTCCAGTGCCTGTGTGGTGAAAGGAATCCCCACCATCACATATGTGACAAGAGTTCGTCTTGGAAGCCACCACCTCCTGAGGCAGCCCACTCTACTCTCAGACAGGACAGGGAGTTTTTCCTGACAGCTAGCCTAAATTGGGTCCTTTGAAATTTCTAGCTATTGTCTCTGATTCTACCATCTGGGCCCCCAAACCACAAACCTAATCTCTCCTCCACATAACAGCCTGTCCAATACTTAGACACAGCTATTCTCCGCCCCCTCTCTTTTCCATTTCTAGTTCTTTCAAGAGCTCCTTGCGCGACATGGACTTGAGGCTCTTCACTCTTCTGGTTGCCCTCTTGGGCCACTCTCCAACTTCTTAAAGGTCCTTCATATATCACAGTATTCAGACCTGAACACAATATTCCAGAGGATGTCTGATGAGAGCAGAGTACAATAAGATTATCATCTCTATTCCTGGAAGCTAGTCCCCTCTTAATGGAATCTAAGACTATTCTGGCTGCCACCAGCCATCAACCCTGCTGACTCGTCCTTTGATAAATTCTTTGGTGTGAAATGGATAACCATAAGATGATTAATGTGAATTCTTTTTTAAAATTCTAAGGAAAAATCTGGGCAATATCTAGTACATTTCAAACACCAGGCTGCCAGAGCTAAGAGAGCAGAGGGCATCTTTCTCTTGTTGGATACCTGGAAACCTAAAATAAATGATGGTGGGGGAGGAAGGATGGAGGGAGGCAGGGTGGGCAGATTGGCAAGCAGGGGAAAAGAGAGGAAAGAGGAATGGGAGTTAAGTCCTAAGCTGGAGTTCAGCAAGGGCAGAGTTATTTAGAGACATTCATTAGCCGGGTCTCAGCAGGAGGGTGCTTTTTTCTCATTAGGAAAGTATATCAGAAAGAAGCAATTACATATTGGGAAGCAGGCGCAGGCCATCCATTTTTTTTCATTTGTTCAATTTTTTTCCCCTTAGAAGGCCAGATATCATTACCCCCTGGATATTTCCTTCATACTCATAATAAGGGGGCATTACTAATTTAAGCCATTGGAATCTCTAGTTTCCTTCCACCTTATACATGAAGCCTCTCCCAATCCTCCCTAGCCTGCCCCCCACCCAAGTGCTAGCACCTTTCCAGCCATATCAGAACCAGGCCACCTGCACCCTGACCCTGCTCCTCTCATCACGAGGACCTGGACTCTGCCCCTGGCACCCTGGGCTCTGATGGGGGGTTTGGACCTTACTTCGCCTGGCATTGGGCCACCCTATTACTCTCCAAGCCTTTCCTAGTCATACCACCACTCACATACTCTCATTCCCTGCCTTCTAACTCTGACTCCTCTTTCTGTACCATCTTTTCATGTTAGAATGTTAGGTTCTTATGGGCAGAGACACTCTCATTTGCTTGATTTTGTATCCTCAACCCTTAGCTTAGTGCCTGGTAAATAGTAAGCATTCAAATGGTCATTCATTCCTTCTTCTCCCAATTACTTTGTATTTATCTCATATGCATTTTTAATATACCGAGCTGTGTATATGTCATCTTCTTGATAGACTTGAGGGCAGTTTGAGGAAGACCTGGGTTCAAGTCTTGCTTCTAAGAATACTGACTATGTGACCTTGGGCAAGTCACTTAACTCCTCAGAGCCCTCAGGTACTTCTCTTAAACTATGAATTTCAGATCTGCCTTGATCATCAAGGGACTATCCTTATCAGAGGTTCCCTATAACAATGAAAATCAGGGGTAGTGTTCCCTCCTTCCCCATCTACCCGAAGGGAATAAAACCTGTAGTATCTATCTTAGAGGGTTGTGATGAGACTCAAATGAGACTGTCCTAATGCATTAATAATGCATTAATGTGCCTGACTTCCCATAACCCCTCCAGCAATTAAAATTTTTGTCTTTTCTCATTTTTGCCAATCTGATGGTTGGAGGGCAGTGCAGGGAGTTACTTGGAGTTGTTATAATTTGCATGTCTCTTATTATCAGAGGCTTGGAGGATATGAAAGAGCTTTTCTCCAGGATACTTTTATTCTTGCCTTTTCTTTGGCTTCTAAGCTGAACATTTTCCGTAAGACATATATGTTAAAGAAAATAAATGTACTTTTAACTGGTGAGGGGGGAGGAGGAAACATAGTAGTACCTGTCACTCCTGGAGGAAGGACCAAAGAGGGTACATCCTGATGCTTTCTTGTTTGTGAGAAGGGATGATTGATGGATGATGTTGTCAAAGAAGACAATAGTGCAGACAAATCCTTCCCAGGGTGAGTCAAGGGAACTTCAATTCAGAAGTCTTCAGGTTTTAGGCAAGCAGGACACAAAAGCCATGATAGAAATACTATTTTTCTTTCATGAAAAGATAGATACCTATTCACTCATTCCTTTCTCTCATAGTGGGCGCTAGGATCTTTGCTCCTCTACCTTTTCTCCCCTTTTCCCAAGTAAATGTTGTAGGCCTGATAATTGGGAAAAGTCTGGATCCCACAACTTAAGAAGGCCTGTTGATGAGTAGAGATCAACAGCCTTGGATGATTTAAATCATTCCAGGAATTGTTTAAAAGAGCTAATTAGAAAGAAATGGGGTTGCTTGTTAGCTCTTGAGCAACAGATAACTAGCAATTTGTTTGCAAAAGTTCTTGGGATTTTAGTAGTTCCCAGCAATCTCAATGTGAGTCATTGGTGTGATATGACAGTCCACAAGGCTAATCCCATATTCCCCAATGATTTGAGAAGGCAGCACAGTGTTCAGGAGGGGCTGGTCCCTCTCCTGTGGCCAGAACACATCTAGACTAGTCTCTTCAGTTTTGAATACCACATTTTAGAAAACACATTAATAAGGTGGAGAACATTCAATGACAGATGGCCCAAATGGTGAAAGGCCTGGAGATCACGTTATAGGATGTACACTTGAAGGAATTGGGGTTGGTTAACTCTGAAGAAGAGAAACTTAGGAAGGTCATGACAACTGTCTTCAAGGATTTTAAGGGCTGTCCTATGAAAGAGAGTTTAGACTAGTTCTGTTTGGCACCCCGAGGAAGAATTAGAAACAATGGATAGAAGTTGCAAAAAGGCAGCTTTAAGTTTGAAATAAGGAAAAAATTTCTTAACAATTAGAGCTATCTTAAAGCGGAATGAGCTGCCTTAGGAGGAAGGGGCTCCCTCTTAACTGGAGGTTTTGAAGGAAATGCTGGATGAACACTTTTAGTTGTTCAGTTATGGTTTGGAATGAAAGGCCTCTACAGTTCCTTCTAACTCTGATTCTTCGAGAAGATCGCTCAGGTTGAAGTTGTCCCTTCCCAAGTGCCAGAGAACAGAAAGACATTTTGATTTATAATCATCGCATAGGAAGTTGGTCATTGCTACCTTGAGCACTCTCTCCTTAAGAGACAAACAGAATTCTGGAGAAGAGCTCAGTTTTTCTCACAACTCCACTATACTGCCTGAGAGACATTCTGATGTTATAGTCCTCATCACTACCAGCTCTGTATTGATATATGTACTAGCAACCAGGCTACGAGCATTACTCAAAGTGTAGTGGATAGGGCATTGGATTTAGGGGCAGAAAGACCTGGGTTCAAATTATACTTCAGGCACTTACTAGCTGTTTGACTCTGGGCAAGTCACTTTTAATCTCTTTGCCTCAGTTTCCTCATCCATAAAATCACGTTGGACTGAATGGCTTCTAAGGTCCCTTCCAGCTCTAAATCTCTGATCACACCCTCAAACACCAGGATGAACTTCCAGAGGATACTACTCCCTGGTAATCTCTCAAGTCCTGCAGGTCTACTCTCCCACATTTCTCACTCCCACCAAAGGCTTATCTGAAATTTCACACTTTCTATAACCTCTGCCTTTTCTTGATTGCTTGAGACTACACTCAACAGCATCTGGGCTGGCTTTCAACCACAGCAGCCTTCTTCCCGATTTCTGATGCCCCTTAATCTTCTCTGTGGCCCACAACACTCCTGAGTGCTGCTCTGAACCAAATTGAAATGTAATTGGGAAATATTTAATAAAATAGATAAATACATTAAAACATATTAAAATTTATAACTAAGTCAAAATGCAGCTCACAGGGATCCATATGTGTGGATCAGTAGACCCCATTTCTATTTGAGTTTGATATCACTGCTCTAGAGTATTTCAATAAACAGGCCCCCTTTCCAGCACCCTTCACTATTACAAATAGTGGGGAGGGAATCACCCTGCAAAATTCCTCACACCTGTGTCTATACTCACTTTTCAGCCCCAGGACATCCAAATCTCCTAAAATGTAATTTGAACCAGAAGTAGGTGACTACATTTCTCCTGGAGCTGGAAGGTAACTATAATGGCTGAGTTTTATATTGTGCTGTTGAGTCACATCCGACTCTCTGTAACCTCATGGTTTTTGTTTTTTGTTTTTTTTGGAGAGGGGAAGGCAAAACAATAGGGATTAAGCGACTTCCCCAAGGTCACACAGCGAGTAAGTGCATCAAGTGTCTGAGGCCGGATCTGAATTCAGATACTCCTGATTCCAGAGATGGTGCTCTACTCACTGCTCCACCTAGCTGCCCCCACTTTTAAATTTTATTTTTTTTTTAATTTCTGGGGGAGGTGAGTTTCTTGGCAGAGATACTGGAGTGGTTTACCATTTCCTTCTCCAGCCCATTTTACAGATGAAGAACTGAGGCCAACAGAGTTAAGTGACTTGCCCAGGGTCACACAGCTAGTAAGTGTCTGAGGCTGGATTTGAACTCAGGAAGGTGAGTCTTCCTCGTGTCAGGTCCAGTACTCTATCCATTGCACCACCTAGTTGCTCCTGACATTTATATACAGCTTTACATATATAATCTCATTTTAGCCTCATAGCAATCCTTTGTGACAGATACTATAGGTTTTATTCCCTTTGAGGGGGAGTGGGAGAAGACAGAACCCTATCTAGGATTTTATTGTTATAAGAAATCTCTGTTAAGGACACCTCCTTGGTCAAATTGGCACCTGCATTGCAATTTATAGTCTAAGAGAGTTGACTGGGGGAATTGAGGAGTTAGGTGACATGCCCAGGGTCATACAGTCAGTATGTGTCAGAGGTAATCCTGACCCTGAGGCCAGCTCTTTAATCTACTACACCTCTTGTTCCATTTTACAGATGAAGAAATTAAGTCTCAAAGAAATTAAACAAGTTGCTCATGGTCCTATATCTACCAGGCAAAAAATTTGAACTCGAGTCTTCCGACTCCAAGTTCAGCTCTCTGGCCACTGCACCATACTGCTGTCCTAATTGCAGTCTTTTTCCCAGAAAGCTTTTGTGTGGCCAGGGGCCAACAGCTGTGGCAAAGAAGAATCCTCCTCTTGTTCAGGGGAACTGGTAACATCACTAGAAATGGGATGTGTCCCAGGGAGAACTGTGTCTTCTGCAGGACAAGAAGAGGAGCTCTAGGGTCTTTCCCTTTGGTGGCAAGTACAGTAATTAGGCCTATTGAAAGTCTCTGTGTAAAAAAGAAGGAAGTTCCTGCTGAAAGCAAGGGGAACCATAGGAACATCATAATAAGGGGACAAGATTTTCTGTCTAGAGTTGAGAGAGACTTCAGAGGCTGCCTAGGTCCGCTTCCTCATTTTACAGATGGAAGACCCAGAGAGGTTAAAATGCAATTAAGTAACTGGCCCAAGGTGTCACTGTAAGCGAAAGAGCTGGAATTTGAACCCACGTCCTCTGATTACAAATCCAGCACACTTTTCACTGCCTGGTGCTGTCTTTCTGGTTATATACGTGCCAGGTACAAAAGAGGACTTGACAGGTTATGAGGCCATTGCCAACAGAACTAAAGCTAGCCTTTCTTCCACCTGGGATAAAGACAGGTTGGGTGGGGGGAGTAGGAAAGGGGAAGAAGAGATGCTACCATAAATGTAGTTGTATTGGGAGAGGGAGGTAGTTCTTCCTTGGGATATCAGAGAGTATCCTGAGCAGGGAGGCCCTGACAGAGAGGCACCCTGATAGGATAGGGGGCTGGGAGTGGTTGCCCTTCATGGGAATGTGGATTGGTGAAGCACTAAGAGGCAAAGCCAGACCAGTTCACCATGGGGAGGAAACGAACCCTGCCTGCCTCCCTAAGTGGTGTCACCCTTAAATGAAAGCCTTCTTCTTACCCCATAGAAGTTATAGTTCGGGGGCAGCTAGGTGGCCCTGGAGTCAGGAGGACCCGAGTTCAAACGTGACCTCAGACACTTGACACACTTACTAGCTGTGTGACCTTGGGCAAGTCACTTAACCGCATTGCCCTGCCTTCCCCCCCTCCAAAAAAGAAAGTTATAGTGTAGTTTGGAGTCACTTCACCAGCAGAGGGCAGTGGGAAGACAGCTGTCCTTTACACAGAAAAACATTTGAAATTACTGAGAGAGGAGAGCGGACTGTAAGTAACCCTGGGAAAAGAGTTGCTTAGTAGAGAGTTAAGTGTATTTTCTTAAGTTTATTTTCTATATTCTTATAAGAGGTTTCTTTTGTTTCCTAGAGTTTTGTTTTGTTTTCTAAAATTCATGCCTTTTTATATAGCAATTTCTTTTAAAAATGTTCATTACAAACTTAATAAACAACCATGAGCATTTCCTATATACAAAGAACCATATATGAAAGTGAATCTCTATTACATACAGCTCGTTACATATTAAATTAACACATAAGTACCAACACTGCCCTGCTTATCTATTCCCCATTCTGAATTCTCTTCTATGTATGTTTTTTGATATTTCATAAAGAAAAGGAAAAAAAGACATAAAACCAGCTTCCTGACATAAAGAAAACTTACTACAGAACTTCTCAGACCACAAGGAATCCTCCCCAAAGAGCTTTAGGGACCTGGGATTAATTAGAAGATGCCCCCTCACCTTCAGGTGAGAAACCAAATTGACTTGGCTTGGTGCCTATAACTTGCTCCTGATCTCAAGGGGTTGGGGTACAATGGGGTACACTTTCCCCCAGTATGTGAGGGGCTCACTCTCACCTACTTCGTTTTAGTCTCTAGGGAGAATGGGCTCACTCTTAGCATAGTTTCTATATAGCATAGCATAAAAACCCTACATTGTATTCTTTCCCTTTTCCCTCAGGCTCTCTCTACTTTTGTTCTGGACCCAAACTCACAGAGTAGTTTTAATCATTGAGTAACTCCAAAGAAAAAAAAATCAAACTTCCCGTTTCAGCAAATCTGAGTCCCTAAACCCACAATCCCAAAGCCCCATGGGACTCTCTCCATAAGGGAATTAGGGACCTGGTATAGCCTAGAAGCAGAGACTTGCCAGAGCTAGATCAAACCAGCACATAGGAGCTGATTTTCAAATTTTCAGTGTGAGTATTGACACCTCAGAAATTGGCAAATGCTACAAATTAGGACTTGATTTATGGTTTTCTTGATTGTCTCTAGACTTTAAAAAATGAGAGAGAAAATGTTAATATTGTAGATTAAATTTAAAAGTATGTCATGCATACATCCCCACCTCCACTCCAGAGAGCCAGTTTAAAATTTATCAGCACAAAATTTTCTGAATGTCCTTTTGTATACAAGACACACCAAAATTTCTCTCTGAGAATCTTCATACCATAGGCAATCCCCTTATAGATCCAGGAAGATTTCCTTTGAGTCTCTATTCCAAAGGGCACCTACAATTTCTCCAAAGGTGTCCCTGCCATTGCAAGGGCAATCTTCCTGGAATTACAAACTCATTCAATAATAGGACAGAGGCTCAGTTAGAGAAAATAGCAAAACCAGGTCAAAAAAGGCCAGAAAAGGACTAGATGCCCAAGAAAAAAGAATTAAGTGCTATGTGTTTAGTTGGTGTTTCTAGGAATGTAATTAAGCCTTATTCTACGATTTATAAGACTTATAGTTTGGCTTGGAGTCTCCCAATAAGGCAAAGAGTCTAGGTTTATTTAAACACAAAAAGAATTACAATCATTTTCAACCAGGCATTTGCATTTTAGTGATATAAATTCTGTTTTCATATTAGTTTCAATATTAATACTTGTGAAGACTCCAGTAATATGCTAGGTATCACTATTTAAACATTCAATGAATTGATAAATGAAAAATTTTGAAAATGACATCTTATTGGGCTTATAAAGAAACATACATGCCAGAAAATGATGATATAGTTACAATCTAAAACAAAGAATAAAAAATACGCCATTTTCCTTAGGACCTCCAAAACTAGACTATCCGCAAACAAAAGTCCCAGATAGAAACTACCTGCAGGCATCTCTACAAATGGGAAGGGCTCAGTTTTATTCCAGATGAGGCTCCATATATAGGGCGTATGCTCTGGCGTGCTCTCCCAGAGCTACACTAGCCACATCTCCCCTTTAGGATACCACAGTTATGCTGAGGGATTTGGGAGTATCTCTTCTCTAATGATATTAGCTTGAGCCCCCATCAGTTGTATTGTCTTCACTGCTCTGGTGCTAATGACTAACTTTCTACTTTCATTTAACCAAATTAACATTAATTAGATTTTATACGAGGATATTTACTTTGACTTTATGGCAAGAACAGAAGTACAAACACTTTCCCCCAATACCTGAGGGGTTCACTCTCCCCTACTTCATTTCCGTCTCTAGTGAGAGTAGGTTCACTCGGCATAGTTTCTAGATTGCATAGCATAAAAACCTTACATTGTATCAAAAAGTATAGTCAAAGTAAATTCACATATTCTCTGAGTCTGAGAATGTATTTCTCCTTCTGCACCTCTAGTCCATCATCTCTCCACCAAGAGGTGGGGAAACACAAGTCATTATCATTCTTTTGTAGGCATGATTGGTTACTGCACTGAGTTCACATCCAGACATGGCAGCATTGCTGGATGAGTCCTTATCTCAGCTATCACTAGGCTCAGCTCCCCACATCAGTGCTGTGTTGGATGCAAAATATAGACACTACTTTCCTGACCTTTTGACACTCATAATGTCATAGTCTCCGATTCCTTACTTAAAATGGAAAAGACAAATGGCGACGCCAAAAATTGCCTACCATTTTCACAAGAAAGGCCTTCCTGCCCTTATCTAGGAAGGAGGGAAGGAAAAAGACCCAGGGCTACTTGATAAATTAGTCTCTCACTGTTCAAAGCAAGAAAATAGCCAAAGCGATGAGGCCAATGATCATAATGTCCTTTCCAAGGTACACTCAGCTCTGGTTTTGCAATTGCAGCCAGTTGAAAAGGCTTATCTTAATGCCATCACTAGCGGACTGGAAGCAGTTGCAAAATGTCTGCTTCCATGTCTCTCCAAAGCGTTTCCAGTATACATCATCATGACTCTCCTAGAAGCAGGCTTTTTAATCTCCTTTAAATAGGGATACAACGTCACAGGTGTTTTGCGCATGGGTCAGTCCCTGTTAACATCTTCCTTTTTTTGTATCACTCTTACTCCCCCAGCAGCTTTCCTTCTCTCCCTCCCCCATCTCCAAATAAAAGCCTTTCATTATATCAAACAGTCAGACAAAATAAATTCACACATTGGCCATATCTGAGAATGGATATGTCGTTCGGTTCCTCTGGTCTATCACCTCTACTAAGAAATGAGAAACATGCTAATTCTCAGGTATGATTGGCCACTGCATTGATCAGAGTTCTGAAGCCTTTCAAAGTTGTTTTCCTTAACATTATTGTAGTTGGAAATATTTTTTCTGGTTCTTCTCACTTCACTCTGCTTAAGTCCATACAAGTCTTCCCCAGGTTCCTCTGAATCCATTTGCTTTGTCATTTCTTATGGTACAATCATTTTCCATTATATTCCTATACTTCAATTTGTTCAACCACTCCCCATTTGTACCTTGTACACTCTGTACCCGGTTCTTCACTACAATAAAAAAAGTATTGCAATAAATGGTTTTTTTTTAAAGTATATGGGTTGTTTACCTCTGTCTTTGACATTTTGGTGGGGAGGGCATACACCTGGTAATAGTATAGCACGTTATGCAGTTTAATGACTTAGGGGTAAATTCCAAATTGTTTTCCAGAATGATTGACCAATTCACAGTTCCACTTGCAGTGAATTAGTGTATTTATTCTCCCAGTCTTTCCAACAACAGTCCTTTTCCTTTTTTGCCATCTTTGCCAATCCTGTACTGGGGGATGGGAGGGAGAAGGAAGAAGGAGAAGAAAGAGATAGGGAGAGGGAGAGAGAGGAGTCACTAACAGTGTGTGGACCAGGAGAGTCCTCTTGCGATAGGTGGAGTTTGAGCTAATTCTTGAAGGAAGCCTGGAAAGTTGGGAGGTGAAAATAAGAAAGGCATTCCCAACCAGTCAGTCAATAAACACTTACTAAGTGTCTACTATATTCCAGGCACTGTGCTAAGTGCTGGGGATACAAAAAGAGGCAAAACACGCCTGCCCTCAAGAAGCTCACACTTTAATGGGGGAGAGCACATGCAAACAAACATATAGACAGGCTATATACAGGATAAATAGGAAATAATTGAGAAAGGGAAGGCACTACAATTAAGAGGTATTGGGAAAGCTTCCTGTAGAAGATGGGATCTTAGTTAGGATTTAAAGGAAGTCAGAAAGGCTAGTAAGGAAAGATGAGGAGAGAAAGCATCCCAGGCATGAGGTGGGGCAACCAGAGAAAATGTCCACATCTGGGAGATGTTCTTACAATAGCCAAGAGACCAGTGTCTGGATTGAAGAGTATGTGTCAGGAAATAAGGTATAAGAAGAGTGGAAAGGGAGAGTGAAGCTAGGTTATGGAGGGCTTGGGAATGCCAAACAGAGCATTTTGCATTAGATCCTGGAGGCAATAGGGAGCCACTGGAATTTACTGAATGTATGGGGGAGAAGCGACATGGTTGTATCTGTGCTTTAGGAAAATCATTTTAGCGGCTGAATGGAGGACGGATTGGAGTAGGGAGAGATTTAAGGCAATGCAGTCCTATCAGCAGGCTAATGCAATAGTGCAAGCATGGGGGACAATCAGTGAAAGGGCACAGAGTCGTGAGACAGAGGGGTGTGCGTGTGTGTCTGTGTGTATGCATGTATGTGCATAACAGCACACACAATAGGAACAAGAATGCTCAGTTGTAGTGTACATGAATGGAAGTAAAATGTAAGAAGCCTGGAAAAGTATGAAAGGCTTTAAAAGCCAAACAGAGGATTTTATATTTGATTCTGGGGGTAATAGGGAGCCACTGAAGTTTATTGAGAAGTGTGACATGGTGAGACCTACAGTTTAGGAAGATCACTTTGATGACTCAGGGGAGGATGAACTAGAGCAGGGCTGTTCAGCCTTAGGTTTTTATTGAAACAACAGACAATATATTTTGATTTGCCATTTTAGTGAGAGCTCTGCTGTAGCTGGGCTTCGTTTGCTAAAGCATTTATGTAAATTTCTATGCTTGTAGGCGGACCGCATAAATCACACTGTGGCTGCATGCGACCAGTGAGCTGCATTTTAGACAGCCCTGGACTAGAGTGCGGAAGGACTGGAGGCAGAGAGACCAATCTTGGCTTTCATTCCAGAGCTCTGTCCTTTTAAAACATGCTGTTAGAATAGGTGCTTTCATCTTACAGTAGTAGCCTTTTATTCCTATTTTTACAGGAAACAGCTGTGTGCACAAAAACACATGTGACATACTGCCAGGTGGGAAAGAAAGAAGCATGGGATGGACTAGGTTCACACTAGCAACAGTCAGTCTCAACAGAAGGTGAATTAATCCAGCATCTTCTGTTTTCCTTTCTATTGTGACTGTGCTGTGCTGACTCTCCCCATGGTAGTAAAAGGTCTTACTCATATTAAAAAAAGGAGAAACCAAGGGAAACATTTAAATATGAAAAACAAACAGGCACACGATGTGACAGAGGTACGATGAAGCAGTCAGAGATAATCAACTATTTATCAGAAAGAGTTCCCAGACTGACTCCCCTGGACCCAAGGCTTACTGGATAAGAAGCTCAATCCAGATCTGTGGGGGTCAGGAGTTGTGGACTTCTGCAGGGTGGGGTTTTAGAAAGTGACCAAGAAGGCAAAGATGCATAATAGGGATGACATTATCTAGCATCCTAGATAGCTCTCTATGGGAGATTTATGATATAATTTGGGCAAGATGGGCAGCTAGGTAGTACAGTAGATAGAGTGCTGGGTCTAGAGTCAAGAAAACTTATCTTCCTGAGTTCAGTTCTGGCCTCAGACACTTACTAGCTGTGTGACCCTGGGCAAGTCATTTAACTCTGTTTGCCTCAGTTTCTTCATCTGTAAAATGAGCTGGAGAAGGAAATGACAAACCACTCCAGGATCTTTGCCAAGAAAACCCCAAATGGGATCACAGAGTTGGATGTGACTTAACAACAACAAAAAACTGGGTAAGATGATGATAACAAATGTAGGGACCGTGATCTTTAACCTCATGGATGAAGTTGTGAATCATTCTAAGTACTAGTAACATATCTCCTCCTCTCCCCGCCCCCTTCCTTTATCTAGAAAAGAGAGAAGGAAAAAGGCCAAAGTTAGTTGATAAATTAGTTTTAAATTAGCTGAGGCTTCTTACAGGCAGCTCTTAGCCCAGAGCCGGTGTAGGCTGACAGGGAGCAGGAGGAGAGAAATCATTCAAAGGCAATGAAAGATGGCCCCAGAGTCGGAACTGAAGAAGTGGGTGGTGACCGAATGTCATGGAATTTCTCGAATTCGACTTCATAGAATCACAGAGTTTGAGAATTGGAAGGGACCTCAGAGGCTATCTACCTCAACCCATATACAAAAGGAATCCTCACAATTTGGTATTATAGAGAGCTGGCCTCTGAGTTGGGACAATGACCTGGATTCAAACCCTGATTCTGATGCATATTGACTATGTGACTCTGGGCGAGTCACAGTACTTCTTATTGACAGCTCTCCAAAACCATCCAGTTGCCACTCTTCATTGGTAGAGGGAGTTTCTCACTGGGGATGAAATCCCATGTCCGGACAACAACAACCAAACGTACAACTTTAAATAAAGGATACTAGAACATTCTATTCTGTATAATAGAATAAAAGAAATAGATATAAATAAAATAGAAGAATAAAATAGAAAATAAAGAGATAATATAGAGATAAGAATGAGAGAATCAAAAATACAGTATTTAATAGACACTCTCCTTAACCTTAAGGATCTTAAGGACCTGGATAATTATTCAGGTTTCTTTCATTCATTCATTCAATGAAATGACAAAGTGAGAGAAAATCGAAGGCATGTATTGAATTCATCTCCTGGGGAATGAGAAGAAGATTTTGATGTCAAAAGCTCATAGCATCTGGGGCAGTGCCCTTTCTACCAACTTTCAATCTCCAATCCCGCCCCAGGAGGGTGAGCCGAGTGCTACTTCTCTCTCACCAACCAACCGCTGTATTCCAATCGAGTTTCTCTATCTTTGCCTGGAGTTAGGAATTCAACAAATGCAATTCAGCAAGCATTCAATAAATGTTTGTTGAATTAAATTGAAATGGAGTTGTTTGGGAGAAACTGTTGATGAGGGAGTAGGCATGCTCTCCTGGAGTCAGAGTTTGACGAGCAGGCTCTCAGCAGGAATCCCTCATCACCCATCATTCTTCAAAGGTTGGTGGGGAGGGGGGATTGTCTTGACAGGCAGGAGAAGAGGAGAGAATTGAAGAGACACGGAGAAGGCAACACATACAAAATAGTTTAGGCTAAAATACCAAACCTTGACTTGGTGCCAGTTCACTATGGCAACAGAAGAAGGGAAGATCACAGCAGCTATGCTGGGCCCAGGGAGCTAGTCGGTGGTCTAGATTGGAGGCTATGTCAGAGACTAATCAGGTGGCTGAATGAACACTTTGGCAGGTTTGACAATTTCCACTGGAGGACACAGACTCTGATCCTCTCTCTTTACATGACAAGATTAGACAAGGGATAGAGAAGACCTTGAGCTGAGGTGTTGAGGGAGGACCAAAAAAAATTCTTTTTCCAGAGGGATTGAAACTCGGGTGGAGATAGACATTTATCTATCTGTCTGGGATCACACATGCAGTCTGGCCTGGCAGCCAAGGAAATGGATTAGAGTAATAAAATCAAAGAACCTTCCAGGGAAAAGGGACCTGAGAAATCAACTAGTGTGGCCCAAACCATGAATTCTATCTAAAACATCCTTGGTCCTCTAAGATCTGTTTGAAGATTTCTAGGTTAACAAGATGAAATTTAAGGGAGAAAAAGGTAAATAAAATCTTTTATTTGGGCTCAGAAAAGTCAGGTTCACATGGGTTCAAAAAAAAATCAACTTCACAGTTAAGTGGCACAGAGGGTAGAGCACTGGACCTGAGTCAGGAAGACTTGAGTTCAAATCTAGACTCAGATACTTAGCTATGTGACCCTGGGCAAGTCATTTCACCTCCATTTGCCTCAATTTCCTTATCTATAAAATGGGGATAAATAATGGCCTTTATCTCCCAGGGTTGTTGTGAGGGGGCAACTGGGTGGTACAGGATAGAATGCCATTTCTGGAACCAGGAAGACCTCAGTTCAAATCTGGCCTCAGATTCTTACTAGCTGTGTCACCCTGGGCAAGCCACTTAACCCTGTTTGCCTCAGTTTCTTCATCTGTATTATGAGGGTTATAATAGCACCTACCTCTCAGAGTAGTTGTGAGGACCAGATGTAATTTGTAAATTGCTTAGCACATTGCCTGGCACATAGTAGGTGCTTAATAAATGCTTGTTCATTTCCCTTCTTGAGGGAAAAAGCTGCCATTTTTCCAGGCACCTGTTTACCACCTAGGAATCATCCCTTACTTTTACCCTTAACTAACAGTGACAGCTCAGTGGCAGAGTGGATAGAGTGCCTGAAGACAGGAAGATTCATCTTCCTGAATTCAAATCCAGCCTCAGACACTCACCACCTGTGTGAGCCTGGGCAAGTCACTTAAGCCTGTTTGCCTCAGTTTCTTCATCTGTAAAATGAGCTGGAGAAGGAAATGGCAAACCACTCCAGTATCTTTGCCAAGAAAACCCCAAATGGGGTCACAAAGAGTTAGATACAATTGAAACAACTGAGCAACAATTACAAAAACCCGACAAAGTTGATTCTACCTCTGCAATTTCTCCTGCTTCCATCTCTTTCTCTCTACTCATACAGCAATTCCCTAATCAAGCTCTTATCACCTGTCTCCTGCATTACTGTAAGAGCCCACTAATTGGTCTCTCTGCATCCAGTCTCTCCCTTGTCAAGTTCATCTTCCACACAGCTGTCAAATTAATATTCCTACAGCATGGATCCGGCCAAGTCACTCCCTCACTTAAGTGGCTCCCTATTGCCTCTTGGATAAAAGACATCCTGCTCTGTTTGGCATTTAAAGCCCTGGTTCCAGCATATTTCGGTATCGAGGCAAGTCACGTAAACTCTCTCACCTTGATTTCCCCATCTGTAAAATGGAGATAATAGCATCTACCTCCCAGAGGTATTATGAGGCTCAAGGGAGATAATATTTGTTCCTTGCTAGGCAAACCTTAAACCTCTCAGTACTCCAGGCTGTTAGGGAGAACAAAAGGTTCCTAAAGAAAATCAAAGTAAGGCTTCAATGGGAAAGAAGGAGATCTCAGGTTGAGGGGGTAAGATGACCCTTGTCAGGGTGATGGAGGACAGAAGGATGTTACACAGAGGAAAGGGGGATGAGAAAAGACTGTTATACAATTACAACTTAACAAGAGGTTTGAGACTCTTCCGAGGGAGGAGAGAGGAGAAGGAGGAGGAGGAAGCTGTTTATCTTCCTAAGAATGATACAGTAGAGACACAAACCATCAGGTGAGAGTTTCTCTCAAGGATGTGCTGGAGCCAATTTATATGTACTCAAGAGAGCCGAACTGTTAAATTTTCCATGTGAGCATTTATACCTTTGAAATCAGCAAATGCTACACAACAAGGCTAGATTTATTGTTTTCTTGATTGTATAGACTTAAGAAAGTGATGGGGAAAATGTAAATAGTGCATACTAAACTTTAAAAGAGTTAGTGTTTTCAGAGAACCAGTTGTTAACACTTACCATCACACCCCTGAGACTATCCAGTAAGTATCAGAAGAGAACAGTACTTATCATTTGTGACTCAGGGATATTGAGTCAGCTTTTTGTCTAGATCATAACAATAATAGAGAGGTCTGCTGTCTTTCTGGGGCATGTATCCAAGACAAAACATAGGACGTACCAAGGTTTAGCAAAAAGGAATGACAATTATTCTCTCCAGTGGCTTATGTGGGCACAAATCACACTACCATGTATAACCTAAAAAGTCTTGCCAATCATTATGAAGTTTTGAGCAAGAAACTGAAGGCCACAGGGCTACAGGTTGTGTTTTCCTCACTGCTGACCATGGAAGGCAAGGGATGCAGAAGAGAAAAATTAATTTGGAAAGTGAACAGCTGGCTATGAAGGTATTGTCTGAAAATGGGATTTGGATTTCTGGATCACAGCTTCCAATATAGAGTTGACAGTTTCCTGGCCAGAGACAGAGTCATATTGAGGACACCTAACAAAGGAGGGTAAGAATGTATTTGCCAGGTGTTTTGAAAATCTAATCAAGGAGCTATAAATTAATAAGGGAGAAGACTGCTTATGCAAATCCCTAAACTTAGATTTATAGAGAGCAGCCACAAAGAAGAACAGCTGAGAAACTCAGAAAGTCACCAGAGGGAGAAAAAAATCCAAGAAAGGAGCCAGTAATAAAATCCATGGCCTCCAATGTCTATATAGAAATGACCAAAGTTGAGGCAACAAACAAGAGGAAACCCAAAAGCCAAATTTGACTTCATAGGTATCACTGATAAAACCCACGACTAGACAATGGCTTGGGAAAGATATACCTTATTCAAATGGGAAAAGAATGAGCAAAAAGGTGAGAGTTGGGTAACATTACATAATAAGAAGTTGGATGAGAGGTAATTCAGGACCCAGAGCGATGAAGTATGACAAACAGTATTTGGGTAAAGGTCAGAGGAGGAAGACACAGAAGTGATTCTGTGGACTAACAATCACCTCATCTGAGCACAAAGATGAAATAGATGAGGACTTTGGGGAATAAGCTGTAACGGTACAATAGAGGTGACAGCAGCAGCTAGCTCTCAGGGTTGTTGTGAGGATAAAATGAGGTAATATTTGTAAAGTGTTTGGCACAGGGTCTGGTACTTAATGGCGAGTGCTTAATAAATGTGTTTTTCTTTTTGTTTTGAAATAGATCATAAGCCTGGATCAGAGCCATGGTAGAGTAATGATGGTAGACTTCAAGTATCCAGACATCTATTGGAGTGCTCTTTTTGCCAAAAGCAGATCAGCTAATAGCTTCATTACTTGTCTTAGTGACCACTTCATCCTTCAAAAGGCAGAAGAATAATCAAGAAGAAATTCTGTTCTGTATCTAATCCTCACTAACACGTGGAGTCTCGTGAATGAGATAGTAATAATGGGGAACTTAGGGAGAAGTGACTTTTTAGTCATAGAATTTGTGATAGAAGAGAGGAAATCTGGCCATTATCAGCCACACACCCTTGATTTTAGGGAGGCAGATTTCTTGTCCTCCTGATCCATATGTGGCCACTGGACCCAGATAGCTCCAGAGGAGAAAGTGAGGCTGGTGACTTTACCCAGCCCTCCTTCCTGTAAATCCAATTCATTGGCACTTGATGTCATGGTCCTCTCTGAGAATGAAGGACAAACAGCAAGCAGCAGCAAAGGGAGCAGATTATAAAGGATTCAGAGGAAAGAGAGGTAGAACCCCAAAATGGTCCAGAGGAAGCCAGCCCAAGAAAGAATGGAGACACTCAAGAATTAAATCCTGAAGATGAAAAAGGAAAAAATTCCAATGGGAAGGCAAAATGGGAACTTATCGACCAACTTAGATTTAAGAAATAAATATTCGGAAAATAGAGGTAACAGCAAAGGCTTAGCTCAAATCATACCTTTCATAGGAAACCTTTCCAGGTCCCCTTAGTAGTAGTGAGTAGTGCCTTCTCCTCTGAGATTACCTTTAATTTTGTATATATCTGGCACGTACCAATTTTCTGAGCCACAGTGAGTGATATCTGAAAAATCATGGAAAATGAGAGAAGTACCTTAAGATTGGAGAAGGGCGAATGTCTCAATTTTCAAAAAAGGGAGGAGAATGAGTATTTGCAAACTATAGGACAGTGAACTTGACTTCAATTCCTGGGCAAATTCTAGAAAGGAGGGTCTGTTTCAGCCCGCAAGGCAGAACTAGAAGCAATGGTTGGAAGTTTTAAAGAGGCGGATTTAGGCTTGATATCAGGAAAACTCTCTAAGAATTAAAACAACGTTAAAGAGTAATAGGCTGACTCTAGAGGTGGTGGGTTCTTCTCAGAGTTCTTCAAGCAAAGGCTGAATGACCACCTATTGACTATGTTATAGAGAGGTTTCCTTCTATGTTTGAATTGGATGAGAGGGCCATCGAGGTGTCACTGAGTCCCTGTGTCTCTGACAGAGATCTCTATAGCTTAGGGTTAGATAGGCTATGTGGGTATTGGTTTATTTCTGGATTCCCATCTCTTTTCCCCCTCCAACTGGGCAGGTAGGTGGTGCAGTGGAAAGAATGCTGGGCCTGGAATCAGTAAGACCTCTCTTCCTGAGTTCAAATCTGGCCTCAGACACTTGCTAGTTGTATGACCCTGGGCAAGTCACTTGACTCTGTTTCCCTTAGTTTCATCAGCTGTAAAATGAGCTGGAGAAAGAAATGGCAAACCTCTCTAGTATCTTTGCTAAGAAAATCCCAAAAGGGCCATGAAAAGTTGGACACAACTGAAAAAATGACTAAACCACAGCAAATTCTCTCAAACTCATTTCAAAAGAGTTCTGCTGCAGGAAGCTGAGATATGTGGGTCCTACTTCTTGTCAGATAGATGATCAGGAGACTGGGAATTACCTCAGTCTTACATACACTATACTTTCTTCTAGCTATATTTTATCTTGGCATAGTAAACACCATGCAGGACTTAGGAATTAGGAAGAGCTGTATTCAAAATCTGCCTCTTCAATCACTCAATCAATAGCATTTAATAAGCATTTACTCTATGCCAGGCACTGTGTGCCAGACAAAATGAATCAGTCCCTACTGGCAAGGAGCTTACATGCTACAAGAAGCATTAACATATTTACATAAAAGTACATAAAATGCATAAACAAAGTAATATTTACAAAGCAAGTGGGGGGGTAACTTTAGCAGTTGGGAAGGGATCAGGAAAGGCCTTCTATAGGAGGTGGACCTCATGAAAATGATTAACTTATTAGATATGTGACCAGGAACAAGCCATGGAACCCCAGCTTCCTCATCTATAAATTATAGATAATAACACCTATGGTACCTTCCTTACCTGGTTTAAATGGGATAATGCATGTAAAGAGGTTTACAAATGTTCAGGCCCAACATACATATTAGTAATGCTGTCCATGATGATGTCAATGGAAGGTCTGAGTCCCAAGGGCTTCAGCTCACTTAAACTAGTGGCAGCCCAGGAGCGCAGGAGAATGTGAACATTGGTGAGTAGCCAGGAAAAAATCCACGATTGGTCTAATAGTATCATGACCCAGAATACCAAACACACTGAGAGACTCCTCTGGAAGAGAGGTGGGAAGGCAGAGAATCCCAAGTCTGGTGCCAAGTTCCTCTCAAGTTTTTCCTTTTGCATTTTCCCTCAAGGCTCTGCTGCAGTGAAGCTTATCTCCTGAGCAGCTGGTTCACAGCCTGCTACTTAATAGATTAACAGAAGAAATCATCATCATTAAGATCGTCTGCTTACATCAATACAAACAGACCCCAACCTGCCTTTGATGGAAACAGACCCATCCGGCTAATTATCTTTAATTAAGGCCAGAAGCCTGACCCACTACTGAAGGAAAGTCATCTTCCTGGGGTTTGGAGTGACTTGAGAACCAAAAGAAGCTCAGGCTGGTAAGCAAAGTCCAGCCCTATGAATCAGTATGTTTGTTCACTCATCTGAGTGAGCCCATGGAACCTTTCTCAGCTCAGACTTAGAGAGGTTATTGCAGAAAAGTTTGGTCATCTTCTGGACTCTTCTGGATTTAGCCTCAGGCCGCAGACTCCATGCAAGTGGGTTAAGGGGGGGCTTTCCAAGTCTGATATATCTAGTCACACTGGAAAGTTAGGGGAATCCAAGGAGAGTGGCATAAACAAAGAACGAGCCATCTTACAGTTAGTGCTATTAGAGAAGTTTTATTGCTCATCTCTTCCTGATTTTGCTATTCATTTAGTCTTGATTCTTTCCTTGACCTTCTGTTCTCTCCCAACAGAATTTTTTTCTCGCTCCTCCCCCCATTCTCCTTTCCCTTCTCCTCTCACTTCCCACTTTCTCATAATTTTCTCTTCCTCCTCCTCCTTCTCCTCCTCTTCCCTTAGAGTAAGGAAGACCTGAGTTTCAGTTCTGCTTTTGACAAATATTGTCTGTGTGACCCTGGGCAAGATACCTGACCTCTTCATACCCCAGGGCAATGCTCTTAAGACTATAAGTTATGGGCAAGTTGTTGATCTCCACGTACAATGGTGGTGGTGATGAGGCAGTGGTCCACACTAGAAGTTTACTACATGGAAGAAATACACAGATTTGGATGGACTAACCACAGCTGGCTTTATATATGTGTGTGTGTGTGTGTGTATATACACATATATATATATATATATATATATATATACATATTAATTTACCTAGGGCTTTACATACATTAGCTCATTTGACCTTTGCCTAAGAAAGCTTTGAGGTGATAATTCATCTCTCTGATATTGTGCTGTAACACAATCATTACCACAAACATTATCAAGTGAAACAGATGCATTGGCCTAAGGGAGAGATTAAATTGAACGTTTCTGCTGTTCTCCTTTCTCCACCCCCTCTCCCCAAACCCCTGGGGCTGCTGGCTGGATATTGAATTGCCTTAAGCTCTGCTGGGATGGATGCTTTTGGCCCCGAGAGATAGAATGAGGAAGTGCCTATAAACTCCACACTAAGGGATGGTTTTTCTACTCCAGTGATGTCTAACTCAAATAGAAATGAGGGCCACTAATCTATACCTAAGGATCCCTGTGGTAGCATATTGAGTTAGCTTTAAATGTAGTATTATCTATGTCTTATTGTATTTTTATTTATTTTGTTAAATATGTCCCAATTACAATCTGGTTCAGGCTGTACTACCCAGTGTTATGGGCTCATCTGTCTAGCTGGCCACATATTAGACACCTCTGGTCTACACAATCTGAGAAGGCCTCACAGGTCTCTATGCTTCAGCATAGAGCCAAGGCTTGTCCCTCACGAACTTTCTCCTCCTAACCCCCGAGTCACCCCGGAAGGTGGACATTATATACAAATGAAAGGAATTCTGCAACAGGACATAATGTTACGGGGGTGAAGTAGTGTGGCTGGCCCGGGGCAAATTACTTTCACCTCATGGTTCCTCCTTCCCTTCACCTTCACCCACCAATACCTTAGTATCTAAATGCTGCCCACTGGCCATTCAGCCCCTCCCTCTAATTTTGATTCCTTACACCTTTGACTATCTCCAGCTGACTCTAAAAAGGCTCTGTTTGGCCACATATAAATAACAATAATTAAGTCATTTATACGAACTGCTCGTATTTTATGTCTAGTTACCACATAGCATATTAATGATCATGCATATCATTAAACATGTCATATTAATTTGGTTATAAATTTTATTTCATTAAAACATTAAACTCTAAGACCTATTTACATAGGCGTAGTCTTCATAGTTAGCTGCTCACATAACATGGGCATCAATCAAACATGTGCCAGGCTCTAGGAATACAGACAAAAATGAAACAGTCCTTGTCTTCAAGGAGCTCATATTCTATTGGAGGAAATAGCCTCTACATATGCAAGTATATACAAAATAAATATAAGGTAGTGTTTTTTTGTTTTGTTTTGCAGGCATCTGGGAGGATTAGGAAAGATTTCATGTAGAAGGTGGTATTTAAACTAAGCTTTAAAGGAACTAGGGTTTTTAAGAGACAGAGATGGAGAAGGAATGTGTACCTGGCATAGGAAACATCCAGTGCAAAGTCATGGAGATGAGAGACAGAATATTGTATGTGAGGAACAAGCTTGGCTAGACCAAAGAATATATGAAGGGGAGGGATGTATAATAAGGTTGGAAAGGTAAGTTAGGTTGGGAACAAGTTGTGAAGAGCTTTAATGTCAAACAGAGGAATTTGTGTTTGGTCCTAGTAGTAAGAGGGAGGCACTGGAGGTTATTGAGCAAGAGGAGGACATATGCTTTCAGAATATCACTTTGGGAGCTGTGTCATCCACTCACAAACTAGAAAGAGATGTCAAAGGTACCATTGGGATTTCAGGTGATGTGGGCCATCTGGACAAAATCACAACTTTTTGGGGCCATTTTCTCACCTGTCAAAAGAAGGCGTTAAACTAGATGATGTCTAAGGTTTCTTTAAGTTCTAATATTCTATAATTCTACATCTTTTTATTCTGGGAGAACTGCAAGTTGTTTTATTTTTTTAAAGGGAATGTGGATTGGTAACTTACCGGTAATAGTGTTGGGAGGTGGGTAACATTTTCTGTTGGTCTTTAACACTCCATTGTTATCCGAAGGTAATTTCAGCATCCCAAGTAGCCTGTGCACTAATGAATTCTTCAAGGGAATTTTTTTGTTCTGTAGAAAATAGTTTAACAAGTCATGTGAACCTTGGCCGAGATGGTTTCACATGAAGCAATCGGAGAATTGAAGAACTGAAAACCTTCAGAGTTCAGTATGTTTCCTGCATGGATGCTTGGTTGACTGAGATCAGGAATGAGACTCAGACCTGCTTCATCTAGCTAAGCCATAAGAATGGCATCTGCTTCCTGGAGCTTAGTTTGGGGGAGAATTAGGAGGAGTATGCCTGAATTGACAAGTGGGCATTTACTTTTCAAATGCTTTGTTTTCTATAGGAGAGTCGGTATGATAGTCAAAAGAACAAAGGTCTGCTTTCCAATTCTGCCTTGCTCATTTACCAGTTTTGTGACTATAGAGAGGGCTCTTAACTCCTTTGGGCCTCAGTTTCTTCATCTGTAAAATAGAACTGATAACAACATCTCAATCAGAGTGTAATCCTTTCATTATGTAGATGAAGAAACTGTAACTTGTCCAAGGTACCAAGTAGCAGGGTTTTTGTGAGGCTCAGACGAGATATTTGGAAACCTTTTTTTTGCAAACCTTAAAGTGCTGTGTAAATTGCAGCTATAATCATCTTGAGAGGCAGCCTGTTGTGCATGGTAGATGGAAGGACTAATCTCAGAGTCAGGAACATCTGGTTTCAAGTGCTGCCTTTGACTTATACCAACCCAAAGACCTTGGGCAACTCCCTGAGACTCCAAATTACACAGAATTTGCTGATCTGCCTCAGTGGAGAAAATTCCTATACCAGGAATGCCTCATCCTAAGGTACTCACAGGTGAAATCTAACCAGAAAAAAAGGAAAATGATCTCATTCTTAGATGCTTAATTCTCAGCTTCTAGGACTCTTTCTGTTTGTCCGCAGCAGACAATCAGGTATTGTGATTAGTGTGGGTTAGGTCAGGGGAATGTGAGTCAAAAGGTTCCTGGGAGCCATACCTAGATTTTATATAACAAAGAATTGATAGCTCTTTTGAACAGATGAGGAAATAGGCCCAGGGAAGTGAAATATCTTCCTCAAGGTCATACGTAAATGGTCTTTCTGCTATGCCACACTGGCTCCTCATTCCTGTTGAATAGGAATGGGAGTGGGGGACTGTCTACATCACCTGGCATCAGTGAAGAGAAAAATCAGTATGAACCAGAGAAGCAGTTTTTTTTTTCTTTCTGTGATGTAGATTATCAGTTGCTCCCGTTATCTGTCACGGGGAAAGGAGGTAGATGCCTTTGGCAAAGAATCGGACTCATAGCTAAGAGGATGATTTATGAATAATGTGGCTGGACTAGATTATTGAACCTGGGATGACTGGAATTTAGAATAACATACTTAAGGGGTGACAGTGGAGCTGGGGGATTGATTTAAGTCCTGCCATTACCTTAGGTGTTCTCAAGAAGACATTCAGGCTAGACAACCAGCCCTAGGTGTGGGTTCTGGAACCAGCGGATCTGTGTTTGAATGCTTGCACTGCTGATCACTATCTTGAACAAAACTGTCTTAATTTCCTCAGTTGTAAAACAAGAGTGTTGGGCTAGATGACCCTCGAGTTCTCTTCCAGCTCAATCTCTATGGTCTATCATTTCTGTCCTTTTGAACTTTTTCCTTTCAAATTGGTGGGAAGCTTAGAAGCTGGGTAATAGGATCTACAAGCATACCTCATCAAATGTGGTTAATTAATTGGTTCTGAGAAAACATAGGAACAGTTCATCCTAATGATAAGTGCATACCATTCTCCCAGTCACTTAATGTCACTCACATTCTATACACACGTCCAACCTGTGGCCAAGGCTTGTCACGCTTGCTTTTGTAGCCTCTCTTGTATATGTGTCTACCCTCTGAGCTCATAGTCACCATCCTCATCTGTTGTTGTTCAGTCATGTCTGACTCTCTGACCCCATTTGGGGTTTTCTTGGTCAAGATACTGGAGTGGTTTGTCATTTCCTTCTCCAGCTCATTTTACAGATGAAGAAACTGGGGCAAACTGGGTAAGTGAATCCAAACTTCACAGAACAAATATGTTCAGTCAAAGGGTCACACTTGAGGACCTAGAGGGCCACATGTGGCCTCAAGGCTGCAGGTTCCCCACCCCTGGCAGATCATCAGAATTGGTCTAATTGGTCTCCTTGCATTGAGAATCCCATCTATTATCCATCCGAGAGTTGCCAAAGTGATCTTCCTAAGCCAGACCACATCATTATCTTTGTCCCAGAAGGTCCAGTGACTCTGCTTGTTCTGTTCTCTAAGGTCAAATACAAACTCCTTCTTAATGCTAATGTCTTTCTTCTAGGATTATGTATGTATGTATGTATCTATCTATCTCTTGTTTGTACGTGGTTATTTTCATGTTTTCTCTTCCATTAGACTATGTTCTTGAAAGACAGGATTATTTTTTTGCTTTTCTTTGGATCTCCAGCAGGCAGCACAGTACCTAGCACACAGTAGGATGCTTGTTGAGTTGACTGGATTCAACTGGACTCTTTTGTTTGACATTTAAAGCTATTCACAGGCTATCTCCAGCCCTCCTTTCCAAGCTTACTAAACACTCTTCTTCCTGCTGAATTGACCCACTTCCTATTCCCCACACTCGACATTATGCCTCCCAACTTTGCACCTTTGCAAAGATTGTCCCGCATTCTTGGAAGACACTCCTTTTCCACCTCTGCCTTTTGGAATGCCTAGCTTCCCTCATGGTTCATATTAAATACCACGCAAGGCTTTTTCTGATCCCCAGTTGTCAGTGCCCCGCCCCTCCCCAGTTACTTTGTATATATTATATATTGTCTTGTTTGCATACACGTCCTTTCCCCCAGTAGAGTGTAAGCTCCTTGAGGACAGGTGCTGTTTCATTTTCATCTTTGTATCCCTGGCACCTGGAACAGTGCTCGGCTCATTGTAGGCACTAATATAAATTAATGCCTCTCCTTTGTGTCTAGAGATAACACCAACATCATTCTTCCAGTGTAGATTGTGATCCAATTTCCTGGTGCCCTTCATAATACCTGGCACCTTTTACCATGCCCAGAGGAAGGAGAGCGAAGTTTACTGAAGCTACATCTCTCTTTACTGTCTGCCTGCATTTTGATCCATTCCCATTAATTACTGTCACAGCTTCTGATATAAAGAAACACTCCAGCATCTGCATGGAAGGGGAGAGGGGGAAGCCAACAAACATTTCTTAAGCTCTTACTATGTGCCAAGCACTGCGCTAAGTGCTTTACAAACATGACCTCAGTTGGTCCTCATGGCAACCTAAATCCCCATTTTAAAATTGAGAAAACTGAGGAAGACAGAGGCTTGCCCAGGATCACACAGCTACTCAGTATCTGAGGCCGGACTTGAACTCAGCTCTTCAGGCCTCCAGCCTAGCACTCTATCCACTTTGCCACCTAGCTGCCTCATAGGAAAATAAGAGCCTCTTTCAGAAATTAGGTGAATTGGAGTTGCAAACCAATAGCTCTCCTCTGAAGGGCAGCAGGACAGGCAGAAGGAATGGGAAATTTTAGATCTCAAAGGAACCCTGAGAGGTCTTCAGATCCATCCTATTTGCCTCTAAGCTGCCCCAGAGAGAGGAGAGGGTGAAAATACCCCCAAAGGAGGAAGCTATTCAACCTATTTCTTGACATCAGTGTCTTTGAGAGGCTTATGAGCCATGTCCTTCCCAATACTGTTGAGGCAGCTGGGTGGTAAAGTGAATGAAAAGTGTGCTGGACTTGGAGTCAGGTAGAACTGAGTTCAAATCCTGCCTCAGAAACCAAACTTGGGAAAGTCACTTAACTTTTTTCAGACTCAATGTCCTTATCTGTATAATGAAGATAAAAACGGCACCTACCTCTCACAGTGTTGTTGGAACGGATCAAATGAGATAATGTATAAAGTGTTTGTAAACCATAAAAGTGTCTTACAAATGTTAGCTAGCTATGATTTCTGCAGGAGGTTGAAATGTGCTTGAGATGAAGAAGATTGTACTTCATTCTTCATTTTATTTAAACTTTTTACAAAAATGTTTCAGCAAGATATGGATAAGCCCTGATCTGGCATATGTGGAAATCTATCCAAAGCGAAGTAAACAGAACTAGGAAAATAATATATACACTGACTACCACCATATAACCATCAAACGCCACCATCAAAACTGAATACTGCAAAATGATAATGAACGAGCGAGGCTCCCAAAAGAGATATAAGAAAGCTTCTCACCTCACTTCTTTTTAGAGGTAGGGGGATGGGTGAGGAAAAATGTCAGACTTTTTTCAACATCTTGTTTAGTTTTGCTGACTGCTTTCTACCTCTTTATTTTTCATTAAGAAAGAGTTGCTCTTTGAGTGAGGGAGTGGGGTTTTGAGGCACAGGGGATATATCGGGAAATGCAGGCGATATAAAACAAAAAGATAGCAATAAACATTTCCTAAAGTGGATTGTTTGAGTGGATTGTTTGCAGCAACTAGAAATACTGTAGCTTTGGAGGAAGCTGGCCAGTAGTTTTGAAGACGGTGTTGAATTTCTAAAGAAATTTAGTTAAACTAAAAGTGCGTGTTCAGAAAACTGTTAACTTATTAGGTTAAAACTGCAGAGTAATAATCCTTAGGAAGAAAAGCAGATTACACTGACATTTGCCAGGTGGTAAAGTATGAATTAAAAACTGACCTAAGTGATCCTGGTGGGCCACACACCAAACCAGGGAATTTGGAAGATGTTCAGAGAACTCAGATGATTAAAGGGTTAGAAATATGGAGGAAGATGAAAGGAATTGGGCTCATTTAGCCTATAATCATTTAGCTTGGGATCATTTAATAACTGTTTTGAACTCTATGAGGTTGCTATTCAGATGTATACAAGAGCTGGTTGCCATCTCCTTGATGATAGTACAATTATATGGCCCTTTCTACTGTACAAAGCACTTTCACAAACATAAGAAGTTCACTTGACTCTCATAACAATACTAGGAAATAGGCAGGGAAGGTAATCTCCCCATTTTAGAGAAGAAGAAACTGAGCCTTAATGTAGTTAATTAACTAACCTAAGGTTAAACAGCCAATAAAGAAAAAAAGAACTCCCAACCTGGTGCTCTTTCTACCACACCCCAGTGTCTCTCTAATGAGCATCTTAAACACGAAGAAATGGGCTTACCCTGAATCATAGGGATTTAGATAAATTATTTCCACACTTGAGTCTCTTTGCAATTCCACTGATGTGGGTGGTCGCTCTAGTGGTGCCAACCACAACCCATCCATGCCCATTCATCCTGTGTGATTCTTGCTTCTGTGCTCTGGGTATATCTTCTACAAGGACCCCAACTACAGTTATCCCTTCCACATTGTGATTTTCCCCAAAACGGTTTTGATATATCATGGGTTGGCATAAGAAATTAAATGGGAATTTGGGGGGGGGCGGAGTTTTGTGGAAGCCGCAGATGATAAGCAAAGGACAGTAGAGGATACAGAAAAAGTTTAGAAACTCAGAAACGCATAAAATGTATGTATAGTATTATACGATGTCAACATATTTTGTCTTTTAATGCTATAATAATTCAGACTTCTCTGATACAAAGGGAGGGCCAAAAACCTTGACACACATTTTCCAGATCGGGGGAGTGGGGATCGCTGTACCCTTAACCCCCATAACGTGGAAGGGATCGCTGTAACGTGTTGGGGCCTTCCTCTCCTCTGGACATTGTGTGGGTATAAACAGAGGAGACAGACTGTCCATCTGGGATCCCTTGTTCTTGTTACATGCCTAGTTCACTTCCTTTCTGACTGTCCTTGACATTTTCTAAACCTATTCTGGTTCACAATCGCACCTCAGATGCTTTCTAACTGTGTGACCATGAGCAAGGCACTTAACCTCTGTTTGCCTCTATTTCCTCATATAAGAAATGGGGATAATAATAGCACTTACCTTCCAGGATTATAGTGAGGACCAAATGAGGTAATAAGTAAAATACTCTACAAATGTTAAAACACTATATAAATGCTATTAATAATAATTATTATTATTATTGTTATATACGCATCTCTTTGTTGCCTTTCGGAGTAAATCCCAATCTTAATTTTTCAGAGACTGTTATTCCATGATTCAATGTCATAAAGAGGCACCAGAACAATGCTGGTCTTACTAAGACAGGCCTTTGTTTCAGAGGCAAGCTTGGGCTCATATGAAGCATCCTGAAATTTCCAAATGAAATCTAATCTGCTTTCCTCTTCCTGTTCTGCTATGGGTCCAATTCATCCTCCCTCCTCATCGTCTGCCCCAGAGAGACATCCTAGTCAAGCATCTACCTGTTTGGTTGGAGATATGGCACAGGGACTGGGCCTGTGATTTTACTAGGAGAGAGAACTCCCAGGTCAGGAAACCCCTCTTTCCTCATACAGGACTATACCTTCTCTGAAATTTGAACTTTCAGGGATTCGCCTAGAGGGTTTCAGTTGCAATAAACATCTATACAGTACTTCAGGTTTGCAAAGAGTATGTTATCTCATCTGATTTGGTTCTCACAATAACCCTGCCCAGCGGGTGTTACTATTATCTTCATTCTAGAGATGAGATAACAGTCTGAGAGTGGGTAAGTGACTTACCTAGGGTCATATAGCCAGTATGTGGCAGATACAGGTCATCCTAACTCCAAGGCTGCCTTTCTATCGACTATGTCATACTGTTTCTCTAGTTAGAGATAAAGGAGAATATTAAAAGGCACAAGAAAGAGTAACTAATAATACAGCTTATAGAAATGTCCTCTGGATGTCTTTAAAAGTAAGGCACATTTCTACACATCAGAGATAGAATAGATGTGCTTTAATTTGAAGGCAGAGTGATCTCAATTTTTTCCCCCAACCTGCTGATGCTATCATTCTATGGATTTCAAGATTTTGAAAGTTGGGTTTCTTTCCTACATCTTAAGGAGACTGACACTATACCTAAAAAAGAATGTTTCTTTAATGCCATTGTGTAACAGTGGAAACTTTGTATTGGAATAGTATTAACATTGAAAATATATGCAGTTACCGAGCCATTGCACAAGAGAAGAGCCCTGATCACCGACTTATTATCTGAATTCCTCTGTCTAGATACGGCTTCTTTCATGTTATGTTTCATTTATCAAGTGTTTGAGTCAATTGATTTATTTTTAATTTTTTTAAGCAAAATTTTGATATATTTTGGTTTTGCATCATCTACACTTTCCCCACTGTATTACTCCTTCTCTTTCAGGCTCCCAGAGAACGATCCCTTATTACAAGGAATAACAAAGAAGGGGATAACAGGTTAGCTAAACTAAGATAAGTCTGACATTATATTCGGTGTTCCACAGTCCTATCACTGCCCCCCTCCCCACCTCTGCAAAGAAATGTGTTGAAATACTTTCTCATATCCCTTCTTTTGTGGGGAAAGATTTGATTTAATGGACTTCTGAAGTTTTGGTTACTTTGAATTATTTTAGTGAGATGGGTTGGACAAAGGGGCAAAGCTTAATGCCCCCATCTTGACATCCCTCCTTGGACCAAAGCTCTGGAAAGAGAAGAGAGTCTTAGGGCTGGTGCAGAGACCTGCTATCTGAGAGGTCAGTCCTGCTATTGATCATTCTCTTCTGCTCCAAGGACAGGGGAGCTGCTGTCTGAACTCTTTGAAGCTCACACTGACGATGAAGTCAGGTCAATGTACAGCAGGGCTAGGAATACTCCTCAGCTCTCTAGATGCCTGGCCGAGTGGAATATCTGGTAACATGTTTCCATTGGAGAGGGAACAAGGGAGAGATGCCTGCTGGACTTGGCATATAGGGCACTACCGAGTCACAAATACTGTCTTTTGGCACTGGGATCCAGGGTGATACACAGAAGGGTTGGGGGACTGGTGGTGGAAGGGACACAGAAATGAGCACTTAGTAAGGAAGAGAGAAAGAAGGAACTACTGTGAAGTCATTGTCCATGGGGCAAAAATGCACTAGAAATAGAAGGATCAAAATTAGAACAGGGTCTTTGAACTCAGAGACCTAAAGGCAGGAAAGAATGAGGACCCCCAGGTCATGAAATACCTTCTTTTTTTCCTCCTTGCCTTTTTAGTTGCTGCCAGCCCTTTCCCCCCGAGTTTCCATTTCCTCTTGTGGGCAGGTTCTATTTCTGGAAGCTTTTGGAGAATGGAGAACCAAAGGTATAGGACTCCAACAGCACAACCAAGTGGTGACTTGGGGGGGTATGAGGATAAGGTTCCAAATGGTAGATGTCCCATTGTGGGGTGAGGATGGCGGTGGTAGCACAATGACACAGTCCTGGGTTCTTGCTTGTGGAAGTGGTTGCTGTGTTTCCAGTCTGTGGAGTGTCACTGAAAGACCACTGAATTGAGCACAAAGGCTTAGTTTGGGCTGCAGGACTTGGAGTTAGAAGACCAGGGTTTGAGTCCTGTCTCCACCTCTTGCTCAAATGACTTTAACCAAAGCCTTAGTTTCACAGAATCACAAGATCTCAGGGTTGAAGGGTATCCTAAGGACCATCTCATCTGGCCCACACTTAAATAAGACTCCCCTCTAAAACTTACTCCCAATAGTCTTTCATCTATTTGCTTGAAAACTTCCAGAGAAGTAGAAACTATTACCTCCCAAGACAGCCCTTCTGCTTTCTGCCAAATTTTTAGAAAATCTGTCCTTACCTCAAGCCTAAATGTGTTTCTTTCCAGCATTCTTTTCCAAGCTAAACATCTGCATTTTTTTGACCTGTTCACATACACCATGATCTCAAGATCCCTTACCATTGTATGAGCAATCTACACCTGGACACCCTCCACTTTATTAATGTTCTATCTCTCATGCAGTGCCTATAGTTGAACATGATATTCTGGGTGTGATCTGACCAGGGCATAGTCCAGAGGAATAATAGTGGGGACCCACTGTTTCTTCACAGCAAACCTGTGACGTAGATTGTGCAAATATCATTTTCTTTCCACTCTACTGGATAACTTGGACTACACCTCTGCCTACCCACCCCACCCCGCCTTCCCTTTTCCAGATACTCTTTATGTCTTTTATTTTTCATTAGAATGTAAGCTCCTTAAGGACAGGCAAAGTCTTGTTGGCTTGTGCCAGTATCCCCAACTCTTAGCACAATATTTGGAACAAAGAAAATACCTAAAAAATGCCCTCATCCTTTCCCTACATCTCTCTGTCTCTGTCTCCCTCTTTCTTTTTCTCTGTCTCTCCCCCACAGCCCAAGTCAGGACATAATCATATTTGCCTGACTTCCATCCCTACCTCCCAAGCTGTTTGTCTGGTTCAGACATGTGTAAGGTGCCCTTTTTTGTACCAATAGTGCTATGCAAGTATAAGCTATTACTATTCTTTTTCCATTTAAACTTGAGAGTTGTTGGTACCAAGGACAAATTTCTAACAATAGTGGGGACATGGTATGTTGCCACCAAAAGTGCCAAGTGCTCCAGCATTTAATGCAGCAGTACACTTTACATTAAGTTTTATGATTCCAATACTATTATGGTTCAGAATGTGCCCTTCCCAACAAGTGACTGGTTCTCTCTGGGGTCCTGTTTGCTTATTAGACCGAGCATTGTTCCCGTGATTCTTTTCTTTATCACCCTAGAAATGGATGGACATTAACTTTTATGTTTTAAGTTCAAAATAGACAATAAAATTAGGCAAGCAGGTTAGTGTTAATCTAAGGGGCTGCCATTGGAGATGTGTTCATAATCTTCAGGGAAATTTCACAAGATATCTGCCCAAGATAGCATGGCCTTGTGCTTCTGTTTAATGTAACTTAGCAAATGGTCGTGGGCCATTTTGAAAATGCACTTTGCATGGACTGCATACATTGTGTGCCATTCATCTGGGTACTTCAAAACAATTCCACTCTAGAAATGGGGGAATCCAATATAGTGACTTGTGCAGGCTCAAGAGCAAATGGACTGCCACTACCCCAATTACTTATCCCAAGACTACACTCAGTGTCTCAACTAGGGAAATAAAAGGACATATAATGGGTATTTTTCGGATGAACTGCCCATATTCATCCCTGCCTGGCAGAAAATGGGGGGAATAGGTGAGGAGGGAAAGGCAAGAGGAAAGAAAGGAAAAAAAAGAAAAAAGATTAATGCTTTTGAAGTTGACTTTGAGCTCAAATCCTGCCCAACTACTATGCCACTGGGCAGACCACTGGGACAAATCACTTTTCCTGGAATATAAACAACACTTGATTTCATGACAGAAGCTAGGTGCCCATATATTAGTAGTGCAGGTAGGAAAAATTCTCTAAAGATTCTACCCTGGCAAATCCCAACTCTGAAAGAACAAAAATATGATGTGAAGGAGTCCTGGGCTCTCCTTCCTCTCTATTTTCCACTTGTTCCTATTGACCTACCTACTGACAGATCCTCATTACCATCCTCCTGGGCTATTGCCATAATCACAACACATCTTCCTGCCTCCACCCTCAATCTAGCCCTTCTACCACTGCCAGACTAATCTACTTGATCCACAGATCTGGTCATATCCCTTCTCTGCCCAAGGGCCTTAAGTGGGTCCCCAATGACTACTGAGGAAAATCCAGGTATTTCCTGGCCTCCCTTTCATAATCTGCTACCACTCTACTTTCCTACCCTTGTCTCCTATTATTCTTCTCCATATTCTGTAGATTCCAGACAAATTAGATTGAAAATGCTTCCCTCTTCATGCCTTTCCTCATGCTTTTCCCCTTATTTCTTACTGTCTTTTGAATTCCTAATATTCTTTAAAGCATAGCTCAAATATTATCTTTAAACCTTCCTTGATCCTGAGCCACCCTCCTCCCTAGCCCTTTCCCCTCCCCCCCCCGCTTCCCCCCCCCCCGCTTCCCCCCCCCCGCTTCCCCCCCCCCCCCCCCCCCCCCCCCGCGCCAATAGTTCTTTTGAAACCATAACACATCAGTCAGCATGGTGTGATGAATAGAGAAGGTGGCCTCAGAGCTAGGAAGATCTGGGCTAAAGTCCTGCCCCTGACCTATGCTGATTGTTTGACCCCAGGGCAAGTGCCTAATTACCTCTCTGTTCTCTAGGATGATAAATTGCAGAGATATCTGAATTCATAGAGGGAATCTCTCTCCAAGAGTTCCCTATACCGCAGGCCCACTTCCTATACTCATAATGCACTTGCCACCCATCGTATCTGTGTATTCATTTGTGTCTCATGGCCCCATCAGCCTGTACGCGATGTGAAGTACTATATCCAAGTACATCTCAGGATACAGGAGGCACTTAACGATTTTTTTTTAAATTGAAGAGAATTGTAATTTGAAAACCAAAAAATTCTTTGTTTAGCATTTCATTCCTTTAAATAGTTATGCAAAATACGTTGGGGCAGCCAGATGGTGCAGTGGATTCAGGAGTCAGGAAGGCCCATCTTTCTGAACTCAAATCCATCCTCAGACTCTTACTAGCTGTGTGTGTGTGTGACCCTGTTTGCCTCAGTTCCTCATCTGTAAAATGAGTTGGGAGAAGGAAATGGCAAACCACTTCAGCATCTTTACTGAGAAAACCCCAAGGACTCCGAGTACCTTGGACTCTCACCAGCAAGTCAGAAGTAACATGGCACTATGAAAGCACTGGATTGGGAGTCCAAGGGCCTGGTGGAGAGAGTCTCTATATCCTGGAACATCCTGGCTATTCCACTTTCTATATATGTGACCTTAAGCAAATCTCTTTGCTTCTCTGGGTTCGGGTTCCTCATCTGTAAAATGTGAGAGTTATCAGCATTTCTTAAACTGTGGGTCATGACCCCGTATGGGGTCTAGAAAAATTTGGCAACAGTAAAAGGTTTCTGAACGCACAATGATCAAAAATTAATTTGAAATCAAACTCATAATGAATCCGAGGGGTTTCTGGCGGTGCTTGCCTGTGTCACATCAAACAACTTCACGGCAGCCTTGGTTCTGAACACACAGCATGCGCACTCTGCACTGCCATGCAACGACCAACCCACACTGCTGAAAGGTGAAAAGGGGTCTGGGTAGAAAAAGCTTAAGAAGCCCTGGACAAGGTAACCTCTAAAGTTCCTTCCACCTTTAAGTCTAGTCTAGTCTAAGTCACCTTGGTACCTGTTGAGTTCTGAGCTGGGCATATATTCTGAGTAGACTTCTTCAGAAGCCAGTATTATTCCATAGATCTAGGTCCTGATTAGTGTGAATAATGAATTCTCCCTCCCTCTCCCCCAAAGAGGTGGCATTATTTGAATTCACACTGCACATTTCCACTGGTCTAGAATGAATTACCAAATGTTATGTAACCATAACTTCAAATATAATTCAAATTCAAATACATCCAATTCAGGGGATTCATTATTCACATTAATCAAGCCTAGCTCTAGCTGGGTATGGAATTCTCTGTAAACTTCTAATAATGCCTCGTCACTATAAATCGTATCTTCCCACAGTGTTTTACACAAAGTACATACCTAATTAGTATTGCTTGAAAGGAGGAGATAGACATGACTCCAAAAATATAAATAGATGAACAAGAAAAAACTTCAGTGTAATTTTAAAGACCGAGGTTTTCCTCTACAGTCCAGGGGAGAGTAACCTGCGGCCTCCAGGCCCCATGTGGCCTTCTAGGTCCTTGGGTGTGGCCTTTTGCTTGAGTCCAAATTTTACAGAACAAATCATTTTATTAAGGGGATTTGTTCTGTGAAGTTTGGATTCAGTCAAAGGATTACGCTTGAGGACCTAGAGGGCCACATGGGGCCTCAAGGCTGTAAGTTCACCACCCCTGCAAACAGGTGAGAGAATGGACCTCCCTTTCTTCTTTGCCAAGATTGGAGACCAAAGGTTTGGAACATTGTGTATAGTTCAGACATAGTTGATACTTAGTTTGGTTGAACTGCTTTCTTCTTCTTTCTTTTCAGAAAATTCTTTGTCATAAAGGATGACTTCTAACAAAGCCATCCCTTATAACCCTTATTTTCCTAAAAATGGATAGAGAAGAGGAAAGGATGTATTCAGAAATGAAGGTGACATTAAAAAGCCTGTTTTGAATAAAATAGACAAATAAAATGAATAAAAACAACAAATAAAAATCTGCTGATAGATTTGAATTCATGAGGAAACAGACATGAATGTGATAAAATTCAGTCTTCTGGAGAGGGCTTCCCAACCTGGGAATTTAACCAAGTAAATAGCTTATAAATTAATCTCAACTCAGGGCACATACACATTCTCCTTCTGGAGATAAAAATGAGAAGATGCAACCTAGTGTAGTAGATAGTGAGTGTATTGACATTGGAATCAGAAGGTCTGGGTTTGTTGAAAACTATCTTTACATGGAATTGGAAAAAAATACTCTTAAGGAAATTTTTTTTAAAAGGTCTGGGTCAAATCCTACCTTCTACATTCTGTCCCTGTGTCTTGGCACTAATTATTTTACATCCTTGGGCCTTAGTTATCCCAGTTCCAAAATAAGGGATTGGATTAGAGGATCTTTAAGGTTTCTTCCAGTTTTCAGTCCTACTTTAAGCAACACTTGTGTGGTTCTGTGATCTTACCAGGAACCATAGGGGTTGGGTAAAAGATTCAGGACACTTCCTGGCTGTGTGACCCTGGGCAAGTGACTTAACCCTGTTTGCCTCAGTTTCCTCATTTATAAAATGAGCTGAAAAAGAAAATGCCAAACCATTCCAGTATCTCTGCCAAGAAAACCCTAAATAGGGTCACGAAGAGTTAGACACGATGAAATAATTGAATGAGAAGATTCAGGTGCTTCAACTGGAATTTATCACATGGCTGACAAGTCAGCTTACATCCTCATGACGATGATGATAAATTCTCGTGGGTTCCTTTTTGGCCCAAGAGCTTGGGGTTAACAGACATTCTTAAAATTAGTTAAATACAATGAAGCCAGAGTCTGGCTTTTCATGGGGTGCTGTGAAAAGAACACTGGATTTTGGCTCAGATGACATGGGGGGGGTTCAGATCCTGTTTCTGCTACTTACCTAACTGTGTAACTTTGGGTGAGTTATCGAACCTCCGTGGGGACTAGTTCCCTCACCTGTAAAATGAACATGATGGCCTCTGAGGTCCTGGGATCCTGTACTATTTTTCAAGCTCTGAAAGAGTAATCACTTTAGGTATGGGGGGCATAACCTTTATGGGGCTGCTTGAGAAGGGGACTGGAAATCTAATTTCCCAGTAGTCTTTGGGATAACAACTGGCACTCTGGGGTGGAAGGAGAATGGAGAATCGGGGTGGGAGAGAAGTGATGGCTTGCTGTCCTAGGAGCTTTGTTTAGTGGCATGGCACTGCCCAGATTTCCCTGGCTTTGTCAGTGGGGGTTCCATGCCACACACTGATTTTGCCTGACCACTCTGTTTGTGGCCAGGGATGCTTCACATCCTATACTTCTGGCAAAGTCATATGAACTCTATGCCTCACGTGTGAACTTCTGCAAAAGGGCCATAGTGGGATGAAGGGTTCTGTGGTTGAGATCATTTAGTACTTTCTGAGAAATGAGTTGTAGCATTTAACACTGTAAGCCACAAGAGAGGAAAAGGGAAGAGGTTATATGCAATCAAAAATGTGCCTAATTCCTAAATCTTGCTTTCACATCCTGGCACTCCTTCCCCCTTCTCCCTACACCATCTTTCTATGAGCATCATTGTTTTCTTAATTTTTAAAATCAATTTTAATTTTTTTTTCTTAATCTACTTAACAAAAACCTAGGATTTTGTCAAAATTTCTTGCTATTATTGCTCCACTGGAGTAACTCCTTCAGGAATTGGACTTTGGTTTTAATTTGTCCGGAACCCAGAAGAGAAAAAGAAATCAGCACCTTCCCTCCCCTCTCCCTCCTCCCCACCCCCGTTATCCTGCAATTGATCAGATACCGTAGGACTCGTGGATCTTGCTTTATCACTCGTTATTTTTAAAACACCCATTGGAACACCACAAGGATTAGTACGCAGGGTGGGCATCCTCACCCTCAAGAATGGAGGCTCCCCAGAGCAGGAATGGGGTGCTGGCAGACCATCTTGCAGATGTGGAGCGGAGAACCAGACAATCCCAACGCTTTGCTGTGGGTTGGGTTGGCATGCCATCATTTTGTCTACTTGTGTTAAGAAAATGCCCTTCAACTTAGGAACTCTCTTCCTTCTCCTTAAATCATTTCTGTTGCAGGAAATGAGGCAGCTGTGGCAGGCTTGGGGGGCGGGGTGTATAAACAATAAGCCAATGACTCACAGAAATACAAACAACAGGTAAAGGGTACTTTTTTTTCTTTAAAAAATGTTGCAACAAAGCATCCTTTTGAATACTTCCTCCATCATGAGACTGGTATTCTAACACTTTTGGGGCATTTGGAAAATAACAGGGTTTAGCAAATGCAATGGATTCGTATTAGTGTTCCGTAAATGTAAATACCAACACTTCACCTTGGATGGTCTATAGGACAGAAGGCCTACTTCACCTACAGAATAAAGAAATCTCCAGAGAGCCCAGTCTGGCTGTGAGTCTTTCTTTGAAGAGTTTGGGGTGGCTGGCTATTAATTTGCCACATCCAAATTACTGCATGTCTCTTATCTTCAGCCTTGCTTGGGACAGATATTATCCACAATGAAGAAAACTGTCCAAGAACCAAGGAAAGATATTCCCTTTGGAAGCCCATTTCTTTCTGAGTGTGGAAAGGGGATCAGTTCTGCTTTCAGTAGCCCAACACAGATTCTTTTTCCTTAGACTGATTCAGCCTAAACCGGAATCCAGAGATTGTACAGAGCAGGTTTTAGAAGCAAATTTACATAGTATGACATGCTTTCAGAGGAGGCAGATATTACTCATAACAATTATTCAATGGGATGTGTAATTCAGTAGGATTTGTATGGAACTGTTCAACTTCCCTCAACATGGAGATACATCGAGTATCTTAATCCAAGAACTTGAAAGGGTTCCCCCTTCCCTCCTTGGACTATTGGCATTGGCAAAATCCCCAAGTCTCATGTGAGAGAACCATCACTCTTGAGTAGGGCAACCCCACTGCTGTATCCGAGGTGCACAAAGTCAGGTGCCATTACCTTGAGGATAAATAGGAAAAACAAAGACCTCTCCCCAATCCCCAAAATCTCTTCATTTACACCCCACCCCCTAGAGTGCATGATCTTCTCTCCCAAAGGTGCAGTTGAATAATAAACATTTTGATCAGGCTAAGGTTCTTCTTCCATCAGTGGGATTTCTGTAAAAACAAAACAAAACACAGAGCGGTGCAGTTAAAAGTGTGACAATGAAGTGGCAATTATTAAAATGTCAGTTATTTGAGATGAATTTAGAATCAATGGGTATTGAAATCCCCTTCCCCCTTCTGCCTTATTTGTCAAAATGTTTTCACCACAAATGATATATAACTCAGCATTTCAATATGTGACCGACTAGACCAGGGGTTCTTAACTTGAAGTCCATGGATCCCTAAGGGATCTAAGGATAGATTCCAAGGGGTCCATGAAATCGGCTGAAAAGGTATTTTTCTAATTGTATTTCAATATAAGTTGTTTCCTTTGTGATCCTATGTATTTTATTTTATGCATTAAACAACATTATTCTGAGAAGGGGCCTGTAGGCCCTAAAAGCCAGCCAGAGGGGTCAACCACAGAAAAATAGTTGAACCCCTGATCTAAACCAACCCTACCATGGAATTTTAGAGCTGAAAAGGAACACTCAAGTTTATCCTGCCCAAAGGGAAACAATTGTCACCTTACAGGCTGTTCATTCATCTGCCCAAGTAGTCAACTGAACTGAAAGGCTATGAGATGCCTAGCGTGAGGATATTTTATTCAAAATATCTATCCACCAAGAATGCCATACTGAGGTATTATTAGGAGATGGGCTTATTGGGGCAGCTAGGTGGAGCAATGAGTAGAGCACTGGCCCTGGAGTCAGAAGGACCTGAGTTCAAATCCGGCCTCAGACACCTGACACACTAGCTGTGTGACCTTGGGCAAGTCACTTAACCCCAATTGCCCTGCCTTCCCCCCTGCAAAAAAAAGAGATGGACTTGCCAATCAAGTTTCTTGGCTTATTCAGTGGGGTGATCTGGGGCAAGTCACTCCATTCAATTTCCTCAATCTGTAAAATAGAGGACTATTTAAGGAATCCTCTAGGACTAATGCTAAATTCATAATGCTAATCATAAGAAGAGCAAAAGAAGTTACTATAAGAGTAACGCACCCCCCCCCCCTTCTCTTTGAGAGACTGTGGAGTTTAGTGGCTGGTTTTGGAAGGCTGATCTTGGAGTCGGAAAGACCCAGGTTCACCTGCTACCTCTGACACATATTACCCACGTGGCCTTAGGCAAACCACTCAACTTCCGAGTGTCCTGGGCAACTCTCTAAAGTATAAGTTGCAACTAAGTGACCTATCTGCATCAGTAAAGAGAGATTCCACACTGGAATATGGTCTAAACCCATGAAATCATAGGTCTAGACCCCTTCCCCAAAAAGAAAGGAAAAGAAAAAGCCGCCCCCCCCCCCAATCAATTTCTACTAAATCCCTACTCTGATGCTTTATTGAGGCATGGAAGTGACTCTGTGCTCTTAAAGGCCTTGTCAACAGTATCTATCAAACTGGAAAGATTGAACACAGGCCCAAAGACAAACTCCATGTCTTTCTTCTGAGGACTAGGCTATGTGATTTTGAAGAGGAAAACTATCACAAATCTGACTACCAGGGGACAAATTATTTTGGCCACAGTGACTCATAAAGAATCATCTACTAAGATGATGACAATTCGGCTCCAGTCTACTTTCTAGATTTATTTCCCTTTACACATTCCATGTTCCAACCAACTGGCCTTATTAGTGTTCCCTGGATTTGTCATTCGATCTCTTGACTCCATGCCTTCATATAGGTTCTTCTGTACCCCTGGAATGTGCTCTCTCCTCATCTTTTCCCAATAGAATCCTAACCTTCCTTTAAAACTCATCTCAAGGGCTGCCTGCTGGGAAGCATTTCCTTATCCTCAGTTCCATTTCCTTCTTCAAATTATTTTATTTAATTATCTCTGTAAGTGTTGCACACCTCCAGTAGAGTGTAAGCTCATCGAGGGCAGGGACTATATATTTTTGTTGTCTTTGTAACCCCAATACCTAGCATAATGCCTTGCACATAGGAGGTATTTACTCAATGTTTCTTGGGTGTTTATTTGCAGGCATGAAATCTCCACGAGTCAAGGGGATGAATTCATGATCCTAAGAACTGAAAGATATTGTGGTCCAGTGAGAAGCTCTCTGGACTTTGAGTCAGCGGACCTTGGTACAAATCTTAGCTATGTGGTCTTGGACAAATCACTTGACCTCTGGGCTTCACCTTTTACATTTGCAAATAAGGGGGAAGGAAGTTGGATGACATTACCTCTAAAGCCTTTACCAGCTTTAAATCTAGATCCCATAAGTACATTTCTCCTCGCCCCTTCCTGCCCACCAATCTTTCAGAAGGATAAGAAACAGCCAAGCTAACTTCTTCCAAAGCTTATAAGCAAATATTTCATGCCTTTTCTATTTGTGCTTCCCCAGATATTAACACATCTGTTTTGTTCCTGTCTCTTACCTCTCCACATCCCACCTATTTCTTTCTCTCCTGTTCCTAGTCTTTTTAGGCTAGGGGAATATGTGTATATTTCTGTGATATACCTTTATCTGGTTGGCCCTGATTATGAGGTGCAGAGCAGGTCCTGTAGTGATGACAAGTGATTTTACATGCTATAAATCAGGGGGTGGTTTATTTTTGTATTGTAAAGGGTAATCACCTGTTGGTTTTATTACCTATGATTTCATAGCGGATGACAGCCCACCAAAAGTGTTGGCCTAGTTCCCTGCTAGGAAATGTAATTCGAACATACTTGGAAAATTGAGATCCATTTTCATTGGCTTAATAAATACTTGTTAATTGATAGACTTGAGTACTGCTGATTTTCATTTTGAAAGGACCTAGGCTTTTAAATATCTATGATTTCATTGGTTTGGGTGTTCCCTTGAGCAAAGGAGATTAGATTCTTTCTGAGTTTCTGTGACCAAAAAACAAAACAAAACAAAACAAAACCCCAAACTAGTTACTTGGTGGCGAGCCTCCTGGTGATACGCTTCATTGAACTTAGCTCTGCTGATTACAGAAAACTTTCTAGCTTGTTATGACCTGCCAGAATTTTTGATTGCCCAGGTTTATAGCCACACCATCATAAAGCATCAGAGAAGGACTTTAGTGAGGCATGGAAAAATAGCTTAAAATAAGCAGATAACTTTCGATAGAAGATTATTTAATACAATGTAGTAGAAAAACATCATGGGGTTGGGAGTCAAGAGACCTGAGGTCTAGTCCCTTCTCTATCATTAACTTGCTATGTGACCTCAATAAGTCACTTAACCTCTTGGTCATTCAACTGTATCATCTCTAAAATAAAGGGGTTGGACTAGATCAGAGGTGTCAGACTCATGGCTGGCCCTGGCAGCAAAACTCTCCAATGTAGCTGGAGCCAGATTACAATGTAGTTGGGACATTCGTTTGTTTGTTTATCGGTCTGTATTCTGAGGCAATCAGGGTTAAGTGACTTGCCCAGGTTCACGCAGCTAGTGTCTGAGGTCCTGACTCCAGGGCAGGTGCTTTATCCACTGTGCAACCTAGCTGCCCAGCAAGACATGTTTAACAAAATAAATAAAAATACAATATAACATAGATAATGTTAATTTGTGGTTTTCTAAGTCAATATAAGGCTGGCAGGGATCCCTTTCTATTTGAGTTTGACACCACTGAACTAGATGATACTTCCTAGCCCTATATCTATGATCCTGTAAGAGTTGGACTGAATGGTTCCTAATATCCCTTTCAGCTCTAAAATTGGAAAATTCTGTGAATATATTCATTGTATTGCTTTGTTTTTACTATTACCCAATGCTCAGTCTTTACCCATGACATGAATACATGTGGCTTTAAATTGTTCTTCACATTCTATGAAATGTAAAACAGCTTCATGAGAGAGACAGTTTGGCCTAGTGGATGGTAAGCTGGCCTTGGAGCCAGTCCTGAAGATCTGGGTTCCCATATTTGACACATATTGGCCATGTGACCCCTGGGCAACCAGCGCTCTAGGCAACTCTCTAAGACTATAAGTTTCAGAGAAGGTGCTGACCTGCATTGGTAGGGGAAGTTTCTCACTGGGAGCTCCCTTGTGGTCCGCCAGGATACCGGTGGAACTGGGGAGAGGCATGAATTAAACACCCCACATTCCCACATTGCCAGCTGGAACTGTCGTGAGCAAAGAAGCTATGGCGAGGACGTGGGGCGGTTGGAGTTAACTTTGCCCCGAGTGGGTTGATCTGGGACCCAGCTGTGGGCCCTATGGGCAAGAAGAATATGAAAGCAGTTTTTAGAATGTTGGCAAGAGCACCTGAGACCCCAGGGAACCTCCTTGCCCTTGGCTTTTATCTGCCCTTTTCTTCTTGAACTTCATTTTGATTGCCTTGGAAAATGATTGTACCCAGGGGAAGAGGGATTCAAATATATCTTTATTAAATGGATTGCTCATTTGAACCCTCAGGCTTTGAGTGATCCATTGCACCAGACATGGAACCCTGGGCCATCCCTAAACCAATGCAATCTCGGGTACAGTCCTTGCCCCATCCTTCTTCTATGGAAATATAGTATAGATACATACATACCCATTATATATTCATAACACACTACTGTGTTTTTCTTTCCCCTGACACAAAAGCATACTATTCTTTTCCCAAACAATATTTTAATGAAGTTTTTGGAATTTTTTTTTAAACATGATAATCTAGGCTGTATACACAAAGACTGAATAGTCCTAACTCCAAGCCTTCTGCCCTGAACTGTTTGGCATTCTTTTATAGCTCCTGAAAACTTAGTTAATTGGCTTATTTGTGAGGTGATGAGAATCATTCATCATCATAATTAGTCTTTCCACTGTACTCAGAAAGAAGCAATTTGTGCTGAGTGAGTGGGAAGCAGCCTGATTTGGGGTATTGCACTTTGGGGCAGGGTAGGCTATGCAAGGAAGAATGTTTTTTTTGAAATGGGTTGAATTTTGTAAGGCTGGCTTATACTACAGAGAAAAAGTTTACCATCAGCAATATCAACACTTGGGCTGGTGGACACTTCCTCTACGGCGGTACCGTCCCCTGTGTCTGTTCTTTCCGGAACAGGCCGTGCTCCTGCTTGGCACATCGCTGGTGAATACAGACTCTGGAGCAGCTCTGAAGAGCCTGATACACTGTCACACGTTTCACCCTCCCCCGGCAATGTGTCTGTGTCCCCTGAGCCAGGGTATGCTGGTGGGCTCTGATCCTCTGCTGGCATGGGGCAGCCCTGGCCCACAGAAGACAAGTATCCCGGGGCTAAAGCATTCAAGCTGCTGCTCACAGCTTCATCGTAGGAAGGCAACATGACGGGTACCCCATCCACCACCACAAAGTCAGGGTCACTGCTGGAGCTCCCTGAGAGGCCCCTACAAAGAGAAATAGATGAGTGATTCTGACATCTGAAATGCCACCTGGAGGAAAGCGGACACGAGGCCCCATAGAGCGTCATGACCTGAGTTCAAATCCTGTCTTTGACACATCAATAATAAATAACTTGTATTTGTACAGCTCTTTTTGCAAAGTACTTTCTATATGTTATCTCGTTTAGTCTCATTACTATCTCTTCATTAATGATAGAACTATGGGGGTGGGGACATCACTGAACTTTAGTTACCTTATCTGTTCAAATGGGAACCGTAGCCCCTGTAATATCTCCCTTAAGATGTTGTTACAAGGATCAAATAAAATTTAGGTCAGTAAAATGATTTGTAAATCTTAAAGGGCTACATAAATATGAGCTATAACTATTTCATCAGGCTGCCTGTTCCCAACCTCCCTGAGATATGATATAATTATCAGTTCCTTAATTTATAAAATGAGACGGCTGGGCTTCTAAGGTTCCTTCCAGCTTAGTGATCTAGCTCCATGATCCAACAATCTTACGATTTTCAAATACTGCCCATTCACAGGTCAGTGGAAATCTGTTAAGTTAAAATCCTGAAGAATTTCATAGATCTGAAACAAATGGCATAAACGCATTTCTCAAAATTTGTTGCTAATTGAGTCTTGCCTAACTCTTCATGACCCCATTTGGGGTTTTCTCTACAAAGATCCTGGAGTGGTTTGCCATTTCCTTCTCTAGCTCATTTTACAGGTGAGGAAACTGAGGCAAACAGGGTGTAAAGTGACTTACCCAGGGTCATACAGCTTGTAAATGTCTGAGGCCAGATGTGAACTCACAAAGATGAGTCTTCCTGACTCCAGACCTGGTGCTCTATCCACTTCACCACCCAGCTACTTTAACTTTATATGTAAATGCTGCCTCTCCTGATAGAATATAAGCTCCTTGAGGGCGAGAATTGTTTCATTTTTTAATTTTGTATCCTTAGTATCTAGAACCGCCAATGTCTTGGATGCTGTAGTTGCTAAATAAATGCCTGCTGTTTACTGAGGCATAAAAGAAGTGAGTTCCTCAGCTGCAGATGGTGTCATCCATCTGTTACCTTCCAAGAAGGCATACGATTTTTCCTCCCATCATTGGCTAGCCTGTCTCACACAATTCCTTGTTCCTTTGGGATCTACTGAGTCCTCCATTCTTGCCTCTTGCTTAGTCTTTTTTTTTTTTTTTTACTTTACAGGAAACTGATATGTGTTTCAATATGACGTAGTGGAAAGAACACTGGATTTGGAGTCTGAAGATCTGAGTTTGAATCCTGTCTCTGCTGTGTACTGTGTGACTGAGTGAGTCATGGTTTCCTCATTTATAAAATAAAGGGATTGGACCAGACGTTCTGCAAGCCTCTTCTAGCTTGAAATTATGGTATATGGGAACCTATTTACAGTGAAATGCAGGTAGTTTTTCTTATTTTTTATTACTATTCATTTTGATGACTGAACACATGATGCTGGCAAATGAACAATCCACTAATTTGCCAACCTTCGGCAGGTCTCAAAAACAAGTCTAAGGCAACTTAGGCAACACTTCCCTTTACCGATTATGTTGGCCTGCCCTCTGGTGGCTAACTGAGTAACTACAAGTTTTCCCTTGTATTTTATAAATCTATACTGCATTGCCAGAGCATGATGGAAAATGACGGCATACTTTCCCTGTCTCCTTTCCCTGCCCTTCCCTTTATTTTGTTTTCTGATATGGTTACCAGGAGCATATTAGAGCAAAAAGAAGAGGATGCCTATAGAGTGAACCTTTCATTGTTTCTGGTTATTAGGGGAGAGGGCTATTAAAGGGAACTGATATCCATGAATAATAAAGAAAAAAGTTATTTAACTTGTTAGAGAATCACAGAATCACAGAGTTAGAAGGGATCTCCAAGGCTATCTAGTCTAATTCATACCTGAACAAGGATCCTCTCTATTAACCGAAAAGGGATTATCCTGCCTTTCATGAAGGCCTCCAGTGAGAGAATTCTTATTACCCCCTGAAATAGCCCATTCTATTTTGCTATAGCTCCAATTGTTAAGAAATCCTGCCCTTTGTCAAGCCCAAGTTAGACATCATGCACGTGTGAGTTTGATTTTATGAACTTAAATGTGAGTCTTAACATTTATCCCTACCAAGTTTCATTCTGTTTCTTCTGAATAGCAGTCCCCTTTGACAAACATATTCTAGCCATGAGTCTGAAGTTGAAGGATCTTGATCCAGCTCCTCAAGGAAAAAATTACTAATACTAAATTAATCAATAAACATTAATTAAATGCCTAATATGTGCCAGGCACTGTGATAAGTGCTAGGGATACAAAAAAAGGCAGAAGACAGTTTCTGCCCTCAAGGAGCTTACAGTTTAATAAAGTGTTATTCCAACTGGATTTCCAAACACATATAGGTTCTGATGTTTACTCAAGCCCTGGATTACTGTTGATAGGAAACTTCTAATGGCAGAGATATAGAGTGCCTTATGGCCTTAATTGGGCAGTTAGGCGGCTCAGTGGATAAAGTGCTAGGCCTGAAGTCAGGAAGACTCATCTTCATGAGTTCAAATCTAGCCTCAGGCACTTACTAGCTATGTGACCCGGGGCAAGTCATATAACTCTGTTTGCCTCAGTTTCCTCATCTGTAAAATGAGCTGGAGAAGGAAATGGCGAATCTTTGCCAAGAAAACCCCAAATGGGGTCACAAAGAGTCAGACACAACTGAAACAACGACATGCCCTTAATGGCAGAGAGATGGAGTCAACACATATTATTGCTTCAAACATTTACCATGTGGTCAAACCCCCAAGCTGTGATTAGTGCAGTTGCATGTATGTTCACATGACAGTCATGCTTAGTGGTCCTCAATCCCTCCATCCTCACTTGTAGCTTAACCTGTTTATAAGTTTGGTGGCAGGGTCAGCATAGGGGATCCCTCCCAAACAGTAGAACAGCCTCGGCTTCTTTAGTCTGACTTCCAGGCTGAGAAAGCGTCAGAGCTCATCCCTGTTGGCCATTCTTAATAATTGTCTCCCTCACTGTTCCTCTCACATTCCTCTGGTTGGTGTACATAGATGTTTGTGTTCCATCTCCTCCTTCTCTGAGAACAGAGATTGTCTTTTGCTTTTCTTTGTGTCTCCAGCACTTAGGACAGCACCTGGCACATAGTAGATGTTTAATAAATGTTTATTGATTCCGACTTTCTCTCTCTCTCTCTCTCTCTCTCTCTCTCTCTCTCTCTCTCTTTCTCTCTCTCTTTCTCTCACACACACACACACACAACCAAAGCAGAACTGCTAATGATGGAAACTTATGTGATTTTCATTCCTATCTCTAACTTCATTCTCTGGGAGAAATGGGTGATCAACGAAGTAGCCAGGAAGTCAAAAAGTAGCAGTGAATAAGAGGGGAAGAAAAGTCAGCCAGATAACCAGTCTCTAAATAGTCCAGGGTTGACCACAGTGGTTTTACTGTCCTTGAGGTATTTCACATTGAGGGGGAGGACACTTCTATCATCTTGTGGGAGACAAAGACCCAGGCTTAGCAGAGTGAAGGAACAGCCTCACATGAACTGGCCTCTCTTATCTCTAATCACTAAGAAAACCAAGTCTTTGAAGCCAAGAATGAGGTCTGTGGTCACTGGGAAGCTCTGTAGGGTCATTTTTAAAACTTTGAAAAGGAACTGGCCAAAGCTTAGAGGGAAAAAGGCCTCTTTGTGAGGAGATATGAGAATAAATGGTTGTCTCCTCCTCTGTCTTTCTCTACTTTTAAATTCTCTTCTCTCCTTTTATACCTTCCCTCTCCTTTCTTCTTTCTTTACATATATGCATAAGGAAATTGTCTATATCCTGTGTGTTCAAGTATTTAATAGGGTTTAATAGAAAAAATTTTGGATTTAGGGTCAAAGGACTCTGGTGAAACCCTTACTACTTGCGTGAACTTGGATGAGGCCTCAGTTTCCCTATCTGTAAAGTAGTGGGTTGGAACAGATGAGTAGATGTCCGATTTATAGGGATCTATAATGTCCCTTTCATCTTTAAATCTATGATCTTATTATCTTAAGGTGTTATCTGACTTTCAAGGTACTTGTGGTCTATAATTTCATACTTGACTAAATCGTTTGGTCAAACTGTATTTTTCTATGTCCTCATTCCTTTTTGGAGGTATGCCTTGCCGTTTCTACTTGAGGACAGGTTTCACAAGGATAGAAACTGAATCTCTCATCCTCTTTGATCCTCCCAATGCCTAGCATGTTGTTGGTTATATAGTAAGTGTTGAAAAAAATCCTTGTTGACTTGTATGAAATCTGACCATGTTGATGAGTTGGGACATAATGAAGAGGTCAGACAAAAGGCTGGATGGCCATACTCTGCTTATACTTAACTGGGGAAGGCCTTCACGCATGGAAATGGTAAAATACTTCACCTCGTTTTGAGGAGAGAAATAAGAGAGTGCTTGGGTTTCCTTGGGTGAGAAATAGCTTTATGGTTGTGAGGGACAACCAGTGAGAAGGACATAAGCCTAAGCGAGAGATGAAAGATGTAGGCTTCATATGAAGAAACAAATAGACAAAGAAATAATGGGAGAAAACAGAAAACTGCTCGGTAGAAGGCAAGGCTTCTCTCTTCTCCCTTTCCTTTTCTCCCTTCACTTAGGAGGGCCAAAAATGTCAAAGCCAACCTCCCTTGGAGAGGAGGGTCATGGCAAGTTGTGAGATTGCTCTTGTCCAGTCAATGATTTCTTATCTGAGGTATCTATAGGCTACTGATAAAAATTTACTGGGAAACAAATTTCGGAGATTATACTTCTGGTTGTTGGTGTATTACTAGGAATTTCATTCTATTGTTGGCATTAGGTGGGAGATGAAAGGAATCTGGACTTATGTGGAGGTCAACGGTGTGAACTGACAGTGCTATGCATTTAACGGGTGATTACTGAGCTATTAGTGAACCAAAAATAATAATAACAAACAATAATAAATTATTTCCTGGTGATCATTCCTGAGAAACAAGAGGGAGAAAGGAGAGGGAAGATGTAAAGGGAGAGAGGAGGAGAAAAATAAGAGAGGAAGAAAAGGAGGGGGAAGAGACAGCAAGGGGAGAGGTAGCATGGTATATTACATAGGAGGCCAGCCTGGAACCAGCTAAGCAAATAGAGCACCAGGCCTGGAGTCAGGAAGACTCATCTTTCTGAATGCCAGACACTTACTAGCTGTATGTACTTGGGCAAGTCACTTAACCCTGTTTGCCTCAGTTTCCTCATCTGTAAAACGAGCTGGAGAATGAAATAACAAACCAATATCTTTGCCAAGAAGACCCCAAGCAGGGTCACGAAGAGTCAGATATGATTAAAAACAAGAGGTTCAAATACTTCTTCAGACAGAGATTGGTGTGTGAGCACAAGCAAATCACTTAACCTCAGTGACTCAGACAATTCTTGAAGATAGGAGTTATTAACCTGGGGTCTGTGAACTTATCTTTTTGATAACTATATTTCACAAAATTGATTTCCTTGTTAATCCTATGAATTTTATTTTACTCATTTTAAGACATTATTCTGAGGAAGGGTTGGTGGTCTTCACTAGGCTGCCAAAGGGCTCCACGAAACAATGAAGGTTAAGAAACCCAGGCTTTAAAATAAAGAGGTACAGATAATTTGCCAGTCTACGTAATGGAGGAGTTTCCACACAGGGAACCTCTCCCTCCCCCTAAAATCACAGATTGAGACCAAAAAAATATAAAAGAAGAAAATGTTGATCTCAGTGTTAAGTGTCCTACCAGCTACTTCTGGATTTTAGCTAGGTTGTGTAAATTTGGAGGCCTGGGTTTGAATCTTGTCTCTCAAACTAGCTAGCTGCATTACTTAATTTAATTAATGGCAAGCCATTGAGCTTCTCTGAACCTCAGTTTGCTCATTGTAAAATGGGGATAATATCTGCAGAAAGTTACCACACACAGGGATATTTTGAGGTCAAATGAGACAACATATATAAAGTACTTTGTAAACCCTAAAACACCATCTAAGTGTTAGTAATTACTATTATTTCATTATTATTGCTGTTACGTTTTCATATCACGATTATTTAAGTAGGGAGAGCTCCATGGAGAAGGCAGAATTTCCATTCAATTTTCGAGGAAAAAAGATGGATGCTTCCCTTCTCCCACTGCCACCCCAGCATTTATACAGCACTTTATTTTATTATATCACTTATCTCATTTTATCCTAGAGTCAGAAAGGCCTGAGTTCAAATCCAGCCGCAGACATTTCCCTTAACCTCCGTCTGACTCAGTTTCTTCAACTGAAAATGTGGGCAAAGGTAGCGCCTACCTCACACAATGTTCTTGTGAGGATTAAAAGAGATAACATTTGTAAAGTGCTTGGTATAGTGTCTAGCACATGGTAGAGGCTTAATACTTGCTTGTTTTCTTCTCCTTACAACAACCCTAGGAGGTAGATGCTATTATAATCTGCATTTTTACAGATAAAAAAACTGAGGCAAACGGGGTTCAGGTTACTTGTCCAGAGTCACACAGTGAATAACTAACTGTCTGAGGTGGGATTTGAATTCAGATCTTTCTGACTCTACATTCAGTGCTCTATCCTAGCTGACTGACTCCCTTAGCTGGGGGAAAAAACAACCAGTGGGAGCTGAGTGATGGCCCAGGTTAGGTTGGGCTCCCCTTTTCTAATACTCAGCAAGCATCCTGGAATCCATCTTAGATTTCTACCTCTTATAACAAAATTAACAAAATTGTGCCACTAGACCAAAGTCCTCTTTGGGACTAAGGGCGTGTGTGTGTGTGTGTGTGTGTGTGTGTGTGTGTGTGTGATTTCTGTCTGAGAGAAATGATTCTTAATAGCCAATATCTTGGGGAGATTCAGGGCTGTCTCCTTTCTCTAATTCCTCATTTTAAAAGTTCAGTATCTTGAAAGACATTACTGATAATGAGATTGTATTAACTCCCCTCATCGTGTTTGCAACCGCACTCAACCTTATAAGGAATTCGATTTAAAGTGGGGAAGCCCATTGTGTTCTACTCAAGCTTGGCTGGAGACAGATCCATTTGTCTAGATGGGGGGTTTGAGTACAGATAGTTTTTCTCTCCAAGGGTCACTCTCAGCCCCTCATTGACCACCTACTTTTTCAAAGAGTATATAAACTGTGAGTCTTCCGCCATGATTGTCTTTGGTCTAACACAGACAGCTAAATGACCATCCTTTTATTAATAACCTGGTGGCCTTATTAATAAAATGATTAAATTACTCAGAAACTATATCTTGAACCTTTTTAATCATCACAGTCCATTCTTACCTGTAAGCTACCTGAGTGTAAGGGATTGACCTATCTTGTGCAATGCTTAAGCCCATTACACAGTTGTGAGATGTTAAATCCTACTTGACAATGATACTGACTGAATGAAATCTCACTTTTTGATATTTGATCAAGGCAAGAAGAGAAAAGATAAAGAAAGTATCTTTTGTCTTGGATGTCTAAACTCCCAAATGTGATATGATTGCAGGACTGAGTCAACATCATGTCTGGGTTTCCCAGAAACCATAGATTCAGAGCTGGAAGAGAACTTGGAAACCATCTGGTTTAACCCCTCCATTTTATAGATGAGGAAAGGAAGCCCAGAGAGGTTAAATCACTTCCCAATGGTCTCACAGGTAGTCAGTGACCCAGAAAAGATTTGAACTCAGGTCCTCTGACTTCAAAGCCAGAATTTCTCCTTTTGTACTGTGCTACCTTTCCTTCATATGCCTATTCAGAACCTCCACTCTGTACTGTTCAAAAACTTAGCCAACTGTCTTCTTTTCTTCTGGCTCGAGGGCAAATGACCAGATAGTGGAGGGACGCTGTGATCTACGGAAAGTCGAATGGTACTGACCTGGGGAGGAAATGTGTCTTGAATTTGGTCTGGAACATCCTGGCAAGAATGACCAACAGAAGCACCAGAAGGACACTGGTTGCTGTGAATGCCACTATTTTCCATGTTGTCAGTAGAGTCTCATGGGGATTGGGCCAAATTTGCTCTGTTACAGAAGAGAACACAGCAATACAGTAAAACTTCCTTCCAGATTTGCAAGAAAGCTATCATAGACAAGCAGGTTTATAAAGGTTCCCTTTGTGCTCATTTGCTGGATTTATTGGACAAACTGAAAAGCTCATGGCAAGTCTACTGCACCCCTTAGGGTTCTGCAGAGATAATGGTTGACAACCATCCAGCACATATTACACCACATTAGATGCCACATAACATTTTTAAATGAATCTGCTAAGTGAGATTTGCCCAGAACTCAGACGGGAAGCAACAACATTGTACTTCTATGCTAGCTAACTTGGATAGGAATCTGTTCTCATATCCTCATCCATCCAAGCCGTCTCTGACTCTCTAGAATTCCACTTATCGAGTGAGGAAATATCCCTTATCCACTGCAAGGAAATCCATTCTTAACAAAGGTTATACAGAGTCCTCTTTACTTCAAGAAACATTTAAGTAAAGGCAAATTATAGGATTGTAGATTTAGAGCTGAAACTGACCTCCCTTAAAGGACATCTGGTCCAATCTCCTCATTTTACAATTAAAGAAACTGAGCCTCAGGAAGGCACAGTGACTTGGCCAAAGTCACACAGATATTACGTGGAAGAATTGAGATTGGAACTCAGGACCTCTGACTCCAAATCTTGCACTCTTTCCATTGTGTCACATTGCCTTTTAATATTTTTTCTTCATGGGCCTTTCAAAATTATCCTACTTATACCATCCTGGGCCATTGCCAGTTGTCCTGATTTTTTGTCCTACCACTGGACTTCCATGACTCTAGAAGAGAGTGTGAGGCTGATGACTTTGTGCAACTCTGCCTCACTTAAATCCAGTTCAGGCTCAAGTCAAGACATCTCCCCATGATGTCACTGGGCCTCTTCAAATATCAACAAAGAACAACAAAATCATACCCCTGGGGCTCAATTTGAATAGAAGATTTCATAATTCCCTGGAGAGATCACAAGTTACTTGAGGGCAGGTTCTGTTTCATTGTTATTTTTTTATCCTTAGTCCTGAACATAGTTCCTGGCACATAGTAGGCACATAGAAAAGTCTCTTGATGGAATGATTGATAATTCTGATGAAAATTTAAAAAAAGTCTCCCAGGAGCAATGCAATCCTGACACCCTTTTTACCTGATTTTATGCAGAAGACTTGATAGGAAGGAAACCATTCTCCATACTGGCAGGTGATGTACTTGTAGTCACTGGTGAGGCTGTAACCAGGATCACAATAGAACTCGATCACAGTCCCATGATTGAATCGGTCACAAGGCCTTGGATGGCAGATATAGTCTCCGTGACTCACAATAGGTGGAAGTGGACAGACTTGGACAGAAGAAAAAGACAACATATTCAGTACCTGTGCTCTTGACCTATGTAAGGCCACACTGGCCAGAGAAAATGCAATTAATTAAAGATACTCTTCTAAATTAGTTATCAGATTATAGGGTCATTACTTCTTCTCCAGCTTAGTCAGTGGCAGGTCAGATGGGAAACACGTTGAAATATTCTGAGCACGCAATGCTGTCATGTAATGTTGAGAAGCAAATCATAAAGGAGATTCTTCTTACAATGCAGAGGATATACGTATTAAATAGATGACATCAAGTTGCTGTATTAATAATGCATGCTACTGCATAAGTAATGCAGAAGGGGACACATATCCTAAACCTAAACCCTGCTGCTACAGCTATGTGATGGACTGGGGGCCATCTAAGATCACGGTCCTCATGTTTTCACCCAAATGCCTAATCACAAGTGTTTTGTTGATGGTCAGCTACTGAGCTATTTATCTGGCTGGGTGTATGGATCTGGCTCAAAGCATCACCATGAGAAAAAGGAAAGAGAGAGGAAAAAAAATCCATTTCTAATTTTGCAGTTTAAGGCAGCTAGCTGGCACAGTGGATAGAATGCCAGGTCTGGAGTTAGGAAGATTCCTCTTCCTGAGTTCAAATCTCATCTCAGACACACTAGCTGGTGACCCTGGGCAAGTCACTTAACCCTGTTTGCCTCAGTTTCCTCATTTGTAAAACGATCTGGAGAAGCAAATGGCAAACTGCTCCAGTATCTTTGCCAAGAAAATCCCAAATAAGGTCACAAAGAGTCAGACATAACTGGAAATGACTGAACAACAATAACAATTCTCTAGTTTGAGGTGCCTTGCATTGTAAGGCAGGAAGAATTATATTAATAGGTGGCAAAGAAGATAGAGCATTGGACTTGGAGTCAGGAAAGCCTGAGCTCAAATCCTGCCTCAAACACATATTAGCTATGGGACTTTGGGCAAGTCACTTAGTCTTTTTTCCGCCTCAGTTTCCTCATCTGTAAAATGGGGGGGGGATAGCACTAACCTTACAGGGTCACTGTGAGGATCAAGTGAGGTAATGCATTATGTATTTAAATATATGTGTATTTAAACCCAAAAGCACTACATAAATGTTAGCTATTTTATTATTAATAATAGTAAAATGGCCAGAGGAAAAACCACTCCAAGCAGCTGCCACGGCCTTAGTGGTGACTGGTGGCCTTATATTTTGTGGCACAGAGAACTGGCTTTACCAAATAGGTACAACAGGCAGTCAGTAATCAATAGTCATTTTTAAGTGCTTACTATGGGCCAGTCAGTCAGCTAATAGACATGTATTCAGTGTCTACTGTGTGCCAAACACTGTGCTATAAGCATTGAGGATACAAAGAGAGGCAAAAGACAGTTCCTGCCCTCATGGAGTCCAAAATCTAATGGAGAAGACAACATGCCAGGAAACAAGCTATATATAGGATACACTGGAGACAATCAGCAGAGAGAAGGAACTCCATGTAAGAGCATTGGGAAAGGCTTCCTGTAGAAGGTGAGCTCTTAGCTGGGACTTGTAGAAAGCCATGGAAGCCAGGAGGGGGAGATGAAGAAGTAGAACCTTCCAGACATGGAGAGATGGTGAAAATACACTGAGGAGAGGACTGGAGTGTCCTGTGCAGAGACTAGCAAAGAGGCCAGTGCACTAGATGGAGGGACGGGAGGGAGTGAGTAAGGTGTGAGAAGACCAGAAAGGCCAGAGCGGGAAAGGTCCTAAAGGCCTTGTGTCAGGCATTGTTTCGAGATGCTAGAGCTCCACAGGGCAAAGTGGAACAATGCTTGCCCTAAAGGAGAGGGCAAGAGGGGAGAAGGGCAGAGCAGTGTTCACAGAGGACTAAACACAGGAGATGTATAGAAAATAAATACATGGTATCTTGTTTTGATTTTGGCTTGGGAATACTAACAGCTGAGGACATCAGGAAAGGCCTCTAGGAGAAGGTGGCCTATGAGTCACACCTCGAAGGAAGCTAAAGGCTCTGAGTATTGATGGTGAGGAGGGAGAGCATTCCAGGTATGGTGGCCAGCCTGTGCAAAGGCAGAGATGGGGGACAAAATGTCACATATGGGAGGCAAGTGAGCCCACTTGGCTAGAGCGCAGAGTGTGTGAGGGGGAGTAATGTGTAATCAGCCTGGAGAGAAAGGCTGCAGGCGTATTTGAAGGGCTTAATCACCAGAGGAGCTTGTATTTGCTCCTAAAGTTGATGGAGAGCCATTGATGCCTCTTGGGTAAAGGTAAAGCTCAAGCTGCTTTGGGGCATTTTGAACTGAATGATCTAAAAGTTATCTCAAATTCAATGTGTCCCCCCTGCCAAAAATAAAAACAACCCATAATTTTCCCCTCAAAACCCAAAATTCTTCCAAACTTCCCTGTTTCTGTTGAGAGTTACCATTATCCTTCCAGTCACCAAGCTTCACTTCCATGGAGTCCTCTTCCACTCTGTACTCTTCCTCACCTCAGAAACCTGATAAGTTTCCAAATGTTTTCCACCTACATAACACCTCACACCCATCCCACACTCATATGTGCTCTGCTCAAATGCAGGGCCTCATCACCTTTTCCCTGCAAAACCCTCCTAATTGGTGTTCCTGCCTCAAGTCTCTCCCCTCTTCAAACACAGGATCATAGATTTTGAACTGAAAGTGACCCTCAAAGCCATTCAATCCAACTCCTCATTTTACCAATGAAGAAACTGAGGCACAGACAGGCTAAATAAGTTGCTAGTATGCAACTTGTTAGTTAAGTAACACAAGTCTTGAAGATAGAATCTGAGCCTAGTACCCTATCTATGTCATGTAGCAATATCTCCATTACACAGCTACCAACATTGATTATGTAAGCACCATGCCATAGTCAATAGAGAATTGACCTCAAAGGCAGGAAGGCCTGGGCTCCTGTTCTGCCTCTGACATATACTGGCTTACTTCAAGTGTCACTGCCTACATGAGGCCATTCCTAGTCCCACCAGCTGCTCTAGAATATAAATTCCTTGAAAATAAGAGCAACTTTTTGTTTTCATACCCCCAGTCTTTTGCACAATGTATAGTAGGGGCTTATCAAATGCTTGCTGTTGATTGATCTTTCTACATCTAGGATCTCCTATCTCTAATCATCTTCTAATCAATCAACCAAAGTGTTATTAAGTACCTACTATGTGCTAGGCATTATGCTAGCCACTGGGAATACAGAAACAAAATTGATACAATTCCTGCCCTTAAGTAGATGCATTCTATAAGAAGACCACATGTACACACATCTTTCCATTTGTCCCAATCCACGCTCTGCCCAGATACCACTGTGATCTCCCTTTTCTGCCAGCTTCCCTGCCAATGCCCCCTTTCCCTTTTCCTCTCCCAGCTGGATGCCAATCCCCTAGCCCTTTCCTATTGGAGGAAACCCAGAGATCCAGCTTCCTTCTAACTGTAGTAGAAATTGTGAAACAGCTGTAGCCATTCTTATGACTTCTATGACAAAGGAGTAACTAACCACAATCCTTTTCCATAAGATGAAGTACCACCAGGTTTTAGCATCTGATCTGCTACTGGACCCTGCAGACCCCTGGGAATGGTCATCTGACTTGCTGCTAAATCCAGAGATCACTAGGTTTGTCCATCAACCCAGTATGTGTCATGTACCTTAATTAGAACATTCTTTTATTTTTCTAAGTGGGTCTCAAATACTTAGCACTGTGCCTGGTACATAGCAAGTACCCAGTCTCTGTCTGTCTTGGTTTCTGTCTCTGTCTCTTTATTTCTTTCTACCCCTTCCCTTCCCTTCCCTCCCCTCCCTTCCCCTCCCCTCCCTTTCCTTCCTTTCCCTTCCCCTCCCTTAGTTTCCCTCCTTTCCTTTCTTTTCCCCTTCCTCCCTCCTTCCCTACCTTCCCTACCTTCCCTCTCTCCCTCCTTCCTCCCTCCTTCCTCCCTCCCTCCCTCCTTCCTTCCTTCCCTCCTTCCTTCCTTCCCTCTTTCCTTCCTTCCTTCCTTCCTTCCTTCCTTCCTTCCTTCCTTCCTTCCTTCCTTCCTTCTTTCTTTCCTTCCTCCCTCCCCCACTCCTCCTTTTTTATGCATATGTTACTGTTTGGAGATGGTGTGGTTCAGTGAAAAGAATCCTGACTTAGGAGTCCAGAGACAAAGGTCGACCCTTCCTGGCTCTGCCAGAAAAGGCACTATGTGAACCTGGGCTGTCCCTTCACTTCTCTGAGCCTCAGTTTCCTCATCAGTAAGATGAGAGGGAGTTGAGCAAGATGATCTCAAAAGTTCTTTCCAACTCCAGTTTCTACACCTTTATGACTCTGAATAATCCAACACAGCTGCTGCTGTGGATATCTTCAAACCCGTGCCTTGAACCACCAAGGGATCCTGCCAAGAAGTTCACAGAAAGAAAGTCCACTTTCAAGTCCTTCACTTGGCATAATTAAATATTTTAAGCCAGTGCCTGGCAGTGAGCACAGTCATACACAAACATACAAATATGAAGGACTAAGTTTATTGGCTAATGTATCACAAATTGTCAGCCAAGGCTCAGCTTCAGGCTTTTTGATGTTCATTCCATATATCTGGCTCAGAGTGGATTGACGATAAAAAAAATCGGAACTGCTACTCTGGGCCTGGGTCATACTCAGCCTGGAGTTCTTTGTCTGAACTGTCCTGCTGGGGAAGCAACTGGTGTAAATAGATGCAGATAATTTTGATATAATTTGAACAATGCATGTTTGAGTTCTTTTGAAGCCCATGACCTTCATACTTTTTTTTTTAACTGAAAGCCCCAATGGACACAGAATGCAGCATAAAAGTTAAGAGGAGGCAAGGTGAGGGAGGGGGGAAAAACAGATATGAGAGAGAAAACAGTCCAATATGCATTCCTGGGAGGCTGATTATAATGTGCAACAGTGCTTGTTCCCCAATCTCCAGAGACCCCGGGCTCTGTCGATATTCCCAGGACCCTATTTTTCTGACAATTTAGATCAAAAAATGAGGGGATGAAGAATAACAAGATGAAGGCCTGCTCAGGCAGTGCTCCACACAGTCACTGGGGGGAAAACAGACAGGGCAATCTTTTTAGAAGCCTGAAGGGGCATTCAGGACTAGCCTGTTTTTCTCAGGCTAAGTCAATTCTCTCAAACTGAAGAGAGGGCAGGACAACAAGGAATTAGCAAGGTTGTTTATCAAAACCAAGATAATGCCCTGACAGATTGGTCTATTCCCCAGAAATGCATACAATTGAGTTACTAGGGGGTGATTTCTCTACCTCTGCCCGACCTATCTGGGCCTCTGTCAGTATCCTGAGACAAACTACTGGAACCTCATCAACCCTGGACCAAATGAGGAAGAGAGGGAGGATGTGTGACAAGCAAAACAACCCCTTTACCTCTCAGATCAGCCATTCAAAGAAGCAAATGTCCAAGCAGCTAAGACTTCTACCTGCTATCACGTTCAGAGTTGGGAATTCCAAATCTCTGCATGACATCAGGAGACAGCCAGATAGGGGCTGGCCTCCAGAACATCTGGAGACAGAACACCAGTCTGATCACCAAGTTTTCTCAATAGCCAGATAAAAACCACCCACTGCAGAGGGCTTAATTATGAGGCTGTCATAACTTGCTTGTAACGGAGATGTATTTTTACCCCAAGCTCAACAGCAGCAACATTTGTCTTCACACCTCCTAATTTTCTTCAGGATGACACCTGACAGGCTGCTTGCCTGGCTTCAAGGGAAATCTTCTCTGGCAGGAATTTGATCTTTGGTAACTATGCACCTCCTTTCTTTAACTTGGAAGGAAGAAACGACAACACCACCACCACCATCAACAACAAAAAGGCCTCCTGGCATTACTCATCAGGTAGAGTAAGGATGGTAATACTGGGCTCTTTCACACTTTCCACCTCTTCCAAGAAGACTGATTAATTAAATACAAAAGCCCTAGAGTTTTGGAAAGTTCTTTTACTCAGTGGAATGCATAGAAGATGAAGAAGAAAGAACATGGTTTCATGTCTCCCTGGAGGGACAGGGAGGGAATGCAATCTGGGGCTGGGATATAGAAAGCTCAGAATGGAATGTACCTTGATTATCCACAGGATGGGCAGGGCTTGGACTGAGAAGTGATTAGAGACTCGGAGGATTTCTGCTTAATTCAAACAAGTGTCTTTATTACCCAGACAAAGAAACCACTCTCTTCAAGTTTTATGCTCACTCTTGGAGGGTGGTGACAGTTTCATGGGCTAGAGAGATATCATAGGTGCTACTCTGATATCAGTGGTACTGGTATGCTGGTAAATGTTTAACAATTGGCTCTCCAAAAAAATAGCTATGCTTTTAAGTTTAATCTGCATTATTGACATTTCCTCCATCACTTTCCTAAATTTAAACAATCAGCAAAACACTCAATAAAGCTTTGATTTGTAGCACTTACCGAGGTGCAAATGCTCACACTGGAAATTTAACAGTGAGTGCTTGTGAGCCAGTAGGAGCTGATTCTAGCATACCCCTGGCTAGTGGTTTAATTTGTCCCATGGAACATGGCTGTGCTTCTGAATTCAAATAATACAACCACTTCACAGAATTCTTTATTTGTACTACTCAGGACCTGGTTGTGCCTTATTCTAAAAGAACAGAATTAGTGAAAGGAGGGAGGCACTGTATCATATTTTAGTAATTAGACTATAAAGTCATTCCTTCTGTTATATCTTAGCCAGACAAAGGTCAGGTAGGGAACATGTTGAAATATTCCGAGCAGGTGTTGTCAAATTATATTGCAATTAGATTCTTTTTTTTTCCAGTGTGAGGAATCTAAGAAGTGTGTGTGTGTGTGTGTGTGTGTGTGTGTGTGTGTGTGTGTGTATGTATGTGGTGGGGGAGGGATTCATGGTTAGAGAACACTTGGGTTATCAATGGAGGGGGAAATTGAAGTGATTTTGTCTTTGGAGTATACACTACAGGACCACCTGGATAGAAAGAGGAACGTGATAGGGAGTCTGGTAAACATCACAAGCCTGCCACAGGAGCACAGTCACAGTGATGGGGGACTTCTTTTATCCAGCTATTTGCTGGAAGTCTCTCTCTCTCGGCCACATGCTAATAACGTCTTGACCAGCAATGTTGCTTAACAGTCTATTTATGTAAAGACAGATGGAACAAAATGCCTCTTTTGTTTTCAGACTTGCTGTGACCTCTGCCTCGATCTAGCCACTGGAATTCCTTTATTTGTCCTCATGTGTTTGTAACACCTAAGCGCGATGCTAATGAGTGATAGCTATTCTGCAAGGTTCAGTTGAGAGCTGCATACCTGACAAAGAACTCGATTTCACATAAAAGGACCACTCTAGCCTAGCTCCAGTGAGGCTTCTGCTGCCGTCAGACTCATAATACTGGGTGCCCCCCACATAATGGATCTCCTCTGCCAGCATGTCAGGGCCTCTCCCTGCTTTTGGAAGGATAAGATCTCCTTCACTTATCTTTTCCATTACTTTGATCCTACATTGTGGGTCTCTGTTGCCATGGTATCCTCTACCACCCAACCCCAATTCAGGCCTTTCACAGTTTACACTTGCCTTCACGATAATTATATCTTTCAAAAAATCAGTCAGTTATTTATCAAGTCCATTAGTATTTATTAAACACCTACAGAGCAGCTAGGTGGTGCAGTGGATAAAGCACCAGGACTGGAGTTAGGAAGACCTGAGTTCAAATTCAGCCTCAGGTACTTACCGGCTGTGTGATCCTGGTGGGCAAGTCACTTAACCCTGTTTACCTTAGTTTCCTCATTTGTAAAATGAGCTGGAGAAGGAAATGGCAAGAACCACTCTAGTATCTTTGCCAAGAAAATCCCAAGTGGGGTCATGAAAAGTTGGACATGACTGAAATGACTTAATAACAATGAAATGTGTAGCGAGGACTGGGAAAGTAGGAAGAGGGACAGATTATGGAGAGATCTGGGTGGCTAGGTGGTACAGAGGATAGAGCCCCAGCCTCAGACAGTTGCTAACTGTGAGGCCCAGGGCAAGTTGCTTAACCCTGTTTGCCTCAGTTTCCCCATCTGTAAAATGATCTGGAGAAGGAAATGGAAAACCACTCCAGCATCTTTGCCTGGAAAGCCCCAAATGGGGTCATGAAGAGTTAGACGCAACTGAAAAACAACTAAACAAAAAAAAAATGTGCCGGTCACCACGCTGAGTGCTAGAGAAGGTAGAGAAATCATCAAAGGAGAATTCTATCCTGGACCTACTTCCCATCATCAGGAGGAAACAAGAGGAATCTTGGGGGGTGTCCAGGGGGGATGGGAAGGTAGTGAACACTTTTTCCTAGAGTTTGTGATGCAAAAAGCTGGGCATAGTCTGGCACACGCCCTAGACTGTAGGAGAACAGATTTCAAAGGCTTCCGAGGAAAGATGAGTAGGTTCCTATGGATTGAAATTCTACAGGGTAAGTAGGCTGAGGAGAGTTGAGAGATTCTTGGTAATGAAAATGTGAAGACACAGAAAAGAAACAATTCCAATAAAGAGGAAAAGTTTCCTGAAGAGTGAAAAAATAAGAACTGAATGAAGGCACCAAAGCGGATGCATAAAGAACTCGTCAACCAACTGTGATTTTAAAAAGCTATGTACTAAAGATGGAGTAAAGGAAATGAACAGAAGATGAATACAAAAGCGTGGCAAGGACCTGTAAGGGTAATGTCAGGAGAGCTAAAACTCAGAACAAGCTGAGGCTGGAGGGGAAAAAGCAGGAGACCAAAAGATTTTGGTTTTTACCTTGATTGGCAAAAAGAGCGGGAATTGGACTGAAGCTCTGGATGGACAGGACAATAATAACTGACAAAAGAGAGAGGGTGGGGCTGTTTAATTTGCATTTTGATTTAGTTTTATCTGCCAAGAAGAAGGATCATTCCACTGGAAAGATGAAAGCAAAAATGGCCACTAAGGAGCTGATCCTCCAAAATAACAACACCGTGTAGCCGTTTAAGTTTTGCAAAGCACTTCACGTATATTATTCCATTTGTTTCTCGCAACAACCCTGAAAGTAAACACCCATTTTGAGGCTGAGAGAGATTAAAAGTGAGGGTCACATAGCTAGCAAGTGTCTGAGGCTGGATGAGAACTTAAGCTTCCCTGACTAAAGACCAGTTCTGAAAATAAGGAGACAGTAAGAGAAGAATTAATTTCCTTGGTGAATTTAAGTCATAGATGAACATACTCAGGTTCCAAGTCAGTGGAGAACAGGAGAGGCAATTAGGTGGTGCAGTGGATAGAGCGCAGGGCCTAGACTTAAGAATTTGTTGTTCAGTCATTTCAGTCACGTCCGACTCTTCGTGAGCCCGTTTGGGGTTTTCTTGGCAAAGCCACCAGAGCGGTTTACCATTTCCTTCTCCAAGAGTTAAGAAGACCTGAGTTCAAATTCAGCATCAGACACTTAGCAGCCGGGTGACTTAGGGCAAGCTACTTAGCCATTGTCTGCCTCAGTTTCCCCAGCTGTAAAGTGGAGCTAGTAATAGCACCTATCTCCCAGGACTGTTGGGAGGATAAAATGAGACAATATTTGCAAACTGCTCTGCAAACTGACAAGTGCGATGTAAATTCTTATAATTGTCACTATTCTTGTTACCATAGGACATATTTTATCCTGATTTTCAAAAAAAGAAAAAGAATGGTCCTCCAACCTATGCAGGCCAAGGGGCTTGATTTTGATTCCCGGAGAAATTTTATAATCCATTATTAAAGCTATAGCTAGTGAACAACCACATAAAGAAGGAGCCTTTTCATAACCATATAATAACTGACCAGGGCTTCATCAAGTACAGGTCACTCCTCTATTTCTGATAGCGTTCCTAAAGCTAGTAGATCAGGAGAATGCTGGAGATTGAGCTTACCTAGATTTTAGCAAAGCTTTTAACATGGTATTTCATGATATTCGTGTGGAAAAGATGGTGAGATGCTGGTTAGATGCTAGTATAATTAAGTGGATTCATTCAGTATTACTTGAATGTCTGAGTTAAAAGAATTGTCAATAAAGGTATGATGTGAGCTTGGAAGGAAGTCTCCAGTGAGTTCCCCAGGGATCTGGGTTGAGCCTTGTGCTGTTTACTATTCTTACCAAAAATCTTGGTTAAAGGCATGCGTGGAATATTTATTTTTAAGATGATACAAAGTTAGGAGGGATGGCTAACACAGCAGATGACAAAAGGATCCTGACAGGGAAGAGCATTGGGTGGAATATAATAAGATGAAATTGAATAGGGATAAAAGATAGCTATCCACAAGTATTTAAGAACTATCATATAGAAGAGAGCTTATATTTGATTTACTCAGACACAAAGGGCGATACTTAGAAGAGTGGGATGGAATTTGCAGAGAAGAAGATTTCAGCTCAAAATAAGGGGGAAAAATTGCAAAACAAACAGGTCTCTTCAAGAGTAGAATAGAGTCAGCTGCCTGGGGAGGTAGCTAAGCTTCCCACCACTGGAGGCTTTCCAACATAGGAGGCACAGACCAGATGGCCATTTGTCAGGCAAGTTGCAAAGCACATGCCTGATGGCATACAGGCTGGACTAGATGGCCTTGGAGATCCCCTCCAACTCTGAGATTCTGTGATGCTATCATAAGATCAGCCACAATAGGTTTCAACCTACAGCAATCTTTTTCTTCTAGAAATTCTGAAGGACCATTCTCTTGGTTACACTTCTAGCTGTGATCCCAAGTGGGATGGAAAAATGACAATTCAGGGACTCCTTGTGTCTGCTTTTCTGGGCCAGAAATAGAAGAAGACTAGAGGCAATGTGGTTGAGTGGAAAGTTCAGTGGGGGAGTAAAAATGGTGGAGTTAGAAGGAAGAAGTAGAGTGAGCTCCTCCCCCAAACTCCTCCAAACAGCTATAGAAAATGCACAGACCAAATCCTGATGGAGAAATCCAAGACAAAGTCAGTGAATGCTTTTTCTAGCCCAGAGCAGCACAGGGAGATAGAGAGGTCTGTGGACACTGGGAATGTGGTCTGGTGAGCAATACTGGGCATAGAACACTGGTGCAGTGCCAGGAGAAACTGTCCCTCAGAACAAACAGAAGTTCCAGACTCTTATAAGAGCATCTCTAGACCCATCCCAAGGGCAGTTTGATGGGGACAGGTGCCAGCTGGTAGCTTTGTTTCCCACTACCCAATTCTGGATCACAGATCCAGGATGCACTAATTAGGGGACCTGCACCCTGAGGTGGTGTTCCTGGTTAGGGAGGCCCTTGGCAGTATTCTGAGAAAAGAGCAGATTCAAGAGCAAGCAACCTGAAGCCTGCAGAGAAAGAACCAGGCTAAAAATCCCTGCCCAAAGAAGAGCCTGTTGTTCTGTCTCAGAATCAGTGGAGCTGCCCAGCTGACTGATAATGACTGAATCCAGCAGCAATCTACTGTTGCTCAGACCTAAACCCAAGTCAGATTTGCAGTACTCAGACCAGGTGGATAGCAATCAGAAGTTACCCAGGGTCAGGTTATTTTGGGAGTACTGAAAGCTTTCAGGTCCCTGGCCCAAGATGTCCCTGAGGTCCTGGAACAACACAATACTTAATACCCCAAGAAAACAGAGACAAGATTAGGTCCCTTCCAGAAGTGCATAGAATCTGACCCTAACATTAAGCTTGAAATCAGGAAATAGAACTGGGATAATGAGTAAATGAAAAAAGAATCCTACCATTAAAAAACTATTACAAGGTAGGGGTGTTCAAGACACAAACCCAGAAGAGAATGACTCCCAAAAATCTACAAGCAAAGCCCCAAAGAAAACTGGTATGGTCACAAATTCAACTCAAATTCCTGGAAGAGATGAAGCAAAAGCTTAAAAAAAGAGAAGAAGCTTTAAAATGTTTTTGTTAATAGAATGAGAATATTAGAGGAAAAGTAATTGAACAAAGAATTTAGAGCTATGGAAGAAAGAATTAGAAGGAGACTTAATAGTTTGGCACAAGAGATACAAAACCTTGCCCAATCAACAAACTCCCCAAAAGTTAGATTGGATGGTATAGAACCAAATGACTCCATGAGACAACAAGAAATAGTAAACAAAGTCAGAAGACTAAAAAATTGAAGAAAATGTAAGATATTTCGTAGAAAAAAACAACTGAGTTGGAAAACAGAGGAGAAAAAATTTAAGAATCATTGGAATGCCTGAATATCATGACCAATAAAAGAGCCTCAACATCCTATTTCAAAATATCTTAAAAGAAAACCACTGAGAGCTCTTAACACCAGAGGGCAAAGTGGAAACAGAATGAATCCTTAGGTCAGCTTCTGAAAGAAACTCCCAAATAAAAATTTCTAGGAACATTACAGCCAAAATCTAGAGCTTCCAGGTGAAAGAAAAAAAACTGCAAGTAGCCAGAAAGAAAGAACTCATGTACTGGAGCCACAGTCAGGATCACACATGATGTAGCAGCCTTCACCATCAAGGAGTGGAGAGTTTGGCATATGATATTCCAGAAGGCAAAGGATATAGGCTTATGTTGTAGAATAATTTAACCAGAAAATATGAATATAATCCTAAGGGGGGGTGGGAAACGGATCTTTAATGAAATAGAGAGCTTCCAAGCCATCCTGATGAAAAGACCAGAGCTATGTAGAAACTTAGGAGTGAAGAGAAACGGTAAAAGGTAAATATGAACGAACAATGATAAAGGATTAAACAAAGATAAATTGCATGTGTTCTGATATAGGAAGATGATACACATGTCCCCACTGAACTCAGTCATCATCAGGTGTCATAGAGGGAATCTAATTAGACAGAAATCTTGGGAGTGGTTCTGTTATGTCTGTATGATCTTAAGAGAAGAATGGAAAGAGAGGCAAAGAAGAATACAGTAGGTGGAGAATAAAAAGAAAGGTCAGGGGAAATTAATTCATGTAATCTCATGAAAAGGAGGAGGTGATAGGGAGAGCAGCTTGAACCCTACTCTCATCTGAACTGGTCAAAGTCAGGAAGAATATACATGCACATACAGATGGGTATAAAAAATACATGTAACTCAATAGAGAAAGGGAAGAAGTGGGAATTAGTGAGATGGTAGTTTAAGGGAGGGATTAATGTTAAGCAAAACAAACTATAAGGAAGTGCAAAAATATTTATAGCTCTTGAACCAGGAGAACATGGTACACAGTAAGAACAACATTGTACGATGATCAGACTGACTTGTCTCATCTCAGCAATACAAGACAATTCCAAAAGACTCATGATGGAAAATGCTATCCACCTCCAGCAAAAGAAGTGATGGAGTTTGAATGCAGGCTGAAGCATATTATTTTCACATTTTTTCGTGGTTTTTTTTTGGTTCTATTTCTTCTTTCACAACATGACTAATATGGAAATATGTTTTACGTGATTGCACTTAAATAACCTGTATCAAATTGCTTACTGTGTTAGGGAGAGGAAGGAAAGGTATGGAGGGAGAAAATTTGGAACTCAAAATTTATAAAAATGAATTTTAAAATTGTCTTTACATGTAATTGGAAAAATAAAATACTCTTTAAAAAACAAAAAAAAATTAGAAATATTTATAGCTCTTTTTGGAGGTGGCAAAGAATGGGAATCTGAGAGGGTGTCCATAAATCAGGGAATGGCTAAACAAGTAATGGAGTATAAATGTAATGGAATATTATGATGCTGTAGAAAATGATGAAAGGGATTCCCAGAAATATCTGGGAAGATCTATATGAATTGATGCAAAGGGAAGTGGACAGAACCAGGAGAATAATTTCTATAAAGTGATGGCCATACGATAAAGACAAACAACTTTGAAAGACTTGGGAGCTCTGATCAGTGTAATAACCAACCATGATTCTGGAGGACTAATGTGGAAACATGTTACACTCCTCCAGATAAAGAGGTAAAAGACTGAAGAGTGCAAAATGAGAGATGTATTTTTTTTTCCAGACATGGCCAGTATGGAAATTTGTTTTGCTTGACTGTTCGTGTTTGTGAGAAGTTTTATTTTGTTTGTTTTTCTTTCATTCTCAATAGGGGTGGGGTGGGTAGGAGGGGAAGAATGTCAATTTTTGTTGATTTAAAAAATAAAATAGTACTTATAAACATAATATTTTATTTTCTCCCCAATTACATGTAAAAACAATTTTTAACATTTTTTTTGTTTTGAATTCCAAATTCTATCCCTTCCTCTCTACCCCTAGTCCCCTCCCCCCGACAATAAGCAATCTGATATAAGTTATACATATGCAATCATATAAAACATTTGCATATTAGTCATAATAAAATATAACTTAAAAAGAAAGATTATTGGACTTGTAGTCAGGACATAATTAGGTTTTAATCCTGACGCTAGCTACATAAACATGGGCAAGTCACTTAATAAGTCAATCAAGAAGCTTTTATTAAGTGCCTGTATATAACTGAATCAGTGCTGGGCACCAGGAATACAAATTCTAAGAATAAAACAATACCTGTTCTCAGAAAGTGTTTAAAATCCTCCACTGTAAGATCCTTAAAGGCAGGGACTGTCTTGCTTGCTTAGGCCTGGCACATAATAAGTGTGTAATATATACACTTGTGCTCTCTCTTGCTCTCTCTCTCTCTCTCTCTCTCTCTCTCTCTTTCCATCCATCCATCCATCCATCCACCCTTCCATCCATCTATCATTACCATCAGTTGGAAGGACTAGGAAAGGCTTTATGCAGAAGGTAATACTTGAACTGCATTTTGTAGGAAGAGAAGGACTCTGTGAGGCAGGGGTGAGGACAAAGTACATTCCAGGCATGGAGGACCATTGGCACAAAGGCCCAGGGAGAATGGTGGGAGGCGATGTGTTATGTGTTAGGAATAGAGAGAACTGGCATTTGGCTCGATTGTAGACTTCAGGATGGACAGTAATGTATAATGAAGATAGAAAGAAGGGTTAGGACCAGCCTCGGAACTATGAGAGAATGTAAAGGATGTAGAAGACACAGTCTCAAAGGACATATGCTCATGAATGAGCAAGTCATATAAACTTTTTGATCCTCCGTTTCTTCATCTGTAGAATGACAAGGTTGGATTAGATGGCTTTTGAGGTCCTTCTGGATTGTAAACCTGTGATCCTATGAAGTAACTAGCTAATACTGCAAGAAAGGATATAAAGAAACTGCTAACTGGTGCAGTGGATAGAGTGCTGGGCCTGGAGTCAGGAAGACCTGCCTCTGATACATCCTAGCTGTGTGACCCTGGACAAGTCACTTGACCTCTGTTTGCCTCAGTTTCCTCACCTGTAAAGTGGGGATAATAAGAGCACCTACCTTGTGGAGTTGTTATGAGGATCAAATTAGATAATAACTGTAAGTGCTTAGCACAGTGCCTGGCACATAGTAAGTGTTATAGAAATGTTAGCTATTATTATTATTATATAGCTCATCCTCTTAAGTACCTTGGGAATTCAGAAAATGGGAGAAAAGACCATCAAAGGCTAGCATAGTATTTGGATACATAGCTCAAAAAATCCCAAGTTCTGTCCTCAAATCTTTAGTCAAAGACTTTCCTGACTTCTAAACCAGTTTTTTTAAATGCTCTTGTGTTTTAACTGAGACTTGGCCAACATGGTTGAATCACGGGCAGAAAAGAACAGGGTGGAGGAGTACACATGGATTTTTTAGCAGTAGCTTTTGAAGCTGTCATCCAATCAGCAAAATTCCTACAAATGGGGCCATTTTGAGTCAAAATCTGAAAGCAGAGTCAGTTTGTTACTGAGCTTATAAGAGAATTTAATTCTTCAGCCCTTCCTCTGTCCACTTACACATTTTTTGGGTACTTAGCTCTCCCCATCTTAGCTCTGACTTTCATCCTCATTCCTGGCACTTATCCTTAAACCTAAGAGCTGAAGTCATTTTTTAAAAATGCTTTTAATTAAGGGCTTAAGGGAAAAAAATCTTTCTCTATATTTTAAAAGCCTCTTTACATCCGCTCCATTTTCTCCCTACCAACACTTAGTCCTCCCCCACTCCACCCCCAAATGTCCATTACTAGAGTACTTAGAAAATAACCTGTGTTCCTGGACACTTGAGTTAGAAAAGATTAGATTTCTTCTTTAGGACCCCTTCAGTGTCAGCCTGTGCCTCAGAGCTCATCAGTGCTATTATGAACTGAATAGCATCTGGGTAAAGATAGCAAAAAGTAGTCATGGTATCCCCTTTTTCATGACTCCTGCAAATCTAGGAAATATTTACAACAGTCACGGACTTTATGAGGCTCAAAATGTGGGTATTCACTGGTTACAGGCAGTATCCAAGCAAGGACACAGCTGATGCTCAGTCAATAATAAATCATAGCGATAGCAATTCTAATACTTGTAGTCTCTTGGTTGCATTAAGACTGTCGCTACCTGATTGGAAGTGAATGGTGTCCAATAATCCAAATGGCCATATAGCACAGCTTCTCACTATCCAACTGGTTCTCTCTGGAACTTGGCAGTGATAGGAAGGGAGGGGGGGAGTGAAACAAAAGCTCCCTTAAATGTAAAATATTGAGAAATGATTAGTAGTCCAATTTAGACTGAGTTTAGAGGATGTGAAGAGAAATAACGTGAAATAGGGCTGGGAAGGTAGGTGTGAGCCAGACTGTGGATGGCTTTGAATGCCAAACTGAAGAATCTGGATTTTATCCTAGAGGAAATAGAGAACCACTGAAAAACTTGGAGCAGAAGAGTAGCATGGCCAGACCTGTACCTTAGGACAATTATTTTGGAAGATGTATGGAGAATGGATTGGGGGTGGAGGTGGGGCGGAATTAGAGACTGAAAGGAAGGAGAGCAATGAGGGGATTTTTACAATATTCCAGGTGAGAGGTCATGAGGAAGAACAGTGTGAATAGGAGAAGAGGGGAGAGATTGAAAGAATGCTGTGGAGGTAGAATCTACAAGTCTTAGCCACACATTGACTATGGGATAACATGACGGAGAGAGATAAAATAAGGATGAAGGTGAGATTATGAACCTGGGTGATGGGGGGAAGGGAGGATCCCAAAACAGAATTAGTAAAGTGTGGAGGAGGGGTTGGTTTAAGGAAGGAGAAAATGTGTTGAGATGATAATGGGATGATTAAGTAGAGATGCCCCACAGACCTTGGTGATAGAGGATTAGAGTTTAGAGAGAGATTAGGGCTGGAGATGTATATATTACATGGTCCTAGTGAAGTATGAAATTTCAATAGCTTAAAACTATTAAACATTTGACATATATGTTATATATTATATATGTGTATATACGTGTGACAAAACCTTATTATGTATCTATGTATTATGCATAATATAAACGCACATTCATTTATACAGGTGGCTGTACAGATGAATCTTAAATAAGTAAATGAATGAATGTATTTAATTGGGGCAGCTAGGTGATGTAGTGGATAAAACACGGGCCTTGGAGTCAGAAAGACCTGAGTTCAAGACCAGCCTCAGACACTTACTAGCTGTGAGACCTTGGCCAAGTCATTTAAGTCATCTGTAAAATGAGCTAGAGAAGGAGATGATAAACCACTCCAATATCTTCACCAAGAAAACCCCAAACGGGGTCATGAAGAGTCAGACACGGACTGGAAACGACTCAACAACAAGAAGTATTTAATTATTTAGTAATTATCTGTAGAGGGATGATAAAATCATCAAAGGAGAGTGGAGAGAGAAGAATAAAGAAGCAGGGATGGAAACTTAGGGTATTCCCACACTTGGGGGACAATAGTTAGGTGGAACTCTCACCTATGCTTTGCACATTAGTAGGTGCTGAACAAATAAAGATTTCAATGTGTTCACAATAAATAAGAATATTCCCTACCTTGCAAAAACTCCCAGAGAGTCCCAGTTCCAATTTTCATTCTATATTAACTCAGTATTACTAACGGAAACTATTCATTTTTTTCCCTAAAGAGAGACTCATGTGATAATGATTTTAGTACAGTTTCTTCACTTCCCATATTGATACAATACGATAGCGTTTATGTGTATTTTTAGTGGGTAAAGTCAGGACCTAGCTTGTCCCATCTCTGAGAATCCTAATAGAAAAAATAAGGCAATGTTCTTAACACTTTCAAAACAAAGCTATTTAATTCTTTCTTCACAAATGCAGCTGACGAATGACAATTATTCCCAGGACTGTGCAGATCTCCGTACAATAAGGTGTGATTAAAAAATGGAATTTTTAATGCAACATTCCTTTAATTGCATCCCAAAAACATTTAGAATGTAGAGGTGGTGGTGGCGGATGTGGGGAGAGTCAATGAAATCAAAAAAATAAAACTATAAAAACAGCAGTTGCCAATCTGAGGTGTGAAAAATGAAGTAGGTGTGGGGTGGGGGGTGGGGGAATAAAAAAAAAATCCCAGGTCTTCCAAAGAAAGTAGAGTAATTGGTTTTAGAAATGTAAAGAAGCTATTTATTGTCAATCTGAAGCTGTCAATCTTTTTTTAAAAATGCTGGTGGTATCAGATTGACAATAACAGCTTCTTTCCATCCCCCCCCTCCACCAGCCTCATCTTTCCTCTGCTGTGACACATATTCATTGAGATTTCCATCAGAATATTGGACCTTGGGAAGGCTGCTGGTCAAGATGCATTTCTGAGGAGCTGAATTCTCCCAGATCTGGAAACAAGAGGCCAATCGACCGTATCTGTCTTCTCTGTGTTTGGCATGGGTGGAAAAACCAAGAGTCCAAAAACAAAACAATGATCAGCCCTTTCTGAGGGATTTATTGAGGAAGGGCCTAGCCATTCTTCTTTTCTCTTTCATCTCTGCTTCCTACTCTCTAGATTTCATCATTAGGTCCCTCAAACTTATCCCCCCTAACTCTTTTTAGCTCACTTTTAAGCCTTGTTTTCTCAGTGAGAATATAAGCTCTTTGAGGGTAGGACTATTTCTTTTTTATTTGCATTTGTATCCCCAGGGCTTAGCACAGTGCCTGGCACATAGACTAGTTCCTTATTGTACAGCCTTTGATACTTTCACTCTGCTGAGAGGCTATTGTTTATTTTTTAAAATAATTTATTTATTTTTAGTTTTCAACATTTATGTCCATAAGATTTTGAGCTTTAAATTTTCTCCCCCTCTCTCTCCTCCCCCCTCCCCAAGATGGCATGCAATCTGATGTAGGCTCTCCGTATACATTCATATTAAACATATTTTCACAATAGAGACTTATTAATTAGACATTCCAATAACCTGAGAATAACTTTGCTATTTCCATTTTACAAAGGAGCATATGGAAATAAAGAGAAACTAGAAACTCATAAAGTTGATTTTTTTAAAGCCAGAATGCTAGCTTTACAATTACTCGTGTTGAATTTCATCTTATTAGATTTAGCCTATCATTCCAGGCTGACAAGATCTTTGCCAACAGATTTGTGTCTTCTGCAAATTTGAGAGGTGTGACTCTTGTGCTTTCATAGTTCATTCATCAATGCTCTTGATCCGAATGTTAATTATCTCAGAGTAGCCACATGTTTCTATTATGATGCTTCATCAATGCTTGCAGGCAATCCTGGGTTTTTGAAGGCTAGGCCCCCAGAGCACAAGCTCTGGAAAGCTTAACAAAGATGGAAATACTTTTGAGTACAGTCCCAGCAACATATTGTGTCTGCCTTCCAAGGGACAGCCTAGTGAAGAACAGAGAGGCTCATAACCAGTAGGCTTATTATAATCTTTCTTTTTTTTCTTCCTTCCTCCCTCCCTTCTTTCCTTCCTTCCCTCCTTCCTTCCTTCCCTCCTTCCTTCCTTCCCTCCTTCCTTCCATCCTTCCTTCCTTGAATGTAAGCTTCTTATGAGTAGGGATTGTTTCATACTTTGTCCTTGTATCCTAACATGGTGCCTGAAACATAGTAGGTGATTAACAAATACATGCTGATTAAATGCTGGCCATTTGGTGATGAAATCTTTGTCTGTGGAAAACCATGAAATAAAATATTACAATAGTTCTTTCAGTGTAACTCTCCTGGGTTTCTCCAGTAATACTGGCAGCCTCAAAATAAGAGAGACAATGCTAAGCATTATTCATTTTTTAGACCACCTATATATATTAACTTAGCTGTTAATGTCAGATTCTTACCCAGTAATGGGTAAGTGAGCACTTGGAGGAAGAGAATTATATCAATATTGATAGTATCTCCAAAAATGAATACAAAAGACAAAATAAAGCTGAAACTAAATGTACAAGTTCTCCTTGGAGAAGCAAATAAAAGGGTTGGCAAAGTTGTTTTTATTGTGTATTAAAGACAATAAGAAACATGGCTTTGTGGAACACCTGGTCATCCCATATTGCAGAGCTTATGACACATATTTCCAAAAAGACTACCATGCAAATCATTTTAGATAGTGCATCAAAATCTGGGGCAAAGGAAAAAGAGGCAGAGACATTCTACAAAGAACTCAATAGGATCCTTCAAATTAAACCAATATATACTTTGATGCTTGGTGACTTCAATGAAAAGAGGAAAGAATAGTTTAAGAAATTGGAAAATATGGATCAGGAATAGGGAATGAGACAGGCCAAAGACCTGTTTGTAGACTGCACACAGCTGCTTATGCATCACAAATATATACACTTTTTTCAATAAAAGAATTAGGAGGCACTAGACAGAGTCCGATGATACCACACAAAATGAAATTGATTATATTTTAACAGACAGGAGGCAACTCATTAGTGACATGGGATTCATTTCCGAATCAGCTGCCAACTTATTAGAAGAAAAACAAAATTAATGCAAAGCTAGAATAATACAAATGAAAAAAGATATAGCATGCAGTTAAAACAATTCCAGTTTAATCTATTTCATCAAGTTATTCATTCTGGAAAACGGGATATGACCAGAGGAAAGAACCTTAATACCAATTACAACAATTTCATACTGAAATTTAATGAATACAAATCAATTTCCATAGCAATGAAATCAAAAGGACCTAAACAACACCTTAGTCAGTAAACACTTGTCTTACTTGCCAAGCAGAGAGACAAGGCAGACAGGGACAATACTGATTTAAAATATACATTTCCTGTAAAATCTTCCAGAGAGATGCATAGTAAAAAATCATAAGCAATATCACCTAATAAAACAGAAACAGTGGAGGGTTAAACCAATTTTAAGAAAGCTTAATGAGAGACCCAACTAAGCCAAGTCATCTTGAGGACATTTAAGAAGGAAGGTAGAAGGACAACAGACAGATGTACAAGATGAAAATGATTGGCAAAGATTTTTTTTTTAATGACAAACTGTTAAGGACAATAGAACACTACATTTGGATTCTAACATCACAGTCCCAGATGGGCTTATAAAAGAGAGAGAAATGGCATTGAAAGGAACAAAGATGGGGAAAGCAGCTGGACCAAAGCAAATGTACAAAAAGGAGGTCTATGCTAGAGATGGCACAATTGTGAGGGCATCAAGGGATCAATTCTCAAGGTATCTGAAGGGAAGATACCAGCAGCATGGAGAGGGGGAATATATTTTATTATTACAAAAAAGCAACTGAGAGAACATGAATAATTACTGACCTATATGCCTATTTTTTCATCTATATAAAATTTTTATGAGAATAATCTGAACATATTTCAAGGGCATCCTTGGTATGTTACAAGGGAACTGACAAAAACTGGGAAATGAAGTGGGTACTCATCAATTAAGGGATGGCTGAAAAGTCTGTTACGAAGAGATGTAACTGAATATTATTGTGCAGGAAGAAATGACAAATATAAGGAATTCAGTGAACCATGAGAAGATTTGCAGGAACTCATATAGAGTGAAATAAGCAGAACCAAAAGAACATTACACACAGTGAAGAAAACAGCTAGTCAGTGTGGTGAACAGATCGCTGAAATTGGAGTCAGGAAAACCTGGGTTCAAATGGAGCTTCAAACACTTACTGGATGTGCAACCTTGGGCAAGTCACTTAATCATTGCTTGCCTCAATTTCCTGATCTGTAAAATGGGGATAATGCTAGCACCTACCTCCCAGAGCTGTTGTAAGGAAATACTACTACTACTACTACTACTACTACTACTACTACTACTACTACTACTGCTACTGCTGCTGCTGCTGCTACTACCACTACTACCACTAATACTTCTATTAACACCACCACCACTACCACTACTATTACTACTACTATTAAATTATGTAAACAAAAGGATCACTAAATGGAAACCAGATTCTGACAAACTGTAAAACCATTGATGATCCTGGAAAAGAGAGAATGAAATCTATCTCCTCCCTAAAAAAGAAAAGCACGGTACCACGAGGGAAGCACGATGTATACACCGTCATATGTGGTCACTATTGGATGCTTTTGCTTGGTTGTTTTTGTTACAGAATTTCATCTGGTGGGAAGAGGTTTATTTTCTCCATCTCAGAAATGACTATCATATAATGACAAAAGGCATTGATTCAACTTTCCTTTTTTAAAGGAAGAAACAGACAGGCTTCTCCATTCCTACCCTTGAAAAATCAAGACAAGGAAAAGTCATTTGAGTATTTGAGCAGAATCAAGGACAGGGTTGCTAATAGTGAATTTCCTTCCAAATGACAAGCTTTTAATGATATTAGGAGACAGTGGGAGTAGAGTGGAAAGAACACCATGCTTGGAATTAGGGAAAATCTGTGTTTGAATTTTTTCTCTGGGCACTAACTAGCTGAGTGGTCTTGGGCATTATTTTACCTTTGTAAGATGGGGATAATACCACCTATGGCAGCTAGTTTATAAGGTTGTTGTTGGGAGGATCCAGTGAAATGATGTATGCAAACAAAATTTCATATAAATGATGGAGGAGGAGGATTATTATTTTTGTTATGATTATTTGATCTAGTTATTCAATTGGTCCCAAATCTGTTTCCAGCACCAAGCCTATATCTCTGCATCTTATCCACAAGGACTCCGTGACATTTTAACAAATGCTTTGCTAAAAAATTTTCTCCAATATCACCCAGTAAACTAGTATTTCCAGAAGAATAAGGATTAGAATTTAAAGCTCATGATCTCTGTCCCTCGTCTTTATCCCTGGTGTGTAATTGATGGGCTCTAGCTTTTAGATCTGGGTTGTTTCCAAGGGGTTGGATTTCAGATGATGGTAAGTAAAAGCCACTGCGGAGAAACATTAGGTGAAAACATTTACATGCTTTGTGGCACACTCAGCCCTCCCATATTCTGGCATTCCCATGTGCACCTCTTACATCTGCACAGCGTATCAGCTCTGAGTGAGAAGCTGAGTAAGAACTCTCCTAACTCCTTTGCTCCCATGCCTGACACATACAGGGCTATCATTAAGTCAAACTCAGACAGACACGATATCTGAAAGCTAACAAGAGGCACTTCACAACTTGTGTTTTCTTTAAGATTTAGCTCAGCCTTCCATAGAGAGAAAGCTAGGTGACACAGTAGAAAGCGTCAAGTCTAGAGTCGGGAAGACCCATCTCCCTGAGTTCAAATCTGGCCCCAGACACTTACTGTCTGTGTGATCTTGGGCAAGTCACATAACCCTGTTTCCCTCAGTTTCCTCATCTGTAAAATGAGCTGGAGAAGGAAATGGCAAAACCACTGTAGTATCTTTGCCAAGAAAACCCAAAATGGTGTCACAAACAGTTGGATGCAACCGAACTACATGAGAAATACCGTCTGTAGAAGGCCTTTTTTGGTCCACCACAACTACCAGTGCCTTGTCCTCAAAGACTTCCTTCTGCCTACTCTGAATATATTTTATATATACCTAGTTATTTATATTATCTCCTCCATTAAACCATGAGCTCCTTGAGGACAGGGACTATTTTGGCCTTTCTTTGTTTCTCTAGCCTTTATCACAGTGTCTGGTATATAATAAGACTTGTCCACTGACCAACTGTCTCCCCTCCCTGTTCAGGGCCCAGTCTTGTACCAGCCACATAATCACATTTTCCACATTCATTAAGATGGCACGAGATCCTGATTCGAGGGCATCACACCCTCTCTCATCACCACCCCCAGCCAGACTCTGTTTGTGGCTACAATGAAGCAGATGGTAATTGCAGAATAAAGTGGTTTGCACATAGATTCCTAACATGAACAGATGATCGCTACTCATTTCATCTTGGGGGAAGGCTCCAAAGAAGCTTTGCCTGGGAACATATGCTTCCTTGCATCCGGGGGGCCTGTAATGCTAACAAACCTAACAGGCTTAATGAAATAATGCCACATTTCCTGCACAAGCTTTTGCAGGGCTTCTTCCTAACTTGCCATTGGGATTCTAGCAGGCGTTTTCAGCAGGCCAGGAGCGTGATCCCTTGGTATGTTCAGGCTTCCCTGGCTTACCATTGGGGCTATCAGGATTCTCACTAATGGGCGTTACCTCACTCAAAGTGAGAACCTGAAAAGGCCTTAGCCTAAAAGGGCCAGGGTCTCCCATTGCATCCTGGGCCATCTCCAGTCATCCTGATGAATATCTGGTCACTGGACCGAGATGGCTCTGGAGAAGAAAGTGAGGTTGGTGACCTTGCACAGCCCTACCTCACTCAAATCCAAGTCAACTGCAAGTCATGTCATCATTTCCCTGATGTCATAGGTCTCTTCGAGAATGAAGGACAAACACAACCTGTTGGAGATTATTCCCTCTTATTCCTAAATCTGGGGCATCTAGGTAGCACAGTGGATAGAACTCCAGGCCTGGAATCAGAAAGACCTGACTTCAAATCCAGCCTCAGACACTTACTAGCTGTGTGACCCTGCGTAAGTCCACTTAACCCTGTTTACCTCAGTTTTCTCATCTGTAAAATGAGCTAGAGCAGGAAATGGCAAGCCACTCTAGTACTTTTGCCAAGAAAACCCCCAAAGGGGTCACAAAGAGTTGGACACAAGTGAAAAATGACTAAACGACAACAATTTTTAAATCAGTTGAGACTGGCATTTTTATCTTCCCAATTCCTTTCCTTTTTTCTCATTGGAGTAGGAGGGATATCTATGTATTCTGCAGGAGTGTAACACATAGACAGGGAGGAAGATTGCTGTGGTATAGGGGCTGAACTGCTAAGGCTAACTTGTATTTGGTGGACTTTTCAGTAGCATAAACAATATACAGTCACCTCTCCACTATAGGAATGCAGCTGACGTTAACTTTCAATCCCAGGCTGCTCTTTCCCTGCCACCCAATGTGCACTCGGCCCCCCCTCCTTTTCTCTTTTGGTAACAACAATAAGAATAGCTGACATTTATAAAACACTTTAAGGTTTGAAATGAAAAATTTCAAAACTCTCTTCCTTGAAACATCCATGCTTCCCTCTATCTGTTGTGGACACCCCCACCATCCTAGCCACTCAGGTTTGAAACCTGGGACACCTCCTCAACTCTTTACTCTTCTTCATTCCCCATATCCAATCAATGGTCACTTCTTGTCAATTTTCCATTCACAACTTCTCCCAGATCCATCCCCTTCTCTGTTTTTATTTTGTTTTCCATTTTTATTTATTTCCTGTAAAGTCAATTTAAAATGAAACAGTTGAGAAATAATGATACAGACTAACTGCAGAAGAATCAGGCAAAGTTTTTGCTTTTGATCACTGGAGAGGTAAAATTACTACTTTTACACATTCCTTCATCTCCAAACCATTTGATATATCTTTGTACACAATGTACTATAATAACACCATCCTCTTCTCTTAATTCACATAGCTACCGCCCTTGTTCAGGCTCATACCATTCATCACCTGGACTATTGAAGCAGCCTCCTCTTTTGTCTCCTGACTTCCAGTCTTTCCCCTCTCTAATCAATTTTCTGCTACCCAGCTGCTAAAATAACCTTCGTGAAACATAAGCCTGGTGATGCCACCTTTCCTTGCTGAAGAATCTCTAGTAACTTCCTGAGTCTTACAGGGGCGGCATCAGCACTCAAAATCCAGTCCCTTGAGAACAAATCCAATTTTCTTTCCACTATACCAATATCCTGAGGTTTCTTCACCTCTAAGATAAAATAGAAACTCCTCAACTTGGCCTCCAAACTGTTCTGAGGTTAGATAGAGCTTACCTTCTAGACTTCCTTTTCACACTATTCTCTAGTCAGTAGGTTTATTTGCTGTTTCCTGGTGGCAGTATTCCCTACAAGGACACTCTCAAGGTCTCTCTTAAGAACTTTGGAATTAATCGTGTGACGTAGGAGACATTGGCACAGGACCGCCCAGCATGGAATGCCCTCCTCAGAGAAGCTGCTGTGCTCTATGAGCAAAGCAGAATTGAACCAGCTCAAAAGAAACGCTAGATGCACAAGTTGGGAGAATCTATCCAAAATGTTGGTGTGGACTATTTGTGCCTGCCTTGTGGTAGAACATTCTGAGCTTGTATTGGTCTGATCGACCACAGTCACATGTACTGTAACTTGGCTCTAACTTAGTGATGTCATTTTGGTCCTCTTAGAAAACAAAGAACAACAACCATTCCATCTCTCCTTCCAAGTCTTTCCATCGACATGTCCAGAATGCATCTCTAAGTCTTAGAATGTTCCTTCAAGATTCAAGTGCCATCTGCAGTAGGGACCCTATCCTGATTCCTTTAGTTGTTAGTCCTGTCTTTTGTATTTACTTATTTGCCTAAACATTGTATCCCTACCAGTAGAATGGAAACTCCCTGAGGTCAGGGATTATTTCTTTGTATCCCTACTTCTTAACATGACGCTTTATACAAAGTAAATACTTAATACATACTTAGCACTTTCCATCATATGAGCTGAAGCAAAATATCTTTGGGAAGGCAAACCTGCTACAAAAGAAACTATGCACAGTATTCAGAAGCTGGTAGAAATGATTTTTGAATTTTCAATATTTGGATTATCAGTGCTATGAGTTCTCCCACTCCCTACCTATGAAACACATAATTGAAATTTGACCATACTCAGGAAGAGTATAATTTGCTCTCTGTGAAAAAATGTCACACTCCATCTATACATTCATGTATATAGTACCCTGTACCATAGTCCCTGACCACTTGAACTAAATAATAAATTCTAGTTGATGAACATCTTCATCTTACAAATGTCGAAACTGAGGCACAGATTAGTTGTGGGATTCATCTAGGGTGATGCCGCAAAGGGACATAGGGATAAAGGGAGGGGCTGAAGCTGAGATTACTATTTGTGTCCTCTGGATTCCTGGTGCCCAAATGAATCACAGTCCTAAACTGCTAACTTGGTTTCACATTTGAGAGTGTCCTTCCACAGGCACTCTGATAATCTGCTCTTCAATTCTCATTCTTATAAATGTAACATTCATTAAGTGCCCATGGAGTTGTCAGCATGTACTGTTGCTACAACAGTGGGTCTGTCTGCCTGCCCTGGCTGTTCACGGTTATGATGTTAAGCACGCATGGTGTCTGCATTCTAAATATGTCTGCTATATTCTGTGGCCCAAGGGTCTAGGTAGCAGCAGCAGAGAGACATAGGCAACAAATTCCCCTCTCTCCACCACCTAATTTCTGTGCCATGAACACTTTCAGGGAGCTTGGGGGTGGAGGCAGCCTTAGAATTCAATTGTCTTGGCATCCCTTCCAGGGTCCAGTCACAATGCCCAAGGAGGGTTGCTGCCAAGTTCACAGATGACAGAGAAGGAGGAAGAGCTCTCTACTTCCTGAATGCAAACTTAGGTCCAAGGATAAACATCCTGGATGATGTGGAGATACTAGTGAGTCAACTAGCATTTAACAAGCACCTCCTATGTGCTAGATGCTGTCCTAAGTGCTGGGAATGAAAAGGAAGGTTAAGAAAAACTCTCAAAGATCTCACATTCTTATGGTAGAAGCCATGTGTAGACAATTACATACAAACAAGATATGTACAGGATAAACTGGTGCTAATTAATGGAGGAAAGCACTAGAATTAAGGGGCATCAGGAAAGGCTTCTCATAGAAGATGAGATTTTAGCTAGTATTTGAAGGAAGCCTGGAAAGTAGGGAGGCAGAGATGAGGAAGGAGAGCTTTCCAAGCATGGGAGATAGCTAATGAAAATGGTTGGATTTGGGAAATGGAGGGTCTAGAAAAAAGGAACAGCAAGGAAGTCACTGTCACTGGGTCACAGAGTCCATGGGGTTGTAAATGGGGGGGCAGTAAATGCTTTGTGTGGTTTGCATTTGTTGCAGGGGTAGGGAAGGGATTTCTAAGAAAAATTTCTCATTCTGAGGATGGTGTTCTGATCTATTTATATAGCAAGTATAAAGTCACTAAATCCTCAGTTGGCAGTGGAATGCACTTCAAGTTATCTTTCCTGAGTCCTTGTTAAGTTATCTTTGGACAATAGATTTAGAGCTGGAAAGGACCACAGAGGTCATCTAGTCCGACCCTATCATTTGACAAATGAGGACACTGAAGCCTAGAGAAGGTAGATGCCTTGCTAAAGGTCTAATAAGTAGTAAGTGGCAGAGTCACTTGAATATAAATCCACCCTTCTAACCCTGTAACATCCTTCGTAGCTCTCTCTTCTCCTATTGGTGAGTTTCTCCCGGAGCCTCCATTTTGAGGAAGTGCCTAAGCCAGCCTTCCCCCCACTCCTTACTCTCCAGACTTTGCACTACTACCCTTGTGGGTACCTTCTTTTTCTTCTGCCCCCTTGAGCTCCCTTTTAAGGATTATAAAATAACACAGTGCATTAGAATTTAAGCTCCCTGAGGCCAGAGACTATCTTTCTTTTTGTTTGTATTTGTTATATTAGCACAGTACTTGGCACATAGTAAGTGCTTAATAAATGTTTGCTAACTTGTCCTTTCAATTACATCAGCTTAGGTTTCCAGTGTCTTTTGTTGAGCCTGCTATTGAATTAGAAAAGAGGAAAATCCAATAGGTGCAGAAAAAGCATTTGAGAAAATACAACACCCATTTATTTGTATTAAAGTAGGAATAAATGGAGTTTTCCTTAAAATGATAAGTAGTACCTACCTAAAACCACCAGCAAGCATTACATGTAATGGGGATAAGCTAGAAGCATTTCCAATAAGATGGGGATGGGGTGAAACAAGGATATCCATTATCACCACTGTTATTTAACACGGTACTAGACACCTTAGTTTTAGCAGTAAGAGAAGAAAAAGAAATTGAAGGAATTAGAATAGGTAAAGAAGAAACAAAGCTATCATGCTTTGCAGATGATATGATGCGATATTTAAAATATCTTAGAGAAGCAAGTAAAAATCACTTGAAATAATAAATTTGGCAAAGTTACAGGATATAAAATAAACCCACATAAATCATCAGCATTTCTATATATTACTAACAAAGCCCAACAGCAAGAGATAGAAATAGAAATTCCATTTAAAGTAACTGTAGATAGTATAAAATATTTGGGAGTCTACCTGCCAAGACAAACCCAGGGCCTATATGAACACAGTTACAAAACACTTTTCACACAAATAAAGTTCAGAACTAAATAACTGGAAAAATATCAGTTGCTCAGGGATAGGCCAAGCTAATATAATAAAAATGACAATTCTACTTAAGTTAATTTAGTTATTCAGTGCCACACCAATCACACTACCAAAATTATTTTATAGAGATAGAAAAAACAATAACAAAATTCATCTGGAAGAACAAAAGGTCGAGAATATCAAAAGAATTAATGAAAAGAAATGCAAGGGAAGGTGGCCTAGCTGGACCAGATCTTAAATTGTATTATAAAGCAGCAATCATCAAAACTACTACTGGCTAAGAAACAGAGTGGTGGATCAGTAGAATAGGTTAAGTATGCAAGAAACAATAATTAATGACTATAGTAAACTACTATTTGATAAATCCAAAGACTCCAGCTTCTGGGATAAGAATTCACTACTTAACAAAAACTGTTGGGACAACTGGAAAATAGTATGGCAGAAACTAGGCATAGACCAATATCTTACACCCTATGCCAAGATAAAGTCAAAATGGGTATATGATTTAGATACAAAGGCTGATACTATGAGCAAACTAGGAGAGCAAGGAATAGTTTATCTGTCATATCTATGGAGAAGGGAACACTTTATGGCTAAACAAGAGATAGAGAACATTATGAAATGCAAAATGGATGATTTTGATTACATTAAATTGAAAAGTTTTTGCACAAATGAAGCCAATGCAACAAAGATTAGAAGGAAAGCAGAAAGCTGGGAAACAATTTTTACAGCCAGTGCCCCTGATAAAGGCCTCATTTCTAAAATATGTTGAATATATAAGAATACAAGTCATTCTCCAATTGATAAATGGTCAAAGGATATGAGCAAATAGTTTTCAGAGGAAGAGATTAAAGGTATCTATGGTCATATGAAAAAATGCTCCAGATCACTACTGATGAGAAAAATGCAAATCAAAACAACTCTGAGGTACCACATCACACCTATGACATTGGCTAACATTACGAAACAGGAAAATAAATGTTGGAGAAGAAGTGGGAAAATTGGAACACTAATGCATTGTTGGTGGAGTTGTGAACGGATTCAACAATTCTGGAGAGCAATTTGGAACTATGCCCAAAGGGAACGTCCTTTGACACAGCAATACCACTTCTAGGGCAGATGGGCAAAGACCCACATGTACAGAAATACTTACAGCAGCTCTTTTTGTGGTGGCAAAGAATTGGAAATTGAGGAGATGCCCATCAATTGGGGAATGGCTGAACAAGTTGTAGTATATAAATGTAATGGAATACTATTTGCTATAAGAAATGATAAACAGGTGGACTTCAGAAAAACCTGGAAAGACTGAGCTGATGCTGAGTGAAATGAGCAGAACCAGGAGAACATTGTACACAGTAACAGGTACATTGTGCGGTGCCTAATTTTGATAGACTTAGCTCTCCTCAGCAATGCAAGCATCTAAGACAGCTCCGAAAGACTCATGATGAAAAATGTCATCCACATCCAGAGAAAGAACTTTGGAGTCTGAATGCAGATGGAAGCAAACTATTTGCTCTCTTTTTCTTTTGTCGTTTTGTTTCTTCTTTCTCATGGTTCCTCCTGTTGATTGTAATTCTTCTTTAAATCATGACTAATGTGAAAATATGTTTAATATGAATGTATATGTAGAGCCTGTATCAGGTTGCACTCCATATTGGGGAGGAAGTAAGGGAGGAAGGGGAAAAAATTTAAAACTCAAAATCTTATGGAAGTGAATGTTGAAAGCTAAAAATAAATAATTTTTTTTAAAAAGAAGAAGAAAAGAGGAGAATTCATCTACCATCCTCCATGGTGCCGCCTCCCTGTCACTGGCTAGCTGAACTGTCATCAGCATCAAGACACCCAACAATGGCATGTTGTTGTCGCTGGTGTTGTTATTGTTCACTGCAACCCTCTTACATCAATGGATGATCGTTGAATTTATCACTCCCATATTACCAAAGTCACATTAGACCCTGTATTCTAAATGCTGCAATTAGATCATGTGATTCAGGCATTGCTCTAGGCTCTAGAGAAAACATAAACACCACCTTCCCTGATATTCACAATCATTGCTGGACTTCAAGTCCAGCCCTGTGGTTCTGACTTTCTTTTGGATCAATCAACGTTGCTATCCCTCTAGTTCTCTCAAGTCCTTTCCAACTTCCCTTTCTTGCAGTTCAGATGACTGTAACAATAACAACTACAACCACAACAACAAAACCCAGGTGGAGCTTTGTATGTCAATCAATCAATCGACAAACATTTGTGAAGCACTTGCAATGCGCTCGACACTGTGCTAAGTACCAAGGCTACAAAGAAGGTAAAAAAAACCACAGTGGTTCCCTCAAGGACCTCACAATCTAAGGAGGGAGGTAACATGTAAACAACTATGTACCTACAAGATATATTGTGTAAATGGAAGATAATCCCAGAGGAAAAGTCATTAACAGAGGAGAGATTGGGAGAGGCCTTTGGAACAAAGGGAGATTTTATTTGAGTGTTGAAGGAAGTCAGGGATGCCAGGAGACAGAGGTGAGAATGGCAATCATTATGGGCATAGGCAACAGTCAGTGAAAAGGAGACAAACATTTCTGTGATAATGACAAACCACATTCATAGTTAAAAGTGCTTTACATGCACTATTTCATTTTTTCCTGCAAGGCAGGTAGTATAATTCTTCTGGTGCCCACTTTATAGAGGAGGGAAGGGATGCTCTCAAAGGAGGGTTAAGTCGCAAAATCATACAACCATAAGAGATTCTGGAGGCCAACTTATACCTAACCAGGTATATCCCTTCTACCACACACCTGACAAGTGGTCAAACCCCATGCCTCTTGAAGGCTAAGCTGCTCAAGGCCACACTGCTAGCCTCTGGCTCTAAATATAGTGCTCTTTCCCCATCACCACCATGTGGAAGTGGCTGGAGTTTTGGTTTTAACTTAGAAAAAAAACAGAAAGACATAATGCAACAGACAACTCAACCCTTTTGATTTGCTGGAACTAGGCTGAAGGAAATAATGGAGAAGCGAGGGTGTTCTCTTTCCCTTCCTGCTATGCTGCTCTATTGAACTTATTTGCTGGGAGGTGTGCTGACAGATTAAATTTAAGATCTATATGACAAGGCAGCCCTGAGGGAGAGGCTTGATCTTCTCTCTAACTCATCCTTAGCACATTTGGACACCCCAGAAGAAATGCAACATACATCTGTTGACAACAGAGAAACTTTAGTGCCAAAAATTATGGCTTCACATAAGAAATCTTTGGTCTGTTTGGAGGCTCCATGAAGCCACTGTAGAGAACCCAGGTGACAAAGCAGGTATAAAACTGTGATTTATTCTGACAGCCCTATAGAGAGCTCAGAGAAAAAGCTGATAGCAAAATAAAAAGCTGACAAGTGACTGTGGATGCTGATTAGATTTTTTCATTTTTCCTTGAAATGATAAGAACGCCACCAGGTAAATCAAGCACAACTTTTAGAAGTCTACCATGAATCCTCTGCAAAATGGTAGCAATGGGCTGAACTTGTTTTGATGACTGATCCCAGCAATCCAGAATTACCCAATGGAAGGCTGAACACTTTGGTTTTCCAAAAAGTGGAAAACTGGGCACAGAAAATGAATAGGAAATGATTTTCCCAATAGGGCACTGAGAAAGCTAATGGTAGTTTAGGCTTAATGTTTAGGGCTTCCTTTTTCAATCTAGATTAAAATTCAGTAATCTCTTTAATTCTTTATTAAAGTGGTGCTGAGCAATTCCTATAGATGCCTTTGGGATCAGGAGAGGAAGAAATCAGAGAGGGGAACTACAGGAATTGAATTGTTGTTGGATTTGTTCTTCATTCTTGAAGAGGACCATCACATCAGGGAAATGATGACATGACTTGCAGTTGACTTGGATTTGAGTGAGGGAGGGCTGTGCAAGGTCACCAGCCTCACTTTCTCCTCCAGGACCATAAGGGTCCAGTGGCCAGATATTCATCAAGATGACTACAGATGGCTCAGGATGCAAAGGAAATAAGGAAGAATGAAAGAGGGAGAACAAAGAGAGACAGAGATAGAGTCAGAGAGAGGGAGAGAGAAACAGAGAAAAAGAGATAATGAGAGAAAGAGAAAGAAAGAAAAAGAGAAACTGAGAGAAAGAAAAAAGAGAAAGAGAGAAAGAAAAAGACAAAGATAATGAGAGAAAAAGAGAGAAAGCGGGGAAATATAAAGTGGCAATATCAACCGTATCACTGCGGCTTGATTCAGGGGTGCTAGTATGGTGGAAAAGCATGAGAAAATTTAAAAGTAGGATTTTGACTATGTTAATTTTCTAAGGAAATGTCCAACTTGGGACTGCAATGCTGGGACTATCTAAGGGCTAGGATGGCAGCTAAAAGAGGATTTCTTTAACACATTTTGCATAAGCTCTGTAAAGTGATAGCGTGGGAAACCTCTTTAAAAGCCTGGACTTTTTAGAGCAGAATGCCAAGGCAGTTCGTGAGTTTCCTATCACTGAATGTCTTTAAGTAATAGCTGGATAACTACTTGCTAGGAACGGTAGAGGGAACTTGATGCTTCTAGGAGACTTTGGCTTCAGGGGCTGTCAGATTCTCTGACAAGAGGAAGGAGGGCTAGGGAGAACCCAGAATGTGCTCATGGAGATCAAAAGCTTAGCTCATAGGAATTTATCAGAGAACTGTGTACCTAGAATAGAGGCAAATCTAGAAAAGAAAATTTATGTAGGTAGAGTTCAGGGGATGTCGAAATATTGGGGCTACTTCAGATCTCTGTGAAGAGAATAGTTTCAGCCTGAAGGGAAGCAAGCCTCCCTGGAGCTCAAATAGGGAAGGACTTTGCTACTTCAGGGCCCAATCTATCTGCGAGAGACAGACCAGCCTTAGTGGAAATTGGGTAACTAATGAGAAAGGACAATGACTCTAAAAAGTCAGGAATAATGAAATTGGAAGAGAGTAAAAACAGAAACTACTTATTAGAGACTGATTGATGATTTAAGCTGATGACAAAAGACTTTTCTCCGAAAATTTAACAGGAATGTCAATTGATCTCACCCAAGACAGAGCCTATGACAGAGCCCTGAAGTTGTCTTTCCCCCAGGTTGCAGTGACCACACAAAAGTAGTGTTGATTAATCGAGGGTTATCAACCCAGAGAGAGATCCCTGAAGTGGCATGTCTGAGGGGCTGCGGCCAAAAAGATACTTTGATTCTTAGTCTTAATACTCTTACAGGCTGCCATTACAAGGAGCTATGCAAGAATATATCAGGGAAATGTATAACCAGAAAAAGCAATGGGCTGATCTGTGACAAGAGCAACGGACAATTGATAAAATGAGACAGCATGGCATAATGGAAGGGAGTCCTGGTTTTGAAGTCACAGTAACTAGGTTCAAACCTTTGCTCGGCCGCCTACTATCTATATCACTCTAAGCAAGTCACTTGAAAACTCTCTGGGCCTCAGTTTCTTCAAATGAAGGGTTGGACTGGATGACCTTCCTTCTAGCTCCAAATTTGTAATCTTACGACAACCCACAAGCTCCATTAATATCTATGCAAGGTCAAGAGAACAAAGGACCTCTGTACAGTGGGTAGATTCCCTGGGGTAGGGAGGGGATTTATGGGTAGATGTGGACAAAAGTTGCATAGGACGAGCAAGTATGGACAGATTGTGGTTTACATCATTGGGAAGAGGACCCACTTTCATGAGATCACAAATTCACTGGGGTACAAGTATATAATAATAATTTAGCTCACCAGGGGCTAGTCCCTATTTATTAATGAAGGCAAAGGGTTGGCAATCCCACATTTAACCTGGGGGCCATGTACTCCACTCAATATCAAAGGATGCCCAAGGGGAAATGTCATTCTCTGGGCATTCTCTCTGTCCATCCTCCATATCTGGAATGCTCTCCCTCCACTGCTTCCTTGAAAGCAGTGACTGTCTTTTGCTTCTTTTTTAAAAAAGAAGCACCTTTTCCAGTGCTTACAACAGTGCCTGGCATATAAGTAGGCATTTATTGATTGATTGGTTCTCAGCCCCACCCTTCAACCCTTTTTCATCAGTTGTGTTCAACTCTTCATGACCCATTTGGGGTTTTTGTGACAAAAATACTGGAGTGGTTTGCCATTTTCTTCTCCAGCTCATTTTACAGATGAAACTAAGGCAAACATGGTTAAGTGACTTGTCCAGGGTCACACAACTAGTAAGTGTCTGAGGCCATATTTGAACTTAGTAAGACTCATCTTTCTGACTCCAGGTCCTGCATTCTATCCACTGTGCAATCTAGACTCTACCCTCTTCCATTTGTGCTAGATTTTAATATATGCTAATCATAGAAACATGGCATGATGGAGCCAGCCACAAAGGCATAGTTTAATTATAAACAGTCTTTACTCATGACCTTAGAGGCAAAAGGAATATACCAAATATAATTAAACAACAATTGTACAGGAATTGTGTCTATGGCAACGCTCAGACTCAGACCACCTTTAACTAATCTATGGGCATATACCAAAGCCAGGTATAGACAAAGACAAAGTTTGGATGCTCAGACTCAGTCATTTCCACTGGGAGCTACTGAAGCTTCTCCATTTGCTTTTATACTCATGGTATCCCAGGCAGTGGGAAACTCATGAACTCAGTGAGCCATCAATGCTGCTGCTTTTTCATTCACTGTTCTCTTTACAGAAATCTCTAATCTTCCTATACATGGAGTCAGGGAGACCTGAATACAAATCCAGCCCCAGATAAGTAGTAGTTGTATGACCCTGGGCAAATCACTTAACCGCTGTCTGCCTCAGTTTCTTTATCTGAAAAATGGGAATGACAATAGCAAATACTTCCCAGGGTTGTTGTGTGGATAAATTAAGATGATATTTCTAAAGAGCACTGAAAATCTTAATTATGCTATATAAATGCTGGCTGTTATTATTAGCTATTATTTTAAGTAGACCTATTCATCAGTTGAGCTGTATAGTGTTCCAATTTCTCTCTGAGGCATGTTCATCACTAGTAAAGCAGTGGAGGTAGATACAGGCCCAGAGAACTTTTCCCTAGAACTCTGACTCTCCAATGTCCACTTGGCAATATCTTATGTCATTTCCAACCTCTTTGGCACACAGGATTGTCAGTTCTTTTCATATTGCCTTCACTTTATGGGTAGGGCTGACCCAAGACCCAGGGCCTAGTTAATATAGACATCACCCTTGCTACACTAGGATAGTAGCCCAAATCACAGAGATTACATGGATAGACCCCACATTTAGAGTTTTATGTCTGAGAACCACATTTTGAAAGAACATTGACAATACAGATCTAGAAAGATGGAAGTTTCAAAAAGGCTAGTTTACACCTGAGGTATGGAAAATCTTGCTGACAATGAAAATCATTCTGTTGTTATATGTCCTTCATTCTTGAAAAGGATCAATGACATCATTAGGATAATGTCTTGACTTGAGTATAAATTGGTTATGAGTAGGGCAGAGCTATGCAAAGTCATCAGCCTCACTCTCTCCTCCAGAGTCATTGAGGTTGAATGGCTAGACAAAGTCAAGATGACCAGCAATGGTCCAGGATGCAGTAGGTGACTTTGGCCTTTCTAAAGTAAGGTCTTTTCCCTGTTTCAGTACGTCTGAGGCCATGCCCATTCAATGACTGAGGGCTGGGTAAGAGTTGAGACAAAAGACAAAAGAGGGCTCAATTTACCATCACAAAGATATCAATCTGGGAGGGAAAGACCCTCAGAGTTTCTGGACAGAACAGAAAACAATTGCCAAAAACACTTTCCAAGAGATGAAAATCTAAACAATGAGTCATAGAGCCAGAGCAGAATAGGCTTCCTCAGGAGATAGTAGGTTCCACCTCACTAGGGGTCTTCAAATACAGGCTGTATGGTTACTTGCTGTGTAAATTGCCAGAGGAAGTTCTGCTCACGAACAGAATGAACTAGATGTCTGCTGAGGTCCTTCCTAATTGTGAGAGTCTAGAACTCTTTGAGTGATGCCAGAGTGATGAGGGGACTACAAACTATGTCATGCAAAGACCAGCTGGACAAATTTGGTGCTGTTTAGCCTGGGGAAGAAATGGTAGCAGTCTTTAAGTATTTCAACAATTGTCATTAGACTGGCGTACAAGTTCCAAGGAGTTAGACTTTGACTCAACATAAAAGGGGCAGCTAGGTGACACAGTGGATAGAACACTGGGCCTGGAATCTGAAAGACTCATGTTCATGAGTTCAAATACAGCCTCAGACACGTACTAGCTGTGTGACCCTGGATGTCACTTAACTCTGTCTCAGCTCCTCATCTGAAGGGCAGCTAGACGGAGCAGTAGATAGAGTACCGAGCCTGAAGTCAGGAAGACCTGAGTTCAAATGTGACCTCAGACACTTACTAGGAGTGTGACTCTGGGCAAGTCACATTAACCCTGTTTGCTTTAGTTTCATCATCTGTAAAAGGAACTGGAGAAGGAAATGACACAGAAAATCCCAAGAAAACCCCAAATGGGGTCACAAAGAGTTGGACACAACTGAAACAACTGAACAATAACAAGGAAGAACTTTCTAACTATTAGAGATGTCCCCAAAATGGAATAGATGCCTTGGTAGGTAGTGAGCTGCTCATCACTTGGATGTCTTTAAGTGGGGGCTAGCTGGCTACTTGCTGATATTTGGGGAATTTGTTGAAAAAAAAGGGGGGTATATGCTTTGAGTGGGTGGAGGGATAGATGTTTCAGGGATAGAATTCTGGAACTTTACAATTCCTACTATTCTACAAGAATTACTTTCCCTACCCCTTAGAAAGTACTTCCTTTCAGATAAACTTTTACATCTGAAAACAAAACAAAAAAAATGAAACTGTTTTATGTCTGAAAACAAGGATAGTAGTTGGGGTAGCTCTGGTTAAAAACTAATTTTTAAAAGCTAAATTCCAATACACAGGGCTTTCTTTTCTTTTTCATCAAACTATTTTCTTCAACTCTTCCCCCTGTGGCACCCGAGCCTCTTAAACTCTCTTTCATCAGCAGAAGAGATGGGGATAGAAAATGCATTATATTTTCATTCTATATTGAATGAATTGACCAGAATAGGAGAACGGAGACCTGGACCTTTCTTCAAAAGCAACTATTACCGAGAGGAAGATGAGTTATCAGAGGAAGTGCAGAGTCATCTCCAAGGACCCTAACGTGGTCGAAATCTGGGAATGATTTATAATCCAGTATCATCTTGTTGTAAAGAATCACATCCCCTACAGAAGGATCAAGGGATTTTGATGCAGGCTTTAGTGTTATAGATGCTCTATAAAAGTGCAAATGATACAAGATGTCAGAAGGAGAAGGAAATGCAAGCATTTTCTATCTGGCTCTCCCCAAAAAGTTGTCCTGGGAGAGAAGCCAAGAAATCCCAGAAGTAAAGTATCCTAAAACTCCGACTTGAGAATCCTGAGTGATCTCGGGGCTGGCAATTAGGAACTGCTTGATCCATATTACTAGCTTAAAAGAATCATTAGCTAGTGTGTTATGCTTGATAATAGAAAGTGTTGTTGGGGAGATCTGAGACCTCATTGATGTGGGTATTACTCTCTAACACAGAGAACACCATACAACCAGACTTCATCCTGTGATAATCTCTTGTCTATTTGAGGAAAGGGAGGAATCTGGTTTTTGGATCTGAGATTTCATTGATGTAGGGAATACCTGATGAGGAAATTCCTTCCACTACTGGCAGACTGGAAACTGCTTCGAAACTTAGAGAGGCTGAGGAGCACAAAAGGCTTTCTTAAGTACCTACCCTACTGTGCCAAGCACTGGAGATGCAAAGAAAGACAATCACAATCTAATGGGCATGATAGCAGGCAAACCACTATATGCAAACAAGTTATAGACAGGATAAATTAAGACACAATCAACAAAGAGAAAGCACTAGCATTGAGAGGAATTGGGAAAGGCTTCTTACAGAAGGTGGGATTTTAGCTGGGACCTAAAGGAGTCCAAGGAGGGTAAGAGGTAGAGAGAAAAAGTGAGAAAATTCCAAGTATGGGGGTTGTTTTTGTTGTTCAGTCCTTTTAGTCTTGTCTGACTCTTTGTGACCCCATTTGGGGTTTTCCTGGAAGAGATACTAGAGTAGTTCACCATTTCCTCCTCCAGCTTATTTTACAGATGAGGAAACTGAGGCAAACAGGGTTAAATAACTTGCCTAGGGTCACACAGCTAGTTCATGTCTGAGGTCAGGTTTGAATTCATGAAGATGAATCTTCCTGATTACAAGCCCAGTGCTCTATCCATGTGGCACCTAGCTGCCCCATGCACAGTCAGGAGTTGGACTATCTTTTTTAAGGACCAGCAAGGATTGTAGAGTGTGTGAAGGGGAGTAAAGTATAAGAAGACTGGAAAGGTAGGAAGGGCCCAGGTTATGAAGGGCTTTGCATACCAACAAAGGATTTTATATTTCATATGGTCAGTATGCATCAGGGGTAGGACTTGAGGCAACAGTTATCCATCTACTATGTCACACTGCCTTCCTATTCTTGTCTATGTCCTCCTATAGATCCTCTAAAGGGCATCTACCAACATGTTGGGGAGTCTTCCAGCTCTGCTGACATTGTGTGGATGCAAATGGAGCAAATACCCACTGGTGGTCCCTCACTCCTGCTGCAAAATCAGCCCACCTTCTTTTTTCAGTCAGTCCTATCCCCGATGCTCCCCTTCATGCCCTCCTCCTGTCTGTCCTCCACTGGTCTATGTTTCAGCCGACTTTGCCTTTTTCATGACCTGAAACTTAATTCTTCAGAGACTATGTCATTTCATGATTCCCAGGCACACAACATCACAGGAAGAACACTGATAAAATTATGGGCCTTTGTTTCAGAGAAAAGCTTTGGATCATTAAAAGCGCTGCACAATTTCACAAAGGCAACTCAGCCCACTCTCCTCCTTCTATTGAATTCTAGGCCCAATTCATTATCCATTTGTAATGTCTGTCCAAAGTATATGTACTGGCATGCCAGCACTGAGGGTTTCCCATCACAGTTCAGACAATAGGTGAATGAAGAATCCCATTGTCTGGACTATGAGGGGAAACCCCCCAAGTGCTGGCACATCAGTACATTTAGTGTGGATTCTTGGGCCACTGTTTGATATATATATGTATATATATATATAAAAACACACACATACAAACACACTTCTATGGGGGGGAGCAATTGGAATTGAGTGACTTGTTTAGAGTCATACTGCTAGTAAGTATCTGAGGTCACATTTGAACTCAGGTCTTCCTGACTCCAGCGCCAGTGCTCTATCCACTGTACCTCCTAGCTGCCCCATGGGCAAGACTCTTTTGAAGGATTATGGATCTCATTTAGGAAGCTCTGTGGTGTTTGGCCTTGATATAATGAGCACAATGTCATCCCCACAGAAAGAAATGTTATTACTCCAAAGCAGAAAATGTTCTACTTCCCAGAAATGAGAGGGGAGATAAATTCTGTTCAAAGAAAGGGTAAAAGCACTATTTGGGAATTTAAGAAGTACTGAGATTTTCAGGTTGATTATTCTGGTCATCTGTTCTCTGAGCATGATGAAGTCACTCACTTGATATGAGCTGGAAATTTCAGAATAACAGAATTTGTGTTTTCCAACTTGTGGATTTCATCTGTGCTCAACCCTACATGGATTTCAGCGACCTCACTCATTTAAATATCACAAAATAAAGATTTCAGTTTTCTACAGATTTTCAAGAACGCAAAGAGATTGCGTGGTACAATCTGTGAACTAATTTTGGTCAGGTTAATGAGCCCCATTAAAAGAAAAGAAGAGAGAGAGAGAGAGAGAGAGAGAGAGAGAGAGAGAGAGAGAGAGAGAGAGACGCATCCAGGATCTATCACCCAGTAGTTGCCTTTTTGCAGGAGGTAAAAGGGCTCATGAGCAATGCTGAGGTTTTGTATCAAGCAGCATGGTTGACATATCTGTCCACCCTGATGCTTGGGAGAAGAAAAACAGTGGGAGTTACACAGCTGAAAAAATGTTCTCATCATGTTATTCTTCCCCCTCCTCCCCAAAGCAATAAATAGCCTGTAAAGATCAATGGTGGGCCGAGCCTGATGCTGGTGATCTGAGCTGGCATCTACTCATACGGGGGAATTTCTCCCTGAGAGCTGTTGTTGGCCTTCACAAGTGGAATGCTCACAGCCAAGGTTCCTTTGAAGCAAGGACCTTCCTTCCCACAGTGCTGTGAGTTCCACCTTGTGTAGGACAGTGTTTCTCCTTTGGAATCTGGCCCATTTGGGTCTGGAGACCAATGCCTTGACTGTGTGTTTCCTAGGAGAATAAGAGACCTTGGTAAGGAACATGTTTTTCTGTTTCTGTCTTCAGGGGGAAATTATCCCCTGGCAGTCAGATTAAAAGGGATAATTATAATTCATAAGACCTGGCCCTGAACTAAGCTAATTTGACTTCTGTCTAAGAGTATAGCTGTAGGGTGGGCACTTGCTATTATACTTTATCAGCACTGTACCAGGGAAGGGAGTCTCTTATAGTCTGGAATTTAGAATAATTTATTACATAAAGAAAAGTTGGTGATTACCATTATACAAGTATGGTTCTCATTGCAAAAAACAAAACAAAACAAAAAATACCCAAGGAAAAACCTGTAAAGCATTCCCAACGGCAGGTAAAAGGTGAGCGAGACAGATGATTAGCTGCTCCTACTTCAAAGCTTTAAATTCAAAGGTCATTCCAGAAGTATATCCCATTTGCCACACTAGTTCAGACCCATGGTCTCTCTGGTCTCATAGATACTCTTTGACAGAAACATTCGATCTGTGCTGTGGGATGCCACTGGTGGGAAGCCATGGTTCTTGGGATTTCACAGAACTAGAAGGAGTCCTGGAGATTATCTTTACTCTCTCTCACACCTCACATCATATCAAATCTTATTAATTCTAACCCTGCAATGTATCTCACACCTGCCTCTTTATTTCCACTCATACTCCAACCATCCTAGCTCAGGAACTCATCACCACTCTCTTGGACCATTACAACAATAACTTGCCAAGGCCTGCCCTCACTGTCTCCACTCTCCAATTCATCATCCAGTGGAAATTCCAAAGTTGTAATCATGTCACTACCTCCCTCAAAAAGCTTCAGTGGCTCTCTCTTGCTTCTAGGATAAAATCAAAAGTCCTCTGGTTGCCATTTAAAGCCCTTCACAAGCTGCCTCTTACCTACCTTTCCAGGTTTATTGAATATTACTCTCCTTCATGAAATTAACATTCTAGCCAGATGTGCCTGCTTGCTGTTACTCATACTCAACCTTTCATCTTCTGCCTCTGTCCCTGAACAGGCTATTCCCGCCACCCAGTCTCAGGCAGGTCCTCCTTCCTGGAGGGTTCTTCTTTTTCACCTCCACTTTATATTATTCCTTGCTGTTGTTGAGTTGTTTCAGTCACGTCTGACACTCTGTGACCCCATTTGGCGTTTTCTTGACATAGGTTCTAGAGCGGTTTGCCATTTCCTTCTCCAGTTCATTTTACAGATGAAGAAACTGAAGCAAACAGGGTTAAGTGACTTGCTCAGGGTCACATAGCTAGTAAGTGTCTGAGGCCAGATTTGAACTCAGGAAGAGGAGTCTTCCTGACACCAGGCCTGGTGCTCTGTGCACTGTGGTGCCACCTAACTGCTCTTGTATAAAGTGTAAATGGAAGGTAATGTCAGAGAGAAGACACTAGCAGAAGGGAGGGGCTATTTTCTTTTTCACTTGAATCGCCAGCACCTGACTCAGTTCCTAGAGCATTAGAATTATTTAATACTTTCTAAAAATGATCTAGTTCAGAATCCTTATTTTACATATGATGAAACTGAAGTTCATAGAAGTTTTATGCCTTGTACAAGGTCACATTAGTGATGTAGCAGGACCAGGATTTGAACCCAGGGCTTCTGACTCCAAATCCAGTATCTTTTCCACTTTACTCAACTGCTGGTCTCCCTAAGTTCAATATAGAAAACTGTCCATACATTGAATCCCTGCTTTATACATGTGGAAGCAAGGGGGGGGGGTGGGAAGTAGGGCTTGAGACCCTCCCACCTCTTGCACAAGCTGTTTTTTCAGACTATCCTAGCTTTTTCCTGGGTATTTTTATTTCATTCCACCAGTTGTTTAAAACAGAGGTGTCAAACACATGCCTGCATTATTCCCAAGTGCAGCAAGGAACTAGATTAAGATATAATTGGGAAATATTTGACAAAATCAATAAAAAATATGATAAAACATAGATAATGCTAATATGTGGTTTTCCAAGTCAATATGTGCCCACAGTGTCTCCCATTTCTATTTGAGTTTGACATCACTACTTTAAAGCATGACCAAATATCACTTTTTGGGATTACCTTTCAATGTTGGGAGAAGCAAAACGATGGAGAGGAACCATCCTTATTCTTTCCTCTGCCACACACCCATAACTAAGGCCCTTAGGTAAGGAAAGGGTATAAGACTATCCAGATGTCAGTGAGATGCGTCAGACCACACAGAGTGGGAAGCAGATGGGACTGTGACTTGGGTCCATTGAGAGTCACACTCTAGAAAAGCAAAGGAAGAGAGGGCCTGAGGCAGGGAGCATTCAAATAGGGCAGGGCTAGTGAAAAGAAAACACTCCCCTCATCTTGTCTGGGACTTTAGAAGTCAGACGTTCTATGTTGGTGCAACTCTCACCTGAGGTCAAAAGATGAGGAAGAATCCTAGATTACTGGGTTGTACACAAGTAATACCATCCAAAAGGAGAGGAAAGAGACATAGTTTAATAGAACCAGTATGAGATTTGGAGTCAGAGGGCTAGGGGTCAGTTCCTATCTCTGATGCTTGGGTAAACCACTCCATCTTTATGAGACTCAGTCTCTTCATCTCTGAAATGGGAAGATGGTTGTATTAAATGATCTCTAAGTTTCTTTCCGGCTCTAATTCTTATCCTCCTATGCTCTTACAATGTAAAAATGGGGGAACAGAAAATGATTTGGGGGTTTGGTTAAAAACACAAAAAAGTCTTCTCTGTTTTTTTTTTTAACATAGTAAGGATCAGCCCTTCAGGACTCAACATGATGATGATGAAGATGAAGATGAAGATGATAAAGTCATCTTGAAGCTACAGCACAATCCACTCCTGAGAAGAAGAATTCTGCATGACTCAGAAGAGGAAGACATTCCAACATCAATCACCCATTATATTAAAAAAATCATAATAAACCCTGCAATCCCCATGAAATGCTAGTAAGACTTGTAGGCTGTGATTTTCTTGTAATGTAGGAACAGAAGAGGAAATGTTCTTAGGATAATTTACTGTTGCTTGAGAATGATAAATTAACAGGCTCCTTGCTATTTTGCATTTCTCTCTAATGAAAAACCCTGCCAGGGTCACGGACAAGGTGGCTGCGATACAAGTTGTGTTAGATAGAGGAATTCTGGTTGCCAGGGAGCAAACATGGCAGTGGACGCTGCTGAGCAATAGTGTATATATATATGCCAATATCCCAGAACACATTTTCTGTTTACAAAGCAGCCTCCATATTGTTTCAGACAGGGCTTACATGCATCATGAGAGAAGGGGGGAAAATAGAAGCTTGGTATTGCCAATGTTTTCTTCAGTTCTAGAAGGGGCAGATTTCTCCCCAACAGAACTAATTTAAAAAAAAGAAATGAGATATATAAGATCCAATGAGATTTCTGCTAATGCAAGCTTCTTATAATATTGCCATGTAATTAGTGGCTTATCTAAGGATGGGGATTGAGGGTGGGAAGGGGTGGGGTGGGAGGGAGGTGTGTAGCAGTGTGACCTTGGACAAGATTCCTCACTCTTTAAACCTTAGCTTTGGATCTACCCACCTTCTAGCACCAATATTCTGATTCTAAGGCCAGGGATATTGCCTGGGACAATCAGAAGTAGTTCTTTCCACCTTACTATGAGAAAAGAACTTGCTGGCATGCTGAATAGAGAGAGGAGAAGGAAGGCACTCTTCACATAGCCCTACTTGAACTCAACTCCTCAAGCTGGGTGTTAGAGTTGTTACGATAACAATGGACAATGAGGACCCTAAGACATGTGAAATCCATTACTTGTAACTGGCTCTGTCATATTTTTGCCTGGAATTGGAATGTAGGAAGGGAGGTGGCCAGGTAATAATAAATGTTTTGATATAATCCTTAATTTTCTGTGTTTGGTATGATGGAGGGGAAGGGATGAGGAATGGGAGATTAAAATAACAAAATCACATCTCATTATTATCTGTGGTGTTAAGGGCCCTCTTGGTAAGCAGCCACAATCCCACCTGCCTTGCCCGTCTTCTGTGTTTCCTGCTTCCTTTTTGATAAGTGGGACTAATAACAATACTTGCAGAAGAAGTGTAATTATCATTGCAGAGGACTGATAGCTGAAGAATAGTAAATGAGGTATGATGAGGGGTAGATAAAAACATGTAAATTGTCCAAATAGGTCTCTCTGCTTTCCACAGGCTCAACACAATGGCTCTCCCTTGCTTCCTTGTACTCCCAGAGTACAGGTTCGCTGGACCTAGCTCTGGACCTAAGGAGAAGTAGGTTAGAGAGGAAAGAACAGGATGGGGGGAGGAGTTGGTTTTAAGTTTATAGGCTTAATTTCTTACAGGACTTATTGA